>NW_024525267.1:6638049-7238049 GCF_017590135.1 Pyrgilauda ruficollis
TTCCTTCAGTGTTAGTCCCCGCTCTTTTCGCGTGCGGGGGCCGGGGCCTCTCGCCCCCCTCCCCGCAGAGCCGCCGCTCCCCCAGCGCCAGCCGCCGCTGTTTTGTTGTGATTCGGTGCATAACGACTGAGGATAAAGTTTAAATGTGCGTGTGTGTGTGTGTGTGTGCGTGCGTGACGCGGGGAATATGCTTTATTAAAAGATGCCCCAAGTTAGCGTTGCTGGGAAGACAGCCTGGGAGTTGATGCTTTTTTTCTTTTTGGGGGTGTGTGTGCGCGCTGTCCTCTGCATAATTTTATTAAAGTGCTTAGTGGGAGAAACAAAGGTTGGAGGGGCTGCTGCTTTACTAGCTTTTGTTTACTTACAATCAAGTTTTTCCTGTTCGGAGCAGGTGCGAAAGGATGAGAAACATGTTGTGTTGGTGGTTTTTTTTTTTTCTCCCCCCCCTTAATAAAACTATTACAGACAATTAACAGTAAATGTTATCTCCAAGGCTGTTTCTTTGGCTTGGGTTACCAAAAAGCCGATCTGTTTGTTACAGCTGCTAGGAGGCTTTAGTTTACAGTAGCATTCAAGTTTTTCCTGTTTTGAACAGGTTATGAAGGAAGAATGGAGTTTCCAGACCATAGCCGCCAGTTGCTGCAGTGTCTGAGTCAGCAGCGTCACCAGGGCTTCCTGTGTGACTGTACTGTTTTAGTTGGAGAAGCTCAATTCAGAGCTCACAGAGCCGTTCTTGCCTCTTGCAGTATGTACTTCCATCTTTTCTACAGGGACCAGTTAGACAAAAGGGATATTGTGCATCTGAACAGTGACATTGTCACAGCCCCTGCCTTCAGCCTGCTGCTCGAATTCATGTACGAGGGAAAGCTGGAATTCAACAGTCTCCCAGTGGAAGATGTGCTGGCTGCGGCGAGCTACCTTCACATGTATGACATTGTGAAAGTCTGCAAGGGCAAGTTGAAAGATAAAGAATTATGTTCGGAAGAGAAGATTAATGATGAGGCGGCGAGTTTGGAGAAAGCGGAGCATTTTCTAGACGCCGGAGTGCCCCTGGTCCACGAGTTTGACCCAGGAAACAAACAAAAATTCAGCGTTGCAGAATACGAGAGAGCAGCAGGCAAAGAAAAGGTCAGCAGTCACCCCGCCTGGTCCTCTGATCATATAAGTGTCAGCTCTGTGCCGACAGAGGCAGAACCGTGCGCCGCAGCAGCTGGAAAAACAAAGGCTAATGTCAATAGTTCCACAGGACCTTTGTCCCAAAGGTCTGTTAACCATCCCCTGGCTTCGAGTGATGTGGACTGCGCGCTGGATTTGTCTTTCAAGCCCGTGCCGGGGAGAGATTCCTTACACCCCTCCTATGTCTTTGGACAGCTGGCTTCCGACAGCCAGCAGCAGGGTACCGAGCCACTTGTTAAAGATGAACAAGACTTGCTGTCAGATCAGGAGGACAGCGAAGCCAGGAGTCCAGAGAGTCAGCATTTTGGGAATTCAGCCAAAAGCCTAGTGACAGGGTTAGGACACATGTTCGCGGGGAATGGCAGCTCTCATGCCCGAGAGGAGGATATAGATCAAGAGCGAGACGAGAGCGAGGACGACATGGATTCGTCGGACATCTCCTCGGGCGTCCTCGTGCCTCCTGGGCATATCTGCATTTGTCCCCTCTGTAGCAAGGTGTTCCCGAGCCCGCACATCCTCCAGCTGCACCTGAGCTCTCACTTCCGTGACAAGGACGGCTCCCGGACCCGCCTGTCCCCCGACGGGTCGGTCCCCACTTGCACCCTCTGCGGAAAGACTTTTTCCTGCATGTACACGCTAAAGAGGCACGAGAGGACTCACTCGGGGGAGAAGCCCTACACCTGCGGCCAGTGCGGGAAGAGCTTCCAGTATTCCCACAACCTCAGCCGCCACGCGGTCGTGCACACCCGGGAGAAACCCCACGGGTGCAAGTGGTGCGAGAGACGCTTCACGCAGTCCGGGGATCTGTACAGACATATCCGCAAATTTCATTGTGGCCTTGTAAAGTCCTTGGTTGTTTGAGATGTGTGACTTTTGTTTCGTTTGTTGGGTTTTTTTTGTTTTTTTTTTTTTTTTTAAAAATCACAACCCCCCCCCCCCCCCAACCCTTTTAAAACAAAACAGGAAAAAAAAAAAAAAGGCAGCATCTGAATTTTTAATTTTGTTTTTCTCTTCCCTTTATTTTGTTTTGGTGATATTCACTTCAGGTATATGATCTTTAAAAGATGCAGAGGTATACACTCCAGAGGCCTTTTAATGCAATCCTTCCACCTCTCCATCTCCCCCCTTTCCCTGCCACCCTCCCTTCCTAGCACAGTCCTTTAGGTCTTCTCTTGTGCACCCATGTTACATTATTAATGTGAAATGATCTTAAGTAATTCTGCAATGATTTAGCATCAGTTTTCACACTGGAAGTACTTGCTTTGTGGTCAGAGTTTTCTTGGTTTGGGTTTTCTTTTCCTTTTTTTTTTAACCTTTTTTTTTTTGAAAAAAGATTTTCAGCACATTCTGGAGAAAAATTTGGCTTCCATTAAGCTCCCCAAATGCCCTCTGTCTGTTGCAGAGAAACATCTGAAGAGATGAACTATGATTTAAATACATTTTGGTGTAGAGAAACCTGTCCACACATTACAGAGTGCACAAATGTACTTTTATTTTATAGAGCTAGATGAGACATCGAATTGGCCCAAATTTTAAAGGGGTTGAGGATTTCTGGCCGCATCTTTGGTACTGGTCATTTTTTATTCTCTTTATTCCATTAATACTGTTCTGCAGTTAGTTGGTCCTAAAATCTAAATGAGAAGTTTTTGCCTTGGGACTTGACTTCAATTTTCCTTTCCCACCCATCCTCCTCACTGGGCTGACCTGCTGAAAAGCTGCTTTTGAGCATAAAATGTGGATGGAAAAACACTTTCTGTCTGCAGCGTATTCACTCCCTAAATGTTGAAGGATGCACGCTAGGACATACAAAAATATTGTATAATATGTGAATATTTTCATTCCCATATCAACATGCAGAGGCTGATCCCATCACCCTTGGAGGGGACAGCAGCTACAAAGTGGCCAAATACCCCTCCTGTTACCAGGTTTCTGGGGTTTCATAGCTCAAGGTGACTCATGCCTTGTGCATTAGGAGATGCCCTGCTGTCTTGCCCGAAAAGTTTGCTGCCATGCTAAAACCAGCAGCGTGAAATTATATTTTATTTTATTTTTATGAAGTTGGCAATTCCCTCTGAGCCAAATTGCATGCAATTGCTGGTGTTCCCGAGAGGCAGCACGAAGATGGAGGGAAAGCCTGGCCTGACTTCTTCCCCGAGTCCCACCTTTTCAGGGGAAGTTGTTGGGGGTAATTTATTTTATTTTTTTTAGTTTATTTGTAAATTGAGGCTGCCTGTAACTATAGCCAGTTTTACTCCAGATGATTCACTTTCTTGCCTATTAGATCACCATTTGGTCTGTGCATGTTGGTGGATATCACTTTGTTCCCTTCCAGTCAAATTACCCATTCAAGGTACCTGTACATGGGACTGAAATATAATAATAATAATATCTGAGGGGTGTGAATATCCTTCTGCTGCATTAGCATTGCTTCACCAGCTTTCTTGACACTCCTGGAGTTGTTTGGTGAAACTTAAGTATGTGTTTTGAAATGAATTTGAAGCACTGAGTTAGATTATTTTTAAAAGTTGTGCTTAAAATACTGTATTGCATCTTATGAAGAAAAAACTTCCCAATGCCTTTCCCCCTCTGGTCCAAAAACTGAGCACTACCTACATAAATAATATGGGATTGAGTTTTGGCTTTTTTTGGGGGTTTTTTTGGTTTTTTTTTAATTTTTTTTTTTAAATAAGTACTTCCTCTTTAAGGAAAATCAGGATATACTTGTTACAGCCTCTTATTATTCATCTCTTAAACTATGAATGTACATGTAATGTGAAATTTTGCTTTTATTTATAGTTTTGGGGTTTGTTTTCAGTTTAATTTCTCAACTGTAAAATATTTTTGCTGAACCTGTTACATATGAAAGTTGTGGGAGAGTACTGTATCTTGAACATAAGTGGCTTTGGTACTGTGGTCTTATTCTACTTAATCAGTTTTTTCTTTTTTTTTCCTTTTTTATTTTTGCTGTGATTGGAAATAGCACTGAACAAAATCTAGTAAAATTAAGTTATTTTTCTTTCTACTAAAATTAAGTTATTTTTTTCTCCTGAAGATACTTGATATAGTATTTATTAGATTTTTTTTGTTTTGTTTTTGAAGTGGAATTATTACTGTTAATCTATTTCAAAACTAGTTAATTTACACTTTAAATTTTATAACAATGGGTTTTGCATGTTGAGCAACATGTAAAGAGTTTAATGTAGAGTCAGCATTACTGAAGCTGGTAATCTTAATTTTGCATTCTTGTGACACTTTTGTTTGCATTTCAGTCTTCAAATACTGTTTTGTTTTTTTTTTAGAAGATCATAAAATAGGATGTGCCATAAGAACATCATTAGCGTATGGAGCAGGGAAAAGTTGAAACAAGTTTTTGTCTGATCTTAGTATAGAAATAATTCATTAAACTGATGCTATGAGCATGCTCTGTGCTGCAGTGAATATGGGGCAAAAGTTTTGTTTTGATATTTTTTTTTTTAAATAAGAAAAAAAGGAGTTTCTCATCCTTGACTACATCATGAACACACTGTTCTCAGAGTCTGGTATTTGTGTTCCCACTCCTCTTAGCTTGAATTTCTAAAGTAAAGAAATGTTTGCACTTATTTTTGTTCTTAAGGTGACTTTTTTTTTGGCTATTTCTCTGTGTCTCTTATTTTTAAGTTGCAATAGCTCGGAGCATGTTTTCAAAATGGTTCATGGCTCTACGGAGAAGTACTGAAACATGGCACACTTAACGCTTGTCTCTTCATAAACTATTTCTCTGTGGGGCAGTTGCTGTCTCCATAGGGAACAGTCCTGCTCTGCATTTTAAACACTGGATTTGTCTTCTACTACAAACAAATACTGTGAAGTTAATGTAAAAAAAAAAAATCATTGATATTTTTAATTGTTTTTAATCTTGGTGCAGTTCAGATTAAATATGTATATTTAAAGACACTAATTTTTGTGGGAGAGTTTTATAGTATACAGTATGTAGAAAAGCTATTGGAATGGAATATATTTTATAAAAATGTTCTATCACTGTTTTATAGTGAACTATTTTTCCTTCAGTGTTAGTGTAATACTGTTAGTCTAGATACGACAATCGCAGGAAGAGTGATTCAGGCTACTGTTAGCGCTTAGTTTTGCGTGGAGTTCTGTTTGCAACTGTATTGGTATGTGCTGTACAATGTGACAATCGTGACTAGGATTGTTGTCTTTATAAATTTACATGAAATAAAACGTGCTAGAATTGTAAGCTTGAGCTTCCTCCACCCTTTAGCAGAAGGGGTGTGGTGTTTGCCATTTTTTATGATGTATTAATAATGATTACTTTAATTGCAAGTATTTTATAATTTGCCACTTTAAAAAAAATTTATTACAATGTACTCTAATAATTTCTTTCTTTTCCAGGGCCATCTGGAATTTTAGGCGTGTAAGGAGCTGCCGTGTCTCAGTCGGAGCCTGACTGAGCATTTCCTTAGTGACTGGGCTGGACCTAGCCCAGCAGCACTTCTGCATTTTGTCCGGGGGTTTTGGGGCCGTTTGAAGGGGCTCAGCGCTGCCTGGGTGAGCTGTGGGGAGCCCTGTCCTGAGCGATGCTGGTGGCAGCCAGGTGACAAAGCTGTGAGCACGGGGGTGACGTGGTGTGCGAGGACAGCCTGGCACCCTCGGGCTGACCCAGCACAGTGCTGGCTAGCTGGCATGAGGGCGTTCTCTGAAGTGCAGAATCTCTCCCAGCCTTGGGGAGCTGAGCTCTGACCCACGCCTAACACCTGCCTCAGTCCTTGGGCTGAGTTTAGCAGGAGCTGGGACTGGGAGGAAGAAGGCACAAGCTGTCCGTGCTGGCTGCTGCTCAGGGGAGGTTTGCACCTGTACCGTGAGCACTGTGTCTTGTGTTTCTTAATTATTTGGAAGCAAAAGGTCCTGGCAGAGTGGAACTGCCTCGAAGTGGTGCTGGTTAGAGGATGAGCAGGTTATAGTTAATGCTGGTGTGGAGGCACAGCTATCGCTCCCCTCCTGCTACCACGGAGCGGTTTCTTTGCAGTCATCTCAAAATAGGTGGGTCTTTCTTGCCTTCAAGCATGTGTCCTTCCTTAGAGATCCTGTGCCTGCATCCCCATCTGTGGGGAGGGCTGAAAGCTGCTGAAGATGCGTGGTGATCTGCTGCAATGTGGTGAAGTGTTAAAAACTATAAATATTGGGTTTTTTTTAAATTTCTACCGCTGAGATTTAGGTGTCCCTGCAGCTGCTTATTTGTGGCACTCTGTTTCCAGTCTTTTCTGCTGTTGTGGATTCAAAGGTGTTTTATATTACCCTTGCCTCCCAAAAAATTAAATAAATTTGCCCAAATCTGAGTGTGGTGCTGGGCAAGGAGGAGGCAAAAGGCTTTTCTTTGAGAGAGAGGGTGCTCAGAAAGAAGCAAGCTTGAAGCTAAACCTGGGAGGTGGATGGCTTGCAAACAGGCTATAAATAACCGTGAGTAGATTGAGGAGAGCAGCCCACATCTCCTCTGGCATGGGCATGCTGTGCCCATTTTCTTTGTTGATAGCAATTGCTAATGTGAATTCTGGCACTCCAAATCCCGATGCCTGTTGTTCTGATAACATAATTAAATCTTAGGAATGTGAAATATAAAAAGCTTCGAGAAGAAACCAGGCCACTAAGCAGATACTGGGAAGGGGGTGTGCAGGCTCTGTATGTACCAAATAAGCCATGGGGTTGCTCTAGGCAGGATTCCCTGCCTGCCAACTCTTGGGCACGTTGGGAGAGAGATCCTGCGACCTACAGGAAAGGGGGTGACCCCCAGGAGCATCTGCTGTCCTAATCCCATGCTGCAAGGGCTGTCATCTTGCAGGATTACAGCACCTGGTGGGCTCCTTAGGTTGGCAGGGGCCAGCTGTGCCCATGCCAGCAGCTTGGGTTCATGCTGCTCTTCCAAAGCCTGGTTCTCCTTGGGATGAGTGTTGGGAAATGGTTTTATTTTTAGCTTTTGTTTTGAAGTCTGAGTGCCTTCTGGAAGTGGTCTGGTAGGCACAGAGGTGGCTGTGACTATCTAGCCATGTGTCACCAAATGCTGCCGTGCAGCTGAAGACCATGGAGAAGTGGCTTTTTCCTGGCTTAGGTGATGGGGTCTGGGTTTGGACAAAGTGCCTCTGAAGCATGAGGAGAGTTCATGCTGACCCATAAGAGTGTCCCTGGTGCTGTTGCATTCTACATTGTGGGGAAGCACTGTGAGGATGGATCTTATTTATTGCTTAAATTGATTAAATTCTTGCATGAATTTAATGAGGGAGGTCCCTCACACAAAGTAGTTGGGGTAGAGGGATCTTTGTGTTTTTGCCCAGCCGGTTGGCAGTACTGTCACCTTCCAGTTTCTACTGTGCTCGAGGTCAGCTCGTGCCACCCTGAGCTTCGCTTGCCCACGAGAGTCTTTCTGCGCCGTTGTGCTGAGCAAGGTGAACAGCAGAACATGAACAGCAGCTGTTTTCTGAGGGAATCAATGGCAGGTGTGACCCAGCAAAAACAGCCTATGTAGGACAAAGCTGGGCTCAAGTGAAATGGAGTCAAGCTTACAGTGCAGTTGGTGTGTGAAAACGCCTTGTCCTGGGAGGAGGAGGAGGAATCATGAGCGGAGCTGCGACCGACTGCCTGGATGGAGACACATTATCTCAAGTGACTTGGTGTGTTGTGCCAGGGAGACCCAGCTGGAAGTGCTGCAGGTTGTGCAGCCGTGTCTCCTGACAATCAGACCAAGGGATCTCGGGTTCTTTTCAGAGGTGGGGTGCCAAGTGCTTTCCAAGCAGGCATGCTCTGTGCATGTGCTGTAGCCCTCTGCTCTTCCTGACATGCTCTTTTCATCCCAATAAAAAATAAAATTAAAAATTGCTGTTTAATTTTAGGAGGAGAGTAAGCAAACACATTGGTTATTGTTACCTGTTTCCTGTTTGTTGTTCTCTTTTGTACAGCTGCTCGCTTCTGTGCACAGCTGGCTCCTCTGCCCTTTCAAAATTATCTGTTGCAGAAAACTGAAGTATTTGCCAACCTGGCTCTGAAAAACCCCTCAAACAACAAAAACACAACAACTTCTCCTAAATCCTTCTTAATATTCTTTGGCCTCTAACACATCAGTCTCCTCTGTACCCTACCCCAGCTAGAGGAGCTTGGTTCAGGCATGGATGAAGGCTGATGCTCCCACCAGCAAAGCAACCTGGGCCTGGCAGTGCTGCCAGCATTTCCCAGTGGCAAAGAGTGGCCTCTGGCATCCCAGTGAGTTTTGAAGGCTTTTGCCAAGGGGGGTTTTAAACAATGTACATTGTAGATGTCAGGATACAATTTCTAGGAAATTGATGTTCTCAGTCTTAATAACACAGGAATTTGGGAAAACAAAAGTTCAAATGCCGACCTTATCCACAGGTTACTTACCCGGGGGATAACCCAGCCCACACACTAGGTACTCTCTGTTCCCCAACCTTCTTTATCTCTCTCTCTCTCTCTCTCTCTCTTCTGTGCTATCCAGGTGGTGTTGCGAACCATCTGCTGCAGTGATTCAGCAGAATCCATTTAGCGCTTTCCCAGAGAGGCCGGCATCTGCCAGGCAAGGGGGAGACCGTGGGGAAGCCCGGCACATCTGCCACCGTGTCTGCGCGCGGGGCCGGGGTCAGCCGCAGCCTCCGCGGGGTGACAGCACCGCCGCCTTCGCCCTCCTCGTCTGGCTCGGCCCGGGTGGTTAATTATCAAATGGCTGATTTGGCTTTGGGAGGGAAGAACTTCCCTTGCACTTTGTGGTGTCTGGCTGGCGCTTGGCAGGCGCTGGACTTCCTGGCTGGCGCAGGATGGGAAGGAGACGGTGCCATTTTCGTTCCCAAGGTCGTGCTGAGAGTGCTTGGACTGAAAAGCACCAGAGTGTAAAGATCTCCAAGGTGGGGGCAGCAAGGGGATGAATTCCCCTGTGGGGACATAAAGCTCCAGTCCAGCAGGATTTTGCAGAACAAATGCGGGACAGGAGGGGGGCGGAAAGGGTGATGCCAGTTCTGCCTTGGGTGTCACAAATTCCTTGGGGTAAGAATTTGGCTTGGGGTAATTTGCATTGCCTTTTGCCTTCTCTTTGAGTGTGAGAATCACTCGGGATGGGGGGGGAAGATGATCTTTTAGATAACATGAAGAATTTCATTAGCTGTGCTGACTTTCCAACCTATTGGTAAGAGTCAAGTAATGCTTGGCAGGGACTGCCAGCAAATACTGAGTCAGTATAAAAAGTAACTACCTGGCAACGTGTTTTCAGTGCCTGTGTGCATTTGAGCCTCTGGCAGGAAACATAATAGATCTTGTGTTCAAAAATCCATCACATCTGTGCAATAGGTTGTGGCAATGAGCACTGAAAGAGGACCAGGAACATTAAATTTCTCATGTACTGGAAGGTGTTTTTAGCTCATGGAGGACCAGTGACATTTGGAGAAGCAGAAGCTGCTCTCTTTCTCACTCTGTAAATTAAATAAAAACATCTTAGTTATAGTAGACTAGGAATAGTCACACTGACTGGGATTTCAACCCTTCTGATGTCTAATCAGCTGTCAGAAGAAGCTGCTTTCCTTTTAATCATTTCCTCAGAGAAGTTTTTATACATCTAACAGTTTTGTTTCTGAAAATGTTTTGTAAGCAAAACCATTTGCCATGCTGCTGTCAAAGTATATGCACAAAATCCTTGGCACAAGAGGGGAAAAGACCTTGTCTGGGATCTGGTCTGCCCTGCTCCTGGTGAGGAGCAACTTGCCATTAGTTTTACCTGAGGAATATGTGTCTAACCTGCTTGTAGGAACCTCCTTGGGCAGTCTGTAATGATGCTCACCTCTCCCTTAGCTTAGAAAGCCTTTTTTCTCACCCTAATATCTAGTGCAGGTCACATGCTCTGATGTTTTACCTTTTTAGGTGGATAAAGAGGCAGGCTCTACTGTCAGTGTGATGCCTGAGATGTAAAAATGGTCTGTGTGGGGGACTGACCCAGTTTATAAACTAGACCTGGATGCAGTCTCGGGCAAAGCAGCTGAACAGCAGAAGAAGCTTATTCTGAAGCCCCCTGGGTGTTTTATTTCACAGCCAGGAAGATCTAGGAGGCCCCAGGGCATAAGCTGCTGTCTGTAGGTGGCCAGCATGAGAAACAGGCTGTTGGGTTAGTGCCTGCACAAGTGCCTTCAATACAACATGGAAGATTAAGGCTGCATTTGTTCTTCAGGACACTTAGGGACTGACCCCTGCTTGGCCAGCAGTAGGCTGAGTTCTTCTGGGCCTTGTCTTAGGCTTTTGCTTAAGGTAGAGTTTTGATCTCTTTTTAATGAATTTAAATTTTTAGAGGTGTAGAGGGGAAACCCCAAGTGAGATTGCCTTCCCTTTCTTGTAGCCTTCAAACTGATCATCTGGTTGTGACTTCAGCAATAACCTCATTAGCCTCTTACTAACGAAAGTAATTTCTCTCACATTAATTCAAAACGAGGGTATTCAGATAGAGCATGCTAGGAAAAGGGGGGCAGGGACCAGGTTACACCAGGGGTTATTAACCTTGTGAGACCTCTTGGGCTGGGGCTGTGCCAGTGTGGGACTGTGTAGCCTGTGGTGGTGTTGGCAAGTAGATGAGGTGGTGAACGTGAGGGTCCTTCCTGCCTTTGGCCTGGTAAGAGCTGAACACTTCAGCTGGCAAGAGTTTGGTGGAGAAACGCACTGCCAGAGGGAAAAGGATCTGGGTCTGCTGGGGGAGTGCAGAGAAACTCCTGGTCAGTGAGACCTGGTGCTGCAGGTGCCCGTGTCTCTGCTCTGCCTCGGGCTGATGGAACGGTGCAGCAGGATTAATCAGTCCTGCTCAGTCATCCCCTGCTCTGGGCAGCACTTTGGCTCCCGGTGCTTCTCCGACACCTGGCAGAAAAACTTTCCATGCCTCTCAGGGAGTGTGAGAATTTTCCTTAAGCTCAAGTTTATCCATGGGATGGAGTTTTGCTTTAGGTCTGGAGCAGGTCTGAGGGAGCTCTGTGGAGCTACTCAGCTGAAATCCAACCCTAGTTTCAGTGCCATGAAAGTGGAGCACTGAATTCCCATGTATCCAGTGGTGGTACTGCCTCAAGAACTTGATATGGTTTTGTCTGGACCTTTTTGAAGCTGGGGAAGGAAAGGACATGAAGTCAGTGATGCCATTCAGTGCAATAAGCCTGGGGTAGCAGCCCTTTCCCAGCAGGGATCCCCTCCTGCAAGGGAAAGACTTGTCCAAAGAGAAGACAGCCAGGCCCTGCACCCACTGGATGAGGACAATTTTTTTGGTCGAGGTCACAGTCTGAGGTTGCAGACTTGAACACAAAAGGTGTGATCGTTTTCAGAGCAAAGAACAGGGCTCTGACCCTAAAATCATGGTGACAGTGTTGCTGCTTCTTGTTGCTGGTGTAACAGACTGAGGTGCTCTGGCTCCCAGCAGCCCCAAATTCCAGCAGGGCAGAGAAGCTGCAATACTTCCAAAGGCTGCATTTAACTTCTCACCATCAGCAGAATCAGAAACGCTTCTTTCCCCTAATATTAGGCTAAAAAGTCACCCGTGACTTCCAACAAAAAAGCCACCTGTTTTGTTGGGCTCAGGTTTTTTTAGCCTTGCTGCCTGTAAAACCAGAATTTAAAAGAAAGGATCTGGGGCTGCTGGGGGAGTGCAGAGAAACTCCTGGTCAGTGAGACCTGGTGCTGCAGGTGCCCGTGTCTCTGCTCTGCCTCGGGCTGATGGAACGGTGCAGCAGGATTAATCAGTCCTGCTCAGTCATCCCCTGCTCTGGGCAGCACTTTGGCTCCCGGTGCTTCTCCGACACCTGGCAGAAAAACTTTCCATGCCTCTCAGGGAGTGTGAGAATTTTCCTTAAGCTCAAGTTTATCCATGGGATGGAGTTTTGCTTTAGGTCTGGAGCAGGTCTGAGGGAGCTCTGTGGAGCTACTCAGCTGAAATCCAACCCTAGTTTCAGTGCCATGAAAGTGGAGCACTGAATTCCCTTCAGTTCCATGTATCCAGAGGTGGTACTGCCTCAAGAACTTGATATGGTTTTGTCTGGACCTTTTTGAAGCTGGGGAAGGAAAGGACATGAAGTCAGTGATGCCATTCAGTGCAATAAGCCTGGGGTAGCAGCCCTTTCCCAGCAGGGATCCCCTCCTGCAAGGGAAAGACTTGTCCAAAGAGAAGACAGCCAGGCCCTGCACCCACTGGATGAGGACAATTTTTTTGGTCGAGGTCACAGTCTGAGGTTGCAGACTTGAACACAAAAGGTGTGATCGTTTTCAGAGCAAAGAACAGGGCTCTGACCCTAAAATCATGGTGACAGTGTTGCTGCTTCTTGTTGCTGGTGTAACAGACTGAGGTGCTCTGGCTCCCAGCAGCCCCAAATTCCAGCAGGGCAGAGAAGCTGCAATACTTCCAAAGGCTGCATTTAACTTCTCACCATCAGCAGAATCAGAAACGCTTCTTTCCCCTAATATTAGGCTAAAAAGTCACCCGTGACTTCCAACAAAAAAGCCACCTGTTTTGTTGGGCTCAGGTTTTTTTAGCCTTGCTGCCTGTAAAACCAGAATTTAAAAGATCAGACAACACTTTGTTCTATGGTATTTTCAAACATCAAAAGATGACAAAACTTACTGAGCAGTGCTCTGAAGTTAGGTATGAGCACAGTGCCTTCCTTGTGGTGTTCACTGTGCCTCCAGTAACATTCTGGCAAGTTCTTGCAATGCTTTGTGTTCACCTTCAAAACAGAAATTCTGGCTTTTTGTTTCATTTATTTCAAACTCAACAAAAAATGTCAACTGCTTTTGGAATATGGAAGCTTAGAAGATTTATCTTGGAAATGATTTTTCAAAACATGCCTTTTTGTGTGTGTTTTTCTCTGCTTACTGGGTCTTCAGGGTATGCAATGTAGCTGTGCACAGCTGATGGAGCACAGGGGAGTGTGGGGAGGTATCAGGAATGTAACTACAAAACCCAAATTTGTCCCCCAGGATGATTTCATGCACAGTCATGATATCTGGATCTCTTAATTCTCCTCTCAAGTTGACATATCTAACAGCCTTTTTGCTAAAATGTCAGTGCTGGGAGTTTCCCTGGGAGAGCCTGTCTCCACATCATGACCTGGCACAAACTCCCTTAGCTTTTCCAACTGTGTGGTGTTAAAGGGTTCTGTGGAAGGAAAATAGATGTAGTGAGAGCTCTTACTGCATCGCTGGCTTCTGGCGCTGCAGCAAAAGCTGACTGATTCAGTCGGTTTCAAAAAATGGGTTGAAGTCTGATTTTTATTTTTTTTAATTTTTTTTTTTTCCTCTTTTAAATCTGCTAAGGAAAGTATTAGACTGGCAGCCTTTCAGTTCAAAGTCTGCAGGTTTGCCATCCCCGCAGACTCTCACGTGCGCAGGTATCAAATTGCAGAAAATAGAAAGTGCCTGGATTGCTGGCTGTGTCCTGCGGGGCTCAGCCCCGGCTGGGGGCAAACTCCAGCTCAGTGGTGCAGAATTTTGCCCACGAGAGGCTGCGGAGAGGGCTCGGGTGTTGCACAAGGTCCGGAGCCGGTACCTGCGAGCCTCTCCCTCTTCCCTGTGTACTTTGAAACCCCGAGGGAGGGAGACGCGGAATGAGTAAGGCACCGGCAACAGATGTTGCACAGTAGCAGCGAAACAAATATTTTGTGTTTATGCTACTTCCATTCAAGGGTAATGTTAACATCGATGTGTCTGTGTTAACTTGCCCTTTTCTCAGCAGAATCTCAGCAGACCGTGGGGATTGGTTGCTAATAAAAGTCTGCTTGGAGCAGGGTGAGTGCTGGGTTCCTGAATATGTGTGTTTGGTTCCTAATTCTGCAAAGTGTGTTGCTTATTCCCTTGCTATGTGTCATTTCTTCCCCTGCCGGACCTGTTTGCTCTCCCCCTGCTGCCAGTGGCAGTTTGCTTTGCATAAGGAGGAAAAGCACTACCCAGAAGGACTCCAATTGTTTTTTCCCCCAGCTTTTATTTATTTCTTTTTCCAATGGAGTTTCTGAGCAAGAAGCACATACCCTGGTGGGTTTTTTTTTTTTTGTTTTTTTTTTCCTGAAGAGACCTGCCTATTCTTCTTGAGGCTTTTTCATGTAGATATGACGGGCTTGGGGTGCACAGCTGCCCCACCATCCCCTTGTTCTCAGCTCAGAAGGCTGGGAAGTGCCTGGCTCCCCAGCCCTGGAGGATATTATCCCTGTGGCAGCATCTGGCTCTTGGCAGACTCTGTGGGCAGCCACACTGGCAGGGTTTGGAGTTCCCTTTTAGTTTTGTCGTGTGGTAATCTGTCAGTTGGCTCTTCAGGCTCCCTTGTTCTCTTGTGTGCCTTTGCTTTTTGACAAACCTCTTAATTCAGAGTAGGTCAATTCAGAGTTCTGAGAACACTCCCTGGAATCTCTATCTACAAGGCATTTCTTTTACTTCGCTGCAAAGAGGGGTCTTTTGGCAAATCTTTGTTTTATTATAACAATCGGGAAAGGGAAAAAAAGCTGATCAAGTTCCTGGTAGCTCGTGGAATCTGTTATGTCAGTGGACAGGATAATTTGCTCAGCTGACTGATTATTTACAGTAACCCTAAAGCATTGAGTCCCTCCCCAGGAAGGAAGCACTGATGGTTTTAAACAGAAATAAAAGCTTTTAAACAAACTAAGAGTAAAACACAAAATGCCAGTTCTGCCGATGGTCTTGAAAATGAGTGGTTTTGGGGACAGACCTCAGCTGAAGTGAATCCCACCTGTCCCTTGGATTGTGTCACTGTGCACTGTATAAAAACTGTCCCCCAAGGATATTACTATTATTTTCTCCATGTATGAATAAGCCACTTACAAGGCATAGCTGCTATATTACAATTTCCTAAGAGGTGCTGGCATCTGGAGAGATTACATTCCACTGGCCCTTGGGATGGAAAGAATGAGTTCAAGAACAAAGAATGAAACTCTCACTTCTGCACTCAGAAACCCAATATTCACCAATGGGTAGGGGCCAGCCAGTAACCAGACCTCAACTTTGCCACTGCTTGGTGCAACCTTCCCCTTCCCTGCCAAAACTGGGCTGCACTGAACCATCCATAAACTTCAGCTTGATACTACTCAGGCTGAATTTGGTGGCGGGGAGGAGAGGAGGAGGAAAAAAAAAGACTCCTCTGCGTGGTGAACTTTGCGACACCGCAGCGTGTAGGATTAGCAGCTCCGGTGTCTATTTGCAGGACTGGCACGGTTCACGCCGTGGTCTTGGCAGCCGCGGCGCAGCCCCGGCACCTTGCTCTGCAGAGACACCTTTGTGGGTGGGAGGAGGATGCTGAGCGCCTGGCTGCCCGCCAGCCCGCGTCGAAGCGCCACGCAAATTGCAGCGGAGCTGCACAGAAAGGGAGATCGCCCACTCCGAGCAGTCTGTGCCATCGGCTGTCTGGCAGGATTGATGGTTGTCACTACCGAACGCTGCTGAGCTGGAGCCAAAATCAAATGAGTGGATGTCCTTGTGAGCCTGCTTGGGGGAGAGAGAAGAAGAAGAAAAAAAAAAGCAACTTAAAGTAAGAACTTTTTTCAGTTTAGAAAATGAGCTAAAGAGGCTTGTTCCACTTTGTAATAGCTGAGCTGAGAAGAAGGGCTGGGAAGTGTTCCTGCTGCATGCAGAATTGGAAGGCCACAGGT
Organism: Pyrgilauda ruficollis; assembly: GCF_017590135.1. Classification (NCBI taxonomy): domain Eukaryota; kingdom Metazoa; phylum Chordata; class Aves; order Passeriformes; family Passeridae; genus Pyrgilauda; species Pyrgilauda ruficollis. Next base: position 6,653,883 of record NW_024525267.1, read on the forward strand.
TTTTGTATTCCTTGGTACTGATTTGTAGCAGAAGAGACTCTGTCAGGAAGGAGGGAGCATCTCATGTTAAACTGTCCATAGGGCACAGAGGAATGTTTAACCATGGCCAGCCCTGATCTTGACAGGCATGGTGTAACGTTGATGGTGGCAACAGGGGATGGGCTAATGTCCTTTAATGGTTTTCCCTCTTCCCACATGGACAATCAGCCCTGGGCATGCTCCAGGTCATGATCGTAGCCGTGGCTGATGCACAGTGATAGTGAAGTGACTGGTTATAACCTCCTTGGCAAATCATAGAATAGTTTGTGTTGGAAGGTAACTTTAAAGATCATTCAGTCCAACCCTCTAGTAATGAGCAGGAGGTTCTTCATAGAATACAAGAATACCTGGGGTTGGAAGGGACCTTAAAGATCATCTAGTTCCAACCCCATTGCCATGGGCAGGGACACCTTCTGCCAGACCAGGTTATTCAGAACCCATCCTTGAACACTCCCAGGGATGGGGCAGCCTCAACTTCTCTGGGCAGGGTGTGCCAGTGCCTCACTGCCCTCACAGTAAAGAACTTCTTCCCAATATCTAATCTAAACCTGTCCTCTGTCAGCTTAAAACCACACCTCCTGTTTTTCCTATTGCTATGTGCCCTTTTATCTGATCTTCAGCTAGGTAAGATTGATCAGAGCCCCATCTCAAATGCCCTTCAATGTTCCCCAGACAAAAAGAGAGGACTTAGTTTCCTGAATCTGACTGAGAGGTGTTACCAAAAGAATTTTACAAAATCACAGTAGAAACACAGTGTTAGAGCATGGTTTGTCTGTAAGGGCTGGATTGAGCCAGATTTACACCAGTAAAGCAGAGACGAGGCCCTTCCCCTGTCATGGGATCAGCTCACCTTTCAGTCCCCAAATTGTTCACAAAATGGACAAGAATCATCTGGACCAACATATCCTGAGGGACAAGAACAACTTGGAAAATTAAATGCATTAAGCTCTGCTCCTTCACCTCTTGAGAGAGGGACAAAAGGAAGAAAAGCAAGCCAGAAAGGAAAGAGATGTGCTTCCTTTTCTCCTCTATGTTGGGGGAAAAAAAAGCTTACTTGTCTGCCTGCCTCCAGTTTCCTTCCCTCATGTCCTTAGTGTGGTAAGATACAGAAAATAAAGTGTTTTTTCTCAACTATGTGTATCAAATCCCTCTCCTGGGATTGAGCTGCTGTGGTGCTGCTACTCACTGGGCTGAGGAGTGCTGGCTCTGGTCCTGCCTCTCCCATTGTTCCTGCTGATACTGGTGATTTATTCTTTGGGGGTAGATCTGAACTATCCAAACTAAATCCATGGGCCTTGCTAGAAAAATGGGGCCACACATTTTTGAATTACATCAACAGATGTGATGCCAAAGGTATCTTTGAGCCTGCTTGAGCTGAGGAAAAGCCTCCTGCCTGGTGATGTGACCTCTCCAGGATCCATCCTGTTGTTTTCTTCTGGTGTGGCTTGAAGGGACTGATCCTGGCAGGGAGGTACTGCTGTGGGGACATCCTTGTGCCTGTGGTGGGGAGCAGGGAGGGACAGGGCACGCTTTGTTCGTGGCATTAGCAGTGCCCACATTGCTCATTCCTAGAGGATCCAAGCTGTAGAGCTAAAATGCATGGTAACACTGGCTTGGCACATAGCAAGACTGTGACTACAGTGAGGTAAGGACCATGGCCCCTGCCCTGCAGCCCAGCACTTCTTTGAGGCTGTATCCTCTGAGAGATGATCCCTCCTTGTTGTCCAGGCAGTGAGGTGAACCTCTTCTTTTCCTCAGAACTCCTGCCCTGATGGCCAGGAAACTCCACTCTTCCCATGGGCTATAAATATTTAAAGGAGGAAGCATAGGAGCCTGGCCATGCCAGGCCATTACTTCTGTGACTTACAAACCCAAATTACTCCTATAAGCCAAATTCTTGCTTTGGAGGGTGTCTAAACAGCGTGTTCAAACACTTCTCACCTCCCTGAGCAGGCACTCCCTCTCTCCATTGGCTTCAGGAAGGATGCTCACCCCAAGACATCTCCTTCCTGACTCTGGCTCAGCCTGGCTTTGCAAACCCACAGACACCTTCAGCCTGAGGGATCCTTCCATCGCTTCTCTGCTTCAGAGAAAACCATGGCCAAGTGCTGTGTCTATCCCTAGGCAGGCATGTGGAGGAAAAACTGGCTGCCTGTTTGTGTCTGGTCAAAGATGTTACTTGGTTTGGTTCCTTCTCCCTCCCTTTTCCCTGTTAGTCCATCAGTATCTTTATATTAAGCAGCACAAGAGAAGAATAAAGATTTAAGCTCATTTAACCTTGAACACAGCCATTAGTTAAGCAATTAAAATTAAAGGGTGAGTTAATGGGCAGTGTTAAACATTCGGAGAAACATCTGTTGTAATAGAAGTCTGCCTTTTAGTTGATGAATAATTGATCCTCTGTTTGTCAGCACCTAAGCCCAGGCAAGGCAGGAGCACTGGCACTGCCAGAGCATCTCCAGTGCCCCCTCCCCAGCCACAGGCTCCAGGAGAGCAGCAGGACCCAGCCACCACCACTTGGAGGTGCATTAGGAAAACCACGTGCACTGCAGCCCCTCGCTGAGGTGGTCCCTGCTGGGTCTCTTGCTTAGCTGGGATCAGATGTGTTACTCCAGGTCTAGAGGAATCCACAGTCTATTTTTAAGTCTTTATTAATGCATGTGTGGCTGGATGCAGTGTCTGGACACCCATAGCCAGGGATGAAGATGATTCAAACTGCTTTGAATTGAATCACTGAGTTAAATTTACTTGCTTTTTGGCAAGCAGTGGATGTGAGGGAATGTCTTCACTAATGCATTGAGGGCAGCACTGTAAATATTATCCAGAGTTTGAGGAGTAAAGAGCAGAAAGGGTTTGTCTCTTGGCTCTGGTAGAGCCAGTATTGCTGGAGTCACTTCTGCAGTATTGCCATCTCCCACAGACATCCCTCCCTCCCTAGAACGGAGAACACCAAAAGATATTTGGGTGAAATCTTGTGTCCTGTGAGATGGGGGAGAGCTCTGCTATTGCCAGCAGCAGGGTGCCCTTGGTGCCTGGTCCTGCACAGCCAGCTGGAAAGCACTTCCCAGCCCGAGCAGTCTCCTTGTGGGGCTGGAGTGCCTGAGCAGGGTGGGGTGATGGAGCAGGGTCTGGTTCCTGTGCTCAGCTCCTCGTGCCTGGGGCTGGGAGACGTGCCAGAGCGACCCAGAAACCGAATCGAGGATATGAAACATTTGCAGCGTGGGATGTGGGAGAGGAAACCTGGGTCACAGAGGATTCTTGACGTGTTGTTTTCCATATTACCTCTCAATCCCTTCAAAAAAAAAAAAATCAAACTCAGCCTGTTGTGCAATTTTCCATAATTTGAGCACGCAAAACTGTGCAACAAACTGAACTAAATATCAAAGCCACTGTCACAGTCCAGCACAGAAGGGACAGAGGGTTTTTAGCAAGCCCAGGTGAGCCCCTCCACCCCCATAAGGGGGATGCCATGAGCACAGACCCCTTTATAGAAGGCAGTTGGGAAAAGGCAGTGGGAAGACAACAAAAAAAGCAGAAGGAAATTATTTTGAAGGTACCTCAGAGATGAACATTGTCAGAATGTGGGTTCTACCCCTGCCTCAAGCTTTGTTAAGCCAAGCTTTTGCCCTTTGAGGTAAAAAGTAACATCCATCTGGCTCTTTGTTAGGGAGAAACACAACAAAATCACCTCCACCCTCCTAAATAAATCAACTGTATAAATATTTTGGTTTCATACAATTATCTTTATGTTTTCCCTCCAAACTATCTGTAGAAGTTGAATTTATGCAAGAGTTCAGGATTTGTTTAAAATTGTGTTAATCAGTATGTGTATCATAAGCATAAAGAAAGGGAAATAAACTGGGATGGGAAAATTATCTGTGTGTTTTCTGCTGGTTTTAGCTGACAACAAACAGAACCTGTAGCTCAGTTTCTTCCCCCTCTGCACGTAGAGGCTGCCTTAGCACTTGTCTGCACATTTGCTGCTGCTTCCACTTCCTTCTCTTCTTCTTTGGAGTAGAGCAGCTCTTTTTCAATTTTATATTGAAATTTCTATTTCAAAGTAAAATTGTCCCTGCATTATTGTCGAGTGTTGGAAGCCTTTTTCCACTTGTACCTTTCATTAATTCGTCAATAATGCCTTTAATGACACGTGAATGCAAACAGACTTTGCTCTGAGGCCTGTGTACAGCAGGCAACAAATGTGGCTGTTCCAGAGTTCTTTAGACAAATTGTTTTTAAGCAAAAATGTTAACTGCTGAGGTTATGATCACACAAACCAGCCCATCCAACTGTGTGTAGGACGTGCACAGAAGAGATGTTCATGTTGATCTTAGTGTGGAAGCTTTTTTAAATCAGAGATGACAGTGAGGATGGATAAAGTAAAGGGTGGGGTTTTTTTTTTATCCTAGATGAATTTTGTTTGAGAAAATCAGACCAGTTATTAATGAGATTGTATTCAAAACTGTAATTCAGGCATTTTCAAATATGAATAGCAAAACACCCCTCAGAAACAACAACAGCAACAACAAAGATCTCAGACCTCTGACTTTTCAAATTTACTTATTCCTATGTTTGGCTATATTATAAAGCCAAATGTGTATTTTCTAGCTTCTCCCCAAAATTGCATATTCATATCTCTGCCTCAAGCCCACCTTTGAGACTGTCCCCATGGTCATACAAGTGACAATATTTCCACTCTAAAAACCTGGTTACATTTTCTTGGCCACAAAACTACGAAAAATCATAATCATACTTTCACTCAAATATTTTGAAAGAAGGATCTATGAAGAAATCTCTGCTAAGTAGTTTAGCCGAAATTCATGTTTTTTGACATAAATGGAAGAAGATTTGAGCCTTAGGCAGGCTGCTGCCCTTCAGATAATGTCCCCAAACACCACTTTTTCATGTGTTTTCTGAGCCAGGTATTTTCTGAACTGACTTCTTTCCAGCCCTCTGTTTACATCTAGAGACAACAAAAGAAGATTTACCCCAGAGCTTTCTTGCCTCTGATGAGCATTTGCCCCTGCACATCACATCTTCTCAGAGAAGGGAGCAAAGCAGTGCTGATTTATCTGAGGATGCAGGTTGCAGGAACAGCTGTTTTTTAAAAGTGGAGTTTATGTACATGAATAGGGGAGAGTTGAGAGCTGCCAAGTAATCTGCTGTAAGCTTGCCCTATACATGGTTACAGCAAAGGATTTGGGTGGTAATTCTTAATTTTTAATTGCAATTTCATGAGGATTATCAGCTAGTTATTTCCCTGTTGGGAGTGGCTGGGCTGCAAGGGAGGCACAAGGGCATCCTCAGCCTGCTCCAGCCTGGTCCAGCCAAACCTGTGTCACTCTCCCAGCAGGGGCAAATTCAGTGCCTCTGCCTGAGCTCTGCAGAGCCCACGTACAGAACCCCTCAAGCAAAGGCAGGGAACTTTCCAGGAGCCCTGCAGATGCTCAGGAGGACAAAGTGAAGTTGGGGTTGAAGGAGGAAACCTCTTGATGTCACAAGGACATCCCAGAGTCATAGAATCATCAAGGCTGGAAAAGACCTCCAGGGTCACTGAGTCCAGCCTTTGACCCAATGCCACCTTGTCAGCCAAACCACGGCACTGAGTGCCACATCCAGGCATTTCAGGGATGGTGACTTCCCCACCTCCCTGGGCTGCCCATTGCAATGCTTAACCACCCTTTCAGTGAAAAACTTCTTCCTGATGTCCAACCTCAACCTCCCTTGGCACAGCCTCAGGTCAATTCTCCTCATCCTGTCACTGGCTGCCTGGAAGAAAAGGCTGACCCTCACCTGAGTCCTTTCAGAAAGTTGTAGAGTGTGATAAGCTCTCCCCTGAGTGTCTTTTTGTCCAGGCTAAACACCCCCAGCTCTCTCAGCAGCTCTTCATAAAACTTACTCTGAAACTAGCATCTCCCTCCCCAGAGATGCTGCTCAGGCAAGTCAGAATAATTACTGCTTTGTTTCAAAATAATAGAGGATTGATTTGGCATTTTCTTCTGAAAAGCTGCTTGCAATGTTAGCAACTACCCAGGCAAAACAGAGGAGAAAGGTACAACTTCCCAAGCCCTGGGTGTTCTCCCCCTGCCCGTGACTGACAGCTCCGCTCTGCCTGTCATCTGCAAATGAGCTGAATTCCTCACCATAACAACAGTTGGAAGAATCTGTTTTTCTAGCCTAGAAATAGGGATTTGGCCTTGGCCTTTTTGGGTAATCTGTTTGGAATTTGGTGGTGGTGGTGATGATCAGCAGTTGTTCAAAGCTGCTGGCAGCCCACTGGCCTTCACGCATTGACTCGGTGGTCTTGGGCTCTTTCCAGCTCTGTGCATTAAACATTGCTTTCCCATGATGCAAGAAAAAGGGTGCAGTCGATGCTAAAAGGCAGAAAATTTAAATCTGATGAAAGGAAATGCTTTTCCACACAATTAGCCTTTGGGATTTGTTACCACATGGAGCTGCTTAGGCCAAACATTTCACATGTCTTTGGAGGGAGGAAAGGGTGTCTGGGGATTTATATGGAAAGCAGATTTTCCAAGGAAAAAGGTTCAAATTTGAATGAGGGGTCTGAAGTTCAGAGCAGGAGTTTTAGCTTCAGTTTGAGTGATTAAGATGCCCTCTGGACTGCAGCAAGGTCTTGAATTGCAACCTGCAGTCAGTCCCAAGTGAGCATCACAACTACCAGTTACGCTGATAACCTGCTTTCGTAATTGTTTCTCCCACCACCAGTTCACCCAGCAGCACAAACTTCCCCACCAGAGGAGTTTCAGCAGTGGTACAGTTTGTTACCTTCCTCCTTGGGGTCACACCAGCACTATGATGCACGGGGCTTGATGATTTCATATGTGGGCAGCGAAGGCATTAGTGGCTTTCCTCATCACTCCAGCTGATGGGTGACTTCGTGCTGTGGGAGAGGTCAGGATGTGCCTTCCCTTCAGACAAGAGCAAACCACAGGAAGTTTTGTGTGTGAAAGAAACTGCTGGATGGGCTGGCAAGGCTGAAGACTGGAGGAAGCCTTCTTCCTGGGAAAAGCTTCCCCTGGCTGTGGCTTTGCAGGTGCTGGGCCCCTGAAGAGCCACCTGAGCTGGAGTTTTAGTACAGTTTTGATGGACACAGCCCCCTGTAGTCACAGCGTGTTGAAATTAATGTGCTTTTTAATGGTTGGGTTTTCTTTCACTTTTGTTTTGAGAATGCCAGAACCATTTTTAAAAATCAAGAAAATCCCCCCTGGGTTTTCCAACTTCCCCTGAAATATCAAGCCCTTCATTTAAAATCCATTTTTGTTATTAGTTTGGATCTCACTGGACAGTTTCAACCTGCATCCAGTTATTTTGTTAGAGTGGATTTTTTCCCGTGTGCCACAATGAGTCTCATCCTGCAAAATGAGGCAGTTTGCAGAAAAGGGGGATTTTAGAGGAAGTCTATCAAACCAGAAAAACAAAACCATGGCAAAGCAAGAGACTATTGCCATTATACACAAGAGTTTGGTACAAATGCAAACATCTGCAGAAATTCCCGTGTTCCAGTGGGAGGGGCTGAAATTCAGAACATTCACTCAGCCTTGGGAACTGCTGGGAGATGGGTGCTGTGGTGGGGTGGGTGCATCTGCATAGTGCTAGAGAAATGCATAACAACCCCAAATTTCCTCATTTCCTTCCTTGTTGTCTATGATAAAGGGACATAAGGATTTATAAGTGTCCTTTAATTTGTCCCTTATTTGCTGTCAAAATCACAGAATCACAGAATGGCTTGGGCTGGAAGGGACTTTAAAGATCATTCAATTCCAAATCCCCTCCATGGGCAGGGACACTTCCCACTATCCCACACTGCTCAGAGCCCCATCCAGCCTGGCCTTGAGCACTCCCAGGGATGGGGCAGCCACAGCTGCTCTGGGCAACCTGTGCCAGGGACTCAGCACTCCCACAGTGACAATTTTCTTCCTAATGTCTCATCTACACCTGCCCTCTTTCAGTCTAAAGCCATTCCTCCTTGTCCAGTCACTACTTGGCCATGTGAAAAGCCCCTCTCCAACTCCCTTGTATTCTCCTTTAGGTACTGGGGGGTCTCCCTGGAGCCTTCTCTTACGTCCCACATAATGTATCACAAATAGATGACTGAAAAAACCCCAGCAAACAACTATCGGCCTTATCAAAGTCCCTGCCTGCCTCCACGCCGGTTTTAAATGTATATTGAGCAGTAATAGTACAGTACAGCATTGCAAAAGTTTAGCATTGCACTGCAAATAGTACAGCGTTGCACAAGCAGGGTAAGTAGTTTTTGCCACTACTTTGTCACTTGCATTACACTTTTTGTACGTGTGAACGTTTTCTTCTTATCTTTCTAAGCCTTGAAACACCGCCTAAGCCCCGGCTAAGCCTTTGTGAGCCTGGAAGCCGCGCGGATCGGGAAGGGAGAGAGGCGGCTCGCCTCTCACTGCTGACCCAAGAGCATCCTCTAGTGTGGATGGGAGGGAATATCACACCTCGCCTCGAAACGCCGCACTGGCCCAGCAGAGCAGCACAAACGCAGCTCCGAGCTCGTGGCAAAAGGCAGCACGGGGGAGGGAATGCAAACACAGGCAGTGGGTGCTTGGCCCCAGCACCGAAACCCCCCTGGGCTGAGCCTCTGAGGTGACTGGGCAGCTCTCTTCTAGTAATCCTGACTGAAACAAGTGCCAACCATAATGTTAAATGTACGTCAAAAATGGAAGACTTGCAGTAGGCAAACACCTTAAAATAATTTAAAATGTGTATTATGCACTTATAGATTACAGTAGTTTCTGTAAGGGCGTGTTTTGAGTATAAATCTATTTTGCTAAAAAAGGTAAATGAAACCACCTTTGAGGCTGTGGGTTTTGTTTTTGTTTTTTGTTTTTTTGGGGGTTTTTTTTGTTTGTTTTTGTTTTTGTTTTGTTTTGTTTTGTTTTGGGTTTTTTTGGTTTTTTGTTTTTTTTTTCTGTGAAAACCTACTTTATATTTTTGGTAACAGCAAGCAATTTTTGTGCACTGAGCAACCAAAACACATTTTGATTTCCACTGCATTGTAAAAAATGTGCCTCCATTGAGAGCAGGAGGACTGAGATCCAGCAGCTGCCATGGTCCACTCCTAGGGTGTAAGGGGATGCATCTCCAGTAGATAGAAGGCTGGATAAATAATGAAGAGAGCGACTAAAGATTTCTAAATAGTCATTACATGGCTATTATGTGTATTTATGCTATTATGGTATTATATGACACCAATCTAGTCCCCCCGTGCCTTATTTTTTGTTCTGTAAAATGGAAAAAACAAGTTTAATTTCACTGCCTCAGGAGGGGATAAACTAATTATTCTGAGTGTGCATCTGAAAGATGATGGGGAGCTGTATAATTATTGCAGGTGGGTGGACACATGGCCAAGGACAGAATGTTACCTTCCAAGGCCTGAACAGGAAAAATGAGGCCATGCTTTCCTTCCCCACCTCACTGCACCTCGGAATCACAGAATCACAGATTGGTTTGGGTTGGAAGGGACCTTAAAGGTCATTCAGTTCCAAACCCCTTGCCATGGGTAGGGACACCTTCCTCCAGACCAAGTTGCTCAGCCTGGCTGAGCCTGGCTTTGAGCACTCCCAGGGATGGGGCATTCACAACCTTTCTGAGCAAGCTGTGCCAGGGCCTCGGCACCCTCACAGTGAGGAATTTCTTCCTGATATCTAATCTAAATGTACATTTCCTTCAGTTTAAAACTGCTAGCCCTTGTTGTGTCCCTACACTCCCTGATCCCTCATCTTTCCTCTCCTTGAAGTGCTGGAACCATCCTGCTACGGGGTGGTTGGGTTGTTTCTGGTTGTTGCTGTTTGCTAAAAGCTTGCAGTGAAACCTTCTTCAGGAAGGAAGGCAGCACACATGCTCTGACCTGGAGAAGCTCACATATTAGGACAAGTAACACACTCCATCTGTGCACAAATTTGGAAGAAGTAGAGAGGAAGGGTGAGACCAGGACAGACACAGGTTGGAGTAATCTCACCTCAGTGGGATGAAAGGCTTTGAAAGAAGCTTTGAAGGGATAAGTACTTATCCAACATGGGAGCAAACAGAAAATGAGATAAGATCCAACAGAGCTTACCCAAAGTCCACCATGCCAGCCTAACCTGCTAGCTTCCTTTGATAAGAGAACTGATCTTCCAGATAAGATCTACTGCATCCATACACTACTTGCCTGGTCTCAGAGCAATTGATAAAGTGCCATTTGGGAAATCATGCCCTCAGATGGGAAGTGGTAGAAATGTTGTGGTGAGGTAAAAAACTGGCCAGGGCAATGTGAGTAGCAAGGAAAGCCTTGGGGGAAGCTGCTGGAAACATTCCACAAGAAGACTGGAAAATCATTGCCAGTACAGGGGAGATGGGGTGTCCCAGTAGAGCACGGATGGAAAAAGTAGGAGAAAGGGAGGAAATCATTGCAACCAACTGGACCTATCCTATTCTATTCTAACATCTTAAAGAGAACTGCTGGGCATACCCCAAAATTTTGAGCTTACTTCTTTTGCTGACTTGCGATTTTATCAGATCATAGAGCTAAACACAAGATAAACAAGCTCAAGCAACACAGATCTTGAAAATCAAACTAGAAATGTTAATGCCACCAAGGATTTTGCCCGTTCAAGGTGCTGAATTGCAGGTTGACAAGTTCTGTTGACTGATGCCCTCCCTTCTGCAGCTGGGGTGGTTCTGTGCGTTTGGAATGTCTGTGTGGACATCTGCCCGTGGACTTGCAGGGCTGATTGCTCACTTCCTGCCCTGCCTTGCTCCCGAGTCCTCTGAGTAACCTGCTGCAGTCCCACCTTGAGAGCACACCAGCAGCATCCAGTTTGTGCTGGCAGTGGCTTCAGAGGGATGGTGTGGACAGTAAAAGCACCGCAACAGACAGATAGCATGAATAGACACAGGTGGGGCCAAATGATGTGTCATTTGGTCAATAAAAAACCTCTTAATGATACTCTGGGTAGAAGAACTGCTGCACAGCAGTGGTGAGGGGAGGTGTTGCTGAAATTATGCAAAGCCTTGCACCCCTCCTTCCCTGTTCCATCATGCCCTGCTGAAAAGAGCAGCAGCTTAGCTCCTGATTGGAATGAGCATTGGATTGGGTGCTGAGGAATTCTGTGTATTCTTCCACTCTCTGTTTTGACTGGCAATGCCACCTGCAGTACTGTCTGCCAGGTTTCTCCCTAGACCCCCAGTGATGGTGCCCCTGGTGCCTTAGGGCATCTCTCTGCCTTCTCTTCTGTCTTTCTAGCCAGGTTTTTACTCATTCACCCAGCCTATACTATTTGCCCACCCCATGCCTGCTGCGGGAAGAGAGGCTCTGGAGTCAATGCTGTGTTGCTTTTTGGCTCTTTGGCTTCTGTCATTTTTAGGAAATCCATCCTACCTTCCCAACACTCAGACCTGTCTCCCAAAACCAGCCTTCTAGCTATGCCATCTCCTTTCAAGTCCAGAAGTTGCTTTTCTCCAGCAACTGAGCCAAGATTGATTTGTAAAGTCTATGGTTCTGATTAGTGCAGGCAATTACTTAATCTCTTTTAAGTCTCCCCCCTACCCTAGAAGGCTTAGCAGTTGCAGGATCCCTTGTATTCAGCTGATGGACTTGCTGAGCACACCAGTTGTGGTGGGAAGCCCTCCAGAGCCACACTGCCTTGTGCATGACTCCACTCAGGTGAATCACTAAAGCTCAGTGCCAAGAAATCACAGTAATTGCAGAGGGGCCTGGAGAAAAACTCTGTGCAAGCTGATCTATAACAGCTTCCAAATGCACTGAGCCCTTCCAATACAATGTCCTCAATCCCCTCTGCCTCTGCCAGCATCAGGGAGCCTGCTGTGCCCCGGTGGAGGAAGGCAGGACACGACCCCATGTGCCTTATTGATATTGCAAATGATATTGCAAATGATAAAAACAATTGTGAGTTTAAGAAGAGGCTGGGCACATTCACAAAAAGCTGTTTAGAAGAAGAAAACCACACACACCTCAGGAAGGCTCTGGCAGCCAGGCTGCACACAGGGCAAGTAAGCATTTTTGCATTTTCCTCCAGGAATTCACTTTGGCTGTGGCCAGGGAGGCACAGGATACAGCCATTAACAGAAAAGCCATCACTTTGCAGAGCACCTGTGAGCTCCTGGGTCTCATCACACACAGCCTCTCCCTGCCCATGGCTGCCCTCAGTGGGAACAGGTCCCCAGGCTTTTGCAGTCTGGACCTTCCTGCTTCACATCTGGAGCAAAGCAAAAGTGGTGCCTGAAATGCAGCTGGCAGTGCTAATTCTGGGTCAAGAACTTTCAGTTTTTCTTCAAATAGCAAAGGCTGCAGTTTAAACCTTTTCCTGAGCACAGGGTGATGTGTGTTCCTGACAGACAAGAACACAGCATGTGAAAGCTTTCCTTGCTGAACTCATCAGGAATTTACCCCTCCACACGGATGAGGGGCTTTTCTGGCCATCCCCCACCTTCCTATTGTAAAGGAATAGAGAGATCTGGTCCCACACAGCAGTCTCCAGTCAGCAAATCCTCCCACTGGGAGCAGTGAGTTTATGAATTTTCATGATATCCATTAGTAGTAAGCAGAAGTTGCCTTGAGACAGACTTTTTGTTAATTAACTTTCTGAACACGCACTTTTCTTTCTAGCTGGTGAATGAATTTGTTGTTCAAAGTCTTTCTCACATGCCCAGGCTTTTGTCTTTTTCTCTTCCAGGTTAATGGCTTTATAATTCTTCATGGATAGTAAAATAATCACCAAAAGGCAAGAGCAATAATTACACAGAGCTGAATAAATGGACGTGGTCACAACCTCAGCTAACGTAAAGAGATTTCAAGGGATCTGTTCCTACTAGATGAGGGTGTTCAAAGATTTTCCTGCCCTTCCTCCTCCTCAGAAGAGGAATTTGGAGTGTGTGTTCTCAAGGATGTGAAATTGTGCTGTGTAAGGCTGTCAGCATCTTCAGGTTTACTTCTCAGCTTTTTAATTTTACGCTGTCTAAGAAAAACATTCAGGGCACAGATGAAACACTCAGATGTGCTAAATACTCCCAGCACAACTGCTTTGGTGACTGAAAACCAGAATTGCTGAGCCTCTTGCACTCCAGTGGGTCCATGAAGATGGATGGTGGCACAGGGGGCTGGGAAGTTTCCAGGAGCAATGCACAGGAGGACATGACCCAAACCCAGCCAGACAGGGATCTCCTGAGCTGAGAAGGTTGGAGGGATATCTGGGGGCTCTGCATGGGCTCAAGAGTGGAGCAGTTCAGATCACCTTGCTTCTCTGTCTGACCAGCTCTCATCGCTTCTGCCAGAGCCCAGAGAGAGGCCCCAGGGCTGAGCTCCTGTCCTGCACCCCTCTGGATTTCCTGAACCCCGAGGGACCAGCTGCAGACCAGTTCTACAATGATATTTTCTAATAGCAAATAGCAGGGAAGGCAGTGGTACAAAACTGGCTTCAGCTGGCATCCTTACAAACCAAGACATCCCCATGATTTTAGCAGGAGTCAGTTTTACACAAACCACACACCTTAGAAGAAGCAGATTGATGCTGGCTGCAGTATCCAAACCTGGTTCATTCTGTTTCTTGCCAAGTCTTTACTGAGGCCTGTATTTCACTTAAGACTTGCCAATTTGCCACTTAATTCACCTACCTTAATGCTATTACTGATTGTGATAATTATTGTGATAATTATTGCAAACAATAAAGCAGTCTGCAAAAGGCAACTATCTTATATCAGTTCAGAAGCTGTTATCAACCAAGCAAATAATTTATAGAAAAGATGAAATCAAGCATCTTTCACAAGACCTTTTTCCTGTAAATTGTGTTGACCCCTACTATGTCCACTGACATTCTTTATTGCTGACTTCTATACTAATATTTCATTACTTTGGCCAGAATGGCTGACTGGATGGCTTAGAATTACTTACATTGCCCTAGTGATTTTTTTAATAATTTACCCAAAATGCAGCATTCCACCAGTCCTCTAAAACATTTGCAGTCCTCCAAGATTAAGTGGGAGTGGGTCAAAGATCCCTTGAGCCAATTCATTTCAGTTCTGAAGATGACAGTTGTCTGGACCTGTTAAGGTAATAATGTTTGTCTCTAGTAATGCTGTTTAATAGCTTCCTTGGTTACTAATGGGATGGAAAGTGCATTGTCCTCACGACATTTGTGCATGATTCTTCTTGTTTCCAAATTCAGAACAAAAATATTTATTGAACACCTCAGTCCTTTTCACATCATCATCAACAATTTTACCATTTCCACCACGTGATTCAAGTGTTTTTGAAGTGAGCATCATCTTAAATGTAAACCAGAGCCAAATGCCAGCTTATTGCCCTGCTCTATTTAATGCACTTGTGACTGATTTAGGACTTAATTGTTCAAGACTGCAGCAATATGAAAATCCCACTAAAATCCTAGAGGATCTTCAGGGGTGAACTCAACTACCCAGATGCTATTGGCTGCCAAAATTACTTAAAAGATTAAAATAGGCAGTGACTGACACAGCATACCAATTTGCCTTATTGATTTTGTTAAAGCTAAAAATGGCTACAATTCAAGTTTTAAATTAGTCTGAAAGGCAGCATGGTACTTTTATTAAGCCAATGGCATTCTTAAATTTATTTTCCACAGCAAGCATTTTCCATATAATATTTTTAAAAGCTGGTCTCTATGTGCAATCCTTTCTAAGTGTTCCTAATGTTAAAAAAATTAACCAACTGTAGATCAGAGAGGGAAGAAAATTGCTTAACTGCAATTGCACAGCACAGAAATGGCAGAGAGCTCCAAAAGTGCTCTGTAAGAAGTGCCCAATGGCCAGTGACATCACTGCTGCCGCTGTTGTCATCCACAGTCTGTGACCTAACCTGTGACGAGGGCTGTGCAGGGACTGAAACACCTTCCTGTGGGTTATGTTACATCAGGCAGACTTCTCTCCTCCTGGCCACTCCTGGGCTCAAGCTCCCTGCTGCTGTGGGTGCTCCCCACCAGCACAAAACCTCTCCTGCTATTCCCTGTGCAAAGGGCTCAGTGGGCACTAGGACTGATACAGTTCCTCTGTCCTCCGACTGCATCCCCCTTTTCTGTAAGGAAATATAAAATGTTTTAAACTATAGATATTTGGGAGGGTTGGTTGGGGTTTGGGTATTTTGGTGGGGTTTATTTGGTTGGATGATTAGTTGGTTTGGAGGGTTGTTGTTTTTTTTTTTACTTAAAGCAGGAAATGCCATGTCTTTGAAAGGTGTTGTGCCCATTTCTGTTTGCAGAGGCAGATCTGTAGGGGCAAGGAAGTCTAAGCCATACTTCTGCATGATCCTTTATCCTGCAGGGTGGAACAAAGTAACCTGGCAAATTATTGGCCGACGTTCTAGGCAGAGTTCAAAATGCTTTCAAGTATTAACTGGAAGTTTCGAAAGTCCTTTTGTGTCACCCGTACAGTATTGTATTGCTTATTTTCCTCCCTTGAAAGGCTTGCAAAAGACATTTGCATAGGGTTTGCTGAGCTCACTGTCAGAGGGCACGGCGAGCTCTCCGCAGAGTGTGTTCACCTCAGCTCCTCTCCTTGTCCAGACGTGTCCCCAGCAATCAGCTTATGGCTCAACAACAGATCACAGGACCAGTCAAACTACACACTGGAGGATTTCCTTTTCATCTTCTCCTTGCACTAATAAGATGACTTGTTATAAATGTGATCATTTTCTGCTCAGCTATTACCAGTCCAACAAAGAAAGAAATTACAGACCATGTCATCAACCTTAACTATTTTCACCAGTTCTCTCCCCTCCTCAGTTTATTGCCTTAGATAAATTCCTGTAAGGCATTATCTCTGGTTTACCTTGGGTCTTAAAAAGGTCTGATTTACAGCCTTGCCAGGTATACACCTGGCAGCTTCTGTTGAATGATTATTTATATTAGAGGAGTGCTGAGAAGCTCAATGCATTGTACAAAAACATTATTTAAGACAGTCCCTGATTAAAAATCGTTGCAGTCTATTTGGGAACCAAAGACCAGAGGCAAAGCTGTAAAGTGGGACAATGCTTATGCTCCACCCGTTGTTGCTGCCTCTCAGTCTCATACAAGACCTATGTGTACTGTCCTCAGAATTTTTCTTGTTCTCCTTGTATTTTCTTTTGCACTTGAATTTTGCTGACCACCCTGTCTCAACCACACCACTTGGAGAACCTCTTCATGGCATCTCTCTGCCATGCTGGCTCCTCTGTTCTCCATCATGTGTTTGAGCTGATGCATATGCAGGCCCAGGTACTGAGAAATGTCTCTTGTAGAGTGGGGAAAATAACTCTTGGGAATGAATGAGAAATTAAGATAAAATACAGTGCTAATGAATGTTTCTGCATTCAAAGTTAACTCATGGTTGTGGGGGGAAAGCTCTAGGATGTTTCTTCAAGATCCCAGGAGCAGAAATTTGACCTGTAGCAGCTAGTGGCAAAGGCAGGATGAGGGGAGGCATGACTGAGATGGGGATCTGCTGTGTTGTGCCCACTGATGTGATGCAGAACCTATTCTGCCTGTCCCAGGACAAAAACAAAAACAACAACAACAACAACAGAAGAAGAAAGAAAAAAAGATGGCTAAAATCCTTTAGTGAGATTTAGTAGTATAATCTGTTCTCATCCCTAAGTACTCAGCCTGTGGGCAGGTGTGACCAGCATTG
The DNA here is from genome assembly GCF_017590135.1 of Pyrgilauda ruficollis. Lineage (NCBI taxonomy): Eukaryota > Metazoa > Chordata > Aves > Passeriformes > Passeridae > Pyrgilauda > Pyrgilauda ruficollis. The sequence goes on from NW_024525267.1 coordinate 6,670,602, forward strand.
ACTGGTGTGGCAGTCACAGTTTTTTCCTAGAGAAAAAACTTGCTTGCTGGTTTTATCTACCTTCTTTTCTCTCTGGAACTACAGCCAGGGTCTTTGACAAAAGGAGAAACCTGCACAGATCTGCTCTGCCAGAGGGAAAGGAGAGGCATCAGTCAAAGCTGGTGACTGGACCCTCCCCTGAGAGCTCCTGCACCCCCTGACATTAGATCTGGGCAGAAAGCTACAACATGGTCCTTCTGCCTGCAGTGCCCAGATGTGCTCAGTTCAGAGTTGTTTTTCCTAAAGCTTTTCCTGCAGAAAATGCAATTCAACCCCAAACACTGAAGCTGGTTATTAACAAAAGGAGTTGTATGGTGCCATTATCTCCCAGAAAGCATCCATCCTATAGGTATTGAAAGGGCCCAGAATTTTACTAATCTTGAAAAACTTGTGCAAGATGGTGAAACTTAATAGAGGTGAGAGGCATTCTGATTCTCTTCTGGACAATTTAAACAAAGCAGCCTGTGTGTGTAGGATGTGAACAGTTGCTTCATGCTTGGCAGATAATCAAGACTGTGGTACCTCTCTTTTTTGTTCAAATGTCACTTAGCCTTCCTCAATCAACTCTCTCAACCTCCCACAACTCATTTTTGGGAATTAATTTCACCCGCATGGAAATACCCAGGAACCTGAGTCTTGCCAGGAGTGTTGCAATGACACAGAGATCTGTGCCCAGCTTACCTGAGAGCTTGTTTCAGTCATGATCACTCTGTTGCCTGAAATGAAGGGAGCTTCTACTCACAAACTCTGCAGTGAGGAACAGCCATGAGCTATGTGTGTGCAGTTTCAGGGTTTTAAGACAGTTTAATGAATGTGGAACACATGGCAGTTCATGCACCTGCTGACTAAAGAAGATTATTCCAAAGTATCCTGAAGCTTTTAAGAACCAGCATGTAATGAAGCCACTACTACATTTCAAAAATACTGCTCTGTTGGTCTCCTGCTTGTGGCTTTTATTCTCCAGTGATGCTGGTAATACAACTGTGTTCCCCAAATAAATAAATATTACTCTGATGAGCTCTCATAAAATGCCTGACAAGCATATAAATCTCCAGCTGATGGCTTGTATGCTATAAATTACTAAAGCTGCCCCTACAGTTGACCCCATCAAAGTGCGCTGGCTCCTCCTGACACTGCTGACCTTTTCTTCCACATTCATAGCATTATTCCACCATTCTCAAGTGAAGAAAGAGCATCACTAAAGATCAACACAGTGGAGTATGGTTTTAACTTCACAGGGCAGAAAATATGTGAATCTCCAAGTGATTCAATAAATTATTCCCTGCAGGGCAGCAAATTATGAACCTTCTCTTCCTGAAAGGCCTTTGACACTACACTGGATATTCTTCAGACATATTCTTCAATTTAAGGGACCTATATTTTTTTTTTTACATGTACCTATTAAATATTTCATCAAAGCTTTTCATCTTGCAGGCAAAAATGATAATGCAAGAAACTGAGAAGGGAGTTTCAAGCAGAACTGACATTTTCATTAAACCAGAAGATCTAGTGTCAGTCAGCAGAGCAAACACTTGTTTACAGAGGCAATAATAATGATTGCTTTAGAGATGAAACTGTACTGTTACCTAAAATGTTCTTCTTTATAACATCAGCAAAATAAGTTTATTGGTCTTGGATTTCCAGTAAAATGCATGAATTTGCTCAAATCATACAGGAATGACTTCTCTTCCAGAAGTTTTCATTTTCCCATTCCTGAGTCTCTAAGTCTTGTCTCAACAACTCTCTTAGGCAAGGAGCAACCTTGAATAGTTCATAAATCAGTGAGATCCTGTTGAATGACAATGTTGGTTTTCTTTGGTGTAAATGGATGTTTCATTTTGAACTAGGATTTTTATAATCCTCATGAATTTTAATCAAACGGCCCCACTGAACTAAATATGAAGAGGATTTTCCTAAAAATGCAGAAAATTGAACCAATGGGAGAAATTTTATAAAAAATCTTCTGACTAAGTGGACCCCTGGGAAAGGGTAGCAGAGGATCACCTGCATGGAACAGAGTCTGCAATGAAAGTACTTGCAAAATAAACCTTGAGCCAGATTGGAAAATGTGCAAGGGCAAGAGTGGAGTACTAGGGAAGAGGAAGGAAAAGAAAAATAGGGGGTTATTGCAGCAAAACTGCTTAAGGAAATCCTGCATTTCTGGCATTCAACCAAATATTCCTGCCTTAGCATTATAATAACAACCACAGAGGAAGAGGAGAAAGAATTTGTTCATGGTTGGGAGGGCAAAGTACAGCCCTCTGGCCATGTGTGTTGTGTTGGGTTCTCCAGGCCATGTGAAATCATTTTTCTGTTCAAGTAGGCTTGCAACCTTTCTCTTAATAAATACACACATATATGAAAATTAATTGAACGAATAAGAGGGGAAAAAAACCCTGAAATAGAGACGATCTCAAGCTGCCTGTTGTTCCCATTCTCCCACACAGGAGGCCTCAAAACCCTGCTGCTTCTCTTATGAAACCAATCAACTTTCCCCGAGAAGCTATTTCTTTAAATGTGATATTGAAACGGCTCTGAGTTGCCATAAGGTGATTCCCATTTAAGATGCCACACCATACAACTATGTATAATCTGACCTAATCTCATCAGACAGCACGACATCATCATTGCTGAGCTTTTACTAATTAAACCCCCCTAAAACGAGCTCACTTAAGCGTATGTTTTAATTCTTTCAGCGAAGTTTTATACCACACAGATCCTAGATGAGACATTCTGACAATGTTCACACTAAACCAGCTCCATTCTTTTATTGCACTGATAATTCTTCCTGCTCCCCTGCCACAAGTTATGAGGGTCATAAATTAAAAATAGTTGTACAAATTCCTCTCCATAATAAAAATAAGATATTTTTTGTGGGTTAGCTGGGGAATAAAAGAGGATCACTGGAGAAGGCCATACTGCACTTTCTGAAAAGAAGTGTTAACACAAATGGGGTTTTATTTTAGTAAATTCCATAGCAGTAATATTAAATTTCATGTTAGTATGTAGGACTATGCTGTAGGTAAAAAAAAATACAAGTAAAATTCTCCAGCTGGTGTAAAACAAAGATGCCAAACTAAAGCTGTTTTGGGCAATGCTACTACACTCCAGCTAAAAATCTGTCCTTATAGCTGGTTAATAAACAGGTTAAAACCAGAAGTATTGTAAAAAGCCATCTTGTAGAACCATCCAAACGACAGAAGGCTGTCCCAGTCAGACTGCATCTCTGCAAACATTCATGCCAGGGAATAACCATGCACATGAATGGTTTTATTGTTTTCCAGTTGGCTGGGCAGGGATGGGGCCTGTTCCTGGCTATACAGGAGAGGAGAATGCTGGCAACCAGCACAACCGAGGTACTGGGCAGAGTGAAGGACTGGTGCTTAGAGAGGAGGGGCAGATTGATTTTGTTGGTCCAAACTCAGTTCAGCAAGGTTCCTACACCAAGGTAACTAAAGTTAAGATAAACATCCATTTAAAAATAATTATTTTTAGTCATTTAAAAATCATCAATCAGCAAGAAATGAAAAAAAAAAAAAACAAGGGAAATATTTTCAAAATGACACTAAGAAGGTGTATATTCAGAAGGGTGATTATTTGCATGTTTTGCTGACCCAGCTCATGCTGATACCCAGAAACAGTGATGAAAAGCTTTGGTCTCAGGCTCCATAGGAAAGGGCTCAGTGCCGCCCTTTCTGCTGGCAGCCAACAGCACCATTAGCCGTGTGAAGTACACAGGTCCAGACCTGCAGCATTCCCTTGCAAAAGACCACAGATCTTTCCTGGTTACAGTAAAAATCCAGGCAGAAATCCTGGCCTGAAGTGAGAATGCTGCAGGCACACATCTCCCTGCAGCAAGGCTCAAAGAGCTGGCATGGGTCCAGTTTTGGTTTCCTGGGAAAGAAAGTAATCACTGAGGAGTGGAATCCATTCGAATGAAGAAGTGGTTAAGAAAACCTGCATGACCTATTTGTGAACCTCTCCTGATGCTTCTCAAAGTGAGTTAACAAAGAACAAATGAAATCATCTCGGGGAATAGTGACTGACATCTACTTCTACAGCCCTTGGATGCAAAGCACTCAGGAATTCATGAGCTGCACATGTGCTCATGAATGTGTGTGCCTACAGCTGTGCACAGTGGATTTCAGCTAGCCTGCAAAGAGTTAATCAGGCTGCGTTCACTTAGCAGTCCTGCACACCTTCATTTATAAGCTACCCACCATGTTGATATCTAGCTCATGGACAGGGAAAACTGCCCTTCAGAGGGGAGGACAAACAGGACATCTGGATCAGGCCATGATCGCTCTGGAACAGAAGCCTCCTCTGCAGCAAGATGCAGCTCTTGTTTGGCAACTCTGTCAAAAATCTCATTCACATCAGAGCCTGCCAGCAAGAACTTGATTTAGCTCATGTCCTTTGGGGATGGTGGGATCTTTGTTTTGAAGCAGGGATCTAAAGTAGTTCTGCTCCAAGCTGTGGGTTCAGGATGTCAGACAAAGTATTTCAGTGGAGCAGATGACCTGATTCAACAGCTCTGGATACAGATTGCCCTGTGACCTGTTATTCTTCTGCCTGGACATTCTACCTTGCCCTCAATCTCCTTGTTTAGTGGGAATATGAGTGCTCTGGGACAGGGACTGGTATTACTCTGCATCTGCACAACGTACAGAGCAGTGAACCTCCTGCACCTGGGCCATGCAGGTTAACACAGCTGTGAGCATGTCCCCTGTAGGTGACCACGCTGTAAATGAATGTAGAGATTTGCATGATAAACATATGCCCCAAATTTAGTGTGAGCCACATTGTGCTGCTGCTACACCCAACTTTGTGAGGTCTTTCCCTGGCCTTTCCTCCTCCCAGCAGGAAGAAGTGGTTTTATGTCACTTTTATGGGGTTGTATTTTCCAAGACAGTTGTGTGTTTGGCTAGCCTGGGGGGCTGAGCAGCCCAAGGGCCACACTGCCTGCCAAAAGTGCTTGTTTCAAAAGGAAAAGAAATGTAAAACTTAAAGTACAGCAGTGCAACAGCTTGTTTTCCCCAAGGACCCATGCTCTGAGTGGGATTTAAAGATGACAGTGTAGCACCAGGATATGCTGCCCACACACTCTTTTTGGAGGGGTGAGGAGTGAGGAGAGAGGACAAGGAAAGACACCACTTATTATCTTTTTTATTCTTTTTAGATCACTGGAGTAAAATAAAGAGGCTGCAACGCAGCATTCAGCCAGGCCCAGGGTATTGGCCCAAACTTAATCACCAGTCAGGTCAGAAAACACGTGGTGGGAACAGGGTCTTCTTTTCTTCCCTATAAACGCTGAAGTACTGACTGACTGCTCAAATAAATACACATGGATAAATGCATGGTGAAACTGGGCTTAAAGAGAGACTAAAGCAAACACTAACCTTTTTATAGCAACTTATAACAAAGATTTGCCTAGATGGCAGGCTTGTATAAAGAAGTAAATTATCCTACTTCTTTCGAGGAGTATAGACATGCTCTACAGATCGAGCATAGAGAAGCCAGTAAATAGATGTAGTTCAGAAAGAAGTGAATAATATATATATAAACTTAAGCTACTGGTCAGTTAAATCAATAATAAAATGTCATTCAATGACGGGATGAGCTGGTAAAATAGGGCAGAAGTCCATTTTTATTTTTAAAGGATTTCTATTACTTCATGGCAGCACTCAGTACAAAAGCCCTCAAAGTGCTGTGGAAGTGGCAGCTGCTCCCTCCATCCTCCTGCCTGGTGTCTGAGGGACATGGCATGCTGCAAGGGTGTGGTGCTGTGCTCCAAGCAGAGACCAAGAGCACTTCAATAAAACACAGATGCTGCAGCTCAGCCAGCTTCCAAGACTTTGAAGATAATGATACCCTGAAACCACTCTGGGGCATCACGTATCTGCCAAGAAAGAAGTCAAATGTTGATTTAAAGAAGGCAATAATGCTATTAATTAAATAATAACAAAGTTCTTCTGCTTTTCAGAAAGAGGAGGAAAAGGAAGAAATGCTGTTTTCCTTCCCTCCTTACAGTCCTGCTGCAGTTCACTTTGCCCTTCCTGGCTCCTCAGCCTTGTAGCAAAAGTATAAATCAGGAGTAAGCCCACAAAGTGATGCTGCTAAATGGCCACCCCCTGCAAGTGGACCAGACCTGTGGCTTCCATGCCATCAGACTTTATTGAAATTACATCCTGAGCTAAAATTCCAAAGTACACAACACTGAATAGACCAAGAAAAGTTATTGCAGGTGACTGAGAAACAATACTCAAACCCAACTGTACAGAGTATAAAAGCAAAGCTGTTTTTCCAGCTGGAATATGGGGAAACATCACTATGAACTTGGTGTCTTCCTGTAGTCTTCCTTTAGCAGCCTGTGCCAGCTGGAGCCAGAGAACCAATGTTCAGCTGGTTCTTTACAGCTCCACTGACATCTGCAGGAGCTGGGCTCTCTTTGAGAAAGCTTTACCATGATACTCAGTGCTCCTCACAATGGGAGAAAAAGTTGTCATCACTCGCTGCACTTACTGTTCTTCAGAATTTTCTAGTTACCTACAACTGAAAAGAACTCATAAAATGGCCTGTCCTTTCACAGCACCCATTTCTGGCTCTTATTCCATGGTTAGATGCTCAAGATTAACTCAGTCCTGCCAACTGGATTTAGGTACAGCCCTGCAAGAGGACAAGGAGCGTATGTGGATGTGGAGAATGAGAGAGACTGGTGCTGAGGCTGGAGAGGCTGTGCTGGGACTCGGGCTGGAGAAGCAGCTGGTGCTGGGACTTGAGTGGGAGAAGAGGCTGGTGTTGGACCTCCCTTGGGCTGGTGTTGGGTCTGGTCCCGGTGTCTCACAGAGGCAGCATCTCCAGTCCCATGGCATCAAGCTTGCATGGTGGACCTTCCCAGGCCAAGGACGGCGGCCCTGGTCAGAGAGGTGCCAGAGGCTCTGCTGGCATTCACTGAGCTCCTCTGACAGCCTGAAGTGAAGGATGCTGAAAACCAGGGCATGGCACTGGCACAGGCTTCCTGGAGAATCTGTGGATGCCCCATCCCTGGTGATGTTCAAGGCCTGGACGGATACGGCTTTGAGGAACCTGGTCTGGGGCTGGCATCCCTGCCCACGGTGCCAGGGAAGATGACCTTTACGGTAGATGACCTTTACGGCCCCTTCCAACCCAACCCATGCCATGCTTGTGTCCCCGCAGCGATGACACGACCCACAGCCAGGCCAGCACCTTCCGCTCAGGTGCCCCGCGAGCGCCGGCGAGCCGGGTGCGGGACCTGCCGCGGCACCGCCGCCTCCCCCGGCCGGGCCCGGCAGGGCTGGAGCCGCCTCCTGACGTCGGGAACCTGCGGCGCGGGGGCGGAGCGGGGCGGGCGCCGGGAGCGGCCCGCGGGGCAGGCAGAGCCGGCTGGCGGGGCGCGGTGCCCGGCTGCCACCGCGCCGAGGGCCGCAGCAGGTAGGGCGGGCGGGCGGCGGGCTGCGGGGCCGGCACACAAAGGGCTGTGCCGGCGGCTCCCGGCTCCCCTTCCCGGGCGCTTTGTCGGGGCCGCGGTGTGTGGGGCCGCTCGCATGTCGTGACACGGGCGCGGCAGCGCGGAGCGGCGGCTCCCGGAGCGGCAGGGAGGCGGCGGGGGTCGTGCGGGCTGGCCCCGTCCCCCGCGGAGGTCGCTCATCCCCACCTGCGCGCCCCGGGGCCGCTGAGGCGGCGGTCGGGCCGGGGAGCGCCGCGCAGCCCGGGGAAAATGGAGATCTCCTTCCCCCGGTGCGCTTAGGAATGCAGCTGGGAGCCCGGGAGGTGGGTGAGGGGAAGCTGAGAGCCTGGCGTGTGCCGTGAATCCTCCTTCCTCCAGCCAGGGAGGGGAAAATGGGATGTTGTGGGAGAGGCAGGCGGAGGGGCCGCAGGAACGGGCTGCCCGCAGCCCGGCTGTAGCAGCGACAACAAACAGGTGTGGCCGGGAGAGCGCCCGGTGAGTGCCGCACGCAGGGCGCAGCTGCCGCCCCTCGCTGGGCACCGAGCCCCGGTGGGAATCGCTGCCTGTGTTCCTGCCCTGGGGTAGCAGAGCGGCTCCGTGTTTGGACCAGCCGTGCAGCGGGGGAGGAAGGAAGGAAGGAAGGATTTGTGGGATGCCAACTTACATCAGTGTGGAAGTGGGATGAGCAATAGGGAGGTTGGTCTCCTCCCTCCTAGCACTGGTGTAAGCGCTCCTGGGAATGCGCTGTGAAAGGTTAGAGGAGCCACGTTATGTCACCTCACTGATGTGCTGGTCCACATCTCTGATGATGGGGGAGGCTCAGGCTGTGTAGCACCGTGGTAGTGGTGAGGAAATGTTCTGGAACGGAGATCTTTGTTGTTTTCTCTTTTTTTTCCCCTCCACCATATTTCATCATTTCATTCATTTGATTCAGCTGGATGCTTCAATTTTTTAAACAATCCTTTCTGCAGATTCTTAGTCTTACTTTGCCATGGGAATATTTCCAGGGCTGCAGAGCTCCTACACATGGGCAGCAGGTCCTGGCAGACACTTCACAACTGCTTGTTGTCACCAGAGATTTAAGATAGGAACACAAGTGCATGAGGAGCGTTGAGTCCCACGGTAGAGGGAAATTTGGGAACAGTGGCTACACACTCTTGTACTTGCACACTTCATTAATAGCTAACTGTGTCTTGTGGGTTTTTTTGTGTTTAGGATGTATAAAGGTTAAGTGCCAAGCGCCAAAATGAGCGTGACTTCGTGGTTCTTGGTGAGCAGCACTGGCATTCGCCATCGGCTCCCTCGGGAGATGATATTTGTTGGAAGAGATGACTGTGAACTGATGCTCCAGGTAACATGGCTCTTTTTTTTTTGCAATTATTTCTTCTGAAGATGCAGTAGATGTGTATGTGATGCTGAGGATCTGTTTGATGCTTTCAAGTGACACCTTTTAAAAGGAACTTCCTTTTTTTATCCTGAGTCTGTGTTTCCCCTGAAGACTTCATGTTTGTGACAGCGCGAGTGAGGTTTTCAAATTGCCATGTCATCAGATGGATAGGATCTGTAGCGGTGGGAGATTAATCAAATAGATTAACTGTCTTGATGCTACTAGAAGCAGTAAACAAAGACATACCATTCTGTCCTGATCTGTGATTATGCTGCTGGCTTTTTTAGCTTTTAACACATGCACTGTTTACATGTGATTTGAATGCAGGCAGGGTTTTTTGTTTACCTGTTTTTCCCTTTAAGTGTGATTAAATTATTTATGCTGGTATTTCTCAGGTGTTTTTATCATGATAGAAAACAGTGATGTTTAGCAGAGGAAATCTGTTTTGGTAGGCTGAGTAGGCTGGTGACCTCTTCCCAGAGTAATTGTGTTACTTGGGCAAACTTTCAGCTTCTGTTAGTACTTTCCATACCAGCATGTGTCTCTGCTGGACCTAATCCAGCATGTCTGAAGTGTTGACTGTGGTCTGATGTTTGACAGCATAATGTAGTAGATGTCACTCCAGACGAATGGAGCTGGAATCTTGCAAAGAGCTTTTGACAGGAGCAATTTAGCTCAGGAATTTGTAGAAGCTCAGATTTAAATTAGTGATTCTGATAGACCCATGCCATAAGTACTTAAGTGCACAAAAAATGTTCTGTTGCACCTACCTGTCCCCCTTTTGCCCCTTTGTAAAGGTGGCAAATGTTCCTGTTGGTGGCAAAATTAGGAAGCTGCCTGCAATGCAGACACCCTCCTCATAATTTCCACTGCTGACCTGATCACAGGTATGTCCTAAATGCTGTGCCGGTGATCTACTGAGGAGGCTGCATTTGTAGTTGCTGCAGGGATTTTGTATGATATGTTAGTAGGAGGTCTGTTTAGAGAGGTAGGAGTTCTTGTATGAGGTGTACTTGAAGGGCAAGGTGCTGTCCAGCTGTAATAAAATGTCGGTGTCCACAAGAGGAGAGCTTGCAGAGTTTGTCCTGCTCTGCCTGCTGGCAGTGAGGGGCACGACTGTGCTGCAGTGCTAGACTTGGGAGCTCCTGTTCCACAGCAGATCGTTTGTTTGGGTTCTCCCATGAATCACACTATCTCTTATTTCATGTTTCTACATGTCTGGCTGCTGAGGCGTGTAAAGGTGAGACATTAAAAATGTCCTGATGTTTGCTGTATATCTGCATTTGGCTGCTCAGGAACCTGATTGGAATCTTCTCTCATGACTTTGAGGGAGAAAACACAGTGGCCCTAGTTTCCAGAAATGGTCTAAGTTGTAGGCTGCCCATCTTAATATCTTGTGAAGAAACTTGAGGGTTGTTGTGCATTTTTCTTAGCTTTCAGTACTCTGACAGTCGTGTCTCAAGCTGTGGACTCTAAAATAAAAGTACCCAAATACCTGTTATGCTTAAAATGCACAGCTTGTTTCTCTGGTTGCTTATGGGGTTAACTGGATGTCATGAACTGTGAGCCTCTCCATACCAACCAGAGTATTTCATGCTTCTTTGCAAGCCTGAGCTGGTTTGTCAGTGTTGCTTGTGGAGTACCCAACCTTGTGAGGCTCTTCATTTGCCATGCACTTTTCTACAAGGTAAATTAATTGAGATTCCTGGAGGAGCCAGGAATATCTGTGAAACGGTTGTGTCTGGGGACTCATAGGTGGTGGGTGGTATTAAAAGAGGTTTCCATTATTTCACAAGAGTGAAGGCTCTGGATTGTCTATAAAAGCCAGCAGCTTGTGTTCATGGGGTGAGCTACATGTGACCCTTTATAAACATACTGGTCTGCTATCTTCAGTAATAAAGCTTTTTCTAGGCTCACATGTAAGGTCTTGTTTTAAACAGCACAGCACATTCTTTTCCTAGCCATTTGCTTATGAAGATGTTTTCCAGAGCTACTTGGGGCTCCAAATGAGATGTTTGTAGTAAGACTGAGTGCAGAAGAGAAACTGTGAGCAGGGAGACTTCATATCCAACAGAATTGTATGTGAGCAGATGGAGGATGAGGTCTAAAAATAGACTTTTTCCCTTCTGTGACTGTCTATGTCACAAAATCGTTGTGCAGATTGGCACAATCATTTGTCTTGGGGGAAGCTTAAGAAGCAGGGCAGTTATCAGAGCAGATGGACAGAGCTCTTGTGGCAGTTGTTTGCACCTTGTAGTATTTCTGTGGTGCTGACCCTGAAACTGTATATTCACTGCATGGTTATTTTCCATATATATTTCAAGATACTGGCATTTAATCCTTTAAAGTGCACAGCTGGGAACAGACTGGCAGTGACTGGGTGACCTGGTCAGTGTTTTTTTATCTCTAAGGCTCTTACTGCTTATTGATTTCATCGTGATATGGTTTGTGGTTCCCTGTTGAGACCACGTGTAACATGGTGCTCAGACATACAGCACAGAGACAATCCTTGTCCTAGAGACCTTCAGTCGTGCCTTTCTCATTTTACTATTTTAGGAGTGTCTTGTCTATTGATATTTTCTTGGAATGTACTGTCTCAAGCTATCAGATTTCTAAACAGCAAAAAAGGGTGGATTTGTCACCAAACAATTAAGCTTCAGTTATGTCTGGTTTTCTTATTTCCTAATATGAGTAGTGGATTTGCTTTGTGATTAACAAAGAGGTGAAGAAACCCAAAGTCTTTAATCTTAAAGTAGGTCTGACAGTGGGGAAACATAATCTACCTTGATATCTTCTATACCTACTAAGAGGATTAGTAATATTTTAAATGTTTTTGCAGCCCTCTAAATCTTCTAGTACAAGTAAATGCTAGATTTACATTGGTTTGAATGTTAATGCATGGGTGAAAATGCCATGGAGTGTAGCTGTAGCTTGGCATGCAGTGTTGCTACCAGAGCCAAGGGCTCAATTCTGCCCTTTTTCTAAGAAAACTGCTTGATTTCTTCAACAGCCTCGCTGCTTCCTTCAGGTAACAGTCAGCAAACTGCAGGAGTGTGGAAATCTGGACCGTCACTAACTTGCACTGGTGTGGGTTTTTAATGTGAAACGTTTGCATGGTAGGAAGTTATGGTCTGAAAAGATCTGCTTTTTTTGTTAATCAAAAATAAATTTTGGGACTATCCTGAAGAAAATAATTTTTCCCTCTCCCCAACATTCTTCTTTTGGGAAATGCAGCTGCCATTTTTATCGGCTTTGATCACTTGCTTAATGTGATGGGTACTCAGGGGACAAACATTTTGCAAACTCAGAAATTTCACTTAACCATTGAAACATTCCCTGCTACTACTAAACAAAACAATTTTTTGCATTTTTGCTAAATGTAAATATTTACAGAATGGAAAGCGGTGTCATGATTTCCCTGTTTTTGTTTGAGAGTGATGTTTACTGGAAAATTTGGGAAATAGAAATGTTTAACCAGTGCTCCCCTGATTATTTCCCTCCCTTTAGAGTGATGCTCTGGGCATGTGAGTTTGTACATGAGTGTGGGTTACAGCAGGAGTAGGTGCAGGCAGCATGATGCTGTCTCTTTTATGCCTTTATCCTGTATGCTTTTTGAGACAGCCTGACATTTCCTATCAGGAGACGCTGTTTGCAATTGCTTACAACTCTGCTAAACTTTGTAGCTGTTTGGGATGAGAGTTTATTTTCCAGGCATCTGTTTTATGCAGTGAGTTCTAGATGCAATAATTTATCTCCCTTCTTTGGTCTTTGCTGAGAGCAACTCTGAGAAAAAATGCTGTTTTTTTCAGGTCAACTATTTAAAAGTATATTTAGCCTGTTCTTTGAAGTTCTGGCATTGTAGTAGAGCTAGGTCAGTGAAGATTTTCAAGAGTGAATGACTAAGTTGGAGATGGTGGGTTTTGGGTTTTTTTGCCCACACCCAGCGGCTTTGACCAAGTTCCAAGCCTTTGAATAAAATCTGGAGTTGAAATGTGGTCAGCAGGGACTTATTTGATAGTATTCCCTTAAGTAATTTCATCTGGGAGTGAGCTTGGCAAGGGGATGGAGTGGAGAAGTGTCAGAGGTTGGGCAAAGAGGAACTGGGTGCAGGTATTCACAAGGCTGGGGTGTAGATGCAACAGCAGCTGTGCTGGATTAGATCAGGGTACACCTAACCTGGTGTCCTGACTCAGGGGTCAAAGCAGCTGTCTAGGAAAGGGCAAGGACAAGCCAAGAGTGCAATGGTACTTCCAGAATGCTTGTTCAACCTCTTCACCTGTGTTTCAGGAAGCCACAGGTCAGATCTTTGCGTACAGTGGTTGGATTTCTACTCTATGGAGCTTCACCAAGTGATGAGGATTTGGCCAAGTGAGGAGGTACAATGAGGATTCTGTTTGTGCAGAGTGAGAGGAGGAGCAGCAGGACTTGGAAAAGTGGAGAGGGTGTTGAACATAGGGCAGAAGCTGCTCGGTGTGGGCAAAACGGGCATTACAGGATGTGGCTGCTGAGCAGCATTGCCCTTAGGCCTGAGATGGGTCAAGACTTGCTATTTATTATTCTGGTGTCAGAAGAGAGCTGTGAAAGCTCCTAGCCAAGCATCTGTCACTGGTCCAGATGGGACTTCGCATGCTGCTTATGATACCAATTAGTCAGTTCAAGTGGTAGGGCCTTGTGAGCTGGACATACAAGTTTGTTCTTCTGGTGAATCACACAAAGGTAACAATACTGCGTTTCCATCTTTTTAGCTTGCTTTGTTAAAAAGACAGGGAATTACAAGCATCTTAGGCACCCAAGGAGTATTCTTATGCCTGCTAAGTCAAGTGTTTATAACTGCAGAGCAGTTACCACACACAACAAGGCTGCTGAAGGCTGCCTGTGTAATCCTGCCTCTGCCCCTGTGTACATAGGCATGAAGATGCAATCTGTTATTGTGTCGTTCCAGGGTATTTTTCCCCGCAGGATCTGTTCTGTGTCTGGTATGCAGGGTGCACGGCGTGCTCCACAAATAATAGAGTGCAAAGATGAACCCTGCCTCTGTGTGACATCTGGTCAAATTAAGGTTTCATTGACCTGATGTATCCTGCCTTCCCTGGGCCATACTTGATAATACCATGTCTCTCCTGTGTAGTTTAGTAAGTGCATACATAAACAAGTGTGAATAGGTGTGGTGTAGGGTGTCTACAGTGTTATGCTGGGAAGAAGCAGATGGTGAGAACCTGGTAGATGATCTTTTTCCTAGTCCTTCTAGGTGGATTCACTACAGTGCAGAAATTGTATCCCTCCATTGCTCATATATTTCCAGCGCTGGGTGCTCCCAGAACAAGCCATGAGGAGTGTCTGCTGGTTTTTGTGTCTGGACCTCCTTCCCCGTGGAAATGTAGGGTTAAAGTGGGAAGCTGTAGTCGGGACGGGGAGATACCCCAAGTGTGCTGTTTCTCTGCAATTATCTGGAGGGTTGAGCAAGCACCTAAGTTAGTCCCTGGCTGTTGGGAATTGCCAAGAGTAATTCATTAGGTGTTACAAAGGAAGTAAGTGTCTTACAGAAGGGAATGGATCTAGCCTTGGGAAGGTGCTGCTTTTTGACAGGTAGTGTTTCCAGGTGCTGGGACAGCAGCTGTGGGAGGAAGGATACACATCCTGTATTTCCAGGCCTAGAGTTGTTTTTTTGGCTCTTCCTTGTCCCATTGTGTTTTGTTAATGTGCAGTTGATGGGAGGAGGTTAGATGCCTGATGGCATATGGGTGTAGGAGGCTGGAGGCACAGCGAGACAGGCAGACCTGGGAGGGGAGTTCATTGCTGGAGGCAGGGTAGGGAGAGAGGTGATGGTGGCACTGAAGGCAGGTGGTTATTAGGGTTGAGAGGGCTTCATGCAGCTGGCAAGGTTCTGGAAGCCTGTACTGCCAAGGGGGAGGTTTGGAGGTTTGTCCCACTCGAGTGGGCAGAGCAAAAACGGAAATGTAGCTTCTTGTACAAGATCCTGATCCAGGCAGTAGCAGCTCAGCTGCACTATAAAAATTCAGGCTTGTGTCCCACCTAAAATGATGCTTTTCCATTCCTCCTGGGTGGCCATGTAAAACAAAGGAAAAGCCAGTGCATCTGTGGGCAGCATGCTCCCTGTGGTCGGGATCTGACCCTGGGTCACTTGAACCAGTTCACTTTGGGAATAGAGAACCAGCGAGCAAAAACCCATTTTACCCCAAAATAACGGGTTAAGTTTTTATGGGAACCATGCCAGCCTCCAAATCCCTTTGCCAAGCTGTGGGGATTACAGTTTCATTTTCCTGGGGGATTTCTCTCTTTTGTTCAGTGCCTTATTTTTTGCATGAGTACTCAGGCCCTGGTTCAGCAACAGATCTGCAAAGCCCATGATTTTGGCTGCAGCAGAGCTGAGGGCAGGAGCCTCTGCAGCCTGGGAGCTGTAAAGAGAGTCCAGCCCCAGGATGAGGTGGCTACACTTGCTGAAGAGATTTGTTTGCTTAGGCAGAGTCATTAGAAGCTGGCAGCACCTGCCCCTGGGAGCGATCAGGCTGCCACAGGGGTGACACACTTGCAACCAGCCTGGGGCAGGATGGAGCATTCACTGATATTCTGGAAAAGTACTGGAGGGGCCAGTGCACACAACACTGTGAAATGCTTTGTGGTGAAAGAGGAGGACCCAGTGTTCACATCTGTCATTAAATGTTATCCAGCATATGTTTGCTTTTGAGGAGCAAAATTCACATTTCAGGCCAGAATGCCTGGAAATGGATATTTATTATTGTTGTTTTGTTGGGTGGTTTGGTATTTTTGTTTTTTTGTTTTGTTTTGTTTTGTTTTTTTGATTTCATTTTGTCTGTCTCCATTCTAAAGTGGGACGCCAGCAGTGGTTTATATTTCCTTACTGGGACACTTGTGCAGAGCGCAGTACTGGCAGAAATGTAACCTGTTCACTATGGAAAGTATTTGAGCAACTGTTTTATTGCATGCTGCCACCAGAGCACTGCAGTTATTTTGTGCCAGAAGTGAACAGCAGTCTGCAGTGAGGAACAGGGAAACTGCTCATGTTTGTTTATTTTATCTCCAGTGCCACAATGCCTCGCGGCACTGGCAGGGCTGAGGTCCAAATCTCAACCCCAACCGGTAGGTTTTCACCCATGGTAATTCTCCTGAGAAAAAAGTGGCATCTGTATCTGCACAGACAGCTGAGCTGCGTCTGCTCCCCGGCCCTCTGGGGATACGCAGGCTGTCTGGCTGTATTTCTCCTCCTGCCTTCCTAAGCAGGTCTTTTTGCCTTGTGGATTTTGCTTGGCGTCTCTGCAGCTCATGCTTTCATCCCAAGATCCCTGTTCTCTGGATCAGACCCTTCACCAAACACAAAGCTGTAGGGTATGTGCAGTACACGTAGCCGCAGTGTGATTTGTGCCCCCGTGGAGATTCCTGCAAGCTTTTGAAGCTGATTTGGCTGATCTGATGATGTGTGCAGTTTTGAGAATGACAAGTGAGCTGCCTGGTTGCATGGCTGATTGGAAACTGGTGATCCAAGGTGTCGGTACCACTGTGGGACTGGCAGGCCCCCGGTACCATTCCTGTGTTTTGTACTATCTGCTTAACATGATTGTGGAAGAAGGAAAGCTATATATAAAGTACCTCCATCCTCAGTTATATGCTGTGTGTGCATTTTGTCTACTAGGTATTTAAAACATGATGCATGGTAGATAGTATGACAGAAAAGCAACACAACCTTATATTAGGAAGTGATTTGAATGTCTGGAAATTCCAGCCCTGGATGAGGGCTGAGTGTAGTAACAAATCAGTGTCCATGTTTTCCCTGCAGAGGAGTGTAAATATTCTTAATCAGAAAAGCACACGTGTTTTCCTGAGAGTTGTTTTCATTTGATAACCGGTCCAGTGTTGGGACATGGTGAGAATGCTATGTGCTTCCTTCATTTCCAGCCTCTTTCCTCCAATCCTCCTCAAGGACTGTAGCCTTGTTTCTTGCCTGAAGATCACCACTGCTTAAGAGGATACCCCCCTTCCTTCTTTTCCCCTACTCAACCTCCCCTGAGGTGCTCCAGCTCTAGTTTGGTTTTTTGGATCTCTTACCCATAGCTCAGGACTGCTGCTCACCCCATCACATGTGCTTTTTTGGTGAAACAGATTATTTTTTGCTTTTGACATCTGGATATAGGTAATTGAGGTTTCTTATTAACACTTTATTGGAAATTCTATTGGTTTGGTTTTTTTTTTCCATTTTGGACCCCTGTGTCTACTAGTGGCAGATCAGTCTTGCCTTTGGTTGTGGAGGTCATGGCTGATCATTAAGCAAGACTCAGTATTTGGTGCACGTGTGCATTTAGGCTAGAAGTCCTCTTATGTTAATGATTCAGTCAACTTAATTGCAGTTTTTCAATTTATAGATGCCTAAAATCTTTCCAGTGAAGGTGCAGATGGCTGGGAGCTCTGCACCTATGGGCAGCTCTGTAATGTGTTGACTCAAGCTTCTTAAATCACTTTCTGTGATTCAGCAGGTCACTCCTTAGAAACCACTGGCCTGCTGGGCTGAAGTGACTGTCCCTGGGCTCTCAGCTGTTACCGGCATGGAAACTGGTTGGTCTCCTCATGGGAGGTGGGATTGAGGGAGTCTGCTCCTCTCTGCAAGAGACAAAAGCACCATCAGCTGCTGGGTTGCTGCTGGCACTGCACACAAGAGCAGTTTATGTTAAATGTGACTGATGTTGAAATAAACCACACCTCAGTTCTCAAGAGTGACCTTTGGCAAGTCTGCATCAAAATAAATAAGGTGTGATTTTAGTTACTTTAAGTTGAGTTTCCTTGGAGACAGGCCCCTAGGAACTCCTGCTGCCAGTTCCTGTGATGTTTGCTGGCTTAAGATAAACAAAACAAAAAAATTCCTCTCTTCTCCACAAAAGCATGAAATTTCACGGAAGTGCAATCTGCATAACAGTTTGCCTTGTTCCTGATGTGCTCTCAAAGAGATGCTGAGAGGTTGGATGAAGACTGTGGGTCAGAGTTTTGCATGTTGTTTTGACTCCTTTTGCCATAGGCTTTCTTGAACACAGCTGAAACTTCCTTAGAAAACAGGGTGGCATAAATTGGTTCCTTTGGTGACCTCTTTCTTCAGTGATGGAGGGGAATATCATGTTGCTAGAATACACGTCTGCTCCCCTGAGATGACCCCCATCTGATTGGGGACCCCTGAGTGGCTGAAGTCAGCTGTTGTAGAACACAGTAGACCAAGGGCTGTGCTCAGTTACATCAGGGTCAGATGCAGGGCAAATTGAATTTTTTGGAGACAGCTGGTTCCCAGAAATAAACTTCTTTTTAAGTGACTTGTGATACATTTAAAATCAGATACCAGATCTGCCCCAATTTTTTTTTGTCTGGGTTAACTTTTTGAGCTGGAAACCTCCTGTCCTTGGAAGGGGGCTAAATGGTTCGTTCTACCTTTAGAATCTGTTAATCTTTAAATGAGCCTCCATGATGTGCTGTAAAAAGCTAAAGTAAACACTGCTGCACCAGTTAATCAGCATTCCCTTGTATCTCATTGGGAACAGTGGCATCCACGATTTTGAGCAGCAGGGGAATCACAGGGAAGACAGACCATGTCTGTGCTGTGCAGGCATGGTCCCCTGTGCATGGCTGTCTGACTCGAGTGGCATGAAGCACAGCACATAAATGCCCATGGATAGGGAGAGAGGATGGTCATCCCCCTCTGCTTTGTAGGTGAGGTGTGGGGAGCCCTGTCCAGAGCAGTGCTCAAACAGCCAGACTGTTGTGGGGACAGACTCTGGGCTCACATCCCTCCAAAGAGTGTGGGGCACTGTGTGACAGATCAGGAACAACCCCAGCTTGTGTAGCATCAGCTGCTGTGATAGCTGAGGCTGTGCCTGGAGACACTCCTGTCCTCAGAGCCATATGCTGAGGTGCAGGGCTGGGGCAGTGTCCCTCAGCTGTGCTGGCCTGGGCCATCCTTACCTGGGCCAGCACACACCTGCCACAGCCACCTGGGTCATTGAAAATGGAACTGAGGAGCTGCATCTGGTGTGGATAATGAGAGAGAGAGGCAGTACCTTCACTGCAAATGCTTAAGACCTGCCCTGCCTTGAGGTCAGGGGTCAGACACCAAGTGTGGGGATGGCATGGGGGTGAGGGGTTTGTGTGTGCCCCTCCTGGGAGGGCTTTGCTCTGTGTTGTTTCTCATGTTTAGTGCTCAGCATAGCAGGAGGCACAGGTGGGGTGTCCCCAGTCATGTTGTCTCTGCCTGTCCCACCTCTGTCTTTGGGGCAGCATCAGCTGGGCAGCAAAGCATGAAGTGCTTCCTTGGAAGTCCAGCAGCATGTGGATAACTGTATTAGTGAGGGAGCTGGAGGCCTGGGGTCACTTGCCTCTGTCCTCACTGCCTCTGCTTGGGGTGACATGTCTTGAATAGTGTGAGGGACGTTGCAAGGTGGAAAGGTAATCTGATGGCCAGGTATGTGCTTGCTTCATAGTGGTACTTCAGGGTTATTTTGGAGGATGTGTCTCCTGGGCTGATGGATGCTCTGCAGGGGAAGGAGAGGCTGTTTCTCAGGTGTTCTGGTACTTCCCATGTGTTTGACATTGGCAAGGCCAGAAGAAATTCCTGCAAATAGTAGCAGTTTGTGTGAAAAAAGCCTCTTTTGTTTCCACCAAGGAATTGCCTGAAACAATCTTTGCCTCTGCATGCTTGCAAGAAGCCAGATAATGGCTTGCTGAGAGCGGTGCTGTGGAAACCAGTGTGTCTATACTTGGCAAAAGAAAAGGACTTTCAGCAATAACTTGTTGGTTGGTGCCCAGGAAGATGAGGATTAGCTGACTTGGAGCCTGGCTGGTCTCCCTGCTCTGCTAGCATGGCCTCCCCTCCCCTGGCCTGAGGTACCAGGGAGGTCTCAGTGCTGTGTGTACGTGCTGATGGAGCGACTGCTTCCAGTGTCTGCCTGAGGTCAACTGCAGCAAGGATTCAAGTTACGAGAGGCAGCAGGTCTAAAAACAGACAGTCTGGTGTCTTTATAGCTGTAACACACCATATTTCAAAATTATTCATAGATCTTGTCCTAGCACTTCTTTCAGAAGTCTGACATGATGCCTGCTCAAGTGTCACACTCTGTTTTGAAAATAAGGTGCATTCCTTGTGCATTGTGGCAAAGCCAGTGGCACCAGATCACTGTCAAGTTCAGTGTACTCAAACCCAGTTTGCAATTTAAATTTTCCTGGAGCTGCTTTCTTTCTCATTCCAGGTTTACTAACCTCTCTCTAACTTGGAACACATCCTAAAATTTAAATTCAATTTCAGGACATAATCCTGGGAGCAGTATCTCCCAGGGAACAAGTTTGGTTTGTAACTCAAGAGAATGATTTTTTTTTTTTCTCTGAAAAATAGAAAGAAATGATCCCAAGTAGGAGCATCCCTGGTGTTGAGGCCATTGGCCTCAGCGGTTGAAAAATGGAGATCTTCTAGCTCATGCTGGCTCAGATCCTGGCCCCCAGGCTTTCAGTTTGACTGATTTTGTTCAGTGTGTATTGATACAATTTATTGAAATTGTGGCATAGTCTTGACAGCCTTCAGCAATTTTTTAAAAAAATTTTTTGTTTCCCTTCTCCATGTGAAAATAACGCATTGTCTTCAAACTCTGCAAACAGCCATGGAAGCATTTACTGCTTATCCTTCCATTATTTATAGTAGTAAATAGTATTTAATCCTTCCTGCTTTCCCCCTGTGTCCCCCTACCCCACATCAAGCCAGTTTAATGTCTCACTGTTGCTCTGGTTGCCAGTGTCTCTTGTGCCTGACCGCTCTCACGCTCATTGTGCTTCCATTGGCAGTCCCGCAGCGTGGATAAGCAGCACGCTGTAATCAACTATGACAAGGAGAAGGATGAGCACTGGGTGAAGGATCTCGGCAGCTTAAACGGAGTAAGTACCAAACCTCCCAGCTGGCAGGGGTGGCCTGGCGCTGTGCTGAGTCTGCAAGCACTCATGTGCTTGCTGAATCCTGCTCTCAGACCCTTTTGGGTCACTGCAGCTGTTGGCATGAGTTAAGCCAAACACGCATCATTATGTGCAAGGGCTGAGGTGGAGGTCATGTAGCATCTCATCTTGGGAGGGGAAAGCTTTGGTGAATATTGTATTGCTTACTCCCTCTCTACTGGTGTCCTTGCAGAATGCTTCAGGGCTCACTAAATTATAAAGCCTCTTGCAAAAGGGGAGGAAATAAATTGAGTTTCATATTGGGGATGTTAACTTTAAACTGGTGGAGATTCTGGAGCAGCTGTTCAGCATGAGCAGGGTGACCTTTTGGTGGTTTGATTGTCAGTGCATGGAGTGATTTATGGGGTGATGAGACATTTAATTTCATTGGGGAGAAACTACTTAAAACCACCTCTTCTTTTTTTTAATAATAAAAATTGTTATTTTGCCTACCTTGAGCCTGGTTTGCGTGAAGACCAAGGAATACTATGAGCACAGAAGAAGGAACTGAGCCTGACTGAATCTTAGCCCTTGCTCTGGTTCAACTTGTGCGGTGGTGTTAGACACCTGAATTCTGTGATATTTAAATACACCATTGTTTTAAAAAATGTCCAAATGTCATGGCATGCCTCTGTTTTGGTAGTTTCTTCATACAAGTGGAGCTGTTCCTCTGCTGGAGCAGGCCTGAGCTAGATTAATATAATTGTCTTCCCAGTGGGGGTTTTACTGCAGCCATTGTTTCATTGTTTTGGACTGAGAAGCCCTCCACCATCACAGCCACAAAACCACAAGACGAGCCCAGAAACTTGTACAAAAACAGTGGCTAAAGCAGCCCTCAACCATTCTGCCTCTTCTGGCATCTGAACACTGCAAGAATGAGTGCTAATCCTTCTCAGCCTAATAGCTGAAGGCACAGAGCCCTGCTGAAATGGGAATATTTCCAGTAACTGGTCTGGACTCTAGCTGGATCCCTGGTTCAAAAGGGATGGTATTTAACTCATGGTGGCAAGATAGCAGATGAAGATTCTGCTAGCAAGGGAGGGAAGACTTGTACCACTAATTATTTTCTATCTGCACATGCTAAAGCATAAGAATTTACAACATTTTAATAGTAGACTTATGCTTAGAGAGTCAGTGGAGTAAAAGGGAGTTACAGCAGTACCTGTCTTCTGCAGATGATCAAACACTGCTGTTGAAAAAGACTGTTGTGGCCAAACCAAATATTGCATGCAAGAAACGTACCTTTATTTGAAAATTGTCACAAAAACTTGTTTTCCCCCCTGAAACTAAAGAAATCACTTTTGAGCACCTTGATTTTAAATCCATTTTCAGAATTTCCTTTTACTTTGTATTTGAGTAGTCAGCAATGCATTATATGGCTTTGCTGGATAATCTGGTTCATATTAATTATCAAAGTGTTTTATATTGTTTTTATTATAATGTTCAGGTAATTCTGCTGTCTCTGTTTAGAGGTTTTTGTTTTTAAGGGTAGCATTTCTATCCAGATTAATAATTTTACTGACATTACTTTATCTCAAGTAAACATGGACAAATAGGTAACTATCAAAATGGGTTCTTGCAGACTTTTTTGAAGAAAATTCAGCAAACCATTGTTCCTATTCAGATGTGACTGTTGTGGGGTTTTTTAATATTAAAAATTTTGATGCAAATTGGAATTCTGTGCCTTTTAACTAGCTTCACTGTTTTTATTCTAAAATTACAGGCCTGTTTCCCAGCTCTTCTGTAAATTGCCAGGAAACTGGGGGCTGTTGTCTGCTGAGGTTCTAGTTTCCTGCTCTGCCATTTATTTTTCCTCTGTGGTTAATATTGGGTCTTATCATGCATGTTTGGCTTGGCTGAGGTGAGAAGACAGAAGGAAAAGACTGTGTTGCAGTCATGAAAACATGTAAATTCATTTTCTAGTATAATTTTGTTTCCTCAGCTGCATTTGCATTAATGGCACAAAGCTCCAGCAGCAGGTTCCTGGTCTGAGAGGCTGGGTGAATCCCACCTTGCCAAGTAGGGTAACTCCTGCTGTCTGACTGCCTCAAATCCAGCTGTGGGAGTGGCTAATCCCAACCAGCACTCTGGGGCTTCTTCATCTCCCTTTTATTTTTGTTTGGCTCAGGTCATTGCAAAAGTACATGGGTTTATTTGTGAAAGATGGGGTTTATTTGTGAAAGATGTCCATGCATGCTTGATTTGATCCTCGATTGGTCTGGGAGAATTGTTTCATAGTGGGTCCCCTCAGGAAGCACAGACATCAAAGACATTTATTCACAGCTGTGAAATACATGTCTTGCACCTTTAGAAGGATGTCGGTTTCTTTCAGCCTCAGTTAACTGCCTGGAGCGTGGATAAAAGGGATGGGTGAATTTTTAGCACGAGGGGTTTGGTTATCTCGGACAGTGTGGCCTCAGGTGTCACGGTGATGCTGCTTCAAATTTTTTTCCCATTTCCCTGTGCATTTTCATTTCCCCTTCCTCTGTGATAGGCTTTGCTTGTTAAATTATCAGGCCTTGGGGCTGACACCAGTCTTGTTTGCCATCCAGCAGAAAGCTGATTCCTAGCTCAGTAATTAAGGGCATGAGTTGCAACTGTTTGCTGGTTGAGACGGGTGTAGGAGAACCAAGAGCATTTGAAGTTCCTAACTTCAGGCACCTCATTTACCTGCTCAAGTCGGGGACTAAAATTGCATTTGCAGTTGGTGCAAAGGAAATCTCCCTAAAGGTCCCTTCCACAGCACCTTGCTTTGAAGCATAATTGGGGTGCTCTGACTTGCCCATGGGAGCTACTTGTAGGTGTTGGTTTTTCCAGGGAACTTAGCTCCTAGCTCCTGACTTGGTGCTGGCACATTCTGAGTATGTGCAGTGCCATCAGCAGATGGACGTGGGTGCCCTCCAGGAGCACCATCCCTCTGAGATCCATCACCCTGATACCCTCAGTCAAAACCCATTTCTCTGCTTCTCTCCTGCAGACATTTGTCAATGATGTGAGGATTCCTGACCAGAAGTACATCACCCTGAAACTCAATGATGTCATTCGCTTTGGCTACGATATCCTTTCTGGAGAGGATTGGGACTCAGGCTTTGTTTGGGTTTTGTGCTGCTGGCTGCATGGAGAGGTACCAGGGCTAATTGTGTCTACTGAGTAAAGAGTTTGTTTGTAAAGGCTCCTCTTGGAGCCTTTGGATGGCTCATGAGCTTGTGTTTCTCCACCATCAACCTGATTCAGAGCACATTAATCATGATGCCTGCTTTTTCATTGTACTTTGGATCAGGCCCTGCAGTGGCAGTACTGACTGCAGAAGTTCCTCTTAAGGAAGGGTTGTGTTTTTTTGTTTTTATTTGGGTGGCAACAGTAGCTGGTACCAGCTGGGAGCAAACACAGTTCATATATTTTTGTAGGAACTAATGTCTTCCTATTTTTTTTCATTCAATTTGCCTTGTTTTATTAGTCATTTCACCCAGATGCTCTCTTTCAGACAATTTTCAGGCCTTCAGCATTTAGCTGTGGAGCTTGTGGCCAGACCTTGACTCCGTACTGATTAAAGTTTGCCCGTGCAAATTGGTTCTGCCACAAAATGCAAGAGTAAATCTCTCTTTAGCAACAGCATGTTTCACCTCTAGCAAGGTAAACTAGGTTACAGTTACTGCTTTATTTACAGACCACAAATCCTGCCAGTGTCTGCTAAAACACCTTTGCTTTCATCCCTTTCCTTTTTTATCCTGATGTGACAGTATGGCTGGCTATAAGCATAGATGTTGACATGCCTTTCTGAGCCTGAAGAGCAATAGTGGTAAGTAGAGGCTCCTATTGCTGTCTTTTCATGTAATCTAATACTTTTTTCAGTTGCTTCTATCTGCCAAACTTTGCCCACTCAAGCTGAATTTAGAAGTAGCAAGTGTCTTCTGCAGTTTTGTTTTTTTTTTTTTTTTTTCTTTTCTGGGGAGATGTCAATTAAAGCAGTCCAGACATTCTCTGAAATGCGAGAATAGAGGCAGAGACTAAGTTTTACCATTTGGTGGGGGAAAATGTTTGGCTGGAAGACTCTTGTGCTTCCTTGACCCCAAGGCCACATTCTTCTGCCTTTTGCTGTCCCCATGATAATCCATTTGTGCTTGGCCATGCTTTAGCCCTTGAAATACTCCGAACCTTTAGCCTTGCTGGTCTTCCAGAGATCTGGTACTTCAGCTCTCAGCAGTGACAGTGCAGGAGCATTCACTGTTAAACTTGTGTGTGCCATCCTGGATCTGCAGGAAAAGAGGGTTTTCTGGGCCATGGATCATAATTTGGGTCTTGGTCACTCTGTTCTGGGATCTTGTCATTAAAGGTGTTGGCTTGCTGCACATGTGATGAAATCTGCTACAGGCAACCTCAGTTGAAGCTTTTCTTGACTTTGCAATTTTTTTTAATTTTTTTTTTTAATGTAGCTGCTTGTGTATATTCTGGTCTCTTGGTGTGTGAGGAAATGTACGGAAGACTTGCTGTGAACTCCAGTCCTGGGAAGGCAAAAATCAGTGCCTGGAGCATGGGTGGGTTTTAATGGCTGCAATACCAGTTTAAACTTTTTGCAGAAAGCAATTCTCAGCAATGAGCAGCTGAGTTTAAGTATTTAGTCCTGCAGCCCTTTCATGGATATTCAAGTGAAATGAATGGTTATACTTACGAGTTGTAGAATTTATTGCTCTCAACAGGAAAATTTTAAAGAATGTAGGTGTTAGAGTAATCTTCATAAGATGCACTGTACCTGTGGCAGCTATAAGGTCTTTCTCTGCTTTGCTGCTTCAGTGCCACTGTTTAGCAGAGCTTTCTGTGCACACTGCAGTCAGCTTGGTGTGGATGGCAGCATCTCCTGAGGGCTTGGAGTCACTGTGTCCCATTGCATGAGAACATTTCTCTTTTCCATTTACAGTTTCACTTACAGGCGGTGCAGTTTCCCTGCTAGGCCAGTATCACTGGGTTTATTTTTAGTCTAACATTTTCCATCTTTCCTTTTTCCTCCTCTTTGCTTTCTGCTGTGCTGATTGGGTTGTTCATGGTGACATTCCAGATGCCAGCTTTTTTTTTTTTTTTAATACAGCATTGCTGAGGATTATTGCCTGGGCTCAATCATGTGAATGCCTCCCTTCCTAAGAGGTCACAGCAGCTCATGACCTGATTTACTTTTCATCTAGAAAACTGCAGTGACTGAAAGGCCTTGCCAGGATGAGAGAGCACCATAGTCCCAGGCATTTGAGCAAGGAGCTGAACTCTGCTGCTCCCTTATCCAGCATGAGACTGGCCCGTCTTGGCCAGGATGCTGAGTGGTCTGCCTGAAGCCACCAGCCAGGTGGAGAGGATCAGAGTGTGAGCTGAGCTGGGGCTCTGGTTGCTCCCCCAGGTCCTGCACAGAGTTGCTGGTGCTCCTCCAGGACTCTCCTGCTCAAGTCCCCATGTCTGCTGCCCCTCAGTTGTTGTGGATCTGCTCAGCTAATGTGATAGTGCACAACAAAGACCATGCTGGGCTGCAGCACAGGCAACCTTTTACTGCCCTGTATATTTTAAGACTTTCTGGTTTTATGATCCTGGTTTTTTTCTGTGACTAAATGCTAAATTTCTTTGTCCATTAAATTCCTTCATATTTTCCTTAATGAATTTTCTGTACATTCGAATATGTATGTCCTGGAACAAATTCAACACAAAGTCCCAGAAGAAGCATTAAAGGTAAGAGTGACTGGGTGCAGTGCACTTTTTAAAAAAAAAACAACAAAAAACTTTAAGTACTCTAGTGATGGTCAAGCAGAGTGAAATATTAAAATACTCTTGATGGCAGTGAAATGTTTCAAAATGTGAGGCTCTCCTTGGATTTGGACTTAATGAAACCCTCCTTTGAGGAGAGATACATTTCCCAGTTATCTTAACTCTGATCTCCTATCCCTGTGCTAACATGTAGATCAA
This sequence comes from Pyrgilauda ruficollis, assembly GCF_017590135.1. NCBI lineage: Eukaryota > Metazoa > Chordata > Aves > Passeriformes > Passeridae > Pyrgilauda > Pyrgilauda ruficollis. The sequence continues at coordinate 6,697,421 of NW_024525267.1, forward strand.
GTTTTGTATGTTTCATGACTGCCAAGAAAAAGAAGGTTACTTAAAGCTGTAACATGTTAAAGAATAACCAGCACATGAACTTGTGGGTGGAGCACAGCAGAACTTTTTTCTTCCCAAAAGTGGAGCACAGATGTCTTTTTCTGAGCATGGTGACTTATACCAGCTCCACCACACCTCCTCAATCAGGCTGAAGTTTGCTTAATTTATTCATGTGTACCATCTCATTTTTTGCCTTCAAGCTCCCAATTTTTACTTACTGAGCAGTCAGTCCTCTTAGGAGTGAGGTGTTTTTTAAACATTGTTCAGTAGCAGGTAAGAAATACTCAAGCATCCCCTTACCTAAGGCAGAAAAGCAACCCCCTCTGGGCAAGAAAGCTGTGATGTTCAGCTCTGGCACTGGGCTATCAGTGCCATGCATCAGTTCTTGGCTAGCAGATACTGCCTTCCTAGCCCTGGTTCCATATTTAGGACTTGGCGAGAATCGGAAATTTAACAGCTGGAATTGGGCAAATGATTAATTGAACGAACTTAGGGGTAATCTGGATGGGTTCACCCTTTTATTAATTTACTTGTAATAAACCGGCTTCTGAATAACTCATTTACTGAGTTAATATGAAACCTGTTTCAAGGTAGAATTACTTTCCTAGCTGGGTAGAGGGTTTGGAAAAAATAATTGAAATAGATTCCAATTGCCTTTGCTGAAAAACTGAGATAATGCAGATGAGCACCCTGAAATAATTTATAATGTTTCTTTAAGAACAAAGGGGATTTCAGGATTTGAATCCTGAGTGGAGAGTGGCCTGAGCTCTGATTCTTCTCAGTCTATTTTTTAAAGGATTTTCTAATTAGTTGTTTTTCAGAGCTAAGTCACAGTGACCTTGTGTACTAGAATTGTCACTTAATGGCTTCTAAATGGGGTACTTCTCCTGTTCTGTAGCTTCTTCTCAGGTGTGCATACTTTTTGTTGAATGACACAGCTGCAGTGGAGTTTTGGGTGATCTGTTGGTGGGGAAGAGGGGTTCACTGCTGTTTGTGTCTCTGCAGCATGAGAAGTACACCAGCCAGCTCCAGATGAACTACAAAGGCACGGCCATGAAGAGGGCGGAGCAGCCCATGGAGCACGGTGTCTACACAGAGTCCCCACAAGCAAAGCTGGAGAAAGGAGAGAGGAAAGCAATTACAGGTACCTGCTTGAGAACCAGTTCATCTGGATTCTGAACAAAGTGCAGCTTCAGCCCTGTGCTGGGTTATGATTCTGACAGTGAAGTCTTGTGGGTTGCATTTGGGAGCAGTTCTGGAAAGATCATCTTTCTAAACTCCTGGAGTATTCCAGACTCTGGGTTTTTGGAAATTCAGCCTCCAAAAAAAAATCAGCTGGTGTGATGGCTCCTACATGCCTTGTCGCTGTGTGTGTTCTGGAAAACCTGTGGGCAGAGCAGGTTTGGTAAGTTCTCTGGCACCTGTCTGGTCTATTTTTAATTTCCTAATCGTGAGCTGGTGTTTGAACAGAGAGGGTGACTCAGAGTAGAAAATGTATAGCTGCTGTGGCATGGTGCTGGCAGGCAAAGAAGCAGCAAGCTATTTCTTTCACAAAGCCCCGGATGGTTTTCAATGGCTGTACTTCCTAATGTGCCAGTATGTGGGATTGAAACCGACTGCCAAACTGGGAGATGTTTGCTTCAGGTTCACTGCTCCCCAGCTTCAAACCTTTTCTATTTGAGAAGTTCCTTCTCTTCTCCATTTTATTAGCAACTGCTTCCTGCCTTTAGAGATCCTTTGTTGAACTTGGTTCCTCTGTGTTCCCCATTGTGGTTTGCCAAGACCTCCCCAGCCTTGTCTCACACATTTCACCCAAATTCCTGCCTTCTGTATGTGCTATCCTGACAGGTGTCTCTCCCCAGTTCTGGTCAAGTATTCGACCATGGCTTGCTGGTGCTTGGGAGGACCAAATATGGTTTTGAAGCATACTGGTGACATGACCACCAGTGGTCTTATGGCTTCAGGATGGCAGAGCAATTGGAAAGCTTTAGGGTTTAGCAGGGAGAGTTGCCCACTCTCTGTTGGAGGAAGAATCAGGGAGCAGAATGGAGGGAAGGGGATGGCAAGTAAAAGAGTGAGGTAAACATCTTGGGTGAGTTCGCCTAGTGACAAGTATGGCAGTTTTCTAGAAAAGCATACAACTTTGGGTAAATCTGTTAAGGCTTCGTGATAACTAATTGGAGTGGGTTGATTGACCATAATCTCCCATGTATTGTCCTGATGAAAATCCCCCTAAGCTGGCACAGTGCACTAAAACAGTGAAATGTTCCTCCCTGGTCTCCTTGCTGTCTGCAGCTGTGTGGGGAAGCACATGCACCTCTGTGCCTGACTTCCATTTTTTTCACTAGAAAACTTTTCTTCGTGTTGCTTTGGCTGTGTCTGTGTTTGGGACTGAGCCTGACGAGTGTGAAGGTAAAGGGATGGAATTGTGGATGATTCAGTGTGACACTGGGGGAGGGTGAGAAGAGGTGAACCCCACTGGGGGAAGAGCTTTCCACTGCCTTCCAAGGGACAGGAAGTTCTTGGAAAGCTTTGCCAGTTACTGGAACCACTTTGTGCTTGCTACTGCCTGGTTCCATGAACACTCAGTTTTTATTCTTGCCACCTTCCAAAATACACTCTCATTGATTTTAACCTACATAGCATAAGCAGTGGATATTTGGAGCACCTTCAAAGCCAGGACGTTGGGTGACTCTTCAGCAAGGTGACCCGTTTCTCTGGCCTGTGATTCGCAGACCTGCATTATGTTTCTGTCATCTTCAGTGGGCACAGACCAGAGGGCTGAGGCAAAACGGGCTCTGTGTTCTTACTGGGGACCAGCACTGAAGTGTGTCACATGCAGTGGGACTGATGGGCAGAGCTAAAAAAATCTGTAAAGTGCTGCTAACCCCACTGAACTATAGAGGAAATCAGGACTTCTTGTTTCAAGTATTTTGCTGGATTGGACTGAAGCCTGTGGAAACAAGAGCCTGAGCATTAAATCAGTCCCTAGCTCTCCCAAAAGCATCTGTCACGTGAGCAGAATGATCAGTGGATCCCTTTCTCATCTGCGAGGTGACTAATTCACCTTGTCCTCAGCTGCACACATGCACTGTTTCTCCTCTGCTGCTGGGAGGAGTGGCAGCAATTTGAAATGATTAGTGAAAAGAAGAGTGTAGTGTTCTTAAGGGGAGTGGGCTTGCTTAGTGGCAGCAGAAAGAGGCTTTAGGGAAAGAGCTGTTTTGCTAAGCCTGTAGGTATTTAGGAATTTGCATTGCCTAATTAAAGCAAGGTCTGGGCTGACAAAAGCCTTTAGAAGGATCGGTTCCCAGGGCCGGGGTGGAAGAGAGGCAGAGGGAATGCAAGCTTTCAGGGAAGAGGTTTAACAAAACAATGCGAACAATTAGAGCTGCTTAGAAATGGGAGGAGGTGAGGGGCTGAGGATAAAGAGATCCAGGGAAGTGAATGGGAAACAGTCAGTTTAGTCTTTATGCTGTTGAATTTGCAGCTTTTGGGTGTATGTTGCTTGTAAGCAATAAATCATCAGTCTGTGAAATGTTTGAAGCAAGGAGCTTGGTTAATCCTGTAGCTTGGAGATGGATACGAATAAAAGTGTCCACAGTTCAGCTAGTTAATGCTAAAAATAGCTATTAGCTCTCATGGCTAAATCCTTAAGTGATCAGGAAGCCAGGTAGAGCCTTGAACTGAGTAGATTTCAAGACAGTCACAATCCCTATTCCCATCTGTTGCTACCTGAGTTGAGGTACTTGATGAGATAAGCTGCTTTGTGGTCTTCTGTTCTCAGCACATAGTTAAATTCTCAGGCTGATCTTAATTTTTTGGTTTTTCAAAGCTGCCACAGCCTGATGGGACTGGGTAATCCTGAATCTGGTGACTAACCTCTGAATAACTGCTGCAGGCCTGAGTTTCCAGGGGTGGAGGCTGCTTGCAGGGAAATGGGCATCATCACTTGCAGGAGTAGGACCAATTGCAGGAGCTTCTCCCAGGATCTGTGAAATAGGTTTGCTCACCAGGTCAGCGTCCATGTCATTATTTAAGTCCTCTCAGCAGAGTGGACAACTTGAAAGTCTTGCTGATGTCCAGGGCTGAGGTCAGCAGACAGCATGGATAGAGGCAGTGGGAGCTGTGCCCAGTTGTGAAGTGGTTTCCATGGTCTTTGGCTGCTTTCCCCATGAGATCATGGCAATAGCTATTTAGACACACAACACTGCCCTAGCCTTTAATTTAAGGGAGTGGTGTTATATCTGCTTTTTTGCCTGAACTATAGTGGTGGTAACTGCAGCATGCTTAAGGTTTGTCCATGTAATTGATACATTTGTGATCATCAGCCTGATTTGAAAGTCCCTGGGATCCATGTATGTCCACAGCAGGTACAAAAGACCAGGGCCTAGATTAACCATGAACATAGGAAATAAATTGTGTGGCAAAGAATCAGAGAACTGCTTTATGATTATTCCTGCTAGGTCTGAATTCTCTATTTTGAAGAGGAGTTAAAAAGCAGAGATGTAAGGAATTAATTTTAAAATGTTGTAGCTAGATCATCGTTTTTTTCCCCAAGATCTCTGCTGTAAGAAACCTACTCTGCATCTTCTAGAGATGGACGTTATTGTTATTAATAATGAATCAAAAACAGTGTGACTTAAAGGAAGCTGGATTTCTCATGCTTTTGTTATGACTTGAAGGAGTGAGCTTCAGAGCTGTGTGTGCTTCTGTGAGCAAAGAAATTTGCTGTTGCTGCCTGTCTCTCTCTCATGACTGTGTGAATCTTTGTGAAGATTTGGGCAAAGCACAGTGCTCAGTCCTGTCCTGACCACAGGGGACACCTTCAAGGGAAATCAGGCCCCTCTGTGTAGTGGGAGCTGTGTGCTTGTCTTGAAAGCTCTTCTTCCTGCTTGACGATGGAAAGCAGCTTTAACACAGTCTTTCTCCTTTGCCTTTCATCACCCAGTGTGTATTTCTGGTTGTGGCCTTGTGTTCTGTGTGATTCACTTCTCCATAAATACACCCTTTGTATTGACACATCTCATTCTGTCTTTTGGTGCCTCTCCTTCAGATGATCAATAGTTCTGTATTAATTCAACAGGCCACATTTTTTCAGACTGTTAGGCAAATGGACTTCCCTTGTTCTGTGCTAAAACAGCCATCATTTTTCCTTTTGAGTGACTGCCCCAAAGACTGAAATCCAGGAGCAGAACACGTGTGTGTCAGTGGTCTTCCCTGTATTACACCATCACTGGTAGCTCAGTATTTATCTGGCTGAATGCTTGTGCTGACCTCAATTCGGTTATCTAAAAGGATGCTTTTCGGGCTGCCTGCCTGAATTGATGAGCCAAGAAATATGTCTAAATGAATTGGCACCATCTGGGCAGCCTGGCACGGAGTGGAGAGAGGTGGTAACGAGCTGCCATCAGTTGGAGGAAGTCTCATGTCATTAAAATGACTGAGCAGTTCATTTTCATTGGTGTTCCTCCCTTCACTGCTGACTTACTTGAGCAAGCCCCGAGTTTCTCTGCTCTTGCAAGAGCATCCATCTTACACTAAAACAGAACAGACAGGAGGTGGCTTCAGGGTGCTTTGCATGTCTCAGGACACAGGCAAACATGCTGCAGGTCCAGGTTGAGGTTGCTACCCAAAATGGATCCCAGCTGGTGAAGAGCAGAGCCCTCTGGCACAGCTGCATGTGTAGCTGCTCCCTGGCCCACTTCTGTCACAGCCATCTGTTTTAGCTGCCTTCCCGTTGTGCTTCCTCCCCCCTGCCCCCCACCCCCCTTTTTCTACAATATTGTTGTGTTAGAGCTGGAGCTGGGAGAGGTGTCAGTTGTGCTGGCAAATTAGAAGGGACAGAAGCTTCTGACATGAGCAGGGCAGCAAATTCATGTAGCTCTTTGTGCTGGTTTTGGCTGGGGTAGAGTTAATTTTCTTCCCAGTGGCTGGTATGGAGCTGTGTTTGGGATTTTTGCAGAGCACTGAGTTGTTAATACAGAGATGTTTTTGTTATTGCTGAGCAGGGCTTAGACAGAGCCAAGGCCTTTTCTGCTCTCTGTCCTGCCACGCTGGTGAGGAGATTGGGACTGCTTGGGAGGAGACACAGCCAGGACAGGTGACCCAAACTGACCACAGGGATATTCCAGACCATATCACATGCTCAGTATATAATATAGGGGGAAGAAGGAGGAAGTGGGAGGGAGTGTTTGGAGGGAATGTTTGTCTTCCCAAGTCACTGTTACGTGTAATGGAGCCCTGATTTCCTGGAGATGGTTGAACACCTGCCTGCCCATGGGAAGTGGTGAATGAGTTCCTTTTTTGGCTTTTCTTCTGTGCATGGCTTTGTTTTTCTTACTAAACTCTCTATATCTCAACCCCTGAGTATTCTGCCTTCTACCCTTCTGATTCTTTCCCCGATCCCACTGGTGGGGGAGCAGGTGAGTGGCTGTGTGGAGCTCGGCTGCTGGCTGGGGTTAAACCACAACACTCTTCTGAAGTCAGAAATTTTACTCTGTTTCAGGATCTGTCTGCTTTCAGCAGCAGCCAGGAATGACGGTGACTGTGTCACTTGACAATGTTGCTCAAAATGCAAATTAATATAATGGAGCCCTGATTTCCTGGAGATGGTTGAACACCTGCCTGCCCATGGGAAGTGGTGAATGAGTTCCTTTTTTGGCTTTTCTTCTGTGCACGGCTTTGTTTTTCTTACTAAACTCTCTATATCTCAACCCCTGAGTATTCTGCCTTCTACCCTTCTGATTCTTTCCCCGATCCCACTGGTGGGGGAGCAGGTGAGTGGCTGTGTGGAGCTCGGCTGCTGGCTGGGGTTAAACCACAACACTCTTCTGAAGTCAGAAATTTTACTCTGTTTCAGGATCTGTCTGCTTTCAGCAGCAGCCAGGAATGACGGTGACTGTGTCACTTGACAATGTTGCTCAAAATGCAAATTAATATGAATGCTCAGTGGAAACATTAATTGCTCTTCAAAATGCTGAAACTGTCCCTGAATAGCAAGATACTGACTCCTCAGCTTTCCACCTGTGCTTTTTGCAGTTTTAAAATGAAGTTCCCATTCATTGTGGAGGTTGGGAGAGGAAAGGAATGAAACGCCGCACACACAAATGTGCAGCTTTGTCACAGATGCTGTAACAGGCATTGCAGGTTGGGGCCACGTGAGCTCTGTGTCATGGGGCGTGAGGAACCTTCTGCTGCTGTGCAGTGAGTGCAGTGCAGTGTCTTCCACCAGATGGCCTAGATTTTTGCACTCTGGTGCACTCTTTTTAGGTGTTCCTAGACCTGCCCTGGGGTTTTGACTGTGTGTTAGCTTTTGTCATAGGGGCAGTTAGGGTAATTTCCAAGTGCCTATTAGGGGCCAGGGAAATTTGAGACAGCAGAGCTGGATCATAATTCTTTATAAATCCTTTCTTTTCCTCCTTCAGCTTCAGTTGTAATCCCAAAGTTCCTCATCACAGAGGAGGACTGACCAAAAGTCTGACTTACTCCCCTGGCTGCCTTTTCCCTGTAGTAGGAAAGCTCCTGGCCAACAAAGGGTGAAGCTCCTGTGTTAGTACTCAGATGGGACACAGATCTTTGAGCAGTTTCTGGGAAGACTTCTGTCCTGCAGGATGGGTGTGAGCTCTCTTAGCTCTCTTCTGCCCCTCTGGACACAAAATTGCCTTGGAATAGATCACTGGCATCTTCTAGACTAGGGGGCCTTTGGGATCCCTTTGGGGCTGGGATGTGCTGGAGAAATGAGCTGTTAATGAGCTGCAATTCCTTGCAAAAGATGCAAGCAGTGACAGCACCCTTCCTTGGGAAAGGTGCTGCTTGTGCAACAGTGGAGTGCAGGTGGTCTTTGCATTTCATCTATAGGATAGTTGATCCCTTTAGGCACAAATTACCTCAGACATCAGTGGCTCTTGCTAATGGATTTGTGTTAAAGTGTTGATCTCCTTCCCCTGGCTTCCCCCAGATAGCTGCCTCCTGGCCATCAGCCTTAAGATCTGTACTGCAAGCCAGAGGGTAATAATCCATGGTGTGCCCAAAGTGCCTGATGCTGGTGGAGCAGATCCTGCGTGGGTGGGGTGGGGTCTGGTGGGCAAGTTATAGCATGAAAAGAGGATGGTAGGTTTCTGCTAGGCTGTGTGACAGAAGCTCTCAGCCTAGGAGAACCAAACCCTGCACTGGAGGAGGGTTCACTGACAACCTTGTGAATAGGTTTTTTTATTATTTTTTCCCCCTCTCCCATGAGTGGTTTACCCATCAGTTATGAAACTTATTGCTTGGCAATTCCAATTTATCATGGTGAGAACTGCTTCCTCCTTTGAACTTTCAAAGGCCGCCCACATAATAGGAACATGGTTTATCTTCCATGCACTCTAGGCAGGGAGGAAAGTAATACTTTCAACCTCTTTTGATCCTCAGTGAGAAGGGATGCTGTGTGGTTATCTTTGAAACACGAAGAAGATCTCTAGAAAAGGGCCTGTGGCTGCATCTGTAAGGCAAAATTTTTGCCTGTGGACTGTCAGCTTACATATCTGGAATGATTCTAGAACAAAAATATCTGAAGTAGTGGCCACTGGGTCTGTGTAGCTTTAGAAACAACAGCATAAAATCAGGTTGCTTTTTTAATTTGAGTTATTTAATTCCCCTTCCTCTCCTGGCTTCCCTTATGCTAACAACTGCTTTCTGTCATGTCCCTACTAAAGCAGGGAATGCAAAATTGCAGGGCTGTTTGAGAGCTGCTTTGCACAGAGCAGAGTGTGGCTTGAAAACCACAAGCTGAGCAGCAGCTGGCAGTAGAAGCCCAGCTATGGCTCTGGAGCTGGAGCCAGGGTGTCAAGACATGGCCAGCTATGGCTGCTATGAGCAGAGGCAAAAACAGCCTAACAAAGCTGGATCTTAACCTCAGCCCCTGACCTATCCTGGTGTTTCTATCACCTCTAGATGAAAGGACAAAAGCTACTTTATTTGCTTCTCTTGAACTATGAAAAAACGGTAGTATTAACTGTACCACAGGCAAACTGGGTGTATTGTTTTTGTTTGTTGCATAAACAGCAGCAGCCCAAGGCACTGTGAAAACACAACCTTGTTTTGCGGGATACAAAACGAGGAACAGTGGATCACTCCACTGAGTGCCTGCCAGTTGTTGCAGTGAAGCCCTGATCTTGCAGTGAATGCTCACTGAACAGAGAAATAATGTAAGGCTGACTCTTCTAGAGGAAATTCTCCATGAGAAAAACTCTGGCCTACAACGACTGTGCAACTAATTTGGTTTACTACAAATAAGCTTTAGAGAGCAAGAGTTTACTGCTTCTTTATGAAAGTGTAAGGAGGTGGTTTTACTATTTTTCCTAAGTTTGTAATGCTTTGGGAATTTCCTGTTGTGGAATCAGTGTCACAGTGGGAGTGGTAAATAGTGCCAAAAATCCCTAGCCTGGACACATCCAAGCACATGGTGGGACAAAAAAGGGTAGAGCTAGAGTCTTCCCAGTTAAGGTGAGGAAAAAAGATTTTCACCTGAATAGCAGGTGAGTTGAAGACAGTTTTGTGGTTAGTGTTTTGTATCCTGCCAAAAATCTTCCACTTTGTGCGTATAGTAAGGCAAGAAAGGGACAAAAGCCAGTATCTGGGAAACACAGCTATGGAAGACAATGAAAGGAGGTGGAGTTAGTATCTTGCAATAGAATGTAAAAAGGAAAAAAGGGCGAAACAAAGAAAAGCCTGAACATATTATTATGTATAATTTGCTGTTGTTATAGCTGTGGTGTGACAGGTTCATGGTCTCATCTGGCCCTGCTGTTTTTCCCTTTTTGCTGTGCAGTTGAACCTGGTAAATTAGTATTTTCTGTGTTAAAGTATTTGCTTATCCTCTTCCTAGAAACGAATACTTACCGCACCCCTCTCTATGGGCAGCCCTCCTGGTGGGGGGAAGATGATGCAAATAACAAGGAAGAGAGAAGGCAAGAAGAACATTACTCAGGTAATGGAGGGGACATGGGGTGGGAGAAGATAGAGGACACAAAATTTTGGAACACTTTTGATATTTACTGTTTGAAGCCATCCTATTTCAAGACTTGTAATTGCTCCTTCTTTTTTGTGCTTGTATCTGCTCGTTCCTGTGTGTAGGTTGCTGCTGCTGAAACTGGAATAAGGGAAATTAAAATGTTTTCGCTAAAATATTTGACCATTAGAAACAGCAGTTGTGGAGTAAATCACTAAGTTTGTTTTAGGGTTAGTTGTGTAGCTGTATCTGTTTCTCACCTCATCATCCTTGGGAGCCATTTGGTCTTAACACTCCTCTTGTTGTCAATCTGTGTGTATGGATGAGGCATCTTGTTTTCACTTGTGCAGTAAACCTGATGTTTCCACGTGCTCTACTGCACAAAGTGTTTTATTTCAATGCACACACAGCATATCTATTCTCTAGCACAGGGGGTTGTGATTAGTAGCCCTTCCAAGAAGTTGAAACAAGTGAATTAAGTAGTAATGAAAAAATGTTATTTTATCCTTTTTTTTCCACTTTTGTAGAGAGATCAAAAGAGATAACCCAACATGAAGAGGAGCTGAATGGGAATATTTCTACTTATAGAGATGCCCAAGAACAATCTGTGTTTGCTTTCCGGAGAGAGCCAAGTTATTTTGAGATTCCAACTAAAGAATTTCAGCAGCCATCCAAATCTCCAGAAACACAAGTCCATGAGATCCCAACAAAAGATGTTGATGCTGTGGTAGCCCCTGTGGTACAAAGTCATGCCTCTTTCACCATTGAATTTGATGATGGTACCCCTGGTAAAATAAAGATAAAAGACCATGTAACAAAATTTTCACTCAGACAGAGAAGACCCTACAGTAAGGAACCAGCTCATACAGAAGTGATGTCAGCGGAGAGCAAAGTGGCTGACTGGCTTGTCCAGAATGACCCGAGCCTGATGAGAAGGCAGTCTGCAGGAGATGATGTTTACAGTACCAAGAGTGACCTTCCAGTTCATGTAAGGACGCTTAAAGGTGAGTGACTTGTCATGTGGACATAGCTCTCTGTTGGCCATGCAAAATGCAGCCTTTCATAATAAAATATGAAAACCCTTCTCCTGTCAAGGAGAACTGGACTTAATTATCTCTGCTCCAATGATGAATATTACTTTAATGACTGTTGATATTTTGAATGCAGCTAGCATGCTCTTCACCTGGCCCTGAAGTCATGTGTAATGTTGGCTTGGGGACACTAATGTGACTCCTCTGCATCTATAATGCCAGCTCAGCAGTAATTGGTTGAAAAAAAGATTTTGATTTTTAAACGTCTAAAATAATTTCCATATGGTCAGGCAGGCTGATAAACACAGATACTTCAGTGAATTTGGTTCTCTTGGCTTCTCCTAGCTGATAGAATGGCTTTTCTTTCTAACTGACCAGAGGAGTCTAAGCATGATCATCCTGCTGTCTTAAGTCTAAGTGTGATCATCTGGTAATACCAGAGGAAGTTGGTTGGATGACAGAAATTGCTGACAGAGACAATACTGGTAGAGTTGAGATACACACGATCTCTAGTAGAGGAAATTGTTGTGCTTGTAGGGAAAGGTTTCTTCCAACCGAAAGCTTTTCTGAAATCCTGCTCTGTTCAGAAACATCAGATTTAGTGAACCTGTGTCTTGTTAAGTGTGTCATTTGTGAGGAATTCTTTGGGGATTTTCAAAGGTCTGAAGTGAAGTTTGGAGCGCAGTTCTTAGAGCAGCTGGTGGGACTTACGTGATTCTGATGCAACTTGGAATATGTTCTGCAAGATTTGTGGTTGCTTGGGTGTCTCTCTTGGGCCATCCACTGAACAGCTCAGAGAAGACCAGTGATTCCTGCATTCTCACTGCCTTGCCTCTGCAAAAGCTATTGTTTTGAACTGCAGCTTGAGCTGATGAAGTCAAATTGAAGGTTACCAGGCCGACTTGTGCTTGAGGTCCTACTTAAATAAGAGATATACCCTCTTTTCTCTTAAGGAATATTTGCTTTGACCTTCTTGAAAAAAACCCTCAAAACTTGTCATAATATGAAGAGGTTTAGGTATTACACCTCCAAATTGCTGATTTGGGTACATATTTTTGAGAACCCTGTAGGATCATAAAGGTCTTATATTCAGCCATAGGGTTTCGCATGGCATGGAAATTGAACTACTTTGTTGGCCATTGCTTGGTTCTAGTCCTTCCCAATAAGGGGCAACGTTGAGGTGCCCTGTTTAGTTATTTAGGATCTTATTGTCAGTGTACTGTGACTGTGTGATGAAAGGGTTTGTGCTGGGATTTTTTTATGTTATTGTCATACTGGATTTTATTGGCTTACTGGAGAACATTCTCAGGGATAGAAATGTACTTCAGTGGTTTTGCTCTTTTCTCTTGGAGAAAACTAGAGAGTTGAGCAGCTGTTGCTGTTGTGATGCACAGGAGCACTAGAGACTGGCTGCATTTGCCTCTTTACAGTCCATAAGGCATGGAAAGAAGCTGAGGTAGTTCAGGGCGTAATTTGCATATCAAGAAATCAACGCTGGACATTTGATTAAAACATAGAGTGTTGAAGGCCTCAGGATTTGATCTGCCTCTGCTTTGGCAGGTGTCATTTATCTGCGATAGCTGTGCAACATGTTCTTCTGGCAGGGCTAATGTTGAAGATGTCTTGGAGGCTGCTGCTGGCTGCCTACCAGGTTTGGGTCTCCAAAATCAGAAATGCTCTCCATTGGGACTATCTGAGTAACACTTGTTCACTTCCAGCAACAATGTGGTGAATGTAAAGCCCAGTATCAAAACTACAGGGTGTTCAGGTCTTAGCAGCTTGAGGGGATGTGCATGATGTTCTGCTGGGGCATCTGTGAGCATGGTGCATGTTTTCCTTGTGTCCTCACCGTTTTGCATTCATCAGAGCTCTTAGTTAAGACCTTTAATTTAAGAACTTTCCCTTCCAAGGGTGAAGCTTATCAGCCCTCAGGGCACAATGCAAAGTTTGCTGGCTTTCTTCATGAGTGTATTAGCAAACTCTTCATAGAATTGACTCCTGGGTTGAATGGACCTTGCATTAAATTCTAATCTTTCACAGTTAACTTGATGTAATAAATGGTCTTCACCCATGAGTCTGGAGAACTTGCCAAGTTGGTTTGAGCAGTTTTCCTTCAAACACGTGGTGTTTTAGCCAGTATATCTTGCTACATATTACAGTCTAGAGCGCAGAGACCTCTTTCCCCGTTCTCCCGATGACAGGTTCCTGGTCGTTGACTGAATCGTGTTGTGTGCCTTCACACCCGTTTCCTTCTCCAAAAAAAGGTTTGTTTTTTGTTTTACTTTTAAATTTTTGTTTCAGTTTTGACTTTTTGTTTTACTTCAACTTACTTTGAGAGCCCTGAGCTAAGGTGCTGAGAGGCAGGCAGGCACTGAAACATAGAGACAGTTGTAAAGATGGTTGTTGCTAACGTAAGTGAAAATATTTATAAACTTAGTTTAAGCTTAGTGAGCTCTTAATAATGATTTAACCTTTGCTTGGCTGGTGATAGGATGGTGTAACTCATGGGGGTGTCGTGTGATTCTTAAATCTCCAGGAAGAGTAAAGAATCCTGCAAATCCACTTTTCTGTTAGTCTCTGGTTTATTCTCCCTTGTAGAGGTGGGTGACATGGGTGCTCAGGGATGCATGTACTTGTAATGCCGTGATCTGATCTTTCATCATGGGGATTTGGTTTCATGGTATGCGGTGTGAGGGTTTTACTTCCTGATCCTGCAGAGATATTTCTGCTCTGTAAAAGAGAAAACCTAGTGAGGTCGTCTTGGGCTACAGTAATTGGATAGAATGGCAAAATAATCTCATGTTTTTTATTTTAATTGAAAAAGTAAAGAAACAAAACATCAGGTATGTAAACCAATCCCCATCAGAATCAGAAAAAATCAGAAATCCATGAGGTTGAAAGTACTTCTTGAATTCTTTTAAAATGAATAATTAACTTGGTAGCCAACCAGTGGTGAAAAGTGGGGTCAGGAGAGAGCTGCCTTCTCTTTATTTCTTGTGATGGGGTGTAGTCTTGGTACCACACAGATGTCTTTGGAGTTTTTTAATCTTACAGAATGCTTTTCTTGAAACTGAAATTACAAATTTTGACTGGGAGGTAATGACAGGCCCACAACAACTGAGAGTATGAAGGTCAAATCTACATGCCTTGTTTCCAGGCAACAGGCACGAGGACGGGACACAGAGTGACACCGAAGACCCCAAGGCGGAGAAGGAGACGACGACGACGGGCGGAGAACGTCCGGCAGAGCAGACGAGGCTGCAGCGCCAGATGAGGCGTGACCCCCACGAGATGCTGCACAACAAGCAGGCCTTCGTCATCGAGTTCTTCGAGGACACGCCGCGGAAGAAGCGCTCCCAGTCCTTCACGCACAGCGCTCACTCGTCCCAGAGCGACACGGATCCGGGGCTGAAGAGCAAGGTTGAAAAGCGCAAGAACGCGTTGCCGGCGGAGAAGCCGGGAAATTCAGTGCCACCATCCCACCTCGCAGCCCAGGCGGGCAAAGCCACCAACAGCTCCTGTGGGACCCAAAGAACGAGCTCCTTCAAGAGGGACAAGACGGAGGATCGGATCAACTCTTCGTCCTCTGCTCCCAGAGTCAAAAGTTATGGGAGTGTTGGGAGGAAGTCGAAAATGGCTCAGGATTTTATGGCTGAGTACTTGCGTGAGACTGCTCAGTCTGGGAAGCCAAACGCCGAGAAACCAGCCCCTGTGCCCATGCCGGTAGCTCCACGCGTGGTTATATCCTCAGAACCAGAGCCTGCCTCTGCTCCACCTGCAGAGGTGAAGTCTGCCCAGGGCAGGAGGAATGATGAGGAGGACAGCGTAAGCGAGACAGGCACGTACACCATTGAGACAGAGTCGCAGGACAAAGAAGTGGAGGAAGCGCGAAAAATGATAGATCAGGTAAATGCTGCTTTTCTGTGCTGGGCCAGTGAGCTGAGGGCTGAAGGCTTGGAGGGCCTAAATTGACTTTTGCCATGAAGGGATGCAATTGGGTGCAGCTGGGCATTATAGTTTGGGGTGGAAAATGATCCTGGGTGATGTCTGCTAAGGACAGGCCCCAACAAACTGTGACGCTTGTCTTTAAAAAATCCCATCAAAACAACAAAATTACAAACAAACAAACCGCAGAGTAAAAGAAGGCAAAATATGCCCACAGCAAAGAGCTGCTTGCTTAAAAAATGGAATTTGGAAATAAAAGGGAAAGAGAGCGTTTGCCATCTGTTTAGAGGAAAGGCAACACCTGAATAAAGATCAGGCTGATCCTGCTGACAGCTGTGGCTGGGAGCAGCTCTGCTCTCTAGGACTGCTCCCAAGCCTCTGCCTTGGCATTGCATCACCTCCTGCCCGCTGCTGTGAAGATGGGAGCTGCAGCCCATCACTGATGCATCATCCCATGGTAGGCCACAGGAAATGCCAAGGGCTGGTGTTTACAAGCCTTAGTGGCAGATGTTTCTGTATTTGGCTATGCCTGATTAGAAAGGCAGTGCTTGCTGTCAGGGCAAGCAGCAGCTGGTTGGGATAGCAAAGGGTGTGATCTAGGGCAGAGGCAATCCCAGATGGATCTGTACTTGTTTGGATTTTGCGGTGTGAATGATTGCATAAAAACTAAACTCCAGAGATGAGGGAGGTTTAAGAAGAACCCACCCAACTAACCAACCGCAGGGCAAACGAAAGTTTGGCTGATTTTCAGTTTAACTCTCATCTGCGGTCTATTATGAAAACAAAACTGGCAAGATGTTATGAAGATTTAGTGAAATGTAGTCAGGAGGATGGCAAGGTTTAAAGGAAGCCTTAATTGAACCTGGCTTTAGAGCTTTGTATACAGTGTTTATGAGCCTGGATCTAGCTTCTCTTTTGTTTTTGGTTACATTGGTTCCTTACATCTTGTTTGAAATGTGATCGGAAGCTTTCAGGGCATGGTATTTAGGTCACAGCAAGGTCCTCGTCCTGACAATAGATGACTAATTGTTCTGGTGGAGAAATAGGAGGGAAAATGCCACAACTATACAAATATTTCTGGGGAGTAGTCTTGGCAGCCATGTGCCTCTGGCAGACAAACTGGCCAGCTTGTGGCCCGACTGTGCCATAGACTTGGTGCAGTGCGACGTGCCACTTGTGAAACAGCTGATAACTGAACCTCAGTGCTTCTGTCCAGGAAGAAAGAAAATTAATTCTGGCCTTACTTACGTTCTGAGGTGTTTCTGTTCTTTATTCCTCCACCATTGCAAGCACATTTTTTCAACAGCAGTGAGTGGAGATCTTTATGGCCATCTCTGCATAGCCAAGGCACCCTCTGTCGTGTATCTTCCTCTGAACTTCTTGCAGTCAAGTGAGAGGAACAAGCCCTTCTGAGGCATGAGTCTTGGTCAGCCCCATAGAAGGCCTGTTTATCTTCAGGGGCAATCTGTGCAACGAGCTCAAGCACTCACCCATCTCAGAGGTGCATCCTGTCCCAGTTCCTTGTGGCAGTGCAGGGCTGCTTTGCTCAGCCCACTCACAGCTGCAGTCTATGAAAGGCACTGAGGATGGAGCTTTCCCATTTTCTCTGACTAAATCTTCATGAATGAGCTGGTAAATAGCTTTCCCAACACTCATCCTAAATTTCTCTGGGCTGGAAAGGGACTCCTTTTCAGTGAAAGTTACTACTGTTAAAGGCAATACCCCTAAATAATGAGGGAGAGAGGAAAAGTGGGTGTGAGTGAAATTCTATGATTATGTATATTTAAAGCTGCTACTGTGGAGTACAGAAGAAAATTATTTACATGGTTTGCATGGAAGCATTGGCAAGTGTTCTGGCCCCTTGGGATCATAGTTTGTGTGTGATTAATGTTTCACAGATTTTCACAGATTTTGGCTAATGTTTTTCTGTTTCCTTGCATTTTAATATTCCCATGCAAACATCTTTTCAGGTTTTTGGTGTTCTTGAATCGCCTGAATTTTCCAGAATCTCTTCAACCTTTAGACCAATAATTAAAGGTGAAAAAGATGACTCTGGTTCTCAGCATGTAATCAGTGAAAATGGCACTAGTCAGAAGTCACCCTTGCTCCAGGCATTTTCCTCAAAAGCTGTGAATGGGTCTCAGGCTGAAGCACAGGTACGGGCAGTCCAGGTGGATTTCCTGGGATGGTGGAGGTGTAGATGGGTTTTCTGTCTAGATGTAAATGTGATATGTAGCTTGATTTCCATTTTGAACAGACTGAATGATGTCAGTATGAGAGGAGAGATTTTGTGGCTAGGATTTTGTTACAAACCCTGTTTCTGACCTCATCTTCCCTGCCTTGTTGTAGATGTCTGCAGCATCTCAAGGGAGTCAGAAGTGGGTGTCAAGGTGGGCAAGCCTTGCAGACAGTTACTCTGACTCTGGATCTGTCTCTGGGCAGGGTGATGGAGCTGCAGGTAAGTCTCATCTGACACTGTGCTTTGAGGGTATCTGAATCTAAACCAGGACGGTAGGAAAAGCAGAAATTAAGGGCATCTCTGCATCTGTGTGTAGTTATTTTCTGTTTTAGCTGCAGTAGCTGGAGATGGGAAGCATGGAGTGAATTGTTCCCAGTGGACTGAAGACCAAGAGAGCCTCTGGTTTGCATTTTGGAGTTATTCAGGAGGTTCTTAAATGTTAAGGTTTGACATGACTAAGGGAAACCTTGGAAGGAGAAAGCTTGTAAGGGCTTTGGGTGTTAACCAGCCCCAAGCTGTGATTCCTTAGACTGTCTTATGATGCCAAATGCGAAACCTTTTCTTATAGCCTTAGAGTTAGTTCCTGACTTGCATATTTTTTGTGTGCTTTTCCTATGTCTGGCTGTGCTGAGAATTTAGGCTGTTCTGGGATTTGCTGTTGAGTGGCAGTTGTAAAGAGTGGAGATCAGCATAGAAAACTAGATATGGTGGGGGAGAAATGATGGGAGCCTGATATCCTCCAGCTTCCTAACTTGGAAAATGCCTTACAGACTCTGTGGTCCTCTTGGTGTGTGAGGAAAGGAGAAAAGCACTTTGTTGGCTTTTGCAAATATTTTCAACTTTTTTGGTTGGGATTACTTGTCATACCTTCTTGCCATCAATAGCTATAGATAGATCCACTAAAGATTAGAAGGAATCTTTGTTTCAGAGATCATTGCTACTGTTTTCACACCGTGTAGGATACCTAACTCCTGGAGTGCTTGTAACATTACCATAGCCAAATAACTAGTTATCCTGGTATTTAAAGGTGTTATCAGATATGGAGGCCTGGCCAGAAGCATGGGAGAAGCAGGAACACTCTTTCTATGGAGTGTTAGTGTCCCTGCTGATAAGCCCGCACATACTGGGGCAGCAAGCTCTAATTCAGAGTCTCTTGATTATTACAGGATCTTTCTTCTGGGACTTTGCTCTGGGCTATGAGTGTAGGGGAACTTGTGCTGTGAAAAACACAATCTATTTAGTCAAATGGGCAGTGTTGTTTAGAATGGCACTTAAAACACTGCATCACTGATGTCTGATGGCTTTTCATCTCATTCCTGTGGCCTGATTGATGCTAGATGCCAGCAATGTCATTATACTCCACAGTGCAGATATATTATGGGAGAATGTATCTGACATACTGCCTTGAGAAGGGAAGGTGTTGAGCAGAGTGATTCCACAAAGGAATTAAGTTTAATGTCTGTATTGATAAACCTGAGGGAGCAGGCACCAACCAGGCCCTGCTGATGTTCATATTACATAAAACCTTAGTTGCAAGCACATCTTGTGAGTGCTTTTGTGGACTTGCACTTTGCAGGATCAATCTCCTCCTAAACAAATAAATAAGTGGCACAATTTTACAGTAATTGATTCTTTTCTTCTTAACTCTCTTCAGAAAGTGGGGTACCGCCAAAACCCGGGGAACCAGAAAACTCTGTGCCCTCGAGAACAAGGCGCCTTCTTCCCCAGCTCCCACCAAGTGATAAATCAGACAGCCCCACTCCCACCGTCCTGGTGTGCCAGGAATCCTATTCGGAGGTTACCAAGAGAACCATCGTGAAGGACCACTGTGTGGAAGCCTATGGAGATTCCAGCAGCCGTCTCTTCATCCAGGAGGACCTGGATCCGGATAGCCTCAGCGATGCCAGCAGATCTGACGATGGCTTCAGCACGGAAAAAGGCAAGAAATATAAAGAGAACAGCAAAATGCTAGAGCAGATGAGGGAAGACAATAGATCAGAGAGCCGGCAGCCAGGAGCCACCCGGATCTCTCACGTGAGAGCTGTGAGTGAGCCAGTTTCTACTTCGTTCTACATTGGTGATGACAGCAATGATGCAGAGGTTCCCTCCAAGCTCTCTCTGAGTGTGTCCCATGCTCGAGCAGACAAGGACAGCAAGGATCCGGAGTTTTCCTTCAAGTGTGCTGGCACGCCAGTTTCTGGAAAGCCACCGGTCAAAGATGTCAGTGCTTATATAAACACGGGTGGAAAAGTTGTCCTTTCCGTTCATCAGAGTCTTCCTCAAGATCAAGAAAACGTGTCAGGAAAGGAAACGGCATCTTTTGTTAGACAAGAAAGTTTTACCAAAGATAAATCAAGCAGTGGTGTTCCTCAGAATAAACTCCCACATATTTCAAGTCACCCTCTGCTTAAAGATTTAGAGGCTGTTCGGTCAACTCGTATGGACTTTAGTCAGGACACTCATCTTCTGCTTAAGGACACTGAAACTGCCTTGGCAGCACTGGAAGCCAAATTGCTTGGTCAAAGCCAACAGCTGGAGCCATCAGAAACTGCTGGTCAGCTGGAGGACTCCTTGTCAGGGGACTCAGATGTAGACACGGCCAGCACAGTCAGCTTGGTGAGTGGCAAAAACGTCCCAGCAAGTGCCCCGAAACGCAAAGCGGTTGTGAGCTTGCAGAAGGAGAAGTCTTCCTCCACACCATCCATCCAGGACCAGTGTGGGCAGCCCAGCGCTCGGGACAGGCTGACGGAGAAGCGGAAAACACAAGCACCAGAGGCACCCAACCCCAGCCGAGCAGAGGCCGCCAAACGCTTCCAGATGAAGCGGAGCGCTGGGACTCGGGGGTCACTTGACTTCACAGATGACGAGAGAAGTTCAAATTCACCCTACCTGCCAGTCCCAGATGCAGTTGTGTCTGACCACGAGCACTCGGTAACCCGGCCTGTTCCCAGGAGGAAACCTTTCACTCAGGCCACTAAGGAGGACCAGAGCAAAACGACCTCAAACGTGCAGAAAATCCAGCAGGTTCTCACCCGGTCCAACAGTTTATCCACCCCACGGCCCACAAGGGCCTCAAAGCTACGCCGTGCCCGGCTGGGAGATGCTTCGGACAACGAATGCGTGGATGCTGACAAAACAGCCTCCAACTCGGATGCCACTGCTCAGGGCACCAAGCAGCCCGCAGAGACAAAGAAGCTCTCCCGGCTGGACATCCTGGCCATGCCCAGGAAACGGGCAGGTTCATTTACAGTGCCCAGTGACTCGGAGACGGCGCAGTCGAGGACGGGGTTTTCGGGCCGCAGCGCCGAGTCCTATCGGAAGACAGGCGTTTCGGAGGTGAGAGCTGCAGCCAGGAAAACAGCAGCTGCTGCCTCTGCCAAGCAGCCTTTCAGCAGGACTCGTTCAAGCAGTGTCAAGTATTCCTCCTCATCATCCTGTAAGTGCTCCTGCTTTATGTTTCTCCCCTCTTTCCCTGTTTCTGACTTACAGGCGGCACATGGTTGCCAAGGATTAGTGTCACAGTAGTAGAGGTGCTGCCTTGGTGAGTACAAAAGTCTGCATTAATGAGCAGCACAGATGTTGAGGTTTCATGTGGATTTGGAGACAGCAGAGCCCTCTCATACTCAGTGAGATGGTATTGTGGTTATGTCTGTGAGGATACTGCAAATAGCTACTTTTTTTTTTCTCCAGTGGTTTGTTTTTTGAACCACCAGTTGCCATTTGACAATTAGCCATATTTTTCTTTAAAATATAGAATTTAAGGCCTTTCTAGTGCTACAAGAAATTCTGATCTGTTTTACTTGTAAGATTCAAAGTTTTCTCCCAGAGAGCTTATAATTATGTTGGTGACAGCTGATGTCCAAGGTGGCAGGTTTGAAGGCATCTGAAACTGAAGAACAAAAAATATATGTCCCTGTGTTGTGAAAGCTGTTCCCTTGTTGTTCCTGAAAATATAAATACAGAGCTGGACACTGCATGTTGATTACCCCAAGAGATTGACACTTCTGTGTATTTTCACTGGCTTTTGCCACAGCTAAGGCAGGTTCACAGTTGGGGTTCCCATGAGGCAGAGGTGTGGGGACTACATTTCCTTGTAGTTGAGCACTCAATAGACCCTTGAAATATCAGCATTTATCATATTGAAATCAGCCTTCAGTTAAGAGCTGGGGACAATTCAGACTTTAGGATGGTAATTGGTAATGGGAGATTGTTCCTGAAACCTTTGGTCTAAGTTCAGGTCTACACCTGTCATCCTTGACCTGCCATGGATGTGGCAAAGCAGATGTGTTTGCTTAGGATTTTAGGAATGATTGGTAGCCAAAAGGACAAGAAGAATCTCTTTGGCTGGATTTCTTAATCCTCTTGAGAAGAATGCTATTTTCAGCAGTTCGATGATTTTGTAAGGGGTCTTGGAATTCTGTATGTGTCCTTTAATATATTTTCATATAGCTGAGTATTTATCCCTCTTGCAGTATTCATTTCTATTGCATGCTAAAAATGTTATTTGCTGCTTGTTTTGATTTGGATTGTTTTAGTACATTCAGCTTCACCTTTAATTTTAGTGAATTTTTTTTTACACACTTGTATATGCATGTAAATCAGAATGTGATTAAGCTAAAAGGGTATATACAGTCTCTTCTCTTGCCTTTTTTTGAGATGATGCTATTATTAACTTCTTGTTAATGCTGATAAACAAATTTAAAGCAAGATAATGTGGTCAGTTTTCCAAACAGGAGGTGCTCTTTGCACTCCCTCTGCCTTTGGACCACAGGCTTCAAATCATTCAGAGAAAAATGATAAGTGTTGGCCAGTTCTTTATTTAAATGAATTGGTTTTTGATTTCTACCTCTGTAGCAGCATGCTAACACCTTTCCTTGTTCATAGTTGCAGCAGATGATCCTAATCCTTTCTCTGAATTAGTCACTCTTAAAATACTAACCTCCTAATTCCTTGATAGGATTGTGAACCCTGTGCAAGCTCTAAGTACACGCTGGTGTATTTCGAGCTTCATTGTGCTTGCTGTTGTGTGCTCCGTGCTCCTGTACTAATGCTGTTATAGACATAGCAAATCAGCAGCTAGAACTCCCTTCCTGCAACAAGAGTGACATGTTGTTAAACTGGACTATTGCACTGTGCCATCAAGACTTTTTTTAGCACGATACAACAGCCCTTGAAAGCTTTTAAGTGTCAAGCCCAGGGGATAGGGAGGCAGATGTGGCTGATTTATTCCAGGAGTTCTTAGTGTTTAGCTAACCACAGAAGTTCCCAGCTCTCCCAGTGGGAGAAAGTTAATCTCACTAGTGGAAGAACAGCATGAACTGTCTGCCCATGAGACAAGAAATTCCAGTACGTTGTTGGGCCATCTGAAATAGCTTTCTCTGAAAGTCACAGATAACATCAGAATAATCCAAGTTACCAGTTCTCAGAGCTAAAGACCTGTCTCCCATGCTCCTCTGTGTACACAATTTGTTTACTCAGGGTAATTTAAATTATACTGAGGGAGCTGATTCTGATTTCCCTTGGTGTACAGAGATGAAAAATGAGTCTCATAATTTTAAAATTGCTGTTCAGTGTCAGGGTGACCTCTTGATTCTAAAACTGCCTTTAAAAAAAGAGATACAACTCTATGAATTTAATATGAGCAAATTTATTTTAGACTTGATTCTAAAACTGCATTTAAAAAAAGAGATACAACTCTATTAATTTAATATGAGCAAATTTATTTTATATATATATATATATATATATAAACATCCTAAGCCAAGATGTTGTTACAGCTATGGGTGAGATAGCAATGTCTAGGAATACTTCTTTCACTATACAATAATTTTCTATAGTTTCTACCTGCATCTTACACGCCAAATTAGTTGGTTTTGTTCATATGGTGTATGATGCTGACTCAATTTATAGGTAGTGTTTCAGTGTTAGGATTGTCTTGGTAACACAGTGAAGTTTTTCGGTGTTGTAATTCTAAATTACTCATCTGGTTCTGTGTTTAGTGGGTCTTCATTCTCCAGGGGTGGACAGAAGGGAATGAAGGGAATACTCTACCTGTAGAGAGTATAGTGAGGCAGCAAACATTGAGAGCCCAGTTTTCAAACAAGGACACCTTGACATTTCCCATGCAAGGAAGACCTGGGTGTCTGGAGATCTGCAGAACAAGTTGGGAGAAGTGAGCAGCATCCACTTGGCTCCAGGGCTTGGAGCCACTCCTGACTGTGAACACTTCCTTGCAGAGTGTCATTAATGGTGAATTGTGAGGCAGGAGGTGAACACGGGGTGTGGACTCTTGCAAATAACACCAAGCACCACAGTCTACTCTTCACTCAAAAACCCCTCCTTCTGCTTGTACTTGAAGCTAATTAGAAAGGTATCTGCAGGCTTGAAAATTGGGCTCTCTTTAGAAAAGGACTTCTGTGGGACTATGAGGAGTCTGAAATGTGTGCTACTTATACACAGAGCTTCTGTGCATGCAAAGCCAAGTCTGTGGTAGTAATTTACTACAGTGGAGGCATTAACACAGTCATTATGATTTTCCATTGGAATTTTCCACTCCAAATTTGTACAGTGAATGGGAGCCATAGAGGGGCTCAACTTTGAAGTAAGCTCAGAGAATGTGGTGTTTTAACTTAAGATCTGCACAGAAACTCTCCTTTCCTTGTGCTCTTGGGCTAGTTTTGTGTTACCTTTCAGCCTTTTGTAGTTACTCTTGACTACTGTCCTCAGTCTGAAACCAATTCATTTTTTATAAGCATCAAGGCGGAGACCACAGGGTTCAGATTACACTTCCACTTCGGAGGAGGAATATGGCTCAAATCACAGCTCCCCTAAACACAAACGCTCCCATACTTCAACAGCCACACAAACACCGAGGATGCGTGGCTCTGGGCTGGGCAAGCAGAAGCACAACGGCAGAGAAACGGATGAGGATGAAGATTTTGATGACAACCCTGACCCCTACAACTTCATGGCGCAAACAGCAGAGATAGCAGAAATAGCCAGGTGAGGTGGGGCTTTATCTGTTAACCTACAAGTTGAAAATGGTTTTTTCTCCTTCTTGTTCAAATCAAACCCAAGTGTGGGGGTAGAAGGAGAAGCTCTCTCCTGTTGTTTGTGTGCCCACATCTCCTTTATATATGGACATTGACTTGGAAGGGTTTCATGAACCTTTACAGCCTGGATGTGCTGGTTGTACCTTGTATCTACAAAAGGCCATGGTGCAGGGCATTGCCTCTTTGTTTGTTTCTTGTTCAAGCTGTGGGAAGTCTAATTGTTTATACCTGCATAACTCTTCTCTCTGCTGGAAGTCACAGTGTGTGTGTGTGTATGTGTGTGGTGGGTGTGAACTCTCCTAATTCTCTGCAGAGGAAGTCAAATGGATTAGCAAAGACTGAATATGTAAACTGTTGAAGCTGCTTTGCCTGAAGCTGGTCAGGGAGCAGTAAGAAATAGCTTCAGGGCAGAAACCTCTTTGCTTGGCACAACTGCATCTGAACCTGTCTAGACCTTGTATATAAATGAATCGTTGCTTAGCTAGATGTCCCTGGATACGGTACTTGCTGTGTACGGGTGGTCTGATGGTTGCCTGGAGGACTTCAGCAATAAAGCAAATAGATTCTTTTTTTAAACAGTGGCATTTGAGGTTTGTCATCTCTAATATGCAACTGTGTTATGCCAACTTTCCAGAAATACTGGTTTTCCATTGTACTGGCCATACTTGAAATACTTTTGCCTGAGGAAGCTGCCTTGTGCTTCTGCTTTTGGCCACATCGCCCTCGCCGCTGCCACGCTCGCCTCGAAAGGGCTTTTCTTGCTGAAAGTTGCTGTCAAGCTGCTAGAAAGTGTGTCAGCCTTCAAACCAGGCTGCTCTACCTGTGTTGCACAAAGTGTGTGTGTGTGAGATGCCAGCTTCCCTCCCAGCAGCATTCCAGCACCGGGGAGCGCTGGGGCTCTCAGCAGCTATAAATAAAAAGGGTTGCGTCAGACTCGTCTGGCGCTGCACCGCGCAGGGCTCTGTCACAGAGTCTGCCTGGTAATTGCAGTTCTGATTTCCCTTGCTGCTCCCGAATTAACTGGGAGGGGTTTAGAGGAGTCAGGGAGAGTTAAAAGGGAAAATGCCACTTGTTTACAGTACTGAGTCACATAATGGAAGTGTTTGGTGACAGCTGTATCCAAACCAGCACAGAGAGGGGTTACCTTATGCAGGCAGCTCAGTCTGCATTAGTTCAGCATTTTCTTTCCAAGGAAATGTTTTGATGAACTGACAGTTTTATCACGTTGCTTGTTTTCCTTGTGGGTGCCTTCCAATTTGGAATATTCCATAATAACATGTTTTTTTTTGTTGGGTGGGGTGTTTTTGGGGCTTTTTTGGTTGGTTGTTTTGGTTTTTTTCATTAAAAGAAGACAGTTGTTTCAAATGAATCTGACTAGCTGTAAGATTATCTTTTCTCGTGGAAGTTTTCCTTTGAAATTACCACAACAACTACTTCTGGTCTGAAGGGTTTTTTAAAGCCCTACTACCAACAATCCAGAGACTTAGGAACTCTTTTTGAGCTCTAGAGCAGATAGGGCAAGGTCCTGCCAACACTGAGTGTTAACTGGACACCTGTCAAGGGGCTTGAAGTTTCAAGATTTGGTTTCTGAAAACCAGATCCCTCTAATGTATGCCATGCTTATCCTCATAATCCCTCAGCTCTTCTGGAGAATGTGGAGGCATATTGTGATTTTCAGTCTACAGACCACAAGGAAAATGCAAGAGAAATTCAGGTTTTTTTCTTTACGTAAAAAAAAAGAGGTTTTTTTCCCCCCGTATGTACTTTTTAATGGAAAACAAAGAAGACCCAGAAAGAAAAATTAACTGTACTGAATTAAGAAAACAAACAAGAGAATGAAGTAGAGTGAATGGGTGGGGGAGCAATAACATAAAATTTCGTTATGGATTGTCTCTACTTTCTGGCAGTGTGTAGTTACTAGAATTTGCTTTATATCAATTCTTCACTTGGAAGCTGGATTCAGGCAGGAAGGAGGATTTATTTTTTATGCAGCCAGTTCCTCAGCAGCCTGCCAAGGCAAGCCCAAAAAACCCTGCTTGCCCTAGCCTCTGCAGAAGTTATTGTTCCCACAAACCTTTTGTGGCTCATTTTTTATATGTTATGAATGTGAGGCATGTTGTATTCTGTGTCTTAATGGTTCTGCTCCATTGCCTGTGCTTTAGGCTCAGCCAGACCTTGGTGAAGGATGTGGCCATCCTTGCTCGAGAGATTCACGATGTTGCTGGAGATGGGGACTCACAGAGTTCCTCGGGGACGGGACCGAGCCCCTCCCTCTGCTCTGTGCCCAACACTCCGGCTTCCACCATATCCGCCAGAGAAGAGGTAAGGTCTGGAATCTCAGATCTCTGCCCTAGTGCTACCTGGGGCATGGCTGGGCTGGGAGGCCAGGGCAGCATCCCCAGTTGCTGCAGCACTGAAAAACCTTCATTCCTTGTCCTCCTAAAAAGCACCACCAGAAAGACCAACTGCAGCCTATTTAGGGTGCTCTTTATTTTGTCCTCTCTGCCACAGCCAGCCTTGCAAGAATCCTGTCATTTCCCAAGGCTCTCCAGGCTTCTGTTTGGATGCTGGTCCCTGAAATTTACATCTGAGGAACAGGATGGAGGGGATGTGTTGTGCTGCTGTGCCAGGGAGCCAGAGCCTTCCTCTTTGTTTCACACAAGGCACTGCCGTGTGCGCTGGCTGCACTCTCTGTGTCAGCTGTGTTTTTGTACTTTCTGCCAGGACTGTTGAAATGCTGTGCAGGTGTTGCTTGAATCC
The DNA here is from genome assembly GCF_017590135.1 of Pyrgilauda ruficollis. NCBI lineage: Eukaryota > Metazoa > Chordata > Aves > Passeriformes > Passeridae > Pyrgilauda > Pyrgilauda ruficollis. The sequence goes on from NW_024525267.1 coordinate 6,724,475, forward strand.
CTTCCCTCCATCTGAGTATTGATGGAGGAGGGCAAGGGCCTCTGGGAGCTGGGCAGGGGGGCAGGCAGGTAGCTTGGGAAGTGCTGTCCCCCAGCCCTTCAGTGAAGCTGTGGCTTCCTCCCAGACGGTATAGCACAGTTTGTCTGCACTAGGCTGGGAAGGAGAGAGGCAATTTCTTAATTTGGTTCACCAGTGCCACAGCGCAGGGACCAACTCAGCTCAAATTTGGTTGCAAGGTCACCAGGAGGTTTCAGCTGCTGAGGCAGAATTGTCTTTGCTACTGTTTAAATCCAAATTCCCTCCTGTGTACCACCAGCGTGGGCTTAAAAAGTGCACAGCTCTCTGCTACTCAGATGGTTCCCCTGGCTCCCTGTTGTCTTTGACTGTTGTGAGAATTGCAGACCCATCCTAGGCAGGGTTCAAAGCTGAGACCAAACCTGTTACTCTGCCAAGAGAGTCCTTGGAGGCCCGTGATCCTGCTGTGATCAGCACTAGAGGTGCAAAGCAGAAATTTAGGGAGATACCCAGAAGATCAGGCAAGTGTGGCTGTGGTTGTGCTAAACTGAGATCAGTTGCAGCATGATCAGGGAGGGGTTTGTCCCTGGGCCTTTTGGAGCCAAAGTGCACAAATGTTTCACAATAACTGCAGGCTCTGAGATAAAGTGTTTTATTGCTTTCTTTCCTTGCAAGTGCCACGCCTGCCAAGCTGCCTTTTGTATTATTCTTTTCAAGCAGTAAAGGTGACATGCCTACTGTACTTCTGACTTGTAAATGAAACATTCTACTGGGCTCCCACTTGCTTACAGAAAAGCAGGGGAGGAAGAGCAGCATCCCTGCTTTTTTAGTGGAGTGCCACTGAAGGGTTGAACCATAACTCAGCTCAAACAGAGGGATGTTCCAGCTGCTAGAGGAGGACACCTGGAAAACAGTGTTTCTGCTCTGTGCAAAATGACAGGCTCCAAAGTGTGATGATGAATAGCAGAATCACAAACCCAGGATTGCTCAGACGTGGATGAGGGTTTCTCTGTGGCTTTGCAGTGCTGCTGTGTGGTACATGGCAGTCAGTCCCTCACAACAGTCAGGAGAGCAAATTCAGGACTGGCACACTGTAGGGAGTGCTCCTGGCAGTCCCCACTGCTAGAGCAGTTTTTGAGATCTTACAGTGGTGTGAAGCACAAAGCACTGATGGGAGCCCATGAAGACAGATCAGGAGCCATAACCTTTGGTGTGTTCAGGAAGTGGCTGAAAACACTCTAAAGGCTTTTAATGAGGCTTCCTCTGAGCAGGAGTGGATATCAGCATGACTTCAGCAGGGCCAGCATCTGGCAGGCCATCTGAGTACACCCAAAATGCCACAGTGCATCAGTGTTGCTGCCTGACATGATTGATAGCCAGGAACAGGTTCCATTAGCAGGACTTTCTGCTGGCAGTGCTGAAATGTGGAGCCAGATCCTCGCTTGGGATCCTAAACAGTGCAGCCTGGGGGTCTTGCTATGAATACCAACAATATAAACTGACGTGAGTTTAATAAACAGACACCTCATCTTTGGCACTGGACCAGATTCCACCAATGGATCAGCATCACCACTCCTGCTTCCCACAGTCTAAGTGTTGTTGAAACTGTGCTGAATTAATAATTTTGGCCTGATGCAGAGAAGCTGCTGGGAAATGTCTGAAGATCAGTGTGTGTGATGCTAAGCACTGTGAATTTTATAAGTGTTTATCAAACAACTTTATATTAAATATTCTAGGAAAGGACATAGTGATGAAAAATAGCTACCATGGTTATAATAGTAATATATTGAAAGATCTGATAGAAGGAATTATGGGAATAAGGAAAGTTTTCTCTGTGTGGCTGTCTCTTATGCTGCAATGGCTTATGTAGTGTTGTATGCCATTCTGCATTCTAGTACTAAATATTTGTATCTATTCCAAAAAAGTGGGGGAAAGTGCAGGAAAAATAAGTACTGATACTGGAATCACTTTTGAGTGTTTGATGCTGTACCAGAAACATCATTTGGGACCGGTGTGTGGCTGGCATTTCTCGGCCTCAAATGAACTGCTTTTTAAATTATTTTTATTAAGAAGCTTGGTTAAAGTTTAAATGAGAAGTATCCTCTTTATAAGTTAGGGTGGAGCCTTGGATTTGAATCTTATTCTTCATGTTCTGTCCTTTCAGCTTCAGTGCTGGCTTGGATTTGTGCCAGGGAGGCTTTCCATTTCCCCAGTGTATGTTTGGGGTGGTTTTGTTTTTCTAGCCTCAGCTGTACAGTTTATGATAAGATAGATTCTTGTCATACAGAGCTGAGTACTGCTACAAATTAAGAAAATTTAAAAAAAAAAAAAAAAAGACCACAGAACAAAAGAAAGAGTTCAGCAAGGGTGAAACCTTAATGATTCCTGTTTACCAAAGCCTTGGGTTGTTTGGGATGCCTTGCTTTCTGGGTGTGAAGGTTTTGCAGGACCCAGCTTTCTGCGGAGCTCAGCCATCAAACTTAAACCTCAGCTGCTGCAAACTCAGTTGGGTTGGACCATCCCAAATCACTGGCTACTTCTGCAAATTTTAGCCCTGCATAAAATTCTTTTGGCAGGTCTTTTTTAAAAAAGTTGATAATGACGTAACAAAAACTAAAGAGCCTGATTAAATTTAAGTTGTTGTGTAACATACTCAGTATGAGTGTTGATATGACAAGAGGAAGTGCTTACGGGTGTGATGGAACAGAAAATGAGAGAACAGAACAGGTCATGTACAAAATCTCCTGGGATGGTGGAGCAGGTGCTGTCCTTACCTTGTTTTCAGCTGGTTGTGCTGAGACCTGCTCACTGTAGGAATATCTCATTCCCTTCTGACACTTTTACTGCTGCAATCAGCCTAACTTACTGTTCCTGCACTTGATGAAAGGAAGCTTATTACCTAAATATTTTGGCTGTTCTGCCCATGTGCCATAATATCTCACACCTGCTGCCTGTGTATAACCCAAGTGCTTCTGCATAGTGTGGGGAGCCTGGACCTTGGATGGCACACAGTTTCCTCACAAGGAGCTGTGTGCTTTGCCAACCAAAGAGCCTCTTGGGTGTTCAGCCCTTTCCCAGAGGGCTCTGGATTTCACTCAGCACAGTCCAGTTTGGACTAACTGGGGAGCTGCCTGAGGCCACCTCAGCAGAACTGGCTGGTGACCAGGATCTCCGTGGGCTTCAGTGCATGATGGGGGGTGGGCACCAAGTGCTGGTCCTCAGGAGTGTGCTTTTGGGAATGTCAACCCCAAATAACCCCAAACCCTGTGTTCTCTTTGATACTTGCTGTCACAGTCATTCACTAGCATTGATCTCTTTGTTTCTGTTTTAACACAGATTGCTCGTAGATCTTTTCGGCTGGCATATCCATCTCAGGTGCACTTTCCATCCCATTATTTTTGTATCTCTGTCTTGTCACTGTTATTTTCTTCCCCTTCTTTTAAAGTTTTTGTCAGTAAACCCAACAGGAGTAACTGTCTTGTTATTTCTGTTCTTCCTGTTAATTATTTGCTTTTTTAGTGGTTTTGTATTGCTTTTTCATCTCTTTCATGTGTTACTAAATGGTTTCTGATTAATTTTAGCATGTCTAATGTTGCATTGATGTGTTAAGACATAAGATATGGGAAAACAGGGTCCTTTTGAGTTTTAGCTAAATTCAAAAAAGACAAAGTTTTACTTTTCCATACATGCTCAAGACTCAAAAATTTAAAGTAGAATAGCCCCACAGAGTTTTGTGGTATGACTCCAGTGGGTAGGCACTTGCAGGATTGGGGTCTAGTAATTTGCTTATGAGCCCATACCTGTCTGAACATGACTTCAGTGAATCAGTGTTCCTCCAAATCTGCAATACCTGCAGTGAGTGCCTGTGAGCCTGCTTTCCCTACTAATTTTTAATGACTCATTGCTCATTATTTCCAAGTTGGTGCAGCACATTCCAGAAGCAAGTCTGAACTACCAGAAAGTGCCTCCAGGATCAGTGGAACTGAAGGATTTTGACCAAAATATGAACGACAATAGAGAAGAGGATCCCTCAAGAAAAACAAGGACAAGAAACCGTGAGGAGGCAGGCCACCTTTTTTTTTTTTACTTTATATATGACATTGCTTTAAGCTACTGTACATAAACTTGTTTGTAAGCTGCCAAAGAAGGCTGCTCAAAAAAACCCCAAAAAACAAACCCACACTTCTCAGCAGCCCTGATGTGTGGGTATAGAAACAGAGTTTAAAAAGAAAAAAGAGGAACAGAACCACCCATCTTGCCAGTAGCGACTGGAAGTTTCCTCGCTTGTGTAAAATGCCAGTAAAACCTGAGGCTTGGTCGCCTGTTTTTGGGAGGACACATTCAGTGTCAGAGCCTTCTTAGGCTGTTTCACTGCTATCTTGGAGAAGAACTCAAACATCTCAGCTTGGAAATGTGAAGCACTGGTAGTTTAATGGCACCTTACTGTTCTGCAGCTGGCATCCTGGTTAGAGCCGCTCATGGAGCAGCGGTGGCAGGATCTGGACCTTAGGAGGGGGTGTGTGACTGGTGCTGTGGCACAGCTGGCTTGCTGTGCCCTGCAGGCTGTGAGCACTGCTCCCTCCAGCGTTACGTGCAGGGGGACCTGCACATCACTGGGGTGATGCTAAAGGGTGAGAAAGCCTGGCCTGCACTTGAGGCTGGGGGTGGTGTTGGGATGAGGGGTGTAGCAGGGTGAAGGTGCCAGGGGGAGGAGGGGAAAGCTGCTGATCCAGCACTGGCTGTTGCTCCTGCTTGCTTTCTGCCTGCCAGCTGTGGTGGGAAGGAAGAGCTGGGGCAGAGGCTTCAGGGAGGCAGGAGGCAGAGCTGGCTCCAGCACAGCCACTCTGGAGGTGGAGTGTGACTCACACAGGCACATAACAGGGGACTGTGGGCTGAGCCACTGGAACTGGTCCTGTCCTGTGTCTGGTTTGAAGCAATCCCTTCCTCTCCTGTAGAGAAGTGCCAAGGCTGGATAAAAGGTGCAGCTTCAGAGTGCCCCCAGCTTGATGTGGGCTTTCCTGGCAGAAGCCTGAGGCTCTGCTAAGCCACAGGACTTGAATATTTGGGATTTGGTAGTATTTTGTTGTTACTTTTAATAAAGCAGAATGTAACATGGTGGGATACCTGGCTGTGAAGGTGGTTTGAACTCACTTGTGTCACAATAGGTAGTTTCAGCAAGACTGCTTGTGGGGCTTCTTGCATTGTGATTTGACATTTTGGGGGTTTTTTTGAGAGGTGTGGAAAGTCCTAAGTGCTGTTCTTTCAGAAATGTTTAAATGCTTATGTTGCTGCAAACAGCTGTGTCTCTGTCTCTAGAAACAAAAGTCTGAACAAGTTAGTATTAACCTTTTTGCCAAAGTGCTGCAGTAAAGTCACACATCATCTTACTCTCCCTTGAACTTCAAGTATCATCCACACAAATAAAGGTGTTTCAGTGGAGATGATTTACTGTACAAAATATTCCTGTTTTGTATATATGCTGCTTTTTCTAAAAGTTCCCAATCTGTCCTCATATTTTAGGTAATCTTTGACAATCTGATGTTGAACCCAGTGTCCCAGTTATCACATACAATCCGTGAAAATACAGAAAACCTCGCTGAAAAAATGAAGTAAGTAACTTCTTGTCCTTGGCCTGAAATATTGATTTGCTGGTGAGTTTGTTGACTTGCTACTTGGGGAAGATACTGTAGTGTTGTTTTGGAAAGTTCTGTAATCAGGATACAAGGAATCTAGATGTAGGAAATTGAGTGTGTATAGCCAACCAGAGGTAATACGATTATTTGCTATCACTTTTCCTCATATCTTTGGAATTTTAATGCTGGATTTGCCTGTTGATGCCTTGACTTTGAAATGCTGCCTGTGCAGAAGATAACAGCAGAAAACTGGTGGATTGTCTCTTCTTTCCTTTTCTGTACCAAGGCTCTTGTAAATATGCAATATGTTACTAAGCTTGTGAAATCTTTTCAAAGTTTGTTGTTGCTCTAGAGACATCAGAGGGAAGGACTTTGGATTGTTCCTAAAGGAGCTTTGTCCAGCTGCTAATCCACTAATCTCTTTTGTTGCCACATCTTGTGATAATTAAGTCTTTTAAACAAGCAGTTTTTTGATGGCAGTTTTAAGATCTGCTCTACTTTTTGTGTTACAGGATTCTGTTTCAAAACTCAGAGAGGACCTGGGAGGAAATGGAGGCCAAAATCAATTCAGAAAATGAAGTGCCAATTCTGAAAACATCAAACAAAGTAAGTCCATGCAAACCAGTGAAATACTAAAGACTTGATTCATGAAAGCTTTGTAAGAAACGAAACCAACAATCTCTGACCCTTCTCAAATCCATTTCTGAAATTTCTGGTCCATTTTCATGTGTTGAACTGCTGGAGTTTGTTACTGTTTGAAGTGTCATAAAGTGAGTTCCTTCTGTGGTTTTGTTTCACCAAACTCTTTCCCAGTTCCTTTGCAAATGATCTTCAAAGTCTGGGTCTCTTAACAGATGTTGGAGTTCAGGGTCATTAGGCCTCATTTAAACATTTACCAAAGGGTCACCTGCCATGTGCTTGCCACAGCTTCAGTTGCAGACAGGTGTTTCTCATGAATGTTTGTTTTCTTCACCTGGAACTGTTTGATATTCGGGCAGTAAAAATCCACCTCAGGATGCATTCACTCAGGTGATTCAGCCTCAAGATGGTGCTTGTGCTCTCATGACCTTTCATTGTCCTTGAAGGGGGATTGTCAGTAAGGATTTAAGTGCAGTAGTGGACCCAGTGAATATGATTAATGCTAAACAACCTTGTGCTAGGCCTGTGTAGCTTGGTGCTGCAGCAGTATAAATGTGGCCAAATACCCTGTCTGGTCTAGGAGTTGAGTTTGTAAATATCTTTGTGTATTTCATAGTAAGGAGGAGTCTTTGTGCAGGTGTAGCATTTCATATCTAAAAGCCACTGTGGCTACGAATGGGGTGCTGTAGTAGCACTTGGTGACATGGTGCAGAGCAGGCTCCCTGTGCACTGACCAAATGCCCCTCAATACAGCTTTTCTGGTAAATGAGCAATGGTCCTGACTTTGAATCTTCTTGATCAGATAAGGCAGAAGCAGTAACACTAGATTGCTGTGTCAGCTGAGTACTTTGTTGCTTCATTTTCCATTCTGATGCTTTTTTTTCTAGGAAATCAGTTCTATCCTGAAGGAGCTCAGGCGAGTTCAAAAGCAGCTTGAAGGTTGGTCATCTAAAATGTTCCTGTTTTCTCTCAAATGCCAGTAGAGTTGCACAAAATAAAGTATCGTTGATCTGATTTGTCACTGAAAGCTGGGAAAGGATGCAGAAGTTCAGGCTGTTACCACAGTGCTGTCTGATGAGTGCATAGGGAATTAACAGTAGATTTATCTTATACTGCCTGTTTTTAGGAAAATTTTTCACTGTTCAAATGTAGAAGCTGTTGCTATGGAAATGCTTTGTTTGTGGTAATTAGCATATTCCCATAAGATAAAATGGTGCAGGACTGTTCTGATGAAATAATATTTAGCAGCTCTTTCAGCCACTAAGCTGTGCTGTGCTTTTTGGGCTTGGATTTTGCACATAGATCTCTGCACTAGGAAAAGCAAGACAAGCTCTTGCATCATCTAAAAGCGTAGTAAAGGCATGTAAAAACATCCAGGCATCATTTTGGGCTCCTGCTAAAAGCTTGCCATTTGGCTGCTGCAGTTTGTCTTTCCCAATTTAACCAGAAAGTCCACATCTCTTCAGTCTGGGAGAGGTTTTGCTTGTTAAAGCTGTTTAGACCTTAAGGTACTAATGAGGAAAATAACCTGACTAAAATGAACAAAGGTACTGCTTACAGTTCTACTGCCTTCAAAATGAAGGCAGCAAACTTCTGTTTGGAAACTTTGCTGACTGCTGCTAATGTGTTTATGTCTCTCTCTTTTTTTTTCTTTTTTTTTTTCCCTAGTCATAAACGCTATCATTGACCCTACTGGAAACTTGGATATAGTTGCCAGTAACAAAGCATCTTCTGCTGCTAAACAATCTACAGCCACTAAAGTCAGGACTGCTAACAATTCTGGGTCCACACTGGAGACTTTGTCCCTAGCACAGATGAGAAACTACGCTCAGAAATCGAACTGTGGGTCTTCTAGCTTACAAGATTCGAATTTCATTCCAGATGGAGAGAAATACGTGATCTGATACAATATTTTGTATTGCTGTTATACTGTAATCTACTGTTGCATTAGTATTGTGTATGAGTGGTTTGTGGACAGTTTGTGTGGAGCAGTTCCTTAGATTGCTGACATGTTGCACAAAAAAGAAAAATCTATGCTGTGAGGGTGAATGGAAAGTCTGTGTATGCCTTTTAAACAAGACTAGCACTGTGGAGCAGCACATACTCAGCACAGAGGCAAACTGATTTTTACAAAATTACTCATTTATTCTTCTAGTGTGCCATAAGAAAACAGGCTTTGCATATTTTCCATTCAGTACTGCTGAGGCTGAAGTGCTCTTGCATTGGCCTGTTTATAACTATTCAGTTGTAATGAGGTTCAATTTGAAAGAAAACCCACACTTTTTTTGGTACTATATTTGTTTGGGTTTTATTTGATTGATTTTTTTTTAAAGTGTACAAATGAAGCATTACAACTCTGTTGGAATCAACTTGCAAATCCAACAGAAGGATTGTGCAATATCATGGGTTTCTGAGAGAAACCCTTACTGCAGTTGTGTAAGATTTCCTTTCAGCAGTCATAAAAAAGCAGTCACACTGTAGTTGTGCATCTGTTTTTCAGTCCAGAAACCAAAACAAGACAGAATAAACCCTTTTGTTTTTTCTCTTGGGAAAGTATAAAAGTTAATAATGGTATGAATGTAAAGACTACTGATACAGCTACTATTTTTGATTATCTTTCAGACCCAAAGTTTGGGGTAGGTACAAAAAGTTACATTTTACAATTTAGCTTGCCAAATTTTCATGATTTTGGTACAAATGCTGTCTTTAAGCTGCTTTTCTTTTTTAATTTAAATATAGTCTTTTCGTAATGGGCTACAAATGCTCTTGGCTGGGCCAAAGACTAAGATGTTTGCAATTACCCAATTGCAAAGAAAACCATCTGTTCCAATGGCTCATGGAATAAACTCAATTACACAGTTGCTGTGAACTAGTGCAATCACTTGACAGCACTGAAAAAATAATGGCTTCAATGTAGCTCCAACTTTATGGCTAGTTCTGTTATGAATTTTTTTTTCAATGCAGAAGTGCTTGTGGAGGCCACCGTTGTGGTGTTCCTCAGAAACTATTCCACAGTGTCAAGCACTTGTGTAGGTACATTTGGGATTTTTGTCTCTGGATTTAATTTTTGGTCCGTTTTAATCCTAGAACACTAAGTATCGTGTACAGTCATTTGAGCAATTACTTATGTAACAAAAGTTGGGGTTTATATTCTGTCTTTGTGTTAAACTGCAAAACACTAAGCAATTTTTGCTGCTTTAAGAGCAAAAATTTTGGTTTTGAGGGGATCTCTTCCAGATGTGTTTGCTCCCAGTTTTTTCTGTCTTGTATCGATTCCTTTTTTGTTCTACTAGGTGAACAAATAGTAATCAGGTAAAGAAATTCTTTTGTAGCTGTGGAGGATGCATTTACTGGGAAAGGTGAGCAGATGAATTCCACTTTGCCCTCATACAGTATGTAGTTTAACCAGTGAAAATGGTTTCCCAAGCTTGACTGCTTTTTGTGTGCTGACTCTATATTTTGGGGTGAGTAGTGGATTCCTTAGTTAGCTTCCGTAGTTACCTGAGCTTTTCTGCTAGGATGTTGTAACTGTGGGAACCTATTAAAATAACTTAAATAAATAGGGATGCTCACAAAGTGTTTAACCTTACTAGTGAAGAAGGTGATTGCTTTCCTGGTGGAGCCAGTGAGAGCTTTCCATCAATTTCAACAGAGACAAGATTGGTCCCAAAATGGGAGTATGTCAACACGTCATTAGTTTATTTTTGAGCCTGCAAGATGCTGGCTGGTAAATAGTAGGTGCAGATATCCTTCCAAGATTTCCAGTAGGCTATAAGCTCATCTGTTTGTGTGGAGATGCCCTTCCATGAAGAAATCTGCTGGATTTCACATAGATGAATGCAGAATAAAAAGAATTTGCCCTTGATGTTGTTCTGCCTGTAATATACGCACTATCTGAATGTGTTAATTCAGTCGTTGATTCTGATCTGTCTTTTCTTGAAATACCTGACTGTGTCCTTGGTGAATATCATAAGTGGTGGTATTGTTCCTGACATACGAGACAAAATTTTTCAAGCCCTTCTTAGTTAGGGTTTGAACTGACCAGGTGCTACCCCAACTCACTAGGAGTCGAAGGACCTTCACAGATAAGGTGTTGCTGTTAGTTTCAGTTTTGCTGTAGAAACAAGTGAATTACTGGCGTACATCTGACTTCTCTGATCATTTGTTATTTCCACATCTTCATGGCTATGCGCAGTTGGATTCTGCTTCTCTGCAATGTGTCCTTGATGGGACTTCTGTTTACTTTCGCTTGAAAATTGCTTGATTCTTCTTTCATTCTTGAACACATCAGGGAGGGATTTTTCTCCCTTGGTTGCTCTGTTCTGAACTAGAGAGAGCAAGCCCACAGACACCTTGCATCAGTTAAATCAACCTGAAAAATACAGTACCTCTTCAAGTGACTAATGAGGATGCAACAATCAGTGTCTCTTGATAATTTGGAAATGAGTGTGTGAAGGCAGGGAGGATGCACAGCTTGATTTGTTTTATTTGTGACTCAGCCAAACTGTAAAATTGCTTCTGTGTCCTGATACAATGCTCATTCTTGGATCTTTGCATTTGAAAAGGTTTTGCTAGTCAATGATGAAACGCAACATATTTTTTCTTGTGTTCACTGCTTCTGAAGTACTGTGGTTTGCACTTGTCTGCTCCAGATAAGCCAAAGAGCTATCCACTCCTTTGCTGATTGTTGGTTCTTACAAGCAGTACTGTATGCAGCCATGGAACCATGCCTGTGTGACTCCAGTGTGAGCCTGCCCCGTGTGTAGTGGTGCATCTGGGGGGCCCAGGGTCAGTGCACGGGATTCCTGCTGCTCCTGTGAGCTGTGGATGGGCCCTGCATTGGGCTGGGCTGGGGTGACACTGCCCTGTGTGTCACTCCTGGGCCACTTTGCTTTTGTGTGTTTTGTGTTTGACTAAAGCAATGTAACGAAGGGTGGGATTTTCGAAGTCTTGGGGAAGCAAGTGCTCAGGTCCTTTTGGGTTTTCCATATGCTTTGGGTGCCTGATGCCCTGAGCACCTTCCAAAATCCCAGCCCTCAGCTCTTCCACTATACTTGAAAACTTCTCAGTTCGACGCTTTCAAATGTAAAATCCTGTTACTCTGTTCTGATGGCGTGAATGTAAATTCCTGTGAGGGTGTGTAGGAGCTTTGGGAGCGAAGACCCAGCTGGATCTGTGGTGGTGTCATGTTGTGGTCATGCTCCAGGAGGAAAGAACATCTGCATCATCAATGAGTATTTTAGTAAAGGTACAATTAGTGGAATGTTTACATACAGCCTACTGACAAAAAAAGGAGACAAAAAGAAAAAGATAAAAAAGTGTAAAGTATTTAAGTGCAAGACTCTACTAGTTTTTTCTTGTTTTGCAGATCACACTAGCTATTTTTGAAGTTGGTAAATGTGTATAACTTTTGCAAAGACCAGACAGAACTACCTGTTCACTTTCAATGTGCCCCGTGCTGAATTGTGCCTATTTCACTCTCTGCTGTTGTTATGCTGCTGATTCTGCTGTTCTGAACTGTTCACTGGATCATTCCATTTGCATGCAACACAAATGCAAGCTGAGCTGTCTGAGAGTAAAGCTGAAACACGTTTGTATAACTTGAATCGATTAATGACTTTCTCTTTTCCACGCCCTCTTGAAATGCTGTGTATAATTTTGATTTGTTTCTTCTGCCCTGATTTCTTTCCACTTTTGGTTTGTTGTGTTTTTTTTGAACGGTAATTTATTTTTGTTTGGATTATAGGCAGTATCTGTACATTTTGTTTCAAGGTGATATTGTGGATGTCTTTAAAAACCAAATTGTTATTTTATATAATTTTATCATAAAGTTGCTCTAATAAATCATTCTTTTATCATGTGACAGTGATGCTGCATTTTGTGCATTGATTTGGAGGAGGATGTGTGTTTGGTGGATGGATTGTTTCAACTGCCTGCTCTCACTGGGTGTTAAGTGCAGTAAAATGACAGAATTGTCAACAGCTGGAGACTCAGAGCACGACTGGATCAGCCCTGTGACACCTATGGCTGGGCAGATTGCTCTGCAGAGAGCAGGACTCCCTCATATCCCCCAGAACCTCCAGGGTTTAAGTCCCTGAGTCCCTTTAACATGAAGGTAGCACATCTCAGTATTGTATGGTGATACTTTATTTAATTTTTAGTGCTGTTTTGTTTCATTGCCATGATTAACATGGTGGTTGAATCCAGCTTGGAAGTGATCATTCCCCAGGAGGTATGTGATTGCAGGTACATTATTAGGCTTTTTTTTTTTTCTCTCACCTTAGATATATATATATAGCTTATGTGTCTGTGAAATAGTTTTTGATGTTTTCCTTCATTCCACCAGAGTCCTCCTGCCGTTCTGTCTCAGCTTTGCATCCTTCCTGGCACTTTGGAAATAATGTTAATTCCTCCTTCTCTGCACTGCCTTCAGCCTCCCCCACCCTGCCTGGTGCCACGTGGGACTCTGCATTAGCCCAGCTCCTGTAGGAGCAGAACACATGCAGCTGATGAAAACATGGCTTTGTTTGCCAGCAATAACTAAAACAGAAGGAGAAAGAAAATACTAGTCCTTAACTAGGATCACTGGGAGATTTTCCATCTCCTGGTTACCTTTCCATCAGATACTTGTATATGGAAATCTTTCACATTTAAAAGTTTTAGGGAGGGATTTTGTGTTTAAAAAAAAAACCAATATATCTTATGCTTCTCTTAAAAAGCCTTCTGAAGCTTCGTGTGCTGTGTCTGCAGAGGTTTCTGTGTTGCCTACAATGCAGGGCTGCATTACACACTGACAATATTGCCTCTCCCCAGGCTTCCCTGACAGTAGAGTGGTGTTTGAGTTGGGATGCTGTGCAAAGGGCCCTTTTGAAATCAATAGTGCACCCACTTCATTAATTTTTAACAGTTTGACTGAATAAACATAAGAGGCGGTGGAACTGTAGCCAAAACTATTTGCAACATAATGAAAGCTGCTAGAATTGAAAAATAAAGGATAGATGGGAAAAGTAATGATCTCCTCTGTGCATCTTCCTGCTGAGCCTTCAGCTGCAAGCCTGGCTCTCCACCATCCTCAGCTGCTTTGGGAAATAGAGCCTGGTTTTCCATGTGTGCACAGCAGGGAACACCAGAACACTTTGCCTTGAGCAGGGCTTCAGGATGTTTTCTCAGAACAAACCTTTTAATTCTTTGGAGGAGACAGGTTCTCTTTTTTGGCTGTTGTGTGAAGACCCAGCAGCAGACCCTCATCTGCTGGGTTCTGCCCATGTGATGGTGGGACAGCCCCGTGTCTGTCTCAGCAAGGCCATCCTTGGGCTGGGAAGAGCAAAGCCCTGCTGGTCTCAGCTGCTGAGATGGGGTTGGTGTGGGGCAGCAGTGGGCAGCTTGCCGGCAGGGGTGCTCCTTTCCTTTCCTTAATGGAATGCAACCATTCGGATGTAATCCTGCAAAGACTCTGAGCACCAGGGCACAGGAGCCCCCCTGTGCAGTTCCCTAGGAAAAGGTTGGGTGGGTTGGCTGCTGAGCTCTGTGAGTGATGTGGGCTGAGCAAGAGAAGCCAAGAACAAGGAGTATAAAAAAGTAGCACTCATTAGGACTCCACCCTGATTAAGCCTTTTCTCCTCTGAACAGAAAATATTGGAAATACTATACTTGCCAAAAGAGTTGGTGCCTGGAAGGGTTTGTTCAACACTACATGCTTCTGACAACATTCGGATCACAGGAAGGAAAAAAAAACCACCAAAAACCACAAAATACAGCATCCACCTGGCACCTGCAGACATTTCCCAAACAGGAGATCCAGAGGTCTGGGTGAGGTTTGGTTTCAGCAACAGCAATAACCACAGAGATAAGAGGAGTATAATTTTTATAATAGAAAATATATTCAACACAGCATACACTGAAGTATTTTCCTAATACTTGCAAGTCGTCTTTCCCAGGTGTGGCTGGAGGGTGAGTGCTACAAAAGATGAGTGACAAGACTGAGACAGCAAAGGACTCTGCAATCTCTTGTGCTATATGAATCACAGCTTTGCTTGTTTTCCCCTGAAATAGTTTTCTAAACAAAATATGGCTGGCAGGCATAGAGTATTTAATTTTAGTCTGAATAAAATAATTCCAAATAAGTTATATATTTCAAGTTAAATGTTTCAAGTGCATAATCAGATATCTTAGTGAATTTACTAATTTTAAAATATTTTTAAAAGTGTAAACTGAGTGAATCTTTAAAAATAGTTCCAAACAAATCACAATTTTATTTAGACTTTGAAATTTTCCTATGACTTGTCAGCTGAATCACTTCCCAGTTCTAAACCTGAAATAATTTCTTTTGGGTCCCACCCCCCCTTCACCAGCTAATTTAAGTATACAATCTTTTGGCACAAAGTATAAATAGAATCTTCTTTTCGAGTGTACAGACCTTGACTATTCCTGCCTCCCATCCTTCTGTCAGCTGTTGGTGTTTGGAGCCCAGCCTTGTTCTCATGAAACAGAAAGTGTAGTTTTGTAGTAATCTCTGCAGTGGTACTGATGTTTTTGTCTATAATTAGCTCTCAGAGATGAGAATGCATTAAACTGGCAGTTTCTTCTTAGCAAACCTCCCACACAGACAGGAAAAGCTCCTCCACTCTATCTTTTAATGCACCCTCTAACAAACAGGAAGTCCAGGCATGATTTTTAGAGGGATTATGTTAACCACAGAATGCCAGCCAACCACACAGCAAGAGATGCATTTATTCTGTGTGGGATGGTGGCAAGTCAGCCAGAGCAACAAGGTAGAAGGAGCCTTGTCTAAGAGATGGGGAAGAGGAAGAATAAAGAAAATTTCCTGTTTGCTCTAAAACTTACTATTCTTTTTTTCTTTCCTCCCCCTAGCTGCATGAATTGGTCAAATAGAGCCATAAACCCTCTTCCATCCTGAAGCTGTCACAGCTACAGCACTGCTAGTAAGATCAGAAATGCAGAATGGGTGGGCTGGTATGTGAGGTCAGATGAGAAGGAAACCAGGATTTTGCAAGCTGGAGTGGAGGAGGACAGTGGAATTTATCAGTGCTGCAAGCGACTAGAGAGCTGACAAAGAGGAGAAATACAGAGCATTCCTTCTCCTGCAAGCTGCTCTTCCTCTGATACAACTCTCTTCAACTGAACTTGTGATATTGGAGAAATAAGTGATAAATCCTGAATTTCGTAAGAAGGTGCTGCTGCCTTGTGTGGTTTAATCCCAAAGTCAGTGGGAGCTTTTGGGACTTATGCTGACATAGTTCATGCCAGGATTTCAGTCCTGCACACAAGCAGGAGCTTAGCTGAAATATTTAGTTGGAATGTTCAGCCTCTGAAGTCATCTGAGGGCCAGGGACATTTCCTGGGGGTGATTTGGACCTTTAGCAGGGGTGGCTTTCTGGAGCTCTTTTCATTGGCTGCAGATCCTGCCTCCAGCTTTCTGGTAACTTGGATCTACAGGGACAGCAGCAGCATTTGCTTTGTTTTTAAGTCCTGCTGTAAATCCAGAGATTTGGGATGGCTCCCATGATAAGTGATATGTGCACAGCAGTAAATTCAGGAGTGAGGTGGCTGGGCAGAGAGGTGTCCTACCTGCTCCACTAATTACTTTTTGGGCTTCTTTGACTTCATGCTTGTGTTTTGGTCTTGAGGGAAGCAGAGGACTCATGGCACTTGCAGTTTCCCAGGGAAATCCCTCTTTCTGTTGTACCAAACCTATCCTCTGGCTCCTTATTTTTTTCTATCTTCAGCAGCTTAATACAAGCTGTGCTAAAGCCTCGTGTTCCAAGCTGTCTCTCCACTGACTCCTTTCAGCATCCTTCCTCTGGCACTGCACTAGGGAACTGCATCCTTGGGTTCAGTAGGAACAAGAGGCTGCCTGGAGGAAAACAGCAGCATTCCCAGAAGGATTTGTGTCAGCTGAAGTGCAGCTTTTGGATTTTTATAGAAGGCATAATTTCTTAGAAGCTGCCCCAAACTCTGTCAGATATAACCCCTCAAGAGCATCGCTGCAAATTGCAAATGCCATTTGTTCAAGACAAGGGCTGCCTTGTTTCAAAGGAGCTGCTTCGCTCCCTTGTGTTTGTCCAAGCACGACTGAGCAGGAAAGCGCTTTCAAGAAAAACTTTGTAGGGAGGTTGTTTTGAAGGGTTTGTTTGTCTGCTTAAAATGAATCTTCTGGTTAAGAATAGTGCAGTGAAAATAGAGCCATGTTTGGGCTGCTAACAGCACGAGAGCCAAGCAGTCCTTCCAACCAGTGTCTTCTCATGCTGATGTGGACTCTGAGTTTCCACCACTGAGTGGGAGCTTTGCCAACAGAGCAGGTTATGGCAAACACAGGAAGACCAGGACCCAGAGTTTAAGAACTGGGTCACAACAGCTGGAGGATAACTTAGTACCCTGTCAGTACACATTGTGAAACTCAGTGTCTAAGAGGAAGTGATCTACAGCAGGAGGAGAAAAAACCAGAAGAACCCTAAACAAATGTGCTGACAGAGCATGAGTATTGCCTTTTGTACACAAGGCTGGGACTAACATCAGAGTACAGGGGGACATCCACACAGCAGGAGACCTTCCAGGATGGTAAGTACATTTGTCATCATCTTGAGAGAGCTGGGGGGTGGCCATGGAGAGATGAATGCACCTTGTTCATCTGAGGAACTTCAAACAGCTTCTGGGGAGCATCTAGTATAGAGAAAAATCACATTCTTGTGTTTGAAATCCAAAGTCTGGCACAATTTGTTGCTGGTGGAGAAAAGGAGTACCAAGAGGTATTTCGGAGGCAAGGAGAAAGCAACCTTAATGTTATAAACAGCAGTGTCCTGTGGGCGCTCAGCAGACAGGCACTAGCTGGTGCCCCAGCCTGTGAAGCAATGCTAAGCAGTGCTTATATTCATTGCTCTTGGATGAACTTCATTCAGCCATTGAAACTGGCAGCTGCTAGAGCCCTGAAAGCTTCAAGGGAGCTGTAGTTAATTGCTGACTAGATACAATATTATTCTTAGGAATTCTGGTTGTGTCTGTGATGTTTCCCTTCTTGAAAATTCAACTGTTTTAGAGCACTCCTCACGACTTCTGTACAGCAGGTGAGACTTCAACCCATCACCAGTCAAAAACATCAAGAAGGGCTTTGTTTGAACAGAATGGCAGGTGATTCTATCACAGCACATACAAAATCTGTTCGCCTTCGTATTTTAAGAAAAACACTGCTTTTGGAAGACATTTTGTGACTGTTGCTGAAAAAAGAGAAGTGAAACAAGTTGTTTCTGGTAAGCTCCATCCATCTGAGGCCATCGTGTGGCTCTAATAGCACTGACACCTGCAATTTTCTTGCCAAGACACTGCCTGGACCACCAGATGGGACTTCAGGAGCCAGAGGGACAAGGGAGACAGGGGGACACCTCTCAGCTCCAGTTCTGTGATGAGAAGCACTCGTGGTGGCTGTTTGTTCCTGGCCAGCCCAGCTGACTGGGACAGCTGTGCCAAAGCCACAAAGCTGTGGAGTGTGACCTGCAGCCTCTGTGGGCTCTCCTGGCCCAGCCTCAAGGGCTGCTGCCCTTTGTCAGATGCCTTTCTCCTCCTCCTTTAAAATACCTTTGCCTCACTTTCTACCCGTATCTTTCACATCTTCACTCTTGCTCTCTCTTCCCTTTCTTCCCACTAAGATTTCTGGGATGGGATGTGACCACTTCCTCTCATGTGAGTTGCTGTCACACACCTTTCTCTGCGAGGTGGGTTATATCCCCCCATCTGCTTGGGCTGTCAGCTCTTTGGGGTAAGACAGTGGGTTTTTATATTGTGCTAAAAACATGAACTGGGTTTTCAGAGGTATGGGAATGGCCAGCTGTCCTTCACTGCTGGCAGCCACTCCATTTCTCCAGGGCTGGCAGCATGGATGTTTACCTGCCAGCATTTGCAACTATTTCTAGTGGAAAAGCTTGCAGCTGAGCCTGGGGCAGCAAAAGGAAGTGACAGTGAAAAGTGTGAGTAAAACTGCTTTGGGAAGTGGGCCCTGCTATAGTGATCACAGCTTATAACAACAAACAGGTCCTGAAATGGAAACAGGGCTTTCTTCTATGCAGCTCCAGTGTGCTTTTAAGCAGGAGTGTTTGTACCTTTTCTTCCCTCTCCACCTTCTCCACCTTTGTCATTCTCTCTTGTCTGCTCTTTTACCACAGGCCCTCCCTTTCCACATCCCTCCCTGCGTTCCCTGCCACTGTTTCAGACCCACCTCCCTTGTCTTCCAAGACATCCTCCACCCCTTTGGTTCAGTGGAGGAACCACCAGTTCCTGTACCTGTACCTGTGAGCCAAGGAAGCCTCTGGGGCTGTGTCCAACCCCTGCCTGTTCCATGCAGCCACAGCATCCATACAGAACGGTGGAGTGGGCAGGAGCTGGAAGCAGCAGGGAATGTGTATGGCCAGGCTGCTTTACTGCTGGGGGGGCAGACACTGTATGCCCACCCAGTTCAGGTGACAGCAGCTGTGAACACATGGCAAGATGGATGGGACAAGCCTGGCAGGATCCTTCCTGTGTAAAACTTGTTTGAGTGTGGCCACCCACAGGGCAATCCACATCCAGTACCACTGCAGCAGGTTCATCCTCCAGGCTACAAAAGCCCAGTGGCTCAGGGGTCAGAAGCAGTTGTTCAGGGACTGGACAGGTGGAGGCTTCATCTGGTGGCTCCTTCTGAGGTCTGCTGTACCCCAGGATCTGCTTCTTGCTTCTGAGAATGACAAGTGTCATCAGGCACTGTGGGGTGAATTCACCTCTGCCAGTGCAGGGATGATTCATGACCCGCTGGGCATGTGTCAAGTGTTTGAGAAGGTAAAACGGCAAGTGCCAACTCCCCCTGTCTGGCCATCTGCAGTCATATTGGCATATTTTGGTATTTGCTCTTATGGTTGCCTCTGCTGGTGGTAACAAAAGGTTGGAGAAATACTGCTTGAGGAGGAAAAGAAGATAACTTATTTTCTACAGTCATGACTGCAACAGGGGAGAAGGGGAGTTTGTATTTCAGCCTGGTCCCTGTGCCCTTAACAGAGTCACTCCTGGAAGAGACACTGGCATTGAAGACAACTCACAGGCACAGGAAGAGAGCAGAAGCACAGCGTCACACACAGGATGAGACTGATGTGCACACTGTCACCCACTGCTTCTGCATTTAATTACTGCTTGTTGGCAAATATGTTTACTTGCAACAGGGCAGAAGTGGGTGTTGAAGGATGGCTGGAAGAGGCAGTGATGCAGTTGTTTGCACATTAATTACTGCAGGGATTTTTGTGTGTAGACTGCACTGGGGAAAAGCAGTGGGGACATGTCTCTCTGTCACTTTGGAATCTGCTAGTGTCACTCAAGACCCATAACACAGGGAGGATGTTGCACAGATCCATACTCAAATCTCAGAGCACTGTGTAACGCAGTGGCAGTATCCTGCACTTTTTGTCTGTAATTGGTTGTACGCAAATGTTGTCATAAAACTTTATTTTTCCCTTTGCATACATTTCTGTTTTTCAGATTGTGAAAAAAGCATTAAAAACATCCCTGATGTTTAATGAGTCCTCCAACATGAAATTAGGCGTGAACAATCAAAAAGACGTCAAAACGGTAATTATGGGGATACACCACATTTGCTTACAAGAGCTGAGATTGTGCTGACATTTCTGAGAAGAAATAACAGGTTAAGAATTATTTTACTGGCCATTTTAGAGAACTATGTAGGTTTCAATCCCATTTGTAAACAAGTGAGTGACAAAACCCTCATCGATTTATCCGGTAGACTGATCAAACCTTGCCCAGAGGGAGTAATGTGGAGATAAATCCTGCAGCTCCATCTGGCTCAGGACAAGGAAACCACGCTCGTACAGACAGCCTCACTTCCAGCACTGGCACAGCATTTATTCAAGTATTCATGTGTTCATATATTCAGATGCCCAGAGTACCTGGACATCACAGTGCGTAGCATGGTGACAGCCATGATGTGACTTTAAAATAGATTTTTTACCTTGGAAATGTCTTCTAAAACCAGTCTGAGTCTTGCTAATGTGTTCATGTGATGAAATGTGGAACTGTTAAAAATGAATGAGATTTTTTTTTTTTTTTTTTTTTGTGGTAAGGTGAAGAACGAGCCAGAGGGCAAAAATGTAAGTAGATAGCTTAAAGATGATTATTTTATTCAAATCACTGCCTGAAATCTATGTCAGCACTGTAGATTTTGAGAAAAGCAGAGAAGATTAAAAGCAAGAAGCTTTATCCACATAGAAACTGAAACAGAAACTTCAGAGGCAAGTGGTTTCTGTGTGGTCTCCCCATGTGCCCTTTTGGGAGCTCAGATTTATGGCTACAGCCTCACGACCACCCCCAGACTCGATTCTCCTGCCCGGAAGCTCAGAAGCTCAGCTCTGAAGTCCATGTTGCCTATCATAGGCTGGTGGATGGTTCCAGCTCCCACAAATTGCCATGGGGAGCCAGCCATGATAACTACTGGGGGGAAATAGATCTGCCAGTGTGGCTGGTTGTCTTTTCCTGCTTGGTACAGGGCAGCATTGAGAGCCTGGTGCTGTAATTTTCAGCATCTGAGTGGCTGGACTGCAGATCTGAAGCTACCAGGTAGCCAGCCTACTTTTTTTTTTACTTTTTTTTTTTTTTTTCCATCTACATTCAGGAAAAAAAATATGAAAGTGCAGCAAAAGGGAAATGAAACTAACTCACCGCACTAGAACGACATGGGAATACTGTGCACATGGATAAATGAGATTTGTGTAATTTCAATTAAGGGAGGTTTAAGACAAAACCAGAATGTGTTCAGAAACCACAAAATGTCTTGCTGCCTCTGACACTTTCTGAACTGTTTTTTCTCCCCTGACAACACAAACTTCCTTTTTATGGTAATGCTTGGCTTAATCCCACAGCTAATCTTGTGTTAGAAATTTCCTTATTTTGATTTTGGTAGAAATTTCATTGAACATCCATTGGTCCTGTGCTAAAATAAAGCTAATCAATGTCAAATTAATCACAAAATTTAAGAAAAAAACAAGGGATTGATATGTTGGCACAAAAAAAAAAAAAAATTAAACCAAAAATGGAACTAAAATCATGGTCTTCACATAAACCAACACCAATCCATTTCCAAATTTTCTTTTTTCCCCCCATTTGCACTTTATTTGGTCGTATCTCCTTTCCAGAGTGTTTGTTCCACTTGATTCTCTGATTTCAAGATTTTGTGACATTTCAGGAAGTTCTTCCTTTCAGGAAGGGAATGAAATCTTGCCATTTCAATGAGGATCAATTGGGCAAGCTTTGGTCCATTTCCCTGCATGTCATGTCATCCCATTGGCTTTTATTGTTTTCACCTAGGTTCAAATTTTCTCTTTTGTTTTTTAGCAGTTCCTTCAATTTATTCTCCTGCCTCTTTGTTTACCTTTCTTCCCTGATTTTGGGGTTTCAATGTGAATAATTTTAGCAAGTTTTGGTCCTTCTCACTGCATCTCATTTGAGTTTAAAGGGACCTTTTAAAGGTCATCCAATCCAACAATCCTGCAGACAGAAGGGACATCTTCAAGTAGATGAGGTTGCTCAGGGCCCTGTCCAAGCAGATCTTGAACAGTTGTTTCTCACTTTCAGTGCTGCACTTAAGAACACTGTCTGGCAGTAGCTGCAAGCACATCTCCTATTCAAAGATTGTGATTTATTCACCTGCACAGGAATGTGCAGCTGCACATTCACCTGCAGTCATCCATCAGCTGGTGCATCAATGTCTTGGTGATCACTTAAATCTTCTCCTCCGTGGGTTCTGTTCCAGTTTCAAATCTTAGGGGCAATTCTGACGCTTGGTCTTGTCCTGATGGCTTTTTACTTCCTGAGTATGGACAGCACAGCTGGTGCTCACGGAGAAGAAGCAGCAGCTGTCAGCATTTACAGAAATGTGCAGGAGGAAGGACTGTACAGAGATCTCCCAGAGGAAGAAGGACTCTATGGAGATCTCCCAAGAACCACAATAACTGAGGAGGGCACCAATAGATGCAATGACTCCTGCAGGTGAGTCAGGTTAGAAGGCACATGGAGAAGTCATCACAGATGGAGAAATAGTTACAGTACTGATAATATCAGCATGGGTTTTATTCTCTTCCCACGGTATCATAAGTGATGAAGCACCACTAATTTGGGAAGAGCAGGGGTGCTGTTTAGGCACTGGGTAATCGGCAGTTGCCTGCTCTGAGGGGCAGTAGGGCAGTGTCACAGCTCCTCTCCCAGTCCTGTGCTTGTGTTCATCTCAGCTCGGTTCCTCCTCTGCCCCCTACAGCCATCCTCCTTTTGTGGCAGCACTGGGAGGCAGCAGGGTGACCAGCTGGCAGAGCAGCCTTTCCCAGAGGCTGGCGGGGCAGGGAATGTCTGTGCTGGGAGAGGGTGAACAGGGTACCCTAGCAACATCCAGCTATCGGGGATTGGTTTTCTCCACATCTTAGGCATGGTAAAAAAAAAAGCTCAGAATGGCTACTGAGAAACCATTCTGCTGAATTTGGGAGGTTGCTGTACAACAACATAAGCCTGGCTATAAAAACTAGGGATAGAGAACACTGCCAGCCTGTTTGTCCAGCTCATCTTGTTTGCTGCGGAGGTTGACACCCAGCATGGCCAGCTGTACAGCCTGACTTGGTGTCCTGGTGGGGTCACAGTCACCTGCTTCACAATATAAAATTGCCATTGCAGCTTTGAACTCGTGGAAAATGTTCCTTATGACTTGCCCTTCGAGATAAACAGCACTGCAGCCAAACCCTTGTACCAAGCCTGGACGAGACTGCTTGATCTAGCCCAGGAAAAAGTGCATGTGGCTTCTTACTATTGGTCTCTTACTGGGAAGGATATTGGTGTCAATGACTCCTCTTCCAAGCAGGTAAGGTAAAATCAACAGCAAGCTCATCTGTGGTTGTTTTTCCTCATGTCCACGTGGTAGAGGGCAGGCTGGCTGTGTGGTCGGTCTCCCAGAGACATTGTTTAGCTCCTCCTGCAAATCCAGGAAGGTTTTCCATGCTGTTCTGAAGCAACATTCCGGCTTTCCTCCTTTAGTCAAGTTAGACTGAAATAAGTGAAATTTCTGACCTTCCTTGTGCTGGGGCTCTTCAAAGGAAGTACCCATTAGTAACACTGCACTTGCATTTTTCTTACTACACCTTCTGTAACAAAATTAAAAAAAAATAATTCACAACACAGGGTGAAGATATTCTGCAGAGGTTTGAGAGGTTACTCGCAGAGAATGTCTCTTTGTATATTGCAGCAAGTTCACCAACTCTGGCTACAAAATCAAGGGACCTTGAGCTTTTAGAGGAAAAAGGTAATTATTTCCCTTCAGTGATCCACTCACAGCTTCTGTATTGTAAAAAGGCATCTGTGGAAACCTGGTTTCCAAGGCCTGTTCTGATGTGGTGCTTAAATGGATTCACAGGACAAGCCCCATCTGCTCACTAGTTCATGCTTTCTTTCTGTGTTGCCCTGCTCTTTAGGATCTTCTGAAAGTTCACATTTTGCACATATTTTTTTTCAAGTTACTGTGTTCCCAGGAAGGAGTGCTTGTGAATTTTGGTTGTTACTGCCTGCAAGAGTCAGACATGCAGGTGTGTTCTGGCTATTGAGGAACCATCTCCATGCTGTACCTAAACTCTTTTTTTCCCCCTCTCCATCTTTCTTCAGGGGCTCATGTAAAAAAGATTGATTTTGGACGTTTGACAGGAGGAGTGTTGCATAGCAAATTCTGGATAGTAGACATGAAACACATATTTATTGGTAGTGCAAACATGGACTGGAGATCTTTATCTCAGGTAATGTCTGCTGCTGCGTATTCAAAAACCTGGGGGAAAATTAATGTCCTAGCAGATAACAGAGAAAAATCATAATTACGTAAAATATAATATTCTCTCTGACACAGAGCAGAAGAAACAGCAAAGAAACCCCTGGAGGTGGCTCCTTCTGGGGCTGTGACACAGCTCGCTCTCTTTGCAGGTGAAAGAGTTTGGTGCTGTGATGTATAACTGCAGCTGCTTGGCTCAAGACCTCTGGAAAACATTTAGGACCTACTGGGATGTTGGATACCCTAATGCTACCATCCCAATCCCCTGGCCTCTTAATTATTCAACCCACATTAACAATCGTCAGCCTCTGGAAGTAGAATTCAATGGAATCTTGACAGAAACCTATTTTTCTGTAAGTACATTTGAAAATAACATGACAGACTCTAAACTGTTTAAGGATTGAGCAGGAAAGTTTCTTCAGCAGTCCTCCTCAGCTGCCTGTTCCACATGGATAATAATTTGTTCCTTAGGTTTCTCTAGAACTATCCAAAGGATAGGGATAAACCCAGCATAAGCTGTCAGTTTGTACGGCAGGAACAGAGTGCAGGTCTCTTTTAATCACCTGTAGCCTCAATACATCAATAAGAATCTGACCCAGCAGGATATGGAAGGCATGAGGAAAGATGGTGGTCCATCTCAAGTGCTTTGATATTCTAATGAAAACTTGACAACTCTAAACATAAACATGAGTTGCAGTCAGAGATTAAAAAAAGAAAAAAAATTAAATCACTGATCTATGTGTTCTCTTTCTTTCTTTCTTTCTTTCTTTTTTTTGCTCTAAACATAAACATGAGTTGCAGTCTGAGATTAAAAAAAGAAAAAAATTAATCACTGATCTATGTGTTCTCTTTCCTTCTTTCTTTTTTTTTTTTTTTTTTTTTTTTACAGGCTTCCCCTCCAGCATTTTGTCCAGAAGGTCGCACCCATGACCTCTATGCTATACTCAGTATTATCAGACAGGCACAGAAGTTTGTCTATGTTTCTGTCATGGAATATTTCCCTACCAGCCGTTTTGTTCATCCAAAAAGGTACAATTTCAATCCTGAGCAAATCAGCTACTTGTACTATTTAAAGAAAAAACAAAATATGATTCCCCTCCTTCTGCAATGAAAACATTCCGAATGGAGAGAGGCTTTGCTCTGCATTCACAACCATCCCGCAGACTCCCAGGTACCAAGGGACAGGATGAGAGGAAACAGCCTCAAGTTGTGCCAGGGGAGGTTTAGATTGGATATTAGGAAGAAGAAATTGATGGAAAGGGTTGTCAGGTATTGCAATAGACTACCAGGGAAGTGGTGGAGCCACCATCCCTGGAAATGTTTAAAAATTCTGTGGCTGTGGCACTTGAGTACATGGTTTAGTGGTGAACATGGTGCTGGTGCTGGGCTGAGAGTCGGACTTGATGATCTTAAAGGTCTTTTCCAGAACCTAACAATTTTAGGAGTCTGTGATTCCAGTCCTGATGCTGCAGGAAGGATGATTACCAATGCTGTGTGCATTGGTGCTGTTTTGGAGCACACTCCTATGCTTGCTCTACACACAGCAGAAAAGCTCTGAAATGTCATACTAGGAACAGTCAGGTCCAGCATCCTCCAAAATTCAACACAGCAGCTTTATGAATTGAGAGAGGAAAGGTAACACCAGAAATATATCTGACATCAGATTTTTCAGAAAAAACATTGCTGTGCTCTCCTTTCTTGCTCCCATTTTTATTTCTTGCTGTCCTTTATTTCTGAATAGTCTTGACTTCCTGCTCTATTTTCTGCTTGATGCACTTGACCAATAGTTTAGAGGGTGGTTCTTGACTCTCCTGACCTTTGCAGTGAGAGCTGAAACAGCCTCTAAAAGAAACTTGGTGGGTTTTTGTTGCTGTTGTTGAGGTTTTTGGTGTTTTTTTTTTTTTTTTTTTTTTTTTTTTTTTTTTTTGTTTTTTTGTTTTTTTTGTTGTTGTTGTTGTTGTTGTTGTTGTTGTTTGGGGGTTTTGTTTTGTTTTTAATAATTCCATCTAAATTTCAGCAGTAGCTTCAGAGACAAGGTGATAGTGGTGATCTGGAGTAATCACAGAATCATAGGATGGTTTGGGCTACAGACCATCTCATTCCTCCCCTCCTGTGCCATGGGCAGGGACACCTTTCACTAGACCAGGCTGCTCAAAGCCCCATCCAGCCTGGCCATGAGCCTGAGTGTGGTGAACCATTGCCCTGGTCCCAGAGACTGCTGAGGCCACAGCAGAACTATGCAGACTCTGCACATGAACCCAAACCTGAGCAGCACAGAAAGTTACACATAGGGCAGCACTAAGACTCCCAAATCCTCTTAGATGTGCTTGAATTGGGATGTTTATGTGCAACCAAGCACTCTGAATTATCTGCTTACAACATTTCTGAGTTTTCCAAGGAGCTAAATAATCTGAGAAAGAAGTTCAAGTGAAAGAACTATCTACAAGATTTCTTGTTGAATAGGATAAGCTCTAGGCTGCCATTTAGCCAGAATGATATCATGCATTGTGTCCCTCTGCCACAACTGTGTAAAGCCTCTGCTGTTCAGCTGAGGCACAGGTGTGTTATGGGGAAGATTTTAGGATAATAGAGAGATGCAGATAATTCCACTGTCCAAGAAACAAAATCTCAAGACTAGCCTCTACTTGGAGGCTATCTTTAATAAATCAAACACTTCAGGGGATTTTCAGTTTATATGTAATACAATTGAGTATCTGGGTTTCTCATCTTCTGAGAACCCACCCATCTTTCTGGGAATAAGTTCCCAGAAAGTCTCTTTTCCCCTTAGGACTGAGTGCATTAATACTCCTTATTCTTCATCTGAAGGCTTAATCCACAGTTTGTGACATCTAGGGCTGATCAGATGCAAACAAGGGTTTGAAAGGCCCAGGGAAAGTGGCACAGGGCCTCAGGCTATCTCCACAGCAACCAGCTGTAGTGTCATGAATTGAAGCTGATTAGTTCAGGTTAGGTTCCTCCAGCAGCTGAGGCAGAGGGAACAAAGCTGCTGTCTAATGCCTGAGTGTTAATCAACTAGAAACTGATATATTTTAAAAATTGAAACCATTCAAAACTTGCATTTCAAACTGCATGATTTTCCAAGCTGTTCAGGATCTATAAGTCAAGCCTGAGTCTCAGAGTGTGTGGCCAGGCCATTGATTGCAACAGGATGATGCACGGGGGAGGATCAGAGAATTCAGGCCTTTGTACATAAGACCAAAAGGATTAAGTTAGGCAAATTAATTCATCACTGCTCATGGGACTGTGAGCAAATGCTGGACCTCTCCCTGTATCAGCCCTCCAATCTGTACTAAACGTGCTCATCTCCCTCCGTGCAGCATTTGTTAGGATCTATGCAATGAAAGTGCCACGTGGGTGTTTGGAGTTACCGGCCCTGGGATGCACATTGTCCAGCTCTCAGTGTTGTGTAGCTGGGTGAAGGATGTTAAAAATGTTCCCCATAGCTACAGCCAACACAAGTGTCAGGAAAATGGATTTTCCCATGTTCAGGGAACATGGAGAGCACAGCTGTGTCCATTACCTTGGGCACACATAATGAGAACAGGGAAGGGTGGGGAGGGATAGAGTCTGCCCACGCTGGCTGATGGCACAGGACCTCTGCAGACACTGGAAACAGTCTCCAGGGGCCTGAAAAAGCCATATTCTGCAAAATGGTTCTTGGACTTTCCTCTGGGCTCTGCGCTGCCTTTTACTCTGTGCCATATGAACTGGCTTTACCCTGGAGTTGCTATTGTTATCTTCAGTTTCCCAAGGAGATAAGCATGGTGGCACCATGCTATGTGTGTATCTGTGTACGTGCACTTTATTAAGCTTTAAACTTTTGGATGAATTTCACCCCAGTCTGGCAGAGTCTGGAGGTCTCAAAATACATTCTGTGAAAAGAACGGACTTGGTAGAAGGCAGAAACCTTTTTTCTACCTCCAGGGAAGCCACAAGTGCTTCACTTCCTAGACATCACAAATCCCATTTGTGCATCATAGTCTCAGTTTAACTTCACAGCTTTCTAGTGAACTGTGTAAAAAACCGATCCCTTTTTGCACACACCAGTATTTCTGCGTTTTCTGCAGATACTGGCCAGCCATTGACAATGCCCTGAGACGAGCGGCTTTCAACCACCGAGTGCAGCTCCGGCTCCTGGTCAGCTGCTGGGCGTACACTGACCCAGCCATGCTCCACTACCTGAGGTCCCTGCGTGCTCTCAACAACCCACATGCCCACATCAGTGTCGACGTGGTATGAATAAGAAACCTGATTTTGGAAAGACAGCTTGAGGACATGGCCCCACACTGATTTCTGAGAATAAGCTGCTGTTTGTGTGTACAAATGTTAGCTTTTAGAGAAGCAGGTTGTCTGGTTTTGCAGTGACTGCTTCCTATTTTTGTGAAAATAAGGCCCAATATATAATCTTTGAGGAAGCAGTTATTTCAAGCTATAGTGATATCAGGTATATGTCTGGCTGTGGCACTTGAGACATTATCCAGGCAGCTGCTTTTGCTGAGCACTGTGACAGTAACAGTTTATATGATAACTTAGTGCTCCTCTCAGAGACCTTTTCCTGCATGGAATATGTTAAATCAGTCTAATTATTATCAGTTTTTTTAAACTGAGAGCTCTGCTATCTGCCTGTACAGATAGATCTGTTCTTGAACACTAAATATTGCACACAGGCCATAGGCATTAGGCTGGAATGCATCAGGTGGAGTGGGGATGGTGTGGATGCTCCCAACATGATGCAGAGAAAATGACAGAGAAATATCACAGAAGGAGGAGTGCTTTAAAGAAAAAAAAAAAAAAAAAAAAAAGAAATATAGATTTTGGTAAGAGTTAACACAAAAAGTTAGGCATTATAGTTGCCTAACTCAGTACCCCTTGTGTCTGCGATCAGCCCATTCTCACACTAAATAAGAGCAGCAATCAGTGGTAAATGCAATCTATTAAACAGCTGCCTAAAACTGCATTTAATTGTCTGCCCCGTAATGATAATAGCTGTGCCACTAATGGAACATTGTGAGGCAAACATTATCTGTATCTGATCTTAATTGCTTATCCAGTTTTATGTATAGTGGAAGTATTATTTGCTAGTTTTCTTGGATAGGAGTAAAATCTCTTCTATGGTCTATTCAATAACAGAGTGCAGTATGTTCTCTTTTGTTCTTTCCACACTTCTATTCTTTGAAACTATAGAAAACATGCACTGTCCAATCATGATGTCTGTTCCTCACGCTAATATTTGTGTTAATATTTTTAATTCCTCTCCCTCCAGAAACTCTTCATTGTTCCCGTTCTCAATCACACAAACATTCCTCATGGGAGAGTGAATCACAACAAATACATGGTCACTGATAAAGTAGCCTACATTGGTATGTATTCCATTATTCCAAATACTTACAGTATCTCCAGATGCACTGGACTGAGACTGAGATAGGTTCAGCTGCAATACCAAAAAACACCTCATTTTGCCATATAAAGCAAAGTCCATCCTAGGTAAAGAAGTACGGATGTGAAGGGGAGAAAATAATGTAGGCCAAGTTCAGTAAGAGATGATTTAATAAGATTGTGAACCATTAGGAACAGAGCATGACAAGGCTGAGTGAACAGCCTGTGACAAGAGCAATGGGAATTTCACAGCCTGTGTGCTCAGGGATGACACAGGGATAGCTGGTGCTCCAGTATATAACCTTGTAGTGCTTTAATAAAAAGGAACTGCTGGGAGGAATTAATTCTAGGCACAGTTAGTTGAACAGAACTCTAGGAAAGGAAATGAGAAAACAGTAATGTCAAATGCGCTGTTCCTAAAAGCCAGGATGGTGTTTACATTTCATTCTTTTATTAGGAACCCTCAAAAAAGGAGACGTGAAAGTGCTCTGTCATTTCAGCCAGCTCATCCTCCCAGCAATATACACCAGCAAATAGCCTGGTCTTCCAACTGGCTGAGGGTTTACAGCTCCAATTGCCTCCAATGCTTTAATAACTTCTTTTATACTTGAAGGCAGATATGCAGATGATTTGTTTTCATGCCTAAGCACCTTCTGGAATTGATAGATTTTCTGGCTAAGGTGATCACGAGGGGAAGTGTGTAAGTGATAAAATGTGTGCTGCTCACAGTGCTTGATGTTCTGAATTGAGCTGGCTTTGGAGAGAGCCCTAGACAATGTCTGCAGCTGGATTTCCAGCTTTGCCGGGTTTAGAAGAGGCTTTGCATGTCAAGCTCAGAGCAGCTCCTGAGGGTTATTGATAAGGAGTCCACTTTCTCCTTTTGTTTTCCTTTAACAAGTGAAGAGAATTAAGTAAATTAAAGACTTTTTTCTTTAAACACTAAAAGCCATGTCAAACACTGGCTTTACTTCTCTTAATACTCAAACACTGCACTTTATTACCATGTTTATGAGTAGATTTGTGCATTCTGTCACAGGCTGTAATGAATCAGAAGGTTATGAACCTTCAGGGTTGCAGTTAATACCAAGTTGTCAAAACCTGAGGTCTGGCATAAGAAGGAGGTGACCTGATTTTTGCTGCCTCATTGGTCCTAATGAGATTTGCAGTCATAGTGCAAATCAACAAAGCCCAGAGATCAAACAGAACACTGGGAAATGAATGTTTTCTAATCAGCTACTTTTCTGTTGCATAGGGACTTCCAACTGGTCAGAAAACTACTTCACTGATACAGCTGGAGTGGGACTAATTATCAAACAGAATTTGACCAATCTGCAAAGAAGGCAACAACCTGTCCAGGAACAGATGAAAGATCTTTTTGAGCGAGACTGGAATTCCAAATATGCGGTGAATCTGGAAGATGTGCAGGGACAGAAAGACTGTAACTGGGATGGAGACCCTGAAGTGAATTGAAATATGCACTTAAAATAGAAACAAAAAAATGTATTTGAATCTTGTTCACATGCAAATCAAGGAACTCTCTTCTTTTTGTCAGAGAAATCACTTCCTCGTGGCATCCACATTGGTGACATGAGAATTTCTGATAGCTGATTCTACCTGCAAAACCACGAGTCAGTGTGTGATGTTTGATTTTTTTTGTGTGATTACCTCATTGCAGAGTTAATGAAATGCATACAATGTTGTATGACAAGCTGTCTGGCACTAAAGCAAACATCAGAGACACAGATCATTATTGCTCTGCTATTCTATCTTTAGAAACTATATATTTCAACCTAAAAGTTCCATTTACAGTGTTTGCTTACATGTGTTTAAACATTTTTAATAAACTTCTGGCCATCTTAATATTTCAGCCATGTATATGATCACCTACAATAGCAAGGACAGATTTTTAAAAGCATTTAGAAAATAGAGATACAGGAATTAATGCTGGTTGAAGAAATTAGATGTTAGCTGTTTCTAAGTGTTGAGGCTAGCTGCTGGAGATAAATGCCTGGGATTTAAACTTTGGGGCCAGTTTCCAACTCAGCTGCCCTGGAACCCCGAGTGTTTGGGGGTGTTTGGATGTCTGTGTGTCAGTCTTGTGCAGCAAACAGGATGGGGAGCAGGACAAAGCTGCTACATGGGTGCTGTTGTAGCTGGGGCATCCCTCCTGCACTGTGGGCAGTGCTTGGAGAGGCTCCTTGCCCCTTCTGGGGTGCCCTGGTGCTGGCCCTGAGCACTGTTGTGTCTCTGGGCTGCCCTTCCTCCTGCAGTCACCCAGGGACCACAGCCCTGAGCCACCTGGTGCCTGATATCCGTATCCACCACCGCTCTGCCCTGGGTGACTTTCTGAGGTGACAGGAAAGGAGAGCAGGGCTCGTGCTCCAGCTGTGAGTGACACTGGGCTGCTGCTCCATGAGCCTTGCCAGGGCTGTGCATACACAAAAATCCCCATACAAATAAGGACTTTCAGAGATGACCCCCATCAATGTTCAATTTTTCTGGTTTCCAGGCTGCTCCTTAGCTATCTCTTCAGACACTTCCAAGATTCCTTGGAGTATCTTATCCATCATTACAAATGAATGCTTCTTGTTACTGTGGCAGATTTTCTAAGACATGTACAGATATCGTTGAAATTTTGGGAGTATTTATGCCAAAATATTGAGGAACATGCAGGTGCTTTTCGTGCTCTTACCCCCTGTTTCTTTACTAGAGTTAGCTTGAAAATCTTTGTGAGACGTTACATCTTCAAGCAACAAAGGAGTTTTCTGTAGAGGAGCACATTCCTCTAGATGGCACTCCAAGCTGTGTTTTCTGTTTCGGCAGGGCTAGCTATTGCAGGAGTAAGAAGAAAACTTCCTTCTCTTCTACTCAGGAGCTCAAATCTGACAGTGCTGGATTAGTTGTTCCGTGGGACAGAGTTTCTGGACAAGGTGGCAGAATTTTTCTTATGGCCATATAAACCTCAGGTGGGTTAATGTTGGGCTTTTAAAAGAAAAAATGGATGCTTAGGAGAGTGCTCTTCTATTTTCTCTACTGACTTCACTGTTGGTTTTCCTCTACATATGGGAAGGTGAGGGGGGAGTTTACAATACAATGAACTGGATCTAAGAGGAACTTGGGAGTATTTCCCTGGTTTCTTGTGAGACTTTTGAAGCCCATTCATACCTTGATTCTTATTCACTTGTTTTCTGTTAGACATCCAAGTTATAACCAGGCTTTGAATCTCAATTCTTTTCTATTTATGAAACAGGGTTAATACTAGACCTTATCCAATAATCTCTTACTTATCTCTTTCGTTTAGATTGTGATTTCTCCAAGCTAAGGACTGTACCAAATGCATCCTGGGTCCTCCAGTGGCATTTATTAGCATCATCCTTGGGCAGATGTCTATTGGAAAAAGATCCACCCAGAGGGTGGCTGGGCAGTGGAAAGGCTCCCCAGGAAAGTATTTGAACTACACTCTTGGAGATGTGCTGTGATTCTTGGGGTGGTACTGTATAGAGACAGAAGCTGGACCCTGTGAGTCCCTTCTGACTCAGCATACTCTGTAATTTTCTAGTCTGACTGTAGGCTGTTCAGATTTTTGTTAGTATTGGTTTATTCATGTCTAGAAAAAGTCACTGTTTTGGCTCTTGAGCATGGATACTCTCCTCTGATCAGCTCATCTCAGGTACCTGTGTGATGAGGGAGTACAAGGTGTGTGAATTGGCTCTGCTTTACTGCAGTGGCTTTCAGGAGGAGCTGCTGCACTGCTCTCCCAGCAGGATCACCTCTGGAAGCTCTTGGTTTGGTGCAGTGCCTTGTGGCTACAGTGCTGCAACAGCAATGCAGGCGACAGCAAGACAGAACCTAGCTGGCTCCATGGGTTATGAGTACTGACATGACCACAAAGTCACCTTATTAGACACCAGCTTGTTCCAAAAGCTTTAGTGTTATCTGTTCACATTTTTTGCTGCCATTACCCATGATTTTCCTTTCCCAGTTGTTACAGATAAAACATACCTTTGCTGCTTTAATCCAGGTACTGAGAAAACATTTCATCTACCATTTATGACCTATCAGGGTACACTTAATTTCTTGACAGTCATGAATATCTCCACAATCCTTAGAGGATAGCTCTTGGGCCATGGGCACTGACTCACAGACCTCTGCTCTCTACAGAGGCCCAGAAAAGTCAGCTTTAGTTGCAGGGTGGATTGTGGTGGTGCAGCTTCCTGAAGAGGGGAAGTGGGAGGTGCCAGTTCCTTCTTCCTGGTATCCAGTGTTGGGATGTGTGGGAATAGTTCAAAGTTGCATCAGGGGAGGTTCAAACTTGACAGTAGGAAACATTTCCTTACCAAGAGAGAGAGGTCAAACACTAAACCAGACTTCTCTTGAGAAGTGTTCAATGCCACAAGCCTGTCAGTGTTCAAGAGGCATTTGGGCAATGCCCTTAATAACCTCAATGTTTTTTCAATGTTTTGGTCATCCCTTAAGTGGTCAAGCAATTGGACTGAATGATCATTGTGGACCCCATTCAATTAACTATTCTATTCTGTTGTGTTCTATTCTAAATGTCTTTAAAGTGAAACAGGGTTAGATCAAATATAAGGAAAAAATCTTTACTGTGAGGGTGGTGAGACCCTGGCCCACATTGCCCAGAGCAGCTGTGGCTGCCCCATCCCTGGGAGTGTTCAAGCTGGATGGGGCTCTGAGCAAGCTAGGCCAGTGGAAAGTGTCCCTGCCCATGGCAGGGGGTTAGATGGATGATCTTGAAGGTTCCTTCTGTCCCCTTAACATTCTAGGATTCTGTGATAAGAAGAGAAGAAATGAAGAACATCTTAATCTACAGATGGTTAGACAGCCAAGTGCACTTCAGTTACAACCCATTTCCTAAGTGTTTTGGTGTGTCTGCTTTTCTGTACTAAGTAGAACATGGAAAAATATGGGAAGAGAAAACTACTATAATGAAGCATGTCTGCACTTGTCATTCTGGAGAAAGGATCTCATGAGTGAAGTGGTGATTGCAGCCATCTTGGCCAAAGAGGCCACAAAGAAATTGAGTTTAAAATCTCTGTTGACAGGAGGAAAAGGGACAGCAAAACTTCAGCTGTGGACCGGAGGAGAGCTGACTTCAGGTTGTTCAGGGAACTAGTGAGTAAAGTCTCCTGGGAAAATTTTTTTGAGGGGATTGTCCTGCTCTGCTCTGCACTGGGGCAGCCTCGTCTGGAGTCCTGTGAGCAGTTTTGGGTGCCACAATAAAAAAAAAAAGACATTAGAGAGCATCCAAAGGAGGCCACAGGGATGATGAAGGGTCTGGAGGGGAAGCTTTATGAGGAGTGGCTGAAGTCACTTGGTCTGTCCAGCCTGGAGGGGAGAGCTCAAGTGTGGCCTTCAAATCCTCATGAGGGGCAGCAGAGGGACCAGTACTGATCTCTTCACTCTCGTGGCCAGTGACGAGACCTGAGGAAATGGCTGGAGCTGAGTCATGAGGGATTTAGGATGGGTGTTAGGAAAACATTTTTCACTCAAAGCATGTTTGAGCACTGGGACAGACTGCCCAGGGCAGTGGTCACAGCCCCAAACCTGACAGAGTTCAAGAAGTCTTTGGACAATGCTTTCACGCAGATGGTGGGAGCCTTGGGGTGTCCCATGCAGGGCCAGGAGTGGGATTCAAGGATCCTGACAGGTTCCTTCCGACTCAACATATTCTATGATTCAACTTGGGATTGTAATGAGTGAAAATTCTCCCTTACCCCTGTATTTATGAACTGTGCTGTCATTATGCATCCACCTCAGCAGACAGAGAAGTACATGTAAACTTCTGCAAATTCAAGCTGGGATTTTCCAAATCAGAAATGTCAGTAACTCACGCTACTCAAGTTATTATTTGTATAGTGAGTTTATTGTGAATTAAGAATACAGTGTTTTAATGGTACATGTGAAGGCTGTCACGTATGCCCCCCTGGTTTTCATTGTGCACTTGAGAGAAGCGTTAATATAAACAAAAGAGCAAATAATTATATACACCTTCTTTCCCAGAAAATCTCTGAAGCAATTCCACCAGTGTGGCAGATCATTCTAAGCATTTAACTATCCCATAAGTATATACATTAAAATTTATTTATCCACATTTGAGTAATATTCTTTGGAAGCACGTTTTATTCTGGTATCTTACAAACATGATTAGTTACATGGGTTTTGGTCTTGAAATTATTCTGTTGGTTTTTGCTGTTTGGTTTTATTTTTTTAATATTGTAAGGCTAAATATGACCTGCCACAACAACAAAAAAATGAGAAGAGAGGAAGAGGCAAAGCATTAGTCTTTCTACACTAATATTTAATTTTTATATTTTAAAATGTTTGTGGAATATATATACTACCTTAGCTGAAATAAAGAAAAAACATTTTAATAACAAAGCAAAAGTAGATGAGAAAGTTCCCAAATCTAAACAGGTAAGTATAGTTCTCATAATAGTTTAGAGCCCATTCTGAAAACAATCTGTAATCTAAATATAACTGATGTGTTTTGAGAAGCCTCTTTAACAAGTCTTTTGGTACTGCTGAGCCTTTCAATTATTTGCTTTCATGGTTCTGGTATCTACTCAAACTTCGCTCAACCTATGGGCTCATCTGCACCTGTCGTAATCGTTGCCCTTGGGGTAGATATGAAGAAGTAATTATTTTTATTAGCGTACAATCTAGTACATCCATGAACTTGAAAATTTGAATTTAGTAAATTCTGTTCGAGTGTTTTCATGAATACTAACCTTGGGTTTTAATTTTCAGTTAGCAGAAAATCAGGAAAACATTCTCTTCTGTGGATGATTTTGTTTTCATGGAGGATTGAGGATTGCAAAAATACAACCTTCATTTGGTTGTATCTCTAACAATATTAGATTTACTATCTTTTTCTTCCTCCAACAAGATTAGTTCAGTTCTTGCTGAAGATGTCACAATAGATGAGGCCCCGTCAGTTTCAGCTTTTTCACCTTCTCCTATTTCTTTAGGTGATAAGCTTTCTTGTGCATCAAAAAACACATCTGGCTTATCTGTTGGACTATCTTCATCTGAGAGTCTTCCCTCTTTATGACCCACCTCTTCTTTATCAACAGACTTAGCCTTTTTGGAAGGAGATGTGAAACCAAGCTTGGGAAATCTAAACCATCCAGCTTTTTCAGCCTGCTTAGAGGAATCATCTGATGTGTCAGCAGGTTTCACATCTTCTGGAACCGATTTTTTTATTTCTGCTTTTGCATCTGTGCTTGTTTCATCCCCAGAAGATGAAAAGCCAATACTTGGAAGCCAAAATTTAAATCTTCCAGGAGATCTTTTACTATCAGTCTTTTCTTTCTCATTGGTTGTGTCTTTTTCTTCACCTTCCACTGCTTCAACTACATCTTCATCTTCAGAGAGAGGAGCTGCAGTTATTCCCTCTGGTGGTTTATCAGGAAAACTCTCTTCAAGTTTACTGGAACCCTTTACTTCAGCAACAGATGTTTTTAACTTTGACAAACTTACTTTTCCTCTAGATTCTTCAGACTCGTGGTGTGGCTTGTCAGATAGTTTAAGCTCAGCACTGCCAGTTCTCTGTGCTGCTACTCCAAAGCTTTCACCAGCACCTGTAGGTTTTCTCACTGATGCATCTCCTGTTGGAGATGGCTGCTGGATCAGCATGTCTAAATCACTGTGTGATTCAGGCAACTTGGCCTTGAGCAATGAGAATCCCAAAGTGGCAGTTTTGACCTCTGATGACAGAATCTCTGATTCTTTCAGTATTTCAGTAGAGTAAATCTCACACCGCTCAATAGCAACATGTTCAGGTTCTACTTTTTCACTTACTTCTTGGCCCTCTGTATAAGACCAATGAATGTCTTGCCCTGCACTTGAAAGAGAGGACTCTATGGTGGCTGTCATTTGTGCTGTTTTAATGTCAGGTTCAGTCAGAGTTAAAATTTTGCTTTTTGCTTTTTGAACACTCCCCTCTACAGCTCCTGGTGTTTCTTCAAGGATAGCAGAGCTTGCTTGCAGTTGCACTATTTCAATGTCAGTACTAGATCCCTTTGGATCTGTTACTACTTTTGACAGTAAAACATCAGCTTCAATTGGGGGAGTTCTGAAAGTGAATCTTGGTATTTTTAGTTTGGGAATTCTTACACTTACTTCTGGGACACCTTGTGTTCGGTCCACTGTTTCCCCTGTTATGCTGGCAGATGCTTCCATATGATCTAGAGCTGGACTTTTCAGGCCAATTGATCCTTCTGGTTTTGGTAACTGCATTTCTGCTGTGCCTCTTTCACTTTTAGGTGCTGAATCAGCTTCTGACTTTGGCAAATGGGTATCATCTTCAAACCCCTTGATTTCAGAATGCAACATTCCAAACCTTGGAATCTTAAACTTGTATGCTTTAATTTTACTTGTTTCTGCTCTGTCTTCTACTTGCACTTCCACTCCTGCAAACACATCCTTTTCAACACTTTTCACTCGAAATTTCATTTCAGGATCTACTTCAGTAATTTTAACATCTGTCTTCACTGTTGGAACTTCTACCTTTAGATCTTCCAGCTTAGCAGTAACGTAAGTACCATCTTCTGATCCTTTTGTTGTAGACCATTCACACATAGTCCTTTTTAAGTGACTTTCTTCACTCTCTTTTCCTATGATTTTCACCTCACCCTTTATCTTTCCTTTTTTAATTGCTGCCTGTTTGTTTTGAATATCTAGCTCTTCCTTTGGAAGATTAACATCTATTTTCTTCTGTGTTGCATCCAGAGTAATTTCAGCTGATGATGGTTTGCATCCTACCCCTGATGTCTCTAACTTCATGGAACTTTCTACCTTTTGGACATTTATATCCTGTGATTTGCCTTTATGCTCTGGAGACGTCACAGTACACGTAGGAAATTTATTTGTTGAACTCTTGTCTTTGTCAGTTTCTGAAGCACTTGGGTATGATTTAGACAATTCTGCTGCAGACACTGTGATTTCTGAAGTATGTCCATCAGCACTACGCTTAACTACATCAGCGTAAGTTTCAGTTTTTGGAATACTCACTCTACTATCTGTTCTTTCTGTGGATAATGAAATATCTCCTTCAATCTTTGGCAAGCCAACATTAGAACTCTTCACAGAATCTCCTAATTTTTGAATCCCTTCTTTTCCAATAGTAATTTCAGCAACTCCATGTGGTAATGAGAAGGTATTTTCAGGAACACTTGTTTCAGTTTGTACTTTAGCAGAAGGAATACTTGCCTGAGCTTTTCCCATACTTTCAATATCAGCATCACTTTTTTTTTCCTTTAAGGATGACCTGCCAAATGCAGGTATTCTGAATTTTGGCATTTTAAACCATCCCTGATGTTCTTCAGTCTGAACTTCTTCAGCTTTTATTTCATGTTCTTTTAATTTGATTTCCTTCTCCTCAAGACTCTCACTAACTCCCTCTGTCTTTGGTTTAGACACTGACTGGGTGCTTATGTCTACCTTTGCATCTTTAATGCCACCCATCAGAGATTGGGGTGTTTTTATCTTACCATCAACTACTCCAGGATCTGACATATCAGATGTAAGTTCTGATGCTGGAACTCCCACAGCAATGTCAGCAATTTCGTTTGTTGTTCTTAGTTGGGGTAGCTCAGCTTCTATTTTTGGAGAGCTGATCTCTGTCTCTGGGACTTTCCCTTTTGTTCGGGAGATTCCAAACTTTGTCTTCTGGAATTTGGGCATTTTAATCTTCCCTTCATGACCTTCCAATTTCACTTTTTTTCCATCCACAACTGATGAGCTTTCTGTTAATATACAAGGGCTCTTCAAATCAACTGAAGCTTCTCCTTTGGGGAGTTTAGTACCTGTTTTTTGAATGCTACATTCATTGGTAGAACTTATTTTTAAGTCAACCTGTTGAAAACTCCCCTCTGAGGGAGTCAAAGAAGCATCAATCTTTGCAGAGCTGGCTGTTATTTCAGTTTTAGAGGCTTCAGTTTCTACTCTGGAAAATTCCAGAGTGTGGACCGTAGTGTCAGCCAGTTTTATGCTGATTTGTGCCCCTTCTTCAGTCCCTTCAGGATGACTTTTTTCTATATCAGGTATCTTAATAGAATCATCACCCTCTATTTCTGTTTTAGGAAGAGTAGCATCACCTTCAACTTTTTGAGATTTTGGAACCTTGATCTTGGAGAGTGAAATTTTAGGCATGACAAATTGAGGCTTTTTAACTGGACTTTTTTCTTCAACTTTTCCTGCAGCTATTTCCAGATCAAGGTCTGGCCCACTACCTTGATCATCAGTTGCAGTTCCTTTCATTTCTGTGTCTGTTCTGCTTGACATGACAGCAAGCTTTTGGTCTTCCAAATTTGTTCCAGAATCAGATTTAACACTTGCTTCCTTCTTTGGTGACCAACTGAAGGATGGAAGTTTGAATTTGGGCATTTTGAAATGTCCTTCTTTCTCTTCTCCATCTCCATCTTGCTTTATTTCCCCCTTGATCATTACTGCTGCATCTGAATCCTGAATACCACTGTCTGTTTTTGGAATAGGAATGTCAGCTGATGGGAGGTGAACATCAGTCTCTGATGTCTTACTGTCAGTTTTGGTAATTTTGGCTTCAGGGCTGTAAGTCCCCATTTCTGTGCCACATTCCACCTTCAAGCCTGGTGCCTCAACAGCAATGTCAGATATTTCTACTGTTGCTTTTAGCTGGGGAACCTTGACTTCTGATTTGGATTGGCCAACATCCTTTTCTGATCCTTTCCCTTTAGAAAGTGTAATTCCTACCTTTGGCATTTGGAATTTAGACATTTTTGTTTTCCCTTCAGAACCTTCAGCTTTTATCTCTACATCACCCTCAGCAATTTCACTTGATGTTCTTTCAACACTTATGTCAGGACTCTTCACGTCAAGCGAACCTTCAGGTACCATCTTAATATCTGAGGTGGAGAGGCTGGCGTTAGCAGCAGCTGATTTCAGTGTCAGCTCATCTCCTTCACATGTAGAAACTTTGACCTCACCTGTAGGCATGCTAATATCCATCTCTATTTTGGGAGCTTTGGCTTCTGGTTTGGAAAATTCCGAAGTTGGGATTGTAACTGCAGGAACTTCTATGCACAGTCCTGCAACTTCTCCACTGCTTCCTTTCTCAGATTTCTGAACAGAAACCCCTTCTTTTTCTTGTTTGGCTCCAGAGACATCAGTTTCCAGTACAGGCAGAGAGACCTGTACTTTCTGACCCTTAATTTTAGGGAATGAGATCTTTGGCATGGTAAATTGGGACTTCTTGGTTTTGGCCTTTTCACCGTCTTTTTCTGTTGTATCCAATTCTTCATGAAGGTATTGATTCTCAGGAGTAGGAAAAGTTAATTCAGATCCCGTATCTCCAGATAAGGTAGACAAAGTGGGTCCTTCCAGATGTTCCTCAACATGAGAAGGAGCAAAAGCTTCTTTCTTTGGTGACCACCTAAATGAAGGCAGTTTGAATTTTGATGATTTAAATTTGTTTTCTTTCTCCTCAGTACCCTTCTCTCCTTTAACTACTTCATGTTCTGCCTTGCACTCTAAATCTGGCCCATGGATTTCTGCTTCTAAGTTTGGCAAAGTAACCTCCAAGGATGAGAGATTTGGATCCATTGTTGGTGCATCCAGAACAACTTCAAGTGAAGGCTTATGCAACTTTACACCAAGATGGGCATCAGAGATTTGAGCTGGTTTTTCAGTATCAGGATCAGTCATATCAGATGTTATCCTTCCCTTGGAAATTTCAGATTCCACGTTGGAACCAATATCACTTTCAGATGCTTTTCCCTTAGATCGAATTCTGAATTTGGGTTTTCGGAATTTAGGAATTTTAACTGTGACTTCTGTGTCAATGAAAGACATTTCAGCAGATGTGGTTTTGCCCTCTAGCTTAAAACCTCCTTGATCTTCAGAACCATCTTCACTTAAAATTTCAAAATCTGAAAGATTTTCCTCAGCAAGAGATGCTATTTTTGATTCTGATTCTGTTAGATTAGTTTGGTATTTAGTAAGAGTAATATCCCCCTTTTGTAATGAGGACTCCAGATCAATATTAGATGAAGTCACTTCAGATTTAGAGAAACCAATGCTAGGAACTCTGAATTTACTACTTTTAGACACACTGCCACCCTTAACAACAGAAAAATGCTTTGGTTCAACACTCTCAGAAAGAACAGAAGAACTTTCCTCTGTTAAAGAATACCAAAGAGTTTCTGAAATAGAAACATCACATCCAGACTGTCTTTCTGCATGAGGTTTGAAACTTTTAGAAACAGAAATTTTAGGCATTCTAAATACAGAACTTTTAGATTTACCAACTTCCTCCTCTTTACCGGTACAAGAATCTAGGGGAATATCAAAACTGGGCGGCTGGATTTCAGAGTCAGAAAATGTCACGTGTACATTGGCGGTTCCTAACGGCACCGTAACTTCAGGCTCCTTGAGGGTAATGTCCACCTCGGCGGCCACAGTGCCCTTGGGCTCTCTGCTGCTGGACCAGCCAAAGGAAGGCATGCCGAACTTGGGCATCTTGAACTTGCCGTCCTTGGTCTTGGCGGCCTCCTTCTCTGGGACTTTGGCATCTCCTTCAAGGCTGAGAGTGGCCTCGGGCGCCTGCAGGTCGACGCTGGCCTGGGGAAGGGTGATGTCAACGGAGGGCAGGCTGATGTCCACCTTGGGAGCTTTGATGTCTGCTTTGGGCATCTTGAGGGAGGGCTTCTCCAGCTTCACGCCGGTGCCCTCCCCTGCAGCCGTCACGGTGGCGGACGGCAGGTCGACCTCTGCGCTGGGCAGGCTGACCTCGGCTGTGGGCGCCTCGGCCTTGGGGGAGGATACGGTGAATTTGGGCTTGTCGAACTTGGGCATCTTGAGCTTGCCTTTCAGGCCCGTGCCTTCCAGCTCGAGCTTGCCTTCGGCGGAGGGTGCTTTGAGGTCTACATCGGGCGCTTGCAGCTCGAGGGAGCCTTCGACCGAGGGCAGCTTGACGTCAGGGGCCGTGACAGTGATGTCGGCGTCGGCGGCCTTGAGCTCTGCCTGCGGGAGGCTGACGTCTGCATTTGGCTTGGGAGACTTGACGGTGGGCTTGGAGAAGACCACGCTGGGCACCTTGACTTTGGGCATGTGTATTTTCATGCCGCCGCCCTCAGCTTTGCCAGCGGCCACCTCCAGGCTGGCTTCGGCCTCGGGGCCCTGCAGGGCGACTTCGCCCTCCTGGCCTTTGGGCAGCGAGACCTCGGCCTTGGGCAGGCTGACCTGCGCCTGGGGAGCTTTGACTTTGGGCAGCTTGACGCTGGGCATCTTGACGTCGGGCATCTTGAATCGGCCTTTCTCACCCTCTGCTGTTACCGTGGCCGTCTCGACGGTCACCTCCACACCGGGCGCTTGGATATCAGCCGCGGGCAGGGTCACCTCCACTTCGGTGGCTCCGGAAGGCACCGTCACCTCAGGCTTCTGGAGGCTGACGTCCACCTCGGCGGCCACGGTGCCCTTGGGCTCTCTGCTGCTGGACCAGCCAAAGGAAGGCATGCCGAACTTGGGCATCTTGAACTTGCCGTCCTTGGTCTTGGCGGCCTCCTTCTCTGGGACTTTGGCATCTCCTTCAAGGCTGAGAGTGGCCTCGGGCGCCTGCAGGTCGACGCTGGCCTGGGGAAGGGTGACGTCGACAGAGGGCAGGCTGATGTCCATCTTGGGAGCTTTGATATTCGATGGTGTTATTTCTGAAATTGCATCTTTTGATTTTTTATTCAATTCACTTTTCAGTATTTCATTTTCTGTTTGTAAAGTACATATTTTTCCCTTTCTATCTTCGGTTTTAATTTGTATTGGGGAACTTTTTATTGGTGTTGTTTTCGGACTCTGCAACTGTCCTTCAAGGTTTTGTGTTATATAATTTTCATCTATTTTTTCCATGGATATTCCTATTTTTGTTTCAGCATTTGGAAGTGTAATTTCTTCTGCTGGTCCACGTACCTGAAGTCCTCCTGCGTTTTCTAGGGTTTGCACTTTCATATCCCTTTCACTTATCTGTTCTTCAGGCTGGGCTGTTTCTTCCTTGGTAATTGACCAGGTAAATGTAGGGAATTTTAACTTTGGTAGTCTGAATTTGCTTTCTTTCCCCTCTATATCTTTTTCTTCTCTCTTCATTCCAATTTCCATATTGAAGGCTTTGTCATTTGTGAGTACGCCATCTTCCTCCATCCTTTCCTTTCTTACACCACCTTCTGTGCCTTCTTTGCTTTCTTCTCTTGTTATTTTCATGTCAGTCTTAGGTGCTTTGGCCACTTTGAATGACGGCATTTGCATTTTCCAAGGAGATACGTCTGATTCTGAATCTGGCATAAGAGTTTTCACGTTGAAATTCCTGCTCTCCTCTGAAGTCATATCAGCTGTTTTTTCTGGTACTGACTGTGGAATGTCACTTCCCTGTTTGGTAGTGTCCTTCTCTGTCTCTTTTCTTTTGGGCACTGAAATTCCATAATTTATTTTCTGAAGATTTAGTATTTGTGTGTCTTCTTCTGCTTGTTTTTCTCCTGATTCCAGTGTGTCAGATGCCTGTAATTCTGCTTTAGCGGTGCCAATTTCTAGGCCTTTTACCTGTACAGATCCTTTAGTATAGTGACCCATCAAGTCTATGTTCATTTCACCTTCTCCATCTTTTTTATCTGCTGTTCCTTTCTGTTTCTTTTTTCGGGATTTTGATGAGGCTTGTGGTGATTTTTTAGTTGGGCTTACTTTCAGATCAGCAGTTTCTAAACTAGGCTTTGGTATCTCTGTTGTTATGTCTGGTACTTCAGGTACACTAAATTTTGATTTTGCTTCCTTGTCTTTTTTAATGCTTATTTCAACTTCAGGGCATTGTTTTACACGAGATGGAATGCCATTTTTAATCTCTTTTAAGTCTTTTGCTAAAGTTTCATGTTCCTCCCCCATTTTCATTTCAT
This sequence comes from Pyrgilauda ruficollis, assembly GCF_017590135.1. NCBI lineage: Eukaryota > Metazoa > Chordata > Aves > Passeriformes > Passeridae > Pyrgilauda > Pyrgilauda ruficollis. The sequence continues at coordinate 6,768,925 of NW_024525267.1, forward strand.
AAGTGGGAGATGTGGTATATTCAACAGTTAAGATTTCGGGATTTTCCAGGCTTATATCATCTTTATATATTTTTTCTCTTTCAGAGATCAGTGTCGTTTTTATTTCTTTTTTTTGCTTCTCTTGTGGTTCTGGTTTGGACCTGTGCATTCTGAATCCAATGCTAGGGAACTTCAGCTTCCTTTGGCTTCCTTTTTTCTCTTTGGCATGGACCTCTTGTGGAAATTGAGACTCTGTGTCCGTGCTTGTAGGGGAAATGTCCTGCAAAGCAGGCTCATACGCATCTGATGTACTATGAGATCTTCTGTGTCTCAGTATCTTTTTATTTTTGATTGATTGAAATTTTGGCCACGATAATCTATCTTTTTTAGGTCTCTTACTTCTTCCTACCCTTTGGCTTACAATTAATGTTTCTCTGTCTTCTTCTGAAATGGATTTTCCTGAAACATGCAGTGTTTCTTCAGGAATGCTCTCACTGAATTCTTTTTCCTAAAAGAACAAATAGTAGTCAGAAGATTAGAAGTAACCTAAATATAGGTGCAACATAAAATAAAAAACATACCATAAAACATGTATAAAAATGTTATTTTTATTAGTAGTATCTACTTATTATATTAAAAATCCTGAAGATTATAAAAATGTACAATGTCATGCAGAAATTACATAAAACAAATTGGCTGTAATATATAATTTTTAAGTTGATGGAAACCTATTAAGAGGTCTGTCAAAATATCACTGGTTAAACACAGATTTTTTTTTTTAATAGAAAAGCCTTACAGAGGAGTTTTTGATAAAAATTTTTACTGATATTTTACGTTTTTGAACATACTTATTATAAGTATTACAGAGATTACCCCAGTCTGTTCCATCAGTGGACAATTAACAATTAAAAAATGCTGACTCGCTAAAGAATATTTTCACACCCTCAGACAAGATTGTGGATTTATATAAAATTCATAGTCACACTCAAGATATTTAAAAAGCTGCAAATATTGTGTGGGATTTTTTTAAAATCATGAATATTCATGCTAGTAACTTTAAACACACTTGTAAGTCTTAAGAAGACACAAGTGTGTGTTTTATGATCTATTTCCACACAGCACATTACTATAGTATGTTACCCAAACTTTGTAAATTAATCAGAAATCTACCTGGCCTATCCTTTCCTTTTTGTGCTGGCCCAAAGAGTGTTCCAGATCTTCTTGCACGGCAATTTTTCTTTTGAGGCTGAATTGGACTCTGTATGGCTCGGAATATTGGAGAATCTTGAGTGCATCTTCATATTTGATATTATCGAAAAATATTGTAGCACTTAGAAGCTGATCACCTGTAAGCAGAATAATACATAATTCTAATTGCTTTGTGTTTTCTTATCATTTTCTCAATTGTTTTTTGTTTTCCATTTTAGTTTTGTATATACTACTTTCTGTGTGTCTTATTTACTGTTCCAGTGAAAACTGATTTTTTTACAGTATACAAAAAAAATCACATTTCATTATTGTTCAAGAAAGTGATCTTAGAAATTATTAATATGGACAGGTTAAGCTCACAGATAACATTAGTTGGTTTGAAATCTACTATTTCTGACACCTAAAGAAATGGCAGACCACACAGCTACAATTCTCATTATTTAAAGATAGAGAATAAAATCAAAACAAAATAAAAAATCAGACTGTACCTTCTCTAAGACTAAATATTTTTGAAGCAGGAGATTCCTTAAGCACTTTTTTAATAAATATTCCTTCATTTCCTCCACCTTTCACACTAAAACCACTAGCTCCAGCTTCCACTTCTGTTTTCAGGGTCACTTCCATTGTCTCCTAGAGATGGAAAAATATGTGAATGTATCATTTTTATTCATTTGTAATAAAGGGTTCTAAGTTGTTCTACAATAAAAATCTTAGTCTCCTCAGGTATATTTTCAATAGCTCAAGAAAGATTATCCAAAATAGAGGATATACTTAGTGCGGGTTTGATTCTGTTCTAAATTACAATTAAGCACGTGTGTTAGGGTTATGTTGAATCAGGGTCATAGGGAAAATACATTATAATTTTAAAATGTGAAACATGTGGAAACTTTTACGGTTGAAAGATTGTATTTTCTGTGAAGATGTTAACCACTCAAATTAAAGTCAATGGGTCAGAAAAGTCAGAATAAGAGTTAATGCTGTACTGCACTCAAATCAGAGAAGGCTAAAGAAAGAATTCTGAAAAGAATTACGGAAGGACCACAAAGAGGACAATTCAAGACTCCTGCCCATGCCACAACTTGGCCATTCATGAAGTTCCTGGTCGAAACAAGTTCAAAGTGACTCTTTGACCATTTGTCCTTCCTTCTGTCCACCCATTCATGTCTGTGTGTTTTAACAAACTTTACTATTTATAAGGCTCATACCTAAAACTGCAGAGTGCTTTTATACTGACCTGTGGATGACTCTGCTTTGATTTGTCTGTAGAATGTTTTTTGTTTGCTTCTTGAAGCTGAAAAACAATTTTTAATTATTTCAAATTCAGAAGCCACCGTGTTCTTAAGTACAACAAGTCAGTTGAAATTCCTGGTTTAGAGCAAGAAATGAGGCTGACTTTAATGGCAACAGAGCAAAATCAGGATCAAGTGCCATGTACAACATAAATGATTTAACTATACTAATCCCAGCAGTAAATTAGATGCCAAGGCCTCCCTTCATTGTACCAAAATTTGTATTTGGTCAGAGACCAAATGTTTTACAACTCTGGGAGCTTTTCTGTGTACTAATGTAGTACATCATTCATCTTTCAATTTTGTAAACATTTTTTTTTTTAACGTATTCAACTTCAGCATGAATTTTAAACTGTTGCCTACTTAACATGGCTGTACAAGTTAAATCTATAACTTTGAATGACCAAGAGGTACAGGTAATTTTGAAATACTTATTAGTTAGATTCAAGCCATATATTCTAACAGGAAAAACAATATAATTTCTTTATGCTCTCTGCCTTGTGTCCTTTACAGAATTAAGTCAAATGCATATTCTTGCCAAGAAACAATAACATGGTCAGCAAGTCCAGCATAAAATAATTCCATCAATGAACACAGATGCAGTTTTTGTTGGGACAGGAAGACAATATGGCTGCAGCAATCTCCCATTCTATGGCATGTGACTCTCTGCTACTTGTGGGAGCTAAAGCCTCTTGAATCAACTTGATAAAGCCATGCCTGCATGAAAATTCAGTATCTTGCCTTTAAATAGTCTTCTTCTACGGGATACTCATAAACTGGAGAGGATCCTTGTGGCCTTGGACGAATGTCTTCTACTGCCACTTCATTAACCTGTGGAAAAGACATGAGCAGTGGTAAAGGAACATCCACCATTAAACAGCGACTCGTTTTTAGGAATGTTTCTCTAGCTATCCATAGTGTTCTCTGAGTGTTCTCTGATGGTGTATAAAAAATAACCAATAACTCTTTTTTTAGGTCAAGAACAAGTACAGTTCTCATGATAAAGCACTCAAAACCACAAGGGACAGAGTTCTGAGAGGCAAAACGCAGTGGTAAGCTTATTTTGATTTTCTTTATGTATTGTATGTATCTACAGACTGAACAGACTGAAAACAAACTGATCAATTAGTATTAATTGAAAAAGTAAAAAAAAAAAAAAAAAAAATCCATTCCCTGCTCCATTTGCACACCTAAACTTTGCATCCAATGGCTTCAAACTTTATTGCCCTCTATAAGCAAGCAAACCACGGAAAAGTCCCAGCAGGAATTTCTGCTGACAAGCAACTAGCATTCTTCCTTCTCCAGTCAGACAATACGGAACCTAAACTGTCTAAATCCTTGAAGTTACTGTAGTTAACAGCCATATAATAGTTTGCTAAGTCTTGGTAGTAAACTTATGCCAATGAACCATGCAAAGAGCAGATGCCTTTACACTGAAACATCTTTCTGGGTTTTCAGCTGGCAAAACAATCCTAAAATACAACATTTTTCATGGGAAGGAAAACCACCAGCAAGACCTAGCCATAAATAAAATATTTAAGATCCCATTTTGCCAAACTGTCATCACAGAAAAATTCAACTCTAAAAAACTCACAGAATCTTCCTCCTCTGCATCTGCATCGGCATCAGCATCTCCCGGGGGCTCGGCCGCTCTCAGCTGTCGTCCAGAACCTGAAAGCAGCACACAGGTTGTTGGTGCCTGCACGACCCACACAGAGCACAGAGCAGTCAGCTTGCAAGCTGAAACCCCCTGCAGCAGCATGGCAAGGGCTGTGCACAGGCCACTGGAAAGGCCTGCCTTAATTTAGATTCCTAGCATCACAGAATGGTTTGGGTTGGAAGGGACCTTAAAGATCATCTAGTTCTCCCTACTAGCCATGGGCAGGGGTTATAATCTGGTTTACTTCTAATTCCACATTTTCTCCAAGGTTGGGGGGTTTTTCTCCTTCACAAAAGCCTTTACATTTCTGGATATAAGTATTTCTGCTATCTTTAGAAAAGCATCAAAAAGAAAAGCATCGACCATCTGCTGATCCCTGTCTCCTGCACCAGCCCCCACCTTTCCACAGGGACTGAGTGTAGCCCACAATGAAGGCTTGGAAAGATTAGAGACCAGAAAAAGGGAAGGAGAGGTGGACAGAGGGCATCTGAAGTGTTTTGCCCTGAGGTGTTTTATTCTTTAAAATAACAGAATCATTAATTAACAGTTTGCTAATTCACAATGAATTGATTGAAATTCTCCATATTGAAACTCTTCCTCACTTCTGACAAAGGTCTTAAGAAGAGGAGAGTAAATATCATGAACTGTGACAGTACAAAGACACTGTTTTTTTAGTTTTTAAAAGTATTGAGGGCAGGCAGGGATAAGGCGAAGGAGATGGGCTGTCTGAAAGTATGATTCTCTTGAAACACTTTAAATTGGGCACCAAAAAATGAAAACAGCATGAATTAGAACATTTTCAGAGATCCAGGCTTAGCCAGTAGAGGACAGTGTGGCTGAACTACATATTCCCTAATGCACCAGCTATTCACACCCATGCCCAAGTCCTTGTCCCAATAACTATGTCTCTTTCCTGTCTCCATGCTTGTTTTTTCCAAGCCATCAGGCTGTCTAGCTCCCCAACATTCAGTTCTGCAACTGCCATTACTATACATAGCTTTGGCTCTCCTAAACAGATCCTCTGGCTTAAAAATATGCTCAAAAACTAGAGAAGAAAAAAAAAAAAAACTGACAAGAAGAACTGTGCCACTCATTGTCTGTTTTAAATGGAGAATCCTTGGGCTGGAACACAAGATTTCTGGACATTACACACTGTGTGTGCAGACAAGATGGCACAACTTAGTCATGTCTGCAATCACTGACTTACACACTTTGCCAAGCTCTTGTTAAAGAGGCTGGGATTTTGCTGGTCACTCCTCATAGTTTTCTGATCTCCTAAGTTTACTTCTTCCTTGATTTTTTGAAGATGAAATTATATAGTACAGGCAAAGTTTTGCAAGAGTTATGCCCCAGTGATCAGTGATGCACTACTTTGTTAAGATGAAAGGAAATAGTGTGCTTCCAGTGGGAATATCCCCTAACAATCTGTGGGTCAGGCTTCCAAACTTGATAAAATAAAAGGCAATCCACATTAGCCATGTACAGCATCATAATCAGCTCTCCTGCATTCCAGTATTCCAGCTCCAGGGAATTAGGATTAATCCAGAACACATCAGGGCTGCCAGACCATTCCTCCTTTAGCCTTCACAGCACTAGTCCTGACACCTACAATGGACAATTCTAGCAAATTCTAGAAAATGGTCTTAATCCACATTTTAGCTCAGATTAATGACCTGCCTGAAATTTAGCTTGATATTTTTTTTCAAAAGCTCTGGCATTTGCAGTCTTCAGAAGCTCAAAAAAATTGAAAAATTAGCATAACCTTATTAAAAAATTTAGAAATGGAGTTATGAACCTGATTTGAAGCATTTCTGCTTGAAAATTCTGGAATCCATTCATGAAGCACTTCACCAAATGTATTTTAATAAGCATCATATGAGGAGAAGAGCTGCAGGATTGATGCTTGATTGTTTAATTTGCCTAGTGCTTCTTAAGATTCAGGTGCCAACAATAAATTTTACGGCTGTTACTAAAATTCCAAGAAATAGTAAGGACTTAGTCTTGTGGCATTGCCGTATTTTTCACTTGGGAGAATCCCACCCACAAGCCCTGCAGTCCAGTAGAATGACTTAACAGAAAATTGCTTGGATTGCTGGAGTGTTTGCTCTTCAGTGCAGCACTCCAACATCAACTACAGCATTGATCCCTGGTGGCTGCCAATAATTTTGCTACTGGAAAAGAAACAGGAAAGAATCATCTGTAAGACTTCTTAGGGTGGTTCACTGCAGTTTTTCTTGTTTTACTCTGATGTAACTTCAGTGACACTTTAATTGTCTGGAACTGGAGCAATGCAAGTACAGCACCTCTCCTAAACTGCGATAGTAGCACCTTTTCCTAAAAAAATCAACCAACAAATTACTGTCCCCAGGGCTAACAGAGACGTGGGTGAGGTTGCATGGAGGGGCATCAGACACACAGATGACCTTCCCTCCCAAAGCCTCACACTGAGGCTTTTCCATCCACCCTGATTTCCCCAAACTCTGCCTAGGCTGCCCCTCTCTGATAGTTAACCCATGTCATAAAAGACTTCTTGTGCCCTTGATTCCTAATGTAAACTAAGATTTGCTTCTGATTATTTCCTGATTCAGAATACTTTCAAAAGAAATCTATAAAAGAGAAGCATTACAGAACATTTTCAGCAAAGCCTTCTTTCTGAGTAGAAAAGCCTGTGCCAATAAACTATGATTTATATGCATGTCATTCTCATGCCCTGAATAGTAGCAATGCCAACATTTTATAGATTTTAACTTTTTTTTATGGACCCTGGACAATCATTGCTTTGTTCAAAATGTTTTCATAAACAAGATGGAATTTACATCAGTGACTACTTCTAATAGCCACTGGACTGACTTCAGAACAAGGGAATTTTTTGAAAGTAAGCAGTAGGAGTTATATAGGCTGGATCATTTTCATATCATATGACTGAAATGTGTATCTGCTTTTTGAAATGCAATTATTTAAAAATTATTTTATCTTTAGCCTAGCAACCCAGATGGACTGTTTGAACAAAACCAGAAGGAAAAACGTAAAAACAGATGATTTTTTTGGTATTCACATTCAGTGGGCAACAGTCTCCAAAATTACATTTGATACAATATAATGAATTCCAAGTATGACAGTGCCATTGAATTTAAATCAAATGTGCTTTAATGTATTGCATAAAGAGAAACCTAGTTTTAATTGGAACACTGGCATATAAAATTCCTGCAATCTGTATGCTTCAAAATTAAATAAAACAGTACATGAAAATACCAGAGATGTTAATAAAAGAAACAAAAGTGTCTTTTGCTGATCATTCTAGCTTCTCTGCTTCCAGACTGTAGCCCTTTTTCTGCACTTCTTAGATTTGGGCTTTTTGATTTTTAAGATTTTGTACTAAAGTTATATTTGCACATGAATAGTGAATTTAAGTGATCTGCTCTCATCTTTAAGCATATTACTTTTCCTTGCATCAACTTCAACATTACTTCAACACATAATTTCTCTTGACAGAAACCTGATCCATGATAAATATCTGTCCACAGGTGAGAACTTTTGTGCTTTGCTCACTCACTTATTAACAATAACACACCCTATGCCTTTTCTTTATGCTTTGTCACAACCTATGCCTTTTCTTTATGAGGATTTTGGCATTTGCTAAGTACCATTTCTAAGCTGTGACAAGAAACTAACAGTTCTGTTTGTGCAGTGTTGTGGAAATAACTCTGAGTCCATAGCCAGTTAAAAAACTTGTACCTTGACATGTGGGCAAGGCTGGGACATGTTTAGATCAGGTCTTTTCTGACAGTGCAAAGCATGCTCTGGACACATAACCTCATTTGTGTCATTAATAAGGAGAAGGTGGAATGAATTTTTGCAAGACAAACAACAGCAGTAATAATTTAATGTCATTGTCGTGGTTGGCACTGTGTTTGACACTCCAAAGAATTCATACATGTAGGTCAGCAGTTTTCATCGTGCTCCTTCATGGGCTTACGTCTTGTAAACAAAGCATGGCTGCTGTCAGGGACAGCTTCAGCTGGCTCCTGTACCAGACCTGTCCTGCTGCAGCCATCAGTCCCTGTACCTGCAGGTCTGTCTGTCCCTCTGCCTTCAGGCACCCTGTCACACAGGGCTGTTATTCCTCATGCATGAATGGCTGGTAACTGCTAATGCATTTCTCCAGAAAGTCTTTTGTTTTTAAAACCACATCCCTCTCTCCAGATGGATGGTGTGCCTGACTTTCCCCCCACAGCTTGTTCTCCCTCTCTTGCAGGTATCGCAATTACTGGGATTCCTTCTCCTCCCTCAGAGCTCTCACAGCTCCTGAGCAGTGCTGCCGGGAAATCCTGCAGCTCCTTCTGATTCACTTCTTAAGAGTTGAAATAGGGAATACTTAGAATACTTAGAATATTTTAAATCGCGGGTCCCAGTTCAGGAAAGCACTTGATAACAGGAACACTATGCACATGCCTGACATTAATCTTGGCCTCTCAAGAGCACTTTTTCAGAGAGGTAAGCTCACCTGACTTCCAAGCAAGTAATGCTGGAGGGAAATGATCCTGCAAGCATCAGCTGCAAAGATAAGAATCTGAAAGTGTCTGCAAATAAACCTTGCTATGCATGTGCTGTGTTCCTGAAGGAAGCTGCCGTGAGGTTTAAGCGCGGTTATAGCACAGGCTCTTGCACAGTCTGTGCAGGCCCGACCACGACCTCGAGAAGGTTTGTGGCATTTCCAGTAAACAGCTCCAGTGATGCTGGGGAAAACCACCAAAAAACAGCTCCAGTGATGCTGGGGAAAACCACCAGCGGAAAAAAAAAAATCAAGAGTTTCATCTTCTACAGAGATTTCCTTGTGCATTCCAGAGACCTGGATTCATTCCATTGTCCTGCAAGATCCCACGGACTGAGTTACAGCAACTGCTGGGCAGGGCTCTGGGGCACGGCCGGAGCGCAGCAGGAATGCTCGGCTGTCACTCTGGGCAGGCTCCATGGCCACGGGGGATGCGGGCACTGTCACCGAGAGGGCTGCTGCCTCTCCCAGCCCTCCACGGCTGGAATGTCCTGTCACTTCACTTGAACCGCTGCCAGCGAGACAGCGGGGCACGCAGCAGCTCCACCTAGAAGAGCCAGCTCGTCAGGCCCACACGGAGGGGCTGCCACAGTGAAAAAGCAGCAGTTCTGCCTCAAAAAAAAGGTGTTAAAGGGAGCACCAGCACCGCCCCTTCAGTGCTTCCCCTCTGCTCTGTGCTGCCAGTGGGACCCTCCTCACCAGGCCCTGAAATTTCTGTGGGATGAAGACAAAGGACTGCTCTGTGGAATGAAGATAAAGATTTTGCTGCTGAAGGAGTTTAACAGGCCTCGTTATCAGCGGGATGCTATCAGAACCAGCTGGGCCGGTGCTCAAGCTACACTCCTGCCTTTGTTTTGCACTGGTTTGGCAATGCCCCTTGGCTGCACTCTGTCCCGCGGCTGCATACTTGTGCTGTGATGAATGCAGCTCAGACCTGGGAGTGAAAGCAGGGCCACAGTCGTGCTAAAGGAGCAGCTACTCCCAAATAACCAACGTGTGTGAATAGTTTCCTTCCATTCAAGGCATGAACAAGATGTTTTGATTCATTGCCTTGGTATGTTAAGCTGCCCTTGTTCGCTGTTAGAGTACTTCATTAAAAGCCTTCAAATCATTTCATCTCAAAACCTTTTGAAGACATTATATATATGTGAGTTACAATCATGAGTCTCCTTGCCCAGCCAGAGGATTGTCCATGAAGTTAACACTTATTTTTATCAAAAGGAACAGTACTTTGCTCTGCAAAGTACATCCAAGCAGGGAAATGTCTCGGGAATTAAGGTTCCTTGCAGACCATACTGAGCTCTGTAGGATTTTATAGAGCATTTTCTACAGGTTGACTAATATCAGGGAAGATGTGTAAGAGCACTGGCAACTAAGAACTGATATAAACACTACCATAAAAACAGAAACTAGCAACCCCCAGATGAAAAGAAGAGTGAATGGCTTTCCTATGAGTGTGTGTTTATTGATAAGCTCTGCCCACAGATTTAAAAGTATTAAAAGCATTCCCACTCACACTTCACAACAGGAGCAAAACTTTAAGAAGGCTGAAGAAAGAAGTTCTGGATTCTTAGAGTGGTCTACCTTTTCTCTGATGGTAAAGATAAACTTAATAGAAACCATAGAACAATTCAGCATGTGAAAATAAATCACTCTGGTGGGGCTCTGCACAGACCTTCTCAGTTTGAGTCATATTTTAACATGAAAAGCACAGGGGACTTTTTTTTCCAACTGTCAAACTGAAATTTTGCAGATCCTGAGTTAATGACTTTCATCTAGCTATCATCATTTATTGGTTACTTGGCTATATAGGAAATGTAGTTTGGCCAGATCCATATAACTCTTCTGCTACAAGGAAAAAATATTAACTAAAGTATTTCATTAGTCTGATATTTCACCTCTTACTGAAACAGAATAACGTTTCCTACAAGTAACAGAGAATTTGAAAATAAGCTCTTAACCAAAGTTATTGCAAGAACATTAGAATAGAGTGATGTCCAAAAGAGACAGCAAAAGCAGACAGACAACTGTATTTGGCTCTCCTGGTCCATCCCTCCTCTTCCTAGCTAAAACACGAGTGAAAAGGGTAAATGCTCATGGTACCCAGCAGGCAGCCAGAGGTTTGGTGCTGCTTCCCCTAGGCCACGGTTCTGTCTCAGAAGCACAAGTTTTGTATCATCCTCTGTTATAGTCTGTTTGCATGGAGGGTAGGTGTGACTTCCTGCCCCATGTCTCTGTCTTGCATGTGCTAGGCAGGAGTTTTCCTCTCTCAGGTTTTATGTGACAGAATGGGTTTCCAGTCTGTGCTTTACTTCCTGCATGAATTCATACAGTGCTTTCTTGCATAATATTGTGATAATGGAATAACTGTGAATCAGAACCCTCTCTGATAATTATAAATTATGGTTTTTCCAGGATTGCAGGGCCTGTTCTCACAAAGACGATAAGAGAAGGGAATCACTTTTTAGCAATTGTTGCTATGTGTGCCCAAACTCCTGGACTGAACCAAAATTGCTTCCCACCCTTTTGGACAGAAAGTGAGTTAGCAATTCATAGACAAATAAAGCAATAAATACTGGTCTAATCCACTCTGATCCTCAACAGTTTTATCTCCTGGGACTCTCAAAAGTTTTATCTCTTGGGATATACTGGTTTTACTTGCAATTGATTGGCTACTGTGCTGTAAATAGTTGTATGGATACCCAAATAAAATTTCCATCACTGCCCAGTGGATGATGTGAGTTTTAAGAAAGGTTTCAGGAACATGTTGCAAATGAAGAGCTCTCACTTGCTTACCAGCTTCAGAAACCCTAGTGGGAACTACTCTGCAGCTATTTGGTTATCCAGTATATTGGTTAGGCATCTTGCAGTTTTCTCCCCTCTGAAAGAAACCCCTTCACCTATACAACAAACTAGACCTGGGAAGGAAATGCACAGCACATCTGCCTTCCTCTCAGAGCAAGGAGTTGATTCCTGCTGTCTTCCCTGCTGGACAGCAGTGAACTCAGCTCTTACCATGACTCTCCCAGAAGCACAGGCAGGTGGGTGCCTATTGCAGACAAGGCCCATAGGGATCACAAAAATTAACTTTGCCACATTCCTTCTCCTCTCTGATTCACCCTTCCAAGAATTCAGGCTTCTACTAGAGCAGATTGCCTGTTCCACTGCCAAAGCACAGCCCTGCTCAGATTTATAAATGAATCAAATGAATGCATTTATGGAAAATGATCTCTCTGCCTGCGTAGGCTTGATTGGCAGCCCCAAGACTCAATTTCTCTGGCCACAGAGTCAGTATTTCTTAAGAAGAAGTGGTTGTAACACCAAGCTGTCTCTTAAGGTAGCCCAGTACTGACACACTGAAAAAAGATGCTAATTCTCGGTGGTTTTGGTAGAAAGCACATTTGTTCTGTAAGAATATGTCTTAAGATAAGAACAGAGGAACTGCTAACATTTTGCAAAAAGCCCAAAGAAACTGATGCAGGCTTTGTATAAATGGCACTTACCACTCCAAATTAGAAACAGACATTTTAGCCCAAACTGCTAAAAATGCTCTTCAAACCCTTTGCTTAAAAAAATCCTCATCAGAATCAATGCTCAGTAAAAATGTTTGTATTTAGAGATAAATATAAACACATACATACATATATAAAGAAAAAGAGTTTGTACTCTGATCCTTATGGCCTAAAGGTCGTTATGGTCTAGAAGACTTATTTCTCCTTACCCAACTGATACAGTTCAGTGCACAATCAAGTGCCCAGATACAGCAATATTAATGGAGTGATGCTACTTTGGCCGTCGCTTTGGTATGCTGGGCACAGCCCCTCTCAAAACAGGAATGCAGAAAAAAACCTGGTAGTTTTCCCACAACCTTTTATGGGGGCTTTTATATAAATATCTGCCTTTGAAAACAGGTTTTCAGCTCGAGAGAAAATTCCCTGGGCAACTTGTTTGGATGTAAATCACCACAGAAGAAAATATTTTTTAAGCTTTTAAATTCCTTAATGTATATGTAATACAAGAGATACGGGATAAAGGTGACAGAAAATTATTATGGGAAAATATTTTACATCAAAGATAAAGTTAACAGTTCCCTCACTTTGTTAAGATAAAAATCTTTACTGTCAATAAACACTGACAGTAGCAAAATAGCATTTGGCACAGCTCACTTTTCCTTGTTTTTGTGTGGTAGGAGATTCTCTTTAAAATTAGAGAGGATTTCTGGATGCAGACTGTGGGTTTGCAAAAGCGTAAAATCTCATTTACAGACAAACTAATCCATTGAGTCAGATAAATAAATAAATTAGCTTAGTTCTGCCCACATCAGTGTAATTCAGATCTGAATAAATGTACTATAAACTTGGGTTTAAGTCACAAAAAGGTCAGATTTCAAAATAATTTAATTGGTCACATACCAAATTCTTTTTGAAAATGTTGTCTCTTGATTTCAGCCCATTGGTTTTTACCTCTTTTTGGAACACCTTTCCCTAACAGATGTATACCTTGCCCCAGTATTTTCTAAAGGTGTTGTTTGATACTTGTCTTCTTTTACAAATTAAATCTGTTAACTTAATCTTCATTGTTTGAAATTAGAAATAATTATGTAAGACTGAAAAGCATTGGAATTTTAAGTGCATATTAATTTACAGAACGAAAAACTGATTCTGACAAACTTTTTTCGCATTATATTTTTGAAAAAATAAAATTGAATCTTTGCATGTGGTTTTTAAATGGTTCAGTACTGATTTTCCATTCTGTACCTCCTACCACCCAAAAATAACAAATCAAAACGCTTGGTTAATAGATTAGAGGAAACACAGTTTAGTTAAGGAAGTAGATTTCAGTTTTAGGTTTCACAGACACTAGTGTAAACGACAGGGAGAAACCATTTCTTTCAAGACTCATTACTGCAGTTCTGGATTTCTTTCTGGTTAAAGACTGAAATAGCAAGAAAGTAACTACACTGTGGTTCATCCTTGTAGTAACTGGTGAATGAATTGAGATGGGTGAAGTTGTTTAAAGCACCAAGAGGACTATTTTTTGGATTTGATTACCAACCCTAATGCTGATCATAACATTTCCAAACACCCAGAGCTTCTCTGTAATACGAAAATAATGATATCTAATAGAAATGAGTAACTTTATCATAATGGTCTGTTCACACTCAGGTTAAGCATCTTGTAACTCAGTTAAAACAGGATGCATTCTTTTTGGAGGCACATGGTAAGGTTTTTCTTGATAAACAGCTGTCCTAAATTCAGACTAATTCAAAAGGGAGAGTAAATTACATTTTGCTCCTCAGCCAGCTCAAGAGCTCCACTGAAATAAAAGAGCTTTGTACCAATACAAAGTATAAGGAAACGGAAGATCCTGGAGCTTCAGTTACAGTTTTTGAGATCTGCTCCAAGGTGGCTTCTTCAGAGTCATTTAAATCTGTGCAACAGGAGGACAATCCAGTGGCTTGTCCCCACTCTGAAGAACAGCAACGACCACCTTGATTTGTGGAGCTGTGAAGAGTTTGAGCAAAAGGAAAGAATGGGAGGCACCTGGAGATGCCCTTCAGTCCATCCGCAGGGTTTTCTGCACATCTTTGCAAAGAGTATTTTTAAACCAGTGTGTTTTACTACCTATCTATCTTGTGCTATCTTGCACCCTGCCTGGTGCAATGGCCCCATGAGGACTCTGCTGTCTGAGCAGTGGTTCAGCTCTCTGTGAGCTCTGTGGGCAGCAGAGAGACCACTGCCCTCTCCTAAGGAAGGTGGATTTGCATTCCTTGCACTATGCACAGCTTACAGTCAATAACGCCAGAAAAGGAGAATGATTGCTACCATGAAATTATCCCGTCTAAAACAAAAGGCTCCACCACCATCTTACAGTGACATTTTTAAATACTGCAGTCCCAAAGTCCTCCATGGACTGAGATGTTAACAGGGTTTTAGCAGAGACTGAAATATTTGCTTTATATAGTGGTGTTGGGGCAGTGTTGACAGAATTCTGCAACTACACTGAGAGTAGAATTTGTTTCTTTCTTCATTGCAAATACTTGGAACACTACTTAATCCCACTTTGAGCACTTACGAAGAAGATCTGCTCCCATTTGACCAAAAGAGAGTAAAAGAAAAGCATTCTGCTGACCTTAAAAGACAAATACCCAGAGCCCTTCTTCTTTTCAGAGAAATCAAGTGCAGGGCTTGATGTAAAAGGAGACACATGAGAGAAGAGCAAAGACAAACCCAAACATAAGCCCAGAGTAAGTCAGAGAATCATAGAATCACTGAACGGTTTAGAAGGGACCTTAAAAGATTATCTCATTCCAACCCCCCTTCCATGGGCAGAGGCACCTTTCACTAGACCAGGTTGCTCAAAGCCTCCTGAAGTCCTGCTAACTGAAAAACAGCTCCTTCTACACTTCTATATCAGGGAAATCTACTGTGGAAAAACTACCTCAAAAAGTTTTGAAAATACACCTGGGACAGGGTCTCCAAGTGTGTAGGACCCAGATCCAACAACACTCAGCAAAGCAGAGAGTGAGGGTTAAAATGTAGGATCTCCTGGGACATGTCCTTCTGCTAGGGGGTTGGTTAAGGAAAAAAACTGTTTTTGGAACACAGCTTAGCCAATGCTAGGTCTTGCTCCTGATCCCTGAACTTCTAAAGCCAATTCTCAGAGGGCTCAAGCACACATGTGCAACGTACATGTTGCTGCAGGTTTATCCTCTGCAGCTGGAACCACTGACCCTGTGAACAACTTCTAGACTGGTTGGTACAAGGAGGTTCTGATGGATTTGTTACTCTTATCACTTGGGCAGGTGTGGATATTACAGCTATGTTACTTTGCACACCTCTGCAGCAGGGAAGGTCATGACCACTTCACACATATACCTTCAAAGAGAGGGATCCGAAAATCTATCTGAACAATTTCTAGGGAAGTTTAAGTTCTCCTTGCAGAGCAGTGCCAGCTCAGGGATACTGGAAAACACATTTTTCATGCATATGTTTTTTATTAAATGCAGCTGTCAAAACAGAGCAGGGCTCATGTTCCTGAAAAGGTGCAGGGATGAGAAGACAAATGGTTGGAATAAAGCAGGAATGTGCCTACTCTGCCTAGGCAAAAATCACCACTTCTGTAGAGCCTTCAGGGCAACCTTTAAACTAGCTGGCTCAGGGACTGGTGCTGTAGGATTTCAGTGCACGCCTTACAAACCCAACCAGCTCCCCAGGGAAGCCAGGACTTGCTGCACCAAGCACTCCTCCCGTGCCCAGACCAGCTGGACAGACAGCAGCTCTGCACAAACTGCACCTTCCCAGTGCTGTGGAGGCACAGCCAGACAGGGACTGTCCTCACCAGTGCTCCCTCCCTGCAGACAATGCGTTCCAGGAGTGCTGGCAGTGCACTTACACCATCTACTGCAATCTGGCAACGCCCACCTCTAATCATTTTGCTGCAGTAGAATTATGGAGGTGAAAATAGCAAAGGCAAAGCAAGATTTTACTTTTTTTTATTATAATTTTCCTTTTATTCCATAGATATAGATTCAGATTTTAGCCTCTGATCTAAATTTGTGTCCTGAAGGTGTTCAGCTGAATTTATAACAGTGCAATAGCAGAATCTGGCCATGATCTTCAGACAACAACATCAGTTAAAAGACTTGCTTATTTCTCTATAATGTATTATTTGGGTTTTCTACGATGTTCCTATTCAACCAGGATTATAGTCTAAATGCAATGCAGTTGTGTGGCAACAGTGTACCAGATAAATTCAGCTAACTCTGGGTAATATCACAAAAAAATATGTGTTTATAGCCTCATGCCAGTTTCTGACTAATGCTTTTGTTTGTTGCTATAGCAAACCACACATGAATCTGATAGCCAAAAGCATGTTTATGACTAACCTTAGCTCTCTGGGAATTGAAAATATGGAATAAAAAAATCCCTAAACCACAACACACAATGTGAGGAGAACATGATAGGAAACACCTTTTTTGGCACAAGTTACTATGAACATTAAAAGAGAAGAACATCATAAGTGGAAAACATTAGGAAATGGGAACTGTGGGAATAACTGCCTTTAACCCACAGCAATTCAAATCGAGCTTTCACTTCACATCACAAAGTTGTCTGTGCAGGACTGGAGAACTTTGCAGGAAGTCCTGGCTGCATGCTAAGAGATGGATTTAAGCCTCTGAAATCTGGAGAAGCTTTGTATCACACTTTAAAACACTCAGAGCACTTTACTGGAGATAATTTTTACACCCTGCCTTGACACCTAGGACATGGGTATTCACTTAATTAATTTTTATTACCATTTATGCTTTAGTAGTTTCCAGGAGCCTGTCCCAAGACTGACACCTCATTATGCTGTACAAATACACAACGGAGAACAGTGCTGGCCCCAAAGGGCTTTCTGTTAAACTAACAGAGAGAGCCAAAGGGAAGGGGGCTGGACAGAGGGGGAGGCAGACACAGAGAGGTGATGTGACTGCATCACCCACCCAGGAGAGGTTGAACCCAGGTGTCTTGCACCTCAGTTCAACTGACTGATTCTAGTTGCCAAATATGTTACTGTGAGAAGAAGAATACATTATGTACCCTGCAGAGAAGAGAAAATCAATGCAGCTGAAGGGACACCTAAACTAGGACAGCTTACAACAAAGCTAGAGTACGTCAGGAAAAAATTATACTCATGTTACCCTGTTATTCTTAATAACCTTTCTCCTTTATAGGTTAAAAAAAAATAAAGGGGAATATTGCAGTAGAATGTATACATCAGATCAGTCTCCATCAATGTTTTCTATTGATTTTAATAATCACTGTCTCTAGACTTGAATATTGCATCTTTATTCTCAGATTTGTGCAGTGCATAAAGGCACATGATTACCACTATTCCTGACAAGTTCTTCCATCATACTCAACAGAGTCTTGAGTTCCTGTACAACTTTGTGGAGAGATAAGTCTGCCCAAGCTCTCATGTTCCAGGTATTTCCAGAAGTTTTCATTAAAGACATCTTGACCCACCAGTAGGATCATAAGGACACAGCCATAAATGGAAGCTTACAAAAATCAGTGGGACTTACATGATACCTGCTGATCATCTAATGCCACAGGATCAAATCCTGAAGTATTGATATTTCATTCTGTGCCTACTCAAGCAAGACATCACTTGGCCCCATTGAAACTGATACATGGCATGTCACACTGCATTCGTCTTGTAATTCAGACTGTGATATGGGCTGAGGTCGGCTTTGATTTCATCTTGCAAAATCCAGCAGAGCACACATCACTGCTCATAGCAATCACACCTGCCACCTTGTAAGAGTAAATGCTTTGGGAAAAAAATGCAAGCATTTTGTAGATTAGCCATGAGCTCCATTGGAGGGTACAGTGAGTAGCAAGAAGACATCAGTGTTGTATAAAGTGAGAAACAAAGGCAAATAAGAGATAGGCAGGAATTTTCTGGGAATAGCCCAAGAATCACTGCTGGACTACAGTCGTGGTGGCATGCAGAGGGCCATATATGACTCTCTCTTGGCTTTCACATGCTTTTTCAGTTCTTCACATTTGGCAGAAAATGCATCTTACGAAAAAGAAAAGAAAAGAAAGCTGCCAGCCTTCTTTCCGCCACACTGAAAACCTGAAAACAGCTTTGGGTCCAGGAAGAACAAATACAGAGACCATTTAAAAACAGCCACTTCATTCTCTGTGATTTAGCCCCAAAGCAATTGCTCTTCCCTGGGAGTGGTGTAGAAAATGAAATAGAAGATCATAGATGGAGGTTGCCAACCCAGCTTCAGCTCCAAATTACTTTGTGATGTAGGAGGCACTGGTTACTTGCATTGATGGACACATGTTTATGCAGGCATGGTGCTACTTCAGGAACATCTTTCCCTTTGGGTCTCAAAAGGCACAGCTACCCCTTGCAGCCTCTGTCACACAGACAGCACTGCCTGGCACTTGTTAATCTGCCAGCACATATTAAACTGCAGCATCTTGGTCATGGTCACCAAGGAAGTCCCTCCACCTGCCAAAAGCATCATGTGAAACTAGGTGAGCTCTCCCCACCTTGCAGAAAGTAAGACAGCAAAGTGAAAAAAAAAAAAATTATTTGCTCAAAGTCACAAAGTAAGTTGGCAGCAGAGCCAGCAATAAATACAACCCAGATGTCCTGGATTCCACCTCCTCCCTGCACCATGCTGCCTCTCTTAGCTGGAAGGAAATGTTTTACATTTACTCATCCCTCCTTTTCCTTTGTCAATAGAAATTAAAGCAGGCATCTGACTGCCTAAGTCTTGAATACTCCAATGGTTTCCAAGGCTTGCAGTGAAGTCAGCCAAAATTTCTATTGAATCCAGCCCTAATGGACAACTAAAAGTGATTTCTTTGCCAAGTAGCCTATCAGTGCAAAACTCATTTAAGCACATACTACTTTTATATAGATACGCATTGTGCATACATGTATATTTATATCGTGATTTTGCAAAGAACCACTAATTACAAAACCACAGTTTTTGTAACTGTGATGGTTTTGGCTGAGGCAGAGTTAATTTTTTTTCATAGTAGCTGGTATGGGGCTGTGTTTTGGATTTGTGCTGGAAACAGTGTTGATAATTCAGGGATGTTTTTGTTATTGCTGAGCAGTGCTTCCAGAGTCAAGGCTTTTTCTGCTCCTCACAGCAACCCCACCACTGAGCAGAGTGGGGGTGCAAAAGGAGCTGGGAGGGGACACAGCTGGGACAGCTGACCCCAACTGACCCAAAGGATATTCCAGACCATATGGCATCTGCTCAGCATATAGAGCTGGGGGAAGAAGAAGGAGGGGGAAAGACACATTCAGAGTCACGGCATTTGCCTTCCCCAGTGCCTGTGATGGAGTCGTGATTTCCTGGGGATGGCTGAACACCTGCCTGACAATGGGAAACAGTGAATTAATTCCTTGTTTTGCTCTGCTTTTGTGTGTGGATTTTGTTTTATCTATTAAACTGTTATTATCTCAGCCCATGAGTTTTTTCACTTTTCCTACTGTCTCCCCATTCCACTGAGGGAGGGAGTGAGTGAATGGCTCTGTGGGGCTGAGCTGACACCTGGGGTTAAACCATGACAGCAACTTAACCAAGCAGTGAATAAACTGAGGTACTACTATTTTTTTTTTTTTTTTTTTTGGTACAGGATGCTTTTTCTAAGTATAAATTTAAGACATTAAGACAAGCCTCTATATCTTTTTATTTCATTGAAAGATAGGAAAGTCTGTCAGGATATTTCTTTCATTGAACCCACTCAGGTCTGCCAAAAGACTGATAGCTAATTAATGTTAATTTCCCATCAATTTATTTTGTAAGCAGCATGTCCAAATATTTAAAATTTGCTTATTTAACTATCTATGGTGTCTGTGTGGTAGGCCATGTTCATATATTTTCAAAAAGCAATGTAAATCTCATTCCAAAATATCCTTACTGCTGTCAGCCCAAGGTAAGCCCATGTCTCTGAGCAGTTAAACACACTCTTACCTGTTTTCTCACCCTCAAGGTGAATGCCATTCCATTCTTCCTACCTGTCATCATACAAATCCAACTGGGATTGTAGGTATTGTGCTGCTGTTGCTGTAACTCCACTTCCAACATACAGCTCTGTCTAATGAAGGTCCTTCAGGGGAGCTGGACAGAAGTTAAAAAGAAATGCAGCTTTTCATGCTGCATCCTCCTCTTACCCAAATACTCAAGGGGCATGACAGTGGGAACAAAAACTTCAGCAGCTGCAGGTTGCCTAAAGCACTTAACTCCCTCATTTCTCTTGACTGGAAAACAAATGCCCTCCAGATTTTGCATCCAGGTCTCCTGTCAGAGAGCAGCAGTCTCCTGCTTCTCTGCAGAAGAGCAGCTGGAGATCCACCCACAGCAAGGTCAAAGAGCTCATGGTCTTCTTAGATGCTCTTGTATCAGGTGCCTCCACCATGAGCACTCTGCATGCACCCACATGCTGCATCCACAGCTTTGCTCCAGCCAACAGGGCTTTACTGTGATTGACACTTTCTGAGATCTTCTAGACAATGAAGCAGACAAAAATGCACCTTGAAAAAGCCTTCTTTCTCTGTGGAACTGTTTCTGCTATTTCCTCATTACTGTCACCCCCATTTTGCTCAACTTGTGTGACACAAACCTTCTAAACCCTCCAAGGCACACCTGAGACTGTGTATCACCTAACACAGTGGGGACCTTAACCCGCCCTCAGACTGCAGCAGCAGTAAATGAAGAATAGGTCTTGACAAACATGGCTGGGTTGTGCCATTTTTGTGCAACAACAGTCAGTTTTACAGATTTGAGCCTGTGCTCCTTCCAGAGACACTGCTGCCTGCAAAGTCCCTGTGAAGCAGGAAGCTCTCACTCCTGCTCCTCAGAGCTATTGCAGCCAGGTCAAGGACATTGCTCCTTGCTGCAATCTGTCAGTGCCGATTTAGCAATTCCCCTGAATGCACAGGCTCTGGCTGTCCTTCCCCATGGTTCCAAGTGTGTCTGAGAGCCAAAACCTTATCACAGTCCATCTCTGTCTCCTCACAAGAGCAGACTTATGGAGGAGTTGGCGTGGTCTGTTTGTGCTGGTATGACAGCCAGCTCCTGTTTTGGATTAGAGGATGATGGTTTTCCCTCCCCCTACATCCCTTACTGGGCATTTGAAAGAGGAGGATTTGTGGGGAGGGGAAACATTCATAATGGGGGTTTTCATAGCTCTTTTGCCCTCCCTTTGCTGTGGTGCAAATGAAAGCCCCAGGCCCGTGGGCTGTATCTGTGTGTGCTGTTATGGTGCCCAAACTTTGTCAGCCCAGCCATGAAACAACAGTGTGATAGTGCAGAGGTGTTCATGCAGCACCTGAGCTGTGCTGCAGCTCCCTGCACAGAGGACAGCTGGCAGAGGACCAGTTTCCAGTGCATATCACAACTTGGGGGATCATTGCAAAAGCGCCGCTTCCCTATCAAACGCCAGGGTGGAGATCTGCTGACTCCAATCCCCATCTTTCAGAGCAGGGCAGGGACTGAATGTGAACCAGCAATAAGCTCCAGACACACAGGAGGGCAAATAACTTAATGAAGCACAGTTGAGAATGATGGGGCAGTGGTCAGCAGAAACACCCCAAACACACTGCAGGGTGTCTTGTTGCTGATGTGTAACACAGCTCTGGAGCACCAGCGTCTGACACAACTCCTACAAGGTGTTTCTCCTGGGCTGGAAACTGCTGTGGTTGCCCACATGGGATTTGGCTGCATGAGGCTGTCTCACCCACACTGGTTTTCACTGGCCTGTGGCTGGATGTGTCTGTGTGTGGCCCTGCTGGCTGCTTTTTCAGCACCCCTGAGAAATAATCCAAAATCACTGGTTTTCTTTCCATGTCATTTTCTTCTGTCCCTGCTCTGGGGTTGTCTTTGACTCCATGACTGCACCCCAGGGGTCTGCAGGCACCTTTGGGCAGCCTTGCTGAGGCAGCAGCCTGTGGTAGGGGGGATGTGCTGTGGGCTCCCCTGCTCCCATACCTGTCTTTTTGCCAAGGTATTTTCCCTCAACACTGCCTCTGCCAAGCAGACTGATCCCAGAGGTACCAGCTGCAAAAGACTTCAGGCTTGGCCTGTCACAACCTTCCTTCATGAGTGCTGTAAGAATTTAAACTTTTTGTCAGCAGAAAAAAAGCTCTAAAAACTGATAACAAGAAATCAGATTTTTTCCACAGGTTTTCTTTCCCAAGCCATGCCATCACCTGTGATCCACATCCAACAAGTTAATCTGACTCAGGTGCTTCACCCTCTCTGTTCCAGAGCACCTGCAGTGCCCCTGCTAGCATTGCACCATTTCCCTGCCTGCAACCACCCAACCTGCAGAACCACCACCCTCCCCTCTGCCCTGACATCTGCCTGCCACAGCCTTCCCTGCCCTGCACCAGGTACTGCCCTCCTGGAAAAGCCATGGCTCTATGTTGACAGAGAGGGACTGCAGCATTTTCCTAATCAAGAGGGAGAGGCAGTTCTGAAGTTGTGTGATAACATGCTCTGAGTCCGTGGCTTGACTACAACACCATCTTACAGATGTGCAGTAACTGCTGCTGACACATGTAGCTGTTCATGCTGGCCCCAGAAAGACAAAACACTGCTGCCCTCCCAATATATTTCTGTTGCCAGATTCTCCCTAGCTAATGCTGCTGAGATCCTGCCTGTCTGGGATGCTGTATTTTCCAATACCCTCTGAGCAGCCTGACTTCTGAACAGGGATGCCTCAGGCACCCACATGCCCTCCACACTCCTGGTCCTGCTGTGCTCAGCAGCAGCGGAAGGGAAATGATGATCCAGGTCTCTGGGAGGGGTCCCACGGCCTGGGACTGGCCATGGGATGGGATGTGAGCGGTTCTGCAGGACTGGGGCTGTTCATCCACGGTAGAAAAGCAGACAAAGTGAGAAAGGGAGAGAAGGAGGGGGAAGCACTGGGCAGAGTTCCAGGGAAAATGTTGCTGTGGACAGTTTGCTTGGGCTCCTCAGGGACTCCTGATGGCTGCTCTGATCTCCTCACCATGAGACTCAGGGATGATTTGTTGTCACATGCGCTGAGCACACTGTTTTCTTTCGAAGAAAAAAGCTGGTCTATTAAGGAGAGATTACATTCATGCTTGAGCTTATTTGAAAGTGCTAGGCTTATTCTTTGGGCTTTAAGGTTTATTTAGACTAAATCAGGTTTATATATTTGGTTGGTGAAGCATGCAATGTATACATTATAATTATGTAGGTAATGCACTAATCCCTGTGATGAGCTTTCCTGGCATAACCCAGTACAGTTATCCAAAAGCTTCTTTTTAATCTCTGAGGAAGGATAATTTTAAGAAGAAAAACATGATTTCTCCTGCTATCTCTATCCAAACCCTTTCATTCACAGATTGCTTTTAGACTGACTGAAGCAGTGGTTAAATCCACTGTGAATTTATAATCCAAATACAGATATAAGATCACAGTGCCATTACTAAATTTATTCCTTTCATAGCAGACCTGCGGGGCCCTGCCTCCTTCCAGCTCTGTTGATCACTGGAATGTCCCCTCATAAATACCTGTGTGTGAAGAGTCTGTTTTACACCATTTACATAGTCAATCATTTTCTAGTCTGAGATGTGCCCCCAAAAGGATACTGAGAGCAAAACCTAAGAACACACTACCCATCACTGTTCATGGGAAGCCTGAGTAGCAAGATGGCATCACCATGATCCCAAGTGCTGCATGTAGTCATTCTCATGTGAAAATGCCCAGCTTGCCTCCAGAATGAGCTCTCACTCGCTCTTTAGGCACTGGGCTGGCTGAGATATTCATTCTGCAAACAATTTTTTTTTCTCATAATCAAGGCCATTATGTGAAAAAGTCAGCCTTAAGGAGTGTGAGGACACAGTTCATATAAAAATCAATGCAACCTTTCACTGAAGCATAAATCAGATCAGCTCTGACATATATGAAAATATTTGGGGAATGTTTAATGACATTTTTGTGTTCTTGTAAATTATTTGCTTTCGGTTGATTTTAGAAGCAGGAATAAGGGAAGCTCAGCTCATATCAGGAAACATCAGCAATTGAAACCACCAAGTTTCTCATCATAGTTTCACAGATCTTCATCTCTTATAGACCTTCCAATAAACTCACACACACAGAATCACAGGATCTTTAAATGTGAGAAAGACCTCCAAGATCATAAAGTCCAACCTTTGACCTAATACCACCATACTCTGTTTTCAAGCACATAAAAAAAAAATCAAACCAAATCTTTTGCACGCTTATCTGATCTCTGATCTGAGGGAGAGCTGCTAACTTCTTTGAGGCTCACCAAAACCTAACTAATCTCTAACTAATTTTCAAGATAATGATGCCTAGTCCCACTGAGCCATTTTTCCTCTTCAGAATACAATGCAAGCATTAGTTAAAGCCACTTCTGCTGTGTGGAAAGTTACTATCCTATTTGCTAACTTCAATAATTTTTGCTCCTGCATACATATCCTTTGAGTTTCTTCTACTCAGGCAAAATTCCCATTTTGGAATTCTCTCCTCCAAGTAATAGTGCTAAGGCATATTCTTTGGATTAAAAAAGAATGATGTGAGGAAAAGGAAAGAAAAGTTCCTGCATGTGTTTACTTGAGCAAAAAGTAGAACACTGTGCCTGGCTGACAGTCAAAGGTCCAGGAGCTGGAGTGAATCACACAGCAAGTAAATTAAGAGAGGACCTGCGTAAACCTGATGACATTTGCTTCCTAAAGCTGGTATGGAGTATGGGAGTATGGGAGTATTCCCCACTAGGAAAAGTGGGGATGCCTGGACTAATAAAATGTGTGAGCTTTCAGGATGCACTTCAAGGAGGAATATTTTATATCTACAACAGTTTATTAGACTATTTAGCTAGGACTTGTGGAAATGGGAAGAAGTGCGTGCAGTTTGAAACCTTTGCTTTTCAGTGCTGCCTGGCTGAGGCTGCAAACACACCACTGTTCAAGGGGAGAGAACTGGGAGGTCAGTGAGCAGGTAAAAGGTATTTAAAATCAGAGGGCTACCCATATGGATAAGAGCTGCTCCTCTGACTCTGTGAAAGTCAGGTACAGACCGCAGCTATCAAAATCAAGTAGTGTTTGTTCTCTTAACTACAGAGAAGAAAAAACATTTGCCCAGCAGTGAAGAGCAGTTCCTGTGGCTTTGGAGTCTCGAGCATTTATCAGCAAGCTTGGAAATCATATAAACCTTATCTCCTTGTTCGTGTTTCTGAAAAACAGATAATTCTGCCCCCTGAAGACACTGCTATCTTTATTAGGCAGATGAAGTAGACTTGGTGCCTGCTCTTCTTCAGGCACTTGCATTCCTGCTCCATGGAATTTTACTGGGATTTGGGCCATTACCATGGCCTGGGACTCTCTCCCTTGCAGAGCTGCCGTCCTTTACTGATAGGTCCTCTATCAATTATCTTGGCCTATTTATTACTTACATGCCATAGCTCCCTTAGCACATTTTGACTTGTTTCACTCTGAACTCACTATTTTCACTTGCCACTCTGGACTACACATTTGGTCATCCCCTTCTGTGACAGAAAACTGCAGACATTCTCTGCAATAAGTCAGCGGTTACTTTCAGGCATTTGGCTACCTATAGTCCCCTTTCAGGAAGTAAACATGTTTGTAGGAAGTATTTAGTAGGTGAACAGCCCTCTCCTAGCCTGAGGTTTTGTTTTCTAATGTGAAATAATGAATTCCAGCCTTGACTCTGAAATCCGGAGTGAAATGAGCAAACATGTAGATTTAGCAAATTTTGCTTGGAGCAGGCATAACCCTCCCACACTGGGGCTAGGTACAGCTGCGGGTCATCCAAAGGACCCTCCCTGCCACAAGGATGTTGCCTCGATTCCTGCAGTATGTGGAGAGATGGCAAACTAGTTTTGGTCGGGTTTAATCCTAGCTCCACCAGGAGCTGAATCCCCTACATCGCTCAGTGCTGCTCCACCACTTGGCCCTGGAGGGAAAAGCCTGCTGGGATGTTACACCTAAGGGAAGCAGATAAGGCAGCAGTTGTTAGCTGGCGTTGTCAGGAAAACAGTTTGTTGGTGCACTGGGGGTCAGGGACATGGCAAACTGCCTGAGAGCAAGTGCTTGTCCTTGCTGGCTCTGCCTGTGCTGGTGCAGAGGGCCAGGCCCCCCATCACTCCTAACAAGGTTAATGGTGAGGCTTTTCTCAGCCTTAGTGGTTCAGATTGTACCTGCAATACAGAGCCCACAAACACTGAGAGATGTTTCTCCAGAGGAGGAAACGCTGGGTTTTTTCAGGGCATATTTTGCTGTTTCCAAATGTAAGCAACATTACGGAAGGCAAAAATAGCTAGATGTAAAAAATTAGATTGACTCTATTTACTCAAATATTTACTCAGGTTATAAGCTTTCACACCTTTCAAATACACTGCTTTGTATTCTAATTATTTCGGTCTCTGAATGTGAGGAATCCTGGGAAAAAATCTTATTCTAATCCCTCAGTGTTTTACACTTGTATAGGATGAACTTACTTCTTTGCCCAAGTAGAAAACTTGAGGAATAACAACAACCCAAATCTCTGAGTATATTTGGAGATTCAAACCTTCAAATCCACAATCATGTAAGGCACGACATGTCACTAAGACCCTGATGCTCCCTCCACTCACGTTAAGTGAAATGCCCCTGAAGTTCATGGTGTGGCTTCCTGGAGAAAGGTGTGTCCAAGCACAGGGCACTGAACCCCCTGAAGTCAACAGGAGGTTAACTCAGATTGCAGCTATTCCCAACAACCACGTGTTACAGACTGCTGGATTTTGTTTCAGTGATGAGCTTCAAGCACAGCCAAAAGCGAATAGAGGCACGTTGACCTCATAGTTTTGTGAATACAGACTGAGAGTCCAAGACAATTAAAAGCAGGGAATACGTGCCATCTCCAAACCCCTGGGCAGCCACTGCCAGGAGTTACCGCTGCCCCGTCCGACTGAAAAGACATTAACACCCGCTGCAGAGGAGCTTGGAAGGCAGCCATCCCCAATGGATTGCTTACGAGCACTGACTAGAGTCAAACTGACTTCAGTCAAGAGATTTACACAAGCCTCATAATCTAATAGTAGAGTTTACTTTACGAGAGTGCCACACCAAAGATAGTAAAATGCAGTTTTAGCTAACAAATCTACATGCTTGCACAGAAAAGCTACAGCCATCATGGAGCATGTCAGCACTCAGAGTGCCTGGCGCAGATTTAGAGTTTTCAGTTTATTGCTGAAGAGTTATTGTTAACTCCATTGTTATACACTTTCTG
Organism: Pyrgilauda ruficollis; assembly: GCF_017590135.1. NCBI lineage: Eukaryota > Metazoa > Chordata > Aves > Passeriformes > Passeridae > Pyrgilauda > Pyrgilauda ruficollis. The sequence goes on from NW_024525267.1 coordinate 6,796,419, forward strand.
CAATTAAAAGTCCCAGTCACACTTATCATTTTTAAACATAGCTAATAAAACCCAATAAATCCTGAGATGTTAGAGGTTTTCCCATGCCGTTAAACATCTGACTTTTTTTTTTATGCTGGATTTTTGACCTATGTTAGGATAGATTTTGGAAGTAAACTGGCTGTTGTAAGCTGCTTTACTTCTGATTTGCTTAGATCTGCCAAATTTGTCATTTTTATTATAGTAAGAGTGAGGCAATACTTAGACCTTTTCCCTCATGCTTGCAACAGGTGATCATACAGCGTCTCTTACAAGTCATCTTCCAACCTTCTGTGCTCTTTGTGTCATAAATTATAAAGAATAATGGTTTTTGTTTGTTTGTTTTGTTTTAGCAATGACTTTTGGGCTTTTGTCTCATATGAGTAATGTTTTCTCTCTTTTCTATCAAAGCTTGGAGAGAATGGACTTTTCATTTTCTCTACAGGTTGTTAGAGTTACAAGTTCTGACCATCTGTATTCACACGTTCAGAAAGGTATCAGGGTACATGGATGAACCCAGACAGGTGGACAGAATAATTTTACCCTGTGTATTTCCCAGCACTTCATGAACTAGCCTCAGCAGCCTTGCAGTGAGCACTTCCAGGATCCAGCTTCTACTGACAAGGTTATGGATCTGCTTTTTGAATGCTTCAAGGTTAATCTTAGTCTCAAATTCCATGAACATTCAGAGATCCTAATGCCAAGTCAGTATATATATGTAGTGCAAATAGTATCTATTGAGATATAATATCCACACAAATAGTATTCCTCTTATAGGAGCAGAGATACTATAAAATCCAAACATATCTAGGATAAGAACAAATAACAGAAAACTCATACTCATCAGAATCAACCTCACTGTAAGAACATGGCTCTTTGCACCCTGAAATTCATTACAACTATTGGGATTGGCTCTTTGCACTACAAAAGAGTTTCACTATCTTTGAGATCGTTCCGATGGGTTAAGTATACAGACAGAGGAAGTAAGGAAAACAACATGCGTGATCTGGAATAGAGATTACTGAATGGAGGGGTGTGTATACACTAAGAACCAACATCCCTCTGAAAGCTTTGGGAGGCTTAGAGGCTTGAAACCCCCTATGTAGAAACGTGGGTCAGAAACTTTTTATCAGGGTGAGCAGAGTTGTGCATCCCTGATCTCACCTCTTCCCATACACAAGAAAGGGGCCAAGTTTTACACCAGGTGAGATGCACCTTAGTTGAAGCTCTGGGCATACTTTTCCCCAGCAGTGTCATTTAACACACATCTTCAGGTTTTGCTTATCAAGTACAGGAGCTGGGAACACTGTGTCTTTAAAATTGTAAAGTTTCTGTACCAAAGGATACAAAATGCTCACACCCACATCTCTCTGCATTTTTAAAAGCCCATCATCTACTGCAAACTTTTGCAATCTGCACCAGAGATTTCATAGAAAGAAAGAAAGAAAGAGAGAGAGAGAGACGTTTGGGTTTTAAGAAAAAAACTTACCAAAAACAACTGAAGTTCTCTAAAGTTGCCCTGAAGTTGAAATAGCCCAGAACACCCGTGCAGAGCCTGCCTTAAACTCTCTCTCTTTCTCACTCCCCCTCTCTCTCCAGCAATTGGAAGGAGGGCTGTGCTGAAATTCAGCAAACAATTTTCCTTCTATGTCGGCCGGGGCGTTCCTCACGGGCAGAAAGGGGATGGCTGAGCCTGGGTGAGGCTCGCTGCTATCCCCAAGGCAAAGAGCACTGTCGCAGATTACACAGCCTGTGAAATCCAATCCCTTTCTCTGCTCAGGCAACAGCTGTACGGCTTCAGCTGAGGCGGGAGCAGGGGATAGACCCTGGGCTTGGTGCTGGTCAGGATTTCCATGTCGGGGGACGCTGAGGAATGGGGGCACAGGGGTTTCCGTGAGCTCCGTGTCCTCTCCCAGCTTGCTGCCTGCAGCTGCAGGCACGGGCGCTCGCAGGGTGGAGATGCGGGGCAATTTCCGCGGGACTGGAAGTATATGGGATGTGGGCGCCCGAGCAAAACAAACATCTCTTTTCCTGAAATTCATTCCCAGCCTTGCTCCAGGACATAACTGGGTAATTAGCGTTGTAGGTATCGGTAAATTCTCATGCAGGCATGCACACACGCAGGATGCAGCCTGTCAGCCTGTCACAACAGCGCGGCTCAAACGCGATTCGAGGCTGTCCCAGTGTCCTCTCTAAGTTCGTTTTTCCTTGTCACTTTTAGTCAGCTGTTTGATTGTTTCCGAAAGCCCCCAGAAAGCTGAGCTGACAGTGCTTGCACCGAGGGAAGCGCTATGGTGGCTGGCAAGGTGAGAGTGCCAGTGCTTAGCGCTGCGTTCAGCGTGTGCTGATACTCTGCACTTGAGGGAAGCTGCTTAACCCAGCAAAAACGTATTTATGATAACTCCCTCTCACCTGTTTCTATTTCACCCCATGTAAAGGATAGAAATTTGTAATACAGCTAAGATTCCTCTCTCCCCAAGGAATTCCACTGATCCTTTGCCTCCCCCTCCCAGAAGCTTTAAGAAGTCACAGCAACAGATTTCAGCCCGGGTTTCCGTGTTTCACAGAAGCATCTGGCTGCTGGTTTGATTCTGTCAAACAGGGGTGAGGTGAGAGAAGGTGCAAAATACAAACAACACATGAGTAGCCCTGGGAGTGTCCTGCAATTGCTCCGGCTGCTGTGCCAACACCCAAGAGCAGGTAAAAAAACATTCCAGCCAAAGGAGAAGGGAAACCCCTGTGTTTACAGAGCAGCCTGGTTTCGTGACCAGGCAGATGCTGTCCTGGGGGGTTTTGTGCTGTTAGTTCTGAATAGGTTTTGATACCTGAAATTCTGCAGATGTTGGGTTTCTGGACCCAAGTTTGGAATGGGCTCACATGGTTTTCACAGAGGGTATTTGAAAATCTGAGAGGGAAAACTGAGTGTGTATCTCTGATTCCATCCTATGTGGGTGCTTAACAGACATTTTATGAAAACAGGGTCACACAACTACAGTATTTATAGTAAAGCCAATTATTTAACTTGTGCAATTAAAGTATATTATTACATCTAATTATACATTATATATTAATTACAGATCATGGATATAACTTAATTTAGAAATACTATATGCAATTTTATCTAATTAATATATACAGTTTTTCAACACATGAACTGAATAACACTTCAGCAATTTTGTCTATTTATTATGTGATTCTATTGTATATCTATACAAAATAAATAATATATAATCACATATAATGTGTGATTATATATCTATAATCATATATAATTAATATAAATATGTTGTGAAGCAGTATGCAGTGCACATGCAACCTCTGCCATCTTGTGAGCGTGGCATCCACATAAAGAATTAAAAGCAGTTGTTGGCTGTAGCCACTGCAAGGTGGTAAGGCTGTGAAGGAGGAAGATGAGGCAATGGGACAGTGTCAGCACAGGGGACATGAGAAGGTGGCACCTGAAGTGTTGAAGGCCAGGCTGGGTGGGGTTTGGAGCAGCCTGACCTAGTGGAAGGTGTCCCTGCCCACAGCAGGGGCTTGGAGCTGGATGGTCTTTAAGGTCACTTCCAACCCAAACCATTCCATGATTCTGTGTTTCAAGCAAGATGTCCTGCAGCTGCCTCAAGGATGGAGGTGCCAGAAGCAATAAAGGCCGCCTGAGGTGCAGTCAACAGCAGCAGAGTGAACTGAGCTGGCTGAGAATGGGAACAAGACCTTGCTAAGAGCTGGCTCAGGCTTGCTCTGCTGCCATCCCTATTTCCGTGCACTGTCTTTAGGACCATACCAAGGTCCAGCCTTTCTGAGCCACCTTACAACATCCTGACAAACAACATACATTTTTAGAAACAGGCATGCAAAACAAGAAGCCCAGCCTAGATCATGGATTGATGTGGAACAGTTCACTGGATGCAGAAATGTGACTCCCACCTCCAGGCGAGCGGTGCCAGCAGCAGCACTCCAGCAGGGCACAGGCTGTGGGGTGGCAGCAGCTGCAGTGTGCTCCATCCCCAGCCAGTGCTGCACTTCAGCTGTCTTTGCTGACTACATGGATGGGCGTTGTTTCTATCTTGTAAGAATTTTTAAAGCCCACATGAGACAAACTCCTGGCTAAGTTGAGAGGAGCCAACTGTTTTTCCATAAACCTGAAAGAAATGACTGTCGGTTTTCATGGTATTGGGAAATCTACATTCACTGTCAGTGGCTTTTTTCCAGTTTCATCTCGGAACTGAAGGTGTAAGTCCGGATGTCTGAGCACTGCCCTGCAGCTGTGAGCCCAGTGAAGACTACTGCTGTGTTAGAGATTTATCCCCACACAACTTCAAGCCTAAAATCTCCCCTCTTTTCAGCCAATATGGTGCTGTTCTGGGACTGTCAAATTATTGCAACATTATTTGACTGACAGGAATTCATAATGCTCACTTGGTTTATTTTTAAATATTTATCAAATCCACTGTTTGTCTACTGAGCTATTGAAAAAATGCTATCAGACCGATAATTTCCCAATTCACCAACTGATTCCAGCACGAGTTATTCAGTGAGAACACTCCAAACAGCCCTTGTGTTTACTCTTCTTGACAGACATCTAAAATTAAAAGATAAAGCTCTTTGAGTTATGCTGCAGCAATATTAAAAAATATTCCTTTCTGCTCAACTGCGTTGCCACGGAGCACCATTGTATCTCACATTTCTCTATCCCGTATCTAACCCCATTTCCTAACTTCCCTGTTTTCTCAACATTGTTTTCTCTACTCTGCTCACAGGTAAACCTACAAACACACAGCTGAATGACACAAGCTTTCTTTTATTAGTGCTACTCACACCCTGACCTGTGCATGGACTCATGTTAGACTTGGGCATAAGGGTGTGCTGCTTTAACAGTAATTGAGAAATGAGATTAAAAACAATGGGAATATTCCTGTGTTTTCTTTGACCCAAAGAGAGAGAGGCAGTGTGTTCCATGAGATTGTAGTAAAGCATGCTCTGGAGCACAAATCCCTGTAGTTTAATGTGGAGGATGCAAGGGTGATAGTTTCTATTATTTTTCCTTTTTAGCAGTTATGAATCTTCAGATATTTGGGGGGAAAATATGAAGCCACAAATTCCCACTAGTAGATAAGACTGGGTTGCAGAGATCAGCTAGAGAAAGCAAACTTGTCTGCATAATTCCGAAGAGAGTTAAAAAATTGAGGAACTCCAGCTGAAAGAGAAATAGGCTCCTAAGAGAATGAACCACAGGAAAAAGAAAAAGGAAGGGAAAGACAAGATCAGTGTGAACTCAAGATACAGAACAGTGGATGGAAGTGAACAGACTGGCAATGAGAGGAATGAATGGGTGGAAGCATCTGGCCACCAACTCTCAGTTCTAGCCCAGAGGAAGAAAAATGTAGCATGAATCACCAATTTAGACATCTCCCATGCTTTGTCTCCCATGACTGCATTTTGTTACGACACAGGAATGTATATATTTATCTATTTCACAGTCAGTTAGTTTGAACTGAAAAGGTATTTAAGCCAGCCACACTAACTTCCTCTTCATTTCTTCTCTTTTGCAATACATAAACCATTAATTTGATTGATTTGCTTCAAGATTTTTTTGCATAAAGCTCTTCCATTTGCAGGTAGACATGCAACCTCACAGACAGAGAGAGGGGTATGGAAATGAGGTTCCATCACTGCCTCTTTTAAGAAACCTCAGGGTTGGACTCAAAGACCTCTTTCTGAAGTTAATCAATTCAGATGAGTTCCCCCCAAAAAAGTGAATGGGTGTCATTCATGTGTCTTGTAACTTAACTGAAGTCTGTCCTCCAAATAGATTGGTCTTTTCATCTGAGAATTTACCCAAAAGAGGCTCAGTGTCTACCTGCCTGTGGCAAATTCTACCAGCACTACCTGCTTCCTGCACTAACACTAAGATGCAACTGACAATATTTTGTATAGAAAGAGGTTTCTCCTTTGTGAAGATAAACAAATGTCAACTTCAGGTATTCAGGGCTGGAGTAGTAAAATCCAAACTCATGGCAAAATAACCCGAACAAACCCAGGGAAGAGTTGTATCTTTTCAGAAATTCAAATATTCTCTTCCAGGATCCTAAACACCTAAATTTTTTTCACTTTAGTAGTTAATATTGTTGCTGATGAAAAAAAAAAAAAAAAAAAAAAAAAAAAAAGGAGCCTAAAAATGCAGATCTACAACCAGCATAAACAAAAACCCTGAACAACGACAGAGAAAGCATTATTTAGAAATGAAACAAAATGAGACATTTCCAAGAGCACTCCTTTCACTAGCAGGAGGAGAAGAAAGAGGAAACTAATTCACCCCGTACAGTTTCTTTTATTTTGTCCTCGGGCATATGCTCCATCTCTCTTTGTCCCCCAAATGCATTTCCACTGGCCCTGACAGTGCTGGCATTGACCTTCCGCAGCCAAAATAGCTTGGACAGAACGAAGCAGAGAAACAGGAGCCAGCCAGAGCAAGGGGCAACGCAGCCACGGCTACGGACCTGGGGGAAAACTGCTGTAATTGGCAAGGCTCGTACAAAATCCATTTTTGTACAGGGCACCCATGGAGCTGCTGCCTTCCTGGCCTGCCAGTGGCGTGTCACATCAGTCAGAGGAGAGGGGACAAAGCCACCGCCTGCAGAACTGTCACCCCCTGGGCTGAGGAGTCACTGCTGCTGCTGCTGGACATCCACACTGTGCTGCGGAGGGCTTTAATTAAAAGTTAGTATTTACCCCATGTTCCCCAAAACCATCTCGCTCCCTGCTCTCTGCTGCTTTCAGTTCCCCACTCAAATGGAGTTCAGAGCTGGCTGACCGTGAATCTTTATTATTTTACTATTTCAAAAGCTGTCATGTGTGAAAAGCAGACCTGGGCTCCTCCCTGAAAAGTGAATATTAGTGACAAATAGCCGACAGGAGGAAAACAAAAGCAGCTCTTCAAGCTGGAAGGATAGATGTTAATTACCCGTGAATAACCTGTTTGTACTAGGTGGTAATGCTCAAGCACCTGGAAATAAAAAAAAAAACTATTTTAAACAAACTGTTTCTCTTTCTGCAATGTCATTATGCTGCCTTAAGCACTTTTATTTCCACAGTTTTGGTACTTCTGGATATCACAAAATCAGTAAGTTTCTCGTTTCGAAATCCAGGGAAGAAAACGCCCTAAGAACTGTCAAAGTATGAATACAACATTCACAAACTCTCCGTTTTCAATCACTTACCGAGTTAGATATTTCTGAAGTACTTTCAAGCATCTGTGTGACATTTGTTATATTTGATCAAGACACCTCCGTTTTCAATCACTTACCGAGTTAGATATTTCTGAAGTACTTTCAAGCATCTGTGTGACATTTGTTATATTTGATCAATATAACAAATCAAAGACACTTTTTTTCCTATCAAATTGAAAGTTGAAGGATATTGCCACCGATATGGAATAAGATAAAAAGATCTGATATAAAAACCAGCCATCAATAAAAGCCAAGTATAATTATTAAATGCAGTAGCTCAGATGCCATTGAAAAGAGCAGAACTTTTCATCTGCTATAGCAAAACACATTTCAGATGCTTCACTAAATGTTGGGGGGTTTTTTTCCCTTTTCCTGTATGGAATGTCCCTGTATGGAATGGCATAAACTCTTGCATTTTGTGGGTGCTCGTGTGGTTTATGGCATTCCTGCTGAGGAAATGCTTCAGCGAGCCCTCCCTTGTTGTCTTTCTCTCCAAAGCCTTAGAACAGTTCTTAAACAAAGATCTTAAAAGAGTCCTGGCAGATGATCCCACTATGTGCCCTGGGGTTTCCATGGCATTTAGTGGTGGTTACCAGTGATTAGCACGTCTGTGGAAGGAGTAATTGGGATCTGCACTGAAATAATCCCTTTCTTCTGGCTTCGGGTCCCGATGAAAGCTGCTCTCGGCGATGGAAGGGTGTAAATGTTCCCCTGGGCACCTGGCTGTGCCCACGCAGCCCCAGCCAGGAAAGGGCTGTTTGCTGGCACGGGGCATCTGTATTTCTTACAGATACTTCTTTTTAAGAGTGTTTTAACCCAAACCCTCACACACATCTGGAATAGCACCTGATACTGGATTACCTGCACCTGTTTCCGTGTCCTGCCTGGTGGGCACCAGCTGGCAGATGCTGCCTTTGACAAGCAGCAAGAAGCCCAGGTGAATGGGAAAAGCAGGAGAAACTCCCTCAAAGTGGGAACAAGCAAGCACCAGCTCCTGTCTTGCTAGTAAAACAAACTGTTTTCCTCCAGATGATGAATGCTCACCCTGTTTTGCCCCTCCGTTGCAGGGGCACAGAGGGAGGCTGGGGATTAAGGAAGGGTATTTCACACACACAGGGGCTGCTGTGTGTCTGTGGCTGGCACGCACCACCATGGAAAAACAGGGTCAGGGCTGCTGCTGTGCCTGAGACTCGGTGTGCATCTTCAGGGCGTGGGCTGGGACAGAGAAAGGACTCAGCAGATGACAATGGGGCTCAGTGTTTGCTGTAGGATGTCAGCAACACAGCAGGGTTTATTTCTTAATGAAGTGAGTCACTTGATTGGTATCAAGTATCTGTTAAGTTGAGTGATGGGGCGGATCCAAATGTTAGAGGACCTAGTTTTAAATATACCATTCACTACTCCGGACTGGCTTGCACTGTGTAAACAACATCAGTGAGAGATGGAAATACATTAGGTTAATTCCATCTGGGATTTCTAACTCTCCTGCTTCCTCACAGAGCTAAGACTGATTTTCCAACAACACAAAATTCACCTCAAAGCCCTACATCCCATCACCAAAAAGCCTTCCCTTGGACAGAGGAAAGCCAGAAGTACAGGGCAAGTAAAATCAGATAATCAGCACAGTTATCTGACTTCTGCACTTCAGCTTACTCAGCTGAACCAGCTCGCCGGTGTCCCAGAAAGGAAAGCTCTGGGAAACAGCAGCCAAGAGGGAGTAAGAAAAGGAGTGCTCCCTCCACAATGCATTTGTGATTCCACTGGCTTTGTCCTGTGCAGTTCCTGTACCTGGAATTAAATCTTTGGGCTTTAAGTATCTTGGGACATATATGTATATTATGTATATCCTTGTATATTTTAGTTTCAGGTCTTTTCATCCCGTTTACTGCCACTGAAGTCAGCTATAGTATTGCCTGTGACTTTTAATGGCAGCGAAGTTGAGCCCTTTAATGCTTCATTCCTGACCTTCTCCCTCTGAAGAGCAGAGGAAACAACAGCAACCAACCTCAGATGGGGTGAGAAATCCATCATGTCATCTTTTTCACCAGTGCCAGAGAAAGGTAAAATGTTACTGAAACTGCCGGACTTCTCAATACACATCCAGAAATTGAATTTAAACATTGATTGATGCTCCTGGCAGAGAAAATCACCTTGATAAGTATGAATAGGATTCCTTTGGGTTCTGCTGAAACACTCAGCTGTGAGGCAGCATTTCTGTGTGGAGGAAGAAGCCCTAAAAAAGAACTTTCCCCATCACTGCACTGGTGCCTTTGAGTTCAGCTGCCAGCCACTTGGTTGGGTGAAGAAACCCAGTGTGTAATAATTAATTCCTCCTAATTTTCAATGATGCTAATGGTAAACATTCAGTCTTGCACAGCACACAGTGCTATGTTGGTTCTGGCTGCAGTTGCCAATAGATAGGAATCAATGAAGTGAGAGAGAATAGCTCATATTTTTTTTAAAGGGAGGGAGACATTATATATATTGTGGAGTTTTGAGAGCAGAAGTGCTCTCAGTTGCTGATGAAAACCCTGTAAATGTAGGCTGAGAAGAAAGAGCCCAAAATGGGTCAGGAGCAGAGAAGAGCATTTATTCTGAGATCACAGCAAACTGAACAGTGCCAGTAGTGAGTCCTGTTCTTCCACAATCTATCTCACACAAGTGCTTGTGTCTTCAGTCTTTGTTTGCTTATAAATAAAAGTATTTTAGTTTTACTTTTCCTTTAAAAAAAGGTATTGAATATATTTGTGGAGTAGAACTGAATCTTGAAGATTTTTATACAGTATTCATTAAAGGATTTGAAAAGCTAAATAAAGAATTACTGATAGTTTAGCTTTGTCTTGTTTCAAATAAGAACTGATGTTATTAATTAAAAGAATCCCAAGAAGTACCTGGATTGACCAGTGACAAAATAGAACAGCAAAAAAAGAAGGGAGAGGGGATGTAGCTCTTCTCTTTTCTATCTCATGCTTGGTCAGCTTAATTATGTTAGCTTAGTTTAAACACCTTTGTTTTTAAAAAATGGGGAAAAGTCCTTAGAAGTTCCTTTACTTGAAATAGGTATTCCTGTGGACAAATGGTTAAGACAGAAGTTAGTGGGGAATTTTTAAAATGCATTTTTTAGCCACTGTTCAGTTCTTGCTCAAGGAACAGAAACAGAGGCTGTAGTGCTCCTCATGGTATCGCTCATGATCCTCCCTGCTCACACGGTCCTGAGCTCCCTCCAAGCCCCTCTGGCAGCTGCAGGATCCTGCCTGGACTGGGCTCTTGCCCGGGCATACCATGTGCCACGTCCCAGCCCATGATTCTGAGTAATACGAGTGACTCAGGAACAAACACATGTGACACCTCACAAGCAGCTCTGTGAAGGCTTCCAATTTCCCACTAGATAGCCACATGATTCATCACCTTCTTCTTCTGCTGATGGCTTCCTATCTAGAGAGTGGTTCAGTTAAACAGCACTGGCCCTACATGGCCCTTTGAGTTGCCAAATTCAAAATCCTGGTTTCAGGAAACTATTCCTTTTCCAAATATTCAACAAATACATGACAGAGAAAAAGGTGTGATAGGGAAACAGAAAAGCAGAACTGCAAGCATCACCTGCTTAAGTGTGATTTGTTAGTCTTTACTAAAGGTTTTTGGGTGCAAGAAGAGAAGAAAGTTATCCTTTAAGCAGCACCCATGAATGAGGATGCTGAGTGTGACAGCTGAGTGTGATGGGGAAACAGCACGGGGTCAGTCCTCGGGCTGCCTTTTTCTTTTGCTTAGGGCAGTGACAGGGCTCAGAGTGTCTTGTGATAAACTACTGCCTGGAGCTCATTTCCATCTGTAATTGTTAGCACAGCTGAGTATTGTCCCTGCTAAAGGAATAAAGGAATCACCCGTTGTTACTCCGGGCTCCCTGGTGACTCAGCTCCCGAGCGCTATTTCGGGTGGCAGAGGAGAGAGGCTGCCAGGCTGGCATCCATCCCCTCCTGTTTCCCTGGTGGAAATCCCATGTGGCTGCACAGGACAGGCTCTGGAGCTCTGCGAGCTGTCTGAAGGGATGTCACGGATGTGCTACGAGTGATCCATCATTCACCCGCGGGAGGAAAGCCAGAGGAAGGGAAACTAAAACGTGAATCTGGTGAGCACAGAAACCCAGCAAGTGATTCATGCTGTGTGGAAAACGGGCCTCACTGGGTGTAGGCCTGTAATTCTGTAGAATTAAGCACAGCTACAGGGGCTAATAATTTATCTAATTTACAACAACATTTACCTTTCTCTTGGTTCTTAAAAATGCCCGGGCACAGCACGTGCACCATGGGTGAGCCTTCACCATGTCTGCTTGCCCAGGTGCTTTTCAGCTCCCACAGATGGCAAAGGGAGGTGGAATTCTGTTCCTCTCTTGTGAGCAGGGAGATAAGGGTGCAGAGCAGATTTTGCTTAGCATGCAAACCCAAAGAACAGCAATTAAACCAGACTTGATTTGGTTTGTATTCTCTCTTACGTGCAGTAATGCTGGATTCAGAGGGTTTCTCATTCACTTTCTTTTCTGAGCCCTTCTCATTGCGGATTTCAGTAAGAAACATGAACACCACTCCCCTGCTTCCTGTAGAGCTGCAGGAGGAGCTGGAAGGGCTGGGCACATTGCAGAAGGGTGCTCAGCTTTTGCCCCATGACCCCCTCAGGTTCACCTTTCTGCTCGCCTTGCTTCCATCATTTTCAGCTCCAAGACTAATTCTGGAACCACATCCATAATGCTGTGGCCGAGGACTATTCTTTCCTTGCATTAGAATATTTTTATAGTCCATTTTGCCAAGGAATCACAACAGAAAAGCTGCAGATTGCCTTTTCTGATTATTCTCTCACTCTTTGCTGAAAAGTTTCTCTCATCATTCTGCTGAACAGGGAAATTTCAACAGGGAAAAGCCAATGAAACACAGTTTATATTCAAAGTTCTCACTCAACGAGAAATGGATTTTTTTTTTTCTCTGGGGAAAAGAATTAATTTCCTCTTCTGGATTTTGAACTTTATTCCTTTCTTACAGATCCTTTGGTGAGAAATGAAGGACCCATTAACCATCTCCAAACTGATCATGTACCACAGAAAACCAGAAGCCCTTGGAGGCAACGTGAAGTCCCCAGTCAACAAACTGAAACTTTAAAACTGGTAAAGGAATGAAGGAGTGAAACATCCCAAATGCCCAATCAGTCAGTTTTATTATCATGTTGTGTGTGGTCTCTGTGAAAATCTGGCCACATCTCACAAACTCTGAGACCATCAAAAAGATGTTGCATGTGCATACCCCATAATAAAGCCATTAGAAACCCAAGAGGAGTTTTCTAGTGTGAGTCATGATACTCAGGAAGAGATGAGGCAGGGCAGCCAATTCACTTTTAAACAGCAGTGTGAGCCCAGTGCAAATTCAGCAAATCCAGACGACCTGGATATCGCACACAGTGTTTTATTTACAGGCTCAGAAATGCCTAAATCCCAACCAAGCTGCAAATCTAACTCCCTGCACTGATATGGAGGCAGGAGGGAGGGTCCAGATGCAAGCAACAGCTTCAAAGATTTATCTTAGCACCCACCTAATCCTTCAGTAGACTTGGAGAGAGGAGGACCAAGGGCTGTGAGGTAAAGGAGTGAGGGCGTGGATGAATTGGTTCTCAGTAACTGCACAGAGGAGAGCCTTGGTGAGACCTTAAAGACATCTTGGGAAAGAGATCAATTTCAGGTACAGCACCAATCTTCTATTTTCTACTTTTTTATCTCAAGGACATTTTGGCTTTTTTAGTAGAGAACAAGTTATAACAGAGCAGCACTGCAGAACATCCTTGGGGTGCCCATGAACCAGAACAGGTTTGGGAATCTGCAGCTCAAGGCCCACAGTTGTCCTTCAGGGCGCTGCAAAAAGGGAAGTTACCCTGCCAGATGTTAGCTACATCCTTCCAGCAAGGCCACCCATTAATATTAAGAAACAGCCACTTTATGAAGAACAAACCAACCAGGAACTCAGCAGAGCAGAACAGTGCAGGGCCAAGATGCAGAGGGCATTGGGTGTGTGCTTCAGACAGAGGCAACACGAGACAGGCAGGAGCCTGAAGCAGCCCTTCCTTCCCAACCGTGGCAGTATTCTCTTAGCTCAGTTGCCCTGCCTGTTCACCCCCTGAAACTTCACTGTTTCTGGACAGAACATGTGCTTACCAGGAACACCCACTCCTGGGGCAGGAGAGATGGCAGCACATCAGCGTCTGCTTGGGATCAATCCTGCAGATGGTAGAGGAGGAGAGGGGAGAGAGCAGGGAAGAACTGTGGCAGGCTGGAGGGATTCAGCTCAGGTACAAGATGGACTTAGTCAAGGCTCAGCCAAGGAGAGCACATCTTCACCTGGACTGAACAAGAAGCGTGGAGGAAACCTCCAGAGCTCTTGGAGGCAGATGCCAGCAATACAGAAGAAGCTGGAATTTAATGTGTGACACAATGAGGAAGGCAGAGTTAGAGAGATGGGTCTAGTGGGAAACAGTCCTCTCAGGAGTGTAGCTAGGATTTGCCCCTCGTGCATTTTCTGCCCACCACAACTGGATTTCACAAATCCTCTAGCACACAACTTCATGGGGAAGAGACATGGGGAAGATTTTGAGCATCCATTAATAGCAGATTAAGTAATTGGGTGGTAAGATTTTAAGCCAAGGTGTATCCACTGATGGCCAAACGCCACAATTCCCATTTTAGACCCCAAATGTTCAAAGAAGAACTTAGGACCGACTGAACAAACCACCACCCACAGCTGGTGATTTCAAAACTATTGTTATTTCCCTGGAATCCTGGAAATCTCTGACTGCTGAGCGAGTAATTTTCACTCATGAAATACTTAAGCTTTTTCTTTAAGGTGGCACTTTGCCAGCAGGAAGAAAGGTGGTGCACATCAAAAATGCTGGTTTTAGTTTTGGCCGTACCTGCTGACCCTGACCTGGTGACAGACAGAACACACTGAATGCTTTATAATGCATAAATACTTTGTCCATCTGGACGGGATGCACTCAGGACCTCCCATGGCATGACACACTGAATGGCCACCCTTTCTGCTGTACCTACTGGCATCTCACAAGGCAATTAGAAGATGATTTCAAAGCCACTGCTCCTGCCTTGGGGTTCCCATAGCCCCTTGCATCCTTTTGTCTTTAATTTCAAAAAGCATCATTGTTTGCTCATTCTGAAAATAAGGCTGTCCCTCAGGTTTAGGCACATCCATGAGTTTGCCCCTCTCATCAGTGATCACAAGCAATGAAGGACAAGCACAGTTGGTAGAAATAAGGGTGTAGTTACAGGCTTTTGCATCAAGTCACACCTTCCCCCAACCTCTAGGGTGAGAAATCTGTGCATTCTCCAAGTCTGGAGAGGTGTCAGTCAGACTGAGTGTACTGAAAGCCAGAATGGGGAGATGCCTGGTTTAGGACCTTTCCATGATCCTTTGAAGTATCCAAACAAGACAGCACAGCAAGAATTACGAGAAAATTGACACCCTCAAGCACAGACAGACTTTTATTCTGAAAAAACTACTTAAATGCAATCTGCTGCTGTGTAATATATATGCCAGAGGGACAAAATATGGTGTAAAGTAAGATCTCAGCAAGTTGAGATCCAGCTTACATATTTGGCCTATTTAATCCAAGGATGAAAATAATTACACAAAGTCAGTCCAAGCAATCCCAGAAGGATTTGAACATATGAAATACAGTCACTGCAAGCAGCGGAAGGAAGGGAGAGCTTCACCAGTTTCAGTTCCCCTTGGCTTTCCTACGCTTGTGTGTGAATTTGGCCCAGAAAACTGTCTGGCACAGGGGATGGTGATCATTCATCCTTTCTATTTGCACAAGAATGTGGGAAGGGCTTAGAAAAAGCTCCTCTTCTCCCATCTGGGGGTCTGGGTGAGTGCCAGTTAAGTTCAATGATGCATAACCATTTCAAGAAGCTCCTTGCCACTCTCTGTTTTGCAGGCATTTGTAATGAAAGCAAATGTACATGCCCCAGTAGCATGTTGGTTGCTCTGTCAGGGTAGGGGGTATCCTACTTTTCTCTGCTTGTCATGACAGCAATACCAGGCAGAAAGGAAACAAAACCAGTTTATCACCTTAGCACACATCCAACAAGATTTTCAAACCCCAGAAGCTGGGGAAAAGAGAGGGAAGAAACTTAACACGCAGGTAGAAAGTCTTGATGTGGTGTGTGCTCAGAGAAGCCAGAAACTACATCTTCTTGAGGGCACCAAGTGCCTCTTCTCACACACATGAGCAGCAAGGCAGTGGAGGCAAAGCAACGGGATGAGCTGCAAGAAGCGAGCTCCTACCTGGAAGCCGTGGGCAGGTTTCAGTCCTGGTGTCCTGCTGACAGTGTCCCTGCTGTGATGGATGAGGTGCTTTGCTTTGGGTCATTCATGCACCCAGGTCCCTGGGTGGGGCCATCAGGGGCGGCTTTGGCTCCAAACCCCGCCTCGCAGCATGTGAGCCCTTCCCAGCCCGCCCTTCCCAAAGGGTGCTCCCCTGTGCCATGTCTCTGGGAGCCCTCCTGAGGAGCCTCTCTGCGTGCTGAGCGGCGAATTGCAGCCAGCCTGCCTCGCCTTTGAGTCCTGGCCAAGGCTTTGTTTGTTTTCTCTTCTGTTTCAAATGTCCTCTGTGCCTTTCTGGCTCAGCTAATTAGCTACAATGCGCTGCTTCTCCAGTTTTTAAGTGCTGCCCAAATAATAGTGGTCAGACCTTGAGAGACTTTAAAGCTCTGAAGGTGTGCTGAAGGTGTGCTGAGGAAGGAAGGTGGCCTCTGCCTGTGGCAGGTTCATCCAGCTGATACAGAGAACATCAAAAAAGACACAGAGGCTTGGGGTCAGTCTCATAATGGGGTTTGAACCTTGGTATCTGCAGAGCCCTGCACCAGAACTGCCACATCTATGCTTCTGGTCCTGGCACACATCACTGGGCTCAGGTAACTGAGGGGAAGCCATCAACACCTGCAGTTGCAGGAGGGGTGGCTGAGATGGAAAGGATGACGCCATGAACACATTGGTGCAAAGGAACATCTCCAGGGCATCCTCAGCAGCCATAAAGAGTGAGAAACCTGAGAAAGAGGCACCTGGGGAATGGGGGGAACTGCTCTGACCCTGCTCAGAGGGATAGACAGGAGAAAGACAGAAAGGCCATGTATAGGCAAGAAAATCAGGAAGAAAAGCAGCCTCAGATATTTGGAGTTGTTCTATCAGATGGACCATCAAACTGTATTTTAAAGGTTTGTCTGAGCTTGACTGTTCTTACATCTCCATGATGTCACTTATCTTTACCTACCACAAGGCAGTTTGTCCAGGGGTTAAAACTGCAGTTTCCAGCCATGTGGCAGCCTGTTGTAATCCGCCCCTATTACATAACCCAGCAAATATTTTGCTAAAGTTCAGTTTAATTGCAGGATTGATGGTGGCGAGAAGTCTATTCTCCTTTATGAATTTTTCCCCTTTGGAAATCAGGATAGACACATGCAAAGGGCAGTTTTTTCTCTGCTTGCCTTATTCAGTGGCTAAGAAAAGGCACCATGTTCCCTCTCACACCAGTCATGTTTTGCTTCTCAAGGGAAAAGTTAACATCTCTCCTTTCCCTACTTCTCCTGCTGTGGCACATACCAGAGATCAGAGTGCAAGAGACAAACATGACACAAGTCAAGCAAAGAACTAGAAATAGGGTAGGGAGGAGGTGAGTTATCCTTAGTCCAAATTAGGTGGAGCCCAGCTATTCTTGTGCTGTTTTCCTCAGGTCACTCTGGATTAGGGGAGGACACAAAGGGGAAGGGAGTGAGACAAAAAAAGTTTTGCCATTTAGCTTTTTCCTGAGACTGTTTATATGTTGCTTGACATAATGTCATGATCATTCATGGCAAAGCTTTCCTAGGCTGTTTTCTTCCTCCTCCCTTTAATGCCACTGTTGCCTTTCTGATGATGGGTGGGATCTGTGTGGCTCTTTCCAGATCTCATATTTTCTCCTGCTCTTCCTCATGTGCTTCTCTCTTCTCATCATATTATTGGCCCTTCTGTGTAATACAGAGAACAGCTGTTGGAGGCTCAGATATGCTGAATGTTGGGCCAGATCACAAATTTCTCTGTTCTTTACAACAACTTCAGATCCAGCTCTTTCAGATCCACGCTGAACCACCTTTTCCATCTTTTTCCGTACCCTCTTTTAATCCTTTTTGTTTTTCTAATCACAGCTGTAATCCCCATCTACTAAAGCTTTTTGTGGCCCAGCTCCCTTTTCCAGTTACACTAGTGTGAATCCAGAGTAAATCTGCTGGTGTAATTGGGATCATAAGATATGAGATGACTGTACCTTCCAGGAGCCAGAGCCAAAACCAATGTCACTGTCATCAGCATCTTTCTCGCTGTTGTTTCCAATATCAAAGAGACATTGTAGTCTGGGAACAGTGATACCAATCATCAGACTGGGAGTTAAGTTGCATCATTTACCTACTTCAACCTTCTCCAGATGCTTTCCAGCCATTAATTAAGTATAGCAGCCCAATAAAGACAAGGGTTATCATTTTCAGGGTGAGGCACTAAGAAGGCACCAATGTTCTCAAAGGCACATACGAAGAGTCCCCCCTGGCTCTGTGGTGAAACCCCACATTGATTTTATTGGCTCAAAATCAGCAAGAGTAAAAAGAAACAAACGAAAAGTCCCTGTCTCTTGTCTATGTCTTACCAGACTGTTGATCCCATTGGGAAAATGGGTGCCACAGAATGGGTGCTGAGTCTTTGCCATGCCACAGTTGTGTCAAATTTGGGGTTGGTGTTTTGTTGAAGAGGGTCAGAGGAAATATAAATGTATATGACAAGCCACTCCATACGGTACTGGCTTCACGGGGCTATCACATTTCCCCTTCCAGCCCATGGCAGCAAGCTTCCAGGTCCCTTAGGATTTGGAGATAGATTTTCCCTTTCATGCTATTGTTGAGTCCCAAAGGGATTTACTGATGTTGGTCATCAGTCCAAGCTAAACACAGCTTTAGCCACAACACAAACCAGACCTTGAAAACAAAAGTGTGGAGAACTTGATCTGTTCTGCATTCATCCACATTCCCAGCACTTCTCCTGAAACACATCTGATGCCACAGTAGCTTAAAGGATTCTGCTTCATGCTGTGTGTCATGAACTTAAAAAAAAAAAAAAAAATAGAAGCCTGGAAAACTTCCCAGATTGTGCAGTGCATCTGCCTTTTGTGCCCTATGAAAAGGGTGAAGGTGGTAGGGCTGTTTCCTTTAATTTTCTTGGCCCATAAGCGTGCATCATGTTCTCACACAGGACTAGTCTGCTGGTCCATCCCAGCTGTGTGTTTCATGAAGAAAAGTTTGTATTGAGGTGAGATGGAGAGCCCCATGGCAGTGAAAGACAGATGAAACAGTTTTGTTTCTTGTCTCTTATGTATTCTATGTACTCTAAATGCAAGTAGAAGAGTGTATGTTTAATGCACCTGTGTAATTTACAATTAATTCACTAGCATTAATTTACTAATATTTCTCCCACAGTAATTCTAACTAGATAGATTTTTTTTTTTTTCTTTGTACAGCCTGTTCTGACAGAGGAAGATACACTGATAGAAATCTAATGGTAATATGTACTAAAGAAAACTGGAAGCCCGGCCAGGACTAATTACTGCAACCTCAGACCTGGCTGCTGTCCGCATGGTGAGGCTCTGTGCAAGCACACGGCTGGCAGGGTTAGTAGGGGAACAAACTACTGCAGAAACAGGAATGAAAGGTTACACTTGTGCAACTCTTATGGCTCTGAAGATACTTCAACACAAAATATTATGCCAGCAAGTTTTGGTACACAGATACTACTATTTAGTTGTAATATCTGCTACTAATAAGTACAGAGGCTTAAGGCTAGAAAAATTGGAACCTTATTGGCATTTTCAAACTCATCTGTGTCTCATGACTGGACACAGTTATGCAATTGTCTGTGCTGCCATAAAGGCAGGGGTGTATCCTTGAGAAATAGTTATTCCTTTGGTGTTTGAGAGTTTGGGGCCCTGAATTTCCTACAGTGAACACACTCTAGCATGGGCTGGCCAGGATGGAGAAAGCTCCCTCATGCAGAATACCTGCCCCATGTGCCTTTTCTAACACATGGCTCTAGGAGGTCCCTGTTATCCCTTCTCTGCACCCCCTGCACTGCCACATCAACCCCAAAGGTGTGCTCTCAGTTAGACCAGGGAGAAAATAACCCTCCTGCAGCCTCACTGCCAATCTAAACCCATGGGGATATCCACTGCTCAGTAGTGCAGCCCTGAGCACCCCACACATCCAGGTTATCCATGGTGGCTGCACTGGCAGACACTACAGGACGGACATGCTGGGGATGGCACTGTGGTTGGGACAAAGGTGCACTGCCCTGTGCCACGGGAAACACGGAAACAAGGAAAGCACAACGTTCATCTGCACAGGGCACTGGCACAGGGTGACCGTGCGTGCTGCAAGCTTGGATCCAGAAGTATTTTGCAGCCACTCCTCCGTACAGACAAGCCCAGCCTGGCTGATTGTTTGAGTGTTTGTCTTGGCAGCGAGTTCCCACCTCAAACCAAGGGTGTCATTTATCTCCGGTGGTGGCAGCGCTCGCCAGAGCGAGGAGCAATAGCAGCAGCCCTGGAGGCCCTGGCTCGTGGGGGCTCTCCCTGGCCTTTGCTTCGCATTCTTCCACCTCTCACACAGTAACAAGAGCCCTGCAAAAGAGGCTGCTGCAGCCAGATGCCTTGGACGGAAACAGATGGTGCCCAAACTGCTGGGCGAAATGCATCACGCTCTGGTGCCCAGGGAGGAGCACACTACCAAAGCGGGCTTGAGATGTCTGTTGATCTTCCTTCTTGAAGTTTTGAAATGCGGCAGTAAAGAAAAATCAACATTTTTCAGCTGGTTTTGGTTTGCTGCTGGGGTATGTCCATTCCTCACATGAATCAGAAGCTGTGGCAAACACAATGTGCTGTGCCTCTGGCGGGTACATACCATCCCCATTTCTTGCAGCTTGATGGAGAACAGCAAACCCTTCATTGGACAGGGCATGGACAAAGAAAGCCTTGTTGCCTGTGGGGCTGTGTCATGCCGATGTTTCTTTTCCACTTGTGCTCATAAGTCACCAACGAGCCCGTGCGTACCCATTGGAAGTAGAAGTGTGAAACTAATAACTAAAAATATAAACTCTGGAGGGAAGAAGATGAGTCAGGAGGGAGGGAAGACCCAGAGAAGCCAGAGGGATGCAATTTACTGAGCCTGATTCATGATGCTGGCAGGGAGCTCTCTGCCAGAGCCAGATGAATCAGATTCCCTTTCAGTCCATGCTGGCACCACAGTTATTTTGGTGTCACCATGGGTAGAACAAGAGTAGATATTGGGAAGCATTACTGTGCAGAGAGTGAGTGTCTGCTGAAACTGAAACAGCTTGTCATTTTAACAATATTCTCACTGAATGAAGTAAAAGGAGGGAAAATGAAATATGCTGGTATGTCAGGTCAGACTTTCTCCTGAGAGCCCGGGGGGGTGTTCCTCACCCAAGCTGGGAGTCGGACTCCTACAGGTTTTTTTAATCTCTGTCTCTTGATGGGGCTGGAATAGATGCTGTTGCAGCTCATAGTCAAACATCTTGAGAAAATATTGCTAAGAAAAAGTGCAACTGTGCTGGCATTTTTGTTTAGATCCTCAAAATTTGTGGACCATATTCAGCAGTTCATACGGTGGAATGGACACGCAGCCTTTGGCATGGCAGACAAGAGCAGAGGAGAAGGGATGTCACTGTACTTGTAGTGTTTTTCTGGATGTCACAGCTGGCAACGGAGCCCTGACCAGGGACTTGTACAGCTCCAGCTGATCTCAGGATCTCAGGTGTGTTATTCCCACACAGTGCAAAGATCAACATGGCACCTGAGAAGCAGCAATCTTGGGGTCCAGGTGTCCATTCAGCAGAGGAATAAGGCACATGTCTTATTTTGACCCTTGCTGCAATCTGATGGCAATTAGGAGGCCATATACACTTGCTCAGTGTCTCAGTGAATGAAATCTTTTACAGCCATTAGTTTCTGGGGATTTAGATCATGCCCCAAAACAAGGTGAAAAAAAGATTTAGAAAACATTTGTGCTAGAAGGACCTCTATATTTTAGGATTTGGCCAATTGCCACAGTTTGCTGGTGGAGATGTACTCTTCTCCTACTTATTTGTTGTTCTGACTCAAAAATTATCCATGAAAAACATGTTCATCAACAACAGCAAAACACTCCCAGCCTCCTCCAGATGTCAGATCCAAGTGCATGCCTATTCTTGCCTGGCTAATAAAGAAAACTGGCAAATTTCTGTTTATCTGTTTCTCACCTGTGTCATCATGACAGTCAGCTAAAGCAGGAGCAGTGAATATAGCCGGCAGAGACAGGAGCTTACAAAACCAGCCTATTTTTAGCCAGCCCTCCTTCCATGCTGGGGAGGAAACGAGGCATTTAATACGCTCTGCTTGATGTGGGATTCATAGTGTGGTTTTCCCCACCCTTGCTCAGATGATCCTGCCTCATCACCACGCTGATACTCCTTTCTCAAACCCATATCACATGCCTGGGCAGCCAGCCAGCCTACCTGAGAAAAACAGAGCTGCTTCTCCCCGCCACACCCTGAGCTCGAGGATGGTAACCCATTGTCAGGAAACATCAGCAATAACTTTGGAAAGCAGATGCCTGTCAAATTTCACATCTTTCCCTGCTGCATCCCTTCCCAGCACAGATCTTGTTGAAGGTGCCACTTCTCTGATCCTGCTTGGCACCTCCCGGGCACCAGGGGCTGGTTGGTGCCATGGCACAACCCCGTGCAGGAGATGCTCCTCTTACATCTGACACACCAACAGCATCCTTTCACACCATCCAGAAAACTGGAACCACGGAACTAACAACCCAGCTTCATGGCATGGGCAAATTTTGTTTCCTTAGCCAAAAAAAGCCTGAAAAAACCCAACCCAAGCATTAATCGGTGAGGAAAGCCTGGTTTGGTGGCGTGCTCTGTTAGTGTTCTGGTTGTATTTGCTTCTATTATGTAGCACCTACAAGTCCCAAGAATGTCTCTGATGTGGTAAACAGAAAGAGTAGTAAGAACCACAAAAGTAGTTTGTTTGCTAAACAAGTAAATCTGTGCAGGCAGACAAACATTAGGAAAATGCTACTACCGGAAAAGTCACATTTATAAAAGAAAATATTTTCACCCAAACTATGTCAAATATATTTTGAATAAATCATATTTAAATACTGTCAGACTGTAATCCTAAAATATTTCCTATAACCTTATAGTGATTCAATTGGTTTATCTAATCATCAGGTAACCAGCAGAGAGTCAGAATATATCTTTTGTTGGGTGGAGAGATATGAGATATTCCTTGAGTTGTCTCCTTGATTCCAACAAGTCAGCTTAGGCAATAATAGGACTCAGAGTCTGACAAGCAATTTCTGACTTTCCATTGTTACGGAAAATATAATCTTAAACTATTTACAAAAGAAAACAGAAATAATCAGGCATTTAAAGAAAAAAAATTAAAAGTGCTCTGCTTTTAGACTATTGAAATCTTACAGACTGTGTCTTGTAGAGTATAACTTCTACCAGAATAAACAGCAAGGAAATTTATTGCAGAATGTAGATAAACATAATTTTTGTATATTTTAGGGAGAAAAAGATACTGTAGAAATTTCAGATTCCTGCCATTTTTGTAGATACAACTTTAAGCCTACAAGTTGCTTGTTTTAAAACAGGTCAATCTCTGCATAAACTAAAGAGCAGATTTGTAATTTATTGATACTCTTCTGCCAGCTAAGCACTGTTTTGCATTACTCTTTAGACTCATTCCTCCAGTCATCACTGTTCTGCTGCAGCGATATTTTATATTAAAATGTGTATCTTTCCCCTTAAAAAAAAAAAAAATAAATTGCTAATTTCCCCCACTCATTCCTCCAGTCATCACTGTTCTGCTGCAGCGATATTTTATATTAAAATGTGTATCTTTCCCCTTAAAAAAAAAAAAAAAAATTAAATTGCTAATTTCCCCTTGCTCTGCAGGGAAACCCAGGAAAATAATCCCTTCTTCCAAAGTGCCGTGTTGTCCAGCCAACAGACCGAATACAGAGCACAGGACACGTTGAATTTGCAAACATACAGTGCACAGCACAGCTTTAGCCATTGTAAATGCCGGGTGGATTGGATCATGCAGGAATCCTGCTACTCTGAGAAATGAAGGGCAAGCTCGTGAATTAAGGCATGCAACCCGACAGAGGTCATTTAGACACAGCTTGAATTTAATTTGTTTACAAAGTCAAAGGCTTCTTTAAGCATAGCTTCGACATGTGCAGGAAAGTTTAGAGGAGGTAACGACAGGCTTTTCTTAACTCTATTTTTCCTTATCTGATTCATGCAGCATCAGAGAAAGCCACACCCCAGCAGCTGCAGGGTTTGCCTGGGAGGCTGAGTCGCAGCGAGCGGAGCGCAGGGAAGCAGAAGCAGAACACAGAAAAGTATAGAAAACGTAAGCCCACCACTGGCTGGAGATCCTTGCCAGTTAGGAAGAACTAGATGAAAGCAGTCACACATCTTGGTAGATTGTGGTGGTACAGCAATAACAAGAGAGGAAAACTTTGTCTTTTCAGAGGATCCCGGTGCAGAATCAGTCCCAATCCAGAGGAGGAGACGGAGACTTTGTGATTCTGTGCTGCAGGAAAAGTGCAGCTGGACTGAAACTAAATGCTGACACACTCCCCAGCCTCTCAGTGAATATACATCCTTGGATGCCAACCAGATTATTCCGGGCTGCCCTGCATTGCATTATGCCTCACTGCTCACTGCTTGCAGAGCTGGAGTTCAGGTCATTGCAGAGAGGGAAGAGGAGTGGTGAGGATGTTCCTCGCAGAGTCTGAACACACTTAGGGAGATTGATGAGGGCTGCCCGATTGGCTGCTGCACTCCCCGGGCTCCAGCGGAGAGGCCACGCTGACATGAGAGCACAGCAGCTCCTGGTGATGGAGAGAGCCAGCAGGAGCGGGGCTGGGAGTGTTCTGCATGCCTCCCTGGGGAAATGCAGGCAAGCATGCAAGAAGGGTGAGCAGACCCTGGGATTTTCCCCTCCCTGTGAGCAAGATCTGATGCACCCCCCCACCCCCCACCACACCCCAAAATCAGCAGAAGGGAATCCCACTCATCTGTTTAAAATTACATTCTTAAACCCTGGACACTCATCAGAAGAAGGGGTTTTGGACACATCTTGGGAATAATCTTGTATTCATGGCCAGCTACTTACCACCACCAAGACTGAAAAAGAACAAGACATAGATTATATGTAGACTTTCTATGTTGAACTTATTCTAATGCTCAGACATTTCATTAGTAATCTTTAAAAAACAGGAGAATCAAGCTGCCCATTCCACATGTAACCAGCCTGGGGCCAAAACAGCTGCTGTACAAGAATGTGCACTGGGTCTGATGCAGTGCCCACTGAGATCAACAGGACAAGTTTCCCTGATCCTAGTGGGGGCTGAGGAGAGGATGAGAGCAGCCAGTGTGAGCCAGGAGACCAGTGCTGCTAAATGGGAATGTGTCCATTCCATCAGCCCTGTTTTCTGACTGTGATATTGTGATATTGGTGTTGGTGAAGAGCACAGGGTGGGATGGAGCTTCAAGGCTTTGTGCCAGAGTTGTCCTCCTTGGCATTTATGGCAAGGAAGGCAAGGAGTGTGGCTGTACTGCTTGGCATCCACCTTAGATTATGCCTAGCCCTTAGCTTGTCCTGAGGAGCACAACCCCCATGACACCAGTTAGCCTGGCCCCACCAGCTCTGGGGGGACTTGGTGCCTCAAAGATCACAGGAGGGGTGACTCCCACCAGAACTCAGGTCTGTGGACTTCTGAGGCCAGGGTTCAACTGCCACAGCTTTAGATATCTGCAGAATAAAGGCTTCATGCTGTGTCCCATTGCAGTCAAAGGACTGTGGTAATCCAACCATATTTTGTTAATTGTATCTTTAACCTTTATATTCTTCTAACTGTGCCTGATGGCATAAATCCTTGAGCAGCAGAGGCAGTCCAAGGCCCCAGCTTGTCCTGCCTCAAACATGGAGAAGATGGATCAGAAGATGGAGTGGTGACTCAGGGATTCTCTGTGCACATAGGATGTGGCTTCTCTCTATTTGCAGAACCAGCTGATCAAGAGAGCAGTGTGGTATCTGACAAGTGAATTATTCTTAGTGCAGTAGAGGAATAAAACTCCATGTGTTCTTCCCTACTCTTGAAAGCCCTTTAATACATGCTTTTGAACATAGTAAAATATTTAGTGAAGATGACAACAGCTCAAGTAAAATTGCAGATACAAGCACATGTGCACACACACACAGGAGAACAACTCAGCTGGAAGATCTCCCTATTTACTCATTTCAGCCATATGTTTGCACCTAGAAAGCCAAAATACCTCTTGGGGCAGATATTTTTGGTTAGCTTTCTTTTTGCTTCCGGTATCAGTAGTGAATTCCTGTGCAATGCAGAAAGTGTGCAGGATAAGGAATGCACCAATGTGTCACTATCCAGCACAGGAAGCAGAAGGGCAGGACCTGGAAGAGATCCATAACTGGTGACTAGATTTAAATGAGGATTCAGAGCTTGAAGCATGACATGTGCAGAAATGAGTCCAGCACTGTGCTGCCAGGCACCCCAGCTCTCTGCTTGGGCTGCTGCCTCGTGCTAAACACAAATACCCTCTGCAGAAACCTCGTTTCTGTTGCACAAGAGATTGGATCTCTCCCACACAGGCCCAGACGGGGCTGCTCTGCAGGAGAAGTTCAGTCCATGTGGACTCCTGAGCCTGCTGAGCTGCTGGATCTCCAGAGATGTTTTGTTAGGTATCCTTGGAGCTTAATTTATCCACAGTAGCAGGTTTGGGTTTCTCCACCTGCAGTGGTTTAGGGGTGGTACCCACTCTGGTGATAACACACCAGTCCATGGAGCACCCTCCTGGCATGCAGGTGGTCTGGGTTCAGTTCTCAGCTTGCTCTGCAAGGGTGAGGGTTTGGATTCACATTTTCCTTACCTCAGAAGAGCCAGAGACATAAATATGGAGCTTCACTGGATCTGGAAAACATCTCTTCTTGGCACCATTAAGAAAGCTCTGTGTCTCTTGCTTGCTGAATGCATTCCATCAGAGTCTTCACAAATGCAGATGAAGGGAAAGTGACAGCCCCTTCCTGAAGGAAATGGCCATAAATCAGTAGCTGCTTGCCCATGGACCAGATGTCACCACAGTCTCTGCTGAAACAAGGTCTGGGGTGCTGATAGAAGGGACCAAAGATTTAGAACTGCACAACCACACAGACCTGCTGGCCACCCTCTGCAGGGCCACAGCTCAGCCAGTGCTCCTGGGCTCTTCCCAGCCTTCCTGCTGCTCTCTGCAAGCATTTCCAACCTGGGAATAGGGCTATTGCTACAGTTTTCTGATCACGCCCTTTCTCTGTAAAATCCAAGCAGTCTTGTCCTCTGAAAATGTCCTCCCTCCACTGCTCATTACTTCAGCCAGGTGGAGATGCCCTCAGGGCTGGCAGCTGAGTCTGACGGCCTCAGGGCAAGTGTGTCATGGAAATATCCACAGATGACAGAGGAACAGGGAAAAGTAATTGCAAAGTGCTAATTCTCCCTCAGGGGCTGCGAACAAAAATAAGATAAAAAGACAATACCAGACCTTTCTCCTGACATTTCGTACCCCAGAAAATTTGTGGTGAGGGAGGAGCAGTCCTTGGTGCAAGTGGGTTCGGGAACACTGCCTGTCTGGGAGCCTTTTTCCATGTGCTGTGCAGCCTTGCTGCTCTGTGTCCCTGTGCTTGTCGTGTCTCCTGGACCAGGCCACCAACAGAGCAATGTCCCAAGGCAAGGCAGTCATTGCCTGCCAGAGTGTGGTGGTGTGGTATTTCTGGGCTCTTTGTTTCCAACTGAGTCTACAAAGACCCAAAAGTGAGATATTGGGGGGAGTGTGTTTGCATGACTAAGGACGAGAGTAACTGAAGTGCCTTTAGTTTTTCAAGCAGGACATTTACATTGCAAGTTAATTTTCAAGGATTTTTAAATAGTGTCTGGAAAGAGAAATGTACCTCTGAAGGAAGATTCCTCTAGAGATGGGTGTTGCAGACACACACACCTCTCCATTACTGCTCAAGGAGCCTGGAGGATGGATTCAGTCCAGTTTCTCCATTTTCTTCTATACACAAAGGTACCTGATGCCCATCCTAGGTACCTTAGGGCCCCATGACATCTACATGGGGCTAGCAGATCTGACCCAGGACCCAGGATAAACCTGTCCTCTTCAGAGGCAAGGCAGCATATCCTGGTTGTCTCAGAGAGCACGACTTGCCTACATTTGGACAGCTGCACCTGGCCAGGGAGGCTGCACTTTGACATTGTTAAAGCTGAGTCAACACATCTGTTCTGGATCTTGACAATTTGAATAATGGGTAGATCAAAATTGTTCAGAGATGCCTATTTATTTTTCTGCATTCATTCCTGCTTGTTTTGTTTGGTTTACTCTTTCCCTTGCACTTCAACTCATCCAAACAGTGCAGCACAAGTGAAGATGGCTCTTCAAATGAGTTTGTGTTTCTGTCCTGTCTGTACTTCCTGGATAGCAACACCTCACTGGGCTTCTTGTTAGAAAATTCCTCCTCTGGATGTGTGACCCAGTTCATCTCACAGGTAGGACTCCTCCAGAGGGTTTATGGCTCTGGCCTGGCACACCTCGTTCCTTCTGTGCTGTTGGAGGAGGGCAGCCTTGCAGGAGCACAATGGCAGGGTAAGGTCAGGGCACAGACCCGATCTGCTCGATTTTCACAATAACACCACAGACTTGACAAAAATATAAATACTGCCAGAAAATAGAGGCTCACAGTATACTTCCTAGAGGTATCACAGAATTACAGAACAGTTTGGCTTGGAAGGGTTATTTAAAGGTCATACAGTGACACCCCCTACAGTAAGCAGGGACATTTTCAAATAGATCAGCACCCACCCAACCTGACCTTGAACTCTTCCAGGGGTGGGGCATCTGCTGTCTCTCTGGGCAACCTGTATTTCACCAGTTTCATTGCAAAAAACCCTTCTTAATATCTAACCTTTTGGTCTGAATCATTTCCCCTTTGTCCCACCACTCCATGCCCTTGTAAAAACTCCCTCTGCAGCTCTCTTGGAGCCTGTTCAGGCACTGGAAGGTGCTATAAGTTTTCACTGGAGCCTTCTCTTCTCTGGGCTGAGAAACTCCTGCTCTCTCAGACTGTAGGATTGTAGGACAGGTGCTCCAGCCCTCTGATCTTTTCTGTGGCCTTCTCTGGACACACTCCAGCAGGCCCATGTTATATCCTGAGCAGTTCCTCAGAATGTCAGCGCTCACCATGTCTCCACACACCCGTGTGTTGGCATGACTTTGCCCTAGGTCAGTGTGTACGGGAGGAAGAATTCCAGCTGTCCTTTTGCTCTGCGGTTTCCATACCACTGAAAGGTCAAGGAGGCTGAATGCCTCCCTGATCCTCACATACTTGGGCAAAACATGGGGAACACAGCTCGTGCCTTTGAAACTGGGAGCTGGAGGAAGGCTGCTCAGCCACTGCATCTGTTCCCAGCAGGGCTGGCTGTGTGAGCCCTGCAGCGTCTTCTCCAGCCCTTCAGCTGCTCTGCAGCAGCACATTGCTGAACTGGGAGCAGCTCCTTTGTTCCCGTGGGCATGGGTGTCGCTGTCACTCTGCACTGTAACTTTCCAGGCTGCACAGCTATCTCCCAGCCTCCATTCCCACGTGCATCCCAGTGTCTGTGATCTAGCGTCCAAATGAATATACTTGCTCTTTTGAGGGCCCGGGTTCCTCTCTCTTCGTTCCCTTCTTTCCTGCTCTCAGTGTCAACCATTGACCCTGGTCAATGGGGCTGCCACTGCATGGGCAATTATGGAAAATGGGTGGCAGGAGATTTTTCCAATGAGGCCTGTTGGGATCAGAGGGGAGATGCATTGCCCTGGGAAACATGTTCCCATTTCCATGTCCAACAGGAGGCTCAGCTAGTCCCTCCTCAGCCTTCCCTCTCCCCTTCAATGGCCTCCTGAAGTGTGCCCATTCTTATTTGCCATATGTCTTCTGCTTGGATTTATACTCTGGCCAGTTCAGCTATTTGAGATCTGCAAGGTCCTGCAACATCTCCTGAATTACCAATGTTCTTGTTTTCTTTATGTGGCTCTGTGCTTTTTTCCTAGAGTGTTTTACATGACTTTTTAGATGATTGGAGGTTTTAGTCTACGTGACATGGACCAGTTCCAGTGACTTTTCCCACTTCACTTTTGTGATCTGGTATCTGCTGAGTTGCACAATCTCCTCCAACAGTAACATTCAGCTCATCACTCCCCCAAGGTAAAAATCTGCTTAGGGAGCTGCTCTCATCTCAGATGCACAAACCTTTTCTGGCACAAATGAAATGGGAAAGTCAGACAATAAAGTTCCCTGGAGCCAAATGGGTGTCACTCATTCCTGCCATGTCTTGCTCTTTTAAGCAGTACAGCAAGAACAGAACAGAGAACTTAGAAGCAAGTTTAGAAGTTGTCTGAAATTGTTCCTACAGGCAAGCAGAGCTAATAATTGTACATGGGAAAAATTAGATTCAAAATATTAAAATATTTTGCCTGAAATTAAAAAAAAAAATTAAAATCTCAACTTCAGCCTCCCAGCCCCATCTCTTCCTTTTAAACATGTCTGTGATTTGCACCAGTGTTGGAGCTGTGCACATGAAGTATTCAAAATGAACATGCAAGGCACCCTCAGTTTCTGCTGCAGCATCCCTGATGCAGAAGGAGCCCAGGTGCACTGGCCTTTAGTGTGCAGAGTCCAGGTGCATGAAAAAATGAACCTTTCCTAACAAAATTTGACAGAGCTCTTTACACTGGTGCTTTTCTTCTGGCCTAAGATCTTTTCCTTTACTAACCTGAGACCAAACCATTTTCCTGTACTAAGTGGAGACTCCAGAATTTGGTTCCTGACTGTAAAGGATCTTGTCATGGCAGTTCGTTCTCCTTTTTTAATGTGTACTTGGTGCATGTAAGTGAGCATGTGCTGGTACATCCATGGGGCAGAGAAGGAAGAAAATATGCAGTGCCCAGTGAATTTCTGTAGGGTCATGTTTTGATGTCCTGACTCAGCTGTTCTTTTGGCCAAGCTCTATTGACCAGCTGTTCAAGGATATTTAGACACCGGATGTCTCAATATAGTTCAGCTCTGTCTCAGGCTGACTGAGGACTGGTAAGGACCTGTAGAGACTGATCCATTTGTGATTATTATTTGTAAAGACATTGGCTTTTGCTGGTGATATAACTGGACCCTGTGTGACTAAATTACTTTTTTTTTTTCCTGAAGAATTTCTACTATTGCTTTTTATGCCTTTTAGAAGGGTCCCCTCTCTGCTGTCTGACTTTAGCCACCTCCTGATAAATCTCTAGGCAGAGATAAAGGCTTGGGCAGAAGAGATTTCACTGCTTTAAGCAGTGAGAAAAACTTAGGCCAGATTAAGTCTCCTGCACTCTCATCACACTGTAGTAATGCTAAAGTGCAGTACAGATATTCCTAGTAAAATGCACTTGCTTTCAGGCTTCCTTTTTGAGACCGTCAGGTGCAATACCTCAGTGTTTTACCCAAAAAGGCTCTTAGTTAGGGTTCTATTAAAATAACTTTGAAAGCTTCATTAAAACATATCTGAACGTTTCTGAGTGAGATATATCAACCTCAGCTATATAAAAGCTTTCATTTTTGCAAGAAACTATCTGCATACCCTGATTTGTGCAGTTATGAGGATAGTTCATTTATCTCTTTCCGTTTCAACCATTTGAGTGCCAGAAAATCAATTTCAGAGATTTCTTCCCTTTTACAAGGACGCATTTTTCAATGTTACATTCCTTGGGCTATGAAGAGGTATTGGTTGCCTAAAATCTGCTAGTCTTCCATAGCTCTGTTTCCCAATTTCCTCTTCCCAGATGAAGATAAAATATCTGTGCAGGAAGGCCTTTTCTTCCACAATGGTCAGATCAGTGCTCCTCCATTAACCAGGCAAAAGCCACCCAGATGAGATGCACTGCCCAGACAGAAAGGATTTTAGAGGCTGCAGGGCTGAGTATTTCAGGACTTTACCCCTTACATTTCTCTATCCAGTTCTGATTGGAGCCCTGAGCAGATTCTGGGAGAACTCAGCATGTAAAAGTGGGATTCACCAAGGCCAAAAAGGAGCAAACCTGTCACAATAGGACACGAAATGGAACAACGCGGACACTGGACTCCAAGGTAAGAAGAAGAAAAAGATGGGAAGTTTATTTCCTGACTCCAATATTTATAGACTTACAAAAGTGACAGTGGATTGGAAGATGAAAGTGCCACCTCTCCAATGACACTGGACAAACTAACAGTCCATCAGATTTCTCCTCCTCTAGAGAGGAATGTAAAAACAATAATTATTTACATAAGAGTGGTGAGAAACTTCATTACAAGAATGTAAACATCAGAAGGCTTAGAAGGGCTTAGAAGAACTTAGAAGAACAGGGCGACACAAACCCCTGAGTTAGCCTGAAGAAAATGGAAAGGAGAGTAGCAGGGACCTGCAAAGAGATACAGACACTTAGCTCTGAGCTGCAGAAGTACCTGCTCTCACCTGGAATCTGTAACCATAGACTCTTCCCTGGAGATCATGTCCAAGGCACCCTTTTGTCACAAAACACAGCTGGGGAGAGGCCCACCTGCCTTTGCACGGAGCAGCTCCGTGTCTGCAGGACACTTCTGGAAGGTGAGAAGCTGAAGAGCAATTCCCTCCATTTCCTGGAGAAGGATGCCTGAAGGTGACCTCTGGCTGTGAGAGCCCTGAGAGCACTGGCTGCACCATGGAGTAGGAGACAGGCACTGTGCCCTGCATGAAAACATCCCCCAACCCAGCAGGAAAAGTGTGTGAACTGGGCTCTGGCCAGTCTGGGAGAGTGCTTTGGCTGGTGGGCATCTCTCCTCTCTGTGTTGCCAGAGGCTGTGTTCCAGAGCTTGCTGCCTTGGAGGATGCCTGGTGTGAGCCTTTCATGACTTATCCCTGAAAAATAATCTCCCACATGAAAAAGGCCTTTTAACTCCAGGGTTCCATGTGTTGTCCCACTGCTGAAATCTGCCCAGTCCATCTTTGCTGTAGCTCTTCTCTATCTGCTGCAGACTTATGTGTCACCTGAGCGGTGCCTCCCACTCCATTAGCCTGTGTTGCATCTGCTCTCTCATTCTCTCAGCTTCCTCCATGCCAGGATCATACCCTTGGTTCCTCAATGCTGGTTTTTTGATAAAGAAAATTCTTTTACAGAGATGAGTTCATAACAAATGGATCACCATCCTTATCAGTGGGATTTCCAAAGGGACCACCACTCAGAAGTGAGAATGCATTAAGGTCCTTTCTAGTGTTAGCTGACATGCACAGCACGCCCAGTGACACCCAGTGCCTGGCGTGGGGTTAGGAGCTGCTTGTGA
The DNA here is from genome assembly GCF_017590135.1 of Pyrgilauda ruficollis. Lineage (NCBI taxonomy): Eukaryota > Metazoa > Chordata > Aves > Passeriformes > Passeridae > Pyrgilauda > Pyrgilauda ruficollis. Next base: position 6,829,232 of record NW_024525267.1, read on the forward strand.
TTTCCACACTCTGCTTTTGCCTCTGGAAGGAGCTCTCATGGTGCTCCAAATGATGCTGTTTCACAAACAAAAGCATTTTCTCTGTTCCTTTATCATTTCCTGAGAGGGCGTGTTCGTCTCCTTCCTACTTGTGGCTGTCATCCAGCGCCTGGATCTGTGCAGGAAATCTGCCTTGAACAACATGTGAGGGCTGCCAAGACATGCATTGCTGCTCCCCACAGGCACCAGCAGACAGCATTGTAATTACCTGTCCTGGGAGATCAAGTGGTACATGGTGTTCTCCTCCAAAGACCAGAGCACTCTGCACGGTAGCTCTGCCTGGGGACAGAGGAGGGACGGCGCTGGGGCTGCTGTCACACTGGCACAGAGAAGGCTGCAGGACTATTTTGGCGTTGCAGCCTCCATCGCATCCAACTGAGCTGTTTGCTGTCAGCTCAGCAGGCTCTGCCACGGTGGAGAGGGCTCAGGTGGGATCAGATATCTGAGCACGCCAAAGGCTCAACTTCCCAGAGACCAGGGACTGAGGCAAGAGCTGTGGCTACTCTCTGTGAGCGAGGGGCTTCACCCTTCTGCTTGTTTGTGCTGCAGATCGACCTCAGATCAGTCAGGGGCTGCAGGAAGAGTGTTTTTCTTCCTGCTCAAAAGAGGACAAAGCCTGAAGCAGGTTTCATGCAGACCTCAGTCTCCTGGCAGTGAGAGCTGTGCCCCTCCAAGCCCAGGTATCGCCTCTCCCACCAGGGAGGGGTCTGGTCATGGCTGTGGGATTTTTTTTGCCCTTTTTTCTCACAGAGGAGGGCAGGGAGAGCAAGTTCTGAGGAGGGAGACAGTTCTGAGTTGCTTGCTGTGGTTTCAACATGGTCCTCAACAAGGCAAGAGCCTTTCAGCAGGGCTGCTGCTATTTATTTCATATGTGTGGTACCTCTGTGAAGGGAAAGCATGACTCAGGCTGCTGCCTCAGGGATTCACAGTTTCAGCCAGGCACAGGGGTGGGACAGCCATGCCACCAGAACAAAAGGACACACCATTAGTTACAGCCACTGCTCTTCACCTGCCATAAAATTTGGGATCAGTTCTCATTCTCATGTTAACAGAGACCATGATCTGCACAGCATCACCTCTGAAAACAATCCAGCTGTGAGAGCTCACAGGGAGGGAGGGCTGTTCTCCCTGGATAGCCTGACACTTCCAGGCAGGCTGTGCTGTTTCCCAGCAAATAGGGACAAAAATCAAATGTGTGAGGCTCTTGAACAGGTCTCCCTTGGAAAATACTCTGTGTGTGAGCAAAAATGTGATCCCAAACAGAAAATGGTCACATAACTGAAAGGTGTATGGCTGGAGGAGAGATAAGAGCTGGTGAGAGGGAGGGTAGCTGCAGTACCATCAGAGATAATGCACTCCCTAAGGAATAACCCCCTGCTGTTCTGAGGGAGCTGAGGGAGGCTCAGCACAGCGCTGTGCCTTGCAGAGACTGTGAGTACTCAGCCAGAGACTCTGTGCTGGAGCAGAGCCCTCTCCAGCAGCCAGCAGGGTCTGCTGGCCACCTGCCCTCTGCCCTTCTCCTGCTGGCCACCTGCAGTGGCCCCTTCACACTGCCAGTGGTTTCTTCACACTGTCAGTGGCTGACAGTGCCACAGGGGTGCCACCACCCAGCCCAGGCTATTACCTGAACACTTGTGCCTCAGTGGGACCAGTGTCCTTTCCAGGATTGCAAGGAGACCCTACAGCTGGGATCCACCACCCAGGACCTTTTCCTGAAGGCACACACCACCTTTCCCAGACATCACCAGAGCTGAACCTTTTCTACCTGAATTAATCCATTCCTCCTTTTCAGTGATTACACAGAATCTGGAGCTTTGGTTCAGGAACTGGGGGAGCCATATCTGCTGAGCAATGGGATTCAAATCCATGCTTGCTCACCAGGTAGTCCAGTGGGAGCTGTGGGAATTCCCATTGCATTTCCTGAAAATGGCTCTGCTGTGCAGCACCAAGCTCAGACTCTGATCAGATAGAAAGGCACCACTGCAAATACCACTGTGATTTAGTGGTCAGGGTAAGCAGGTGGCTGCCAAAACTTGTTGTACATTTTGCATTAAATATTTAGCACATTAAAAAAAGGAAGTGGTTTTCTGGAGCAGAGTGCCCCTTCTTCTAGGTGAGTGGCTTGACTGCTAAACCATCAAAGTCATCATTTTTTCCTTGATGCATGTGCTGAGATTTTTTTGCTTTCTACAATCTGAAGGAAAAAGAGTGACCTGTGAGACGTAACTTGCAAACATTTCACTGGGGAATACCAGAATACCATTATCCAAACACTGCTTCTTGGTGAGCTTATGGGATTTTTGTCTTGGCTTCAGCTTGCAGGTTTTTTGACTTATTTCATGATGCAAGACTACCCTAAGACTATTGGAGTGAAATGCTCTTTCTTCTGAACTGCTGCACCCCTATGAAAAACAAAGGTGTTAATATGCCAGTTTACCACTCTGCTTGTCTCCGTGGTTTTGGTGTGAGCTCTGAGCAGCCAAAGGTACAAAGAGATCCCACAGCTCCATGGGAGAGGTGGGTACCTCCAGCTGCAGCACAGGGCAGCATTTAACAGCAACTCCAATTATCTTTACTGCATTAAGCCCTTCAGTGAAGGCTGTTTTCTTTAGGAAGCCCACAGGTTGCCTAGCACTTATCAGTGGGTAAGTGCCAGCACATGGGGGTGAAGATGAGGAGAGGGTGCAAGACTGGGGACCACTCTGGGAGCAAGAAGGTGCAGAAGAGGAGGAACCACAGGGAGGAAGCCATGGCTCAGTGTACAGCCAACAGGCAGGGTCAGGGATGGGCTGTTAGAGGGAACACTATGTTGGAAAATAAAATAATTTGGCTTTTCTGTTTTAAAGAAAAATAGCATCCTCCGGTTAAGGCTGTGCTGGGACACACTGTCTGACCTCGCTCTGAACCTGGGTGTGTGACCAGACATTATCTGGTGGGGGCCTTCTAGAGGTCTGTTGTAAATACTGTTCAAAGGAGATATTCCTACCAGAGGAGGAGGAAGAGCTGTGCCAGGAGCAGAAGTGAGGGACAGAGCCCCACTGATGGTGACCATGGGGTAAGGGCAGGGTGGTGGCTGCCCAGCTCCCACACCTCAGGGCCACCCTGAGCACACCCCAGAGCTCTGCTCTGTCTGTGATTCATTTTGCATGATTAGCTTGACATGATGTAACCCCTGTCCTTGTGACTCAGCAGGCCAAATATAAGCATCAAATGACTACAGAGTCATCTGATTTACAGGAGTCTCACTTATAACAGCTCATTACTGAGCCAGCAAAGGATCTGTGAGCCAGCCAGCAGAGAGCAGATTGGAGAGCTTATGAAAGCAGATCTTGGGAAGACTTTCCCAGTCACGCCTGCAAAACCCAAAACCATCTACTTACGGCAAATAATCAAAATCATCTTGCCTTACCTTTTAAGTTTTCCTTTCTCACTTCACTTTGTCTCAGGAAGTGATGTTTGACCAACCAAAGCCCATCTTAGGAATGGTCTAATGAGTCTGTTTAAGACCAAGTGAAAATGAAATCTGGCTGAGGGCTAGGTGATGGAAGTAAAGTTTTCCACCAGCATGGGATGAGACCAAAGGAAACTCTCAGACCTGCAGCTCTGTTGATGGCAGAATTTTCGTGTGGTGTCTCTGTGTGTCTGTTAGTGTCTGTCACGAGCCAGTCAGTGGTCAGAAACTCCAGTTGGCTGTGAAGTATACTCACTCACTCACTCACTCACTCACAGGCCCTCTGTATTTATTGTGTTACTTAAAGAGAGCCAGATCACCACAAGTTTTCTTAAATCCCCCTACTGTGCTTTACAGCTCGCTCCTAAAAAAGCTACATCGGGTCAGTGACTTGGATGGTCAGGCTATGATGTTTTCTGAATTACTGCAGCTAAAACTACTCCTGTGGAATATTCCAGGCACTAAATGTGCTATTTCACTGCAAAGCACCCATGTGACATCACCTGTCTTTAAGCTAAATAAGGAAAGGAAATGGAGATTTTGAAAAGTGCAATGCCACTTGCAATCAAATCTTGCCTAATATGATCCCTGCTGTCAGGTATTTCTCTTTCTGGGCTGCTGCAGGTCTGCCTGTGCCCTGAGAACATGAACTTGGAGGGATGGAGCTCCAGGTGATCTCAGAGATCTTGTGGATAGGGAAGACATGCCTAAGCCCTTCTCGACATGGTACAATGTAAACTCCTCTCCAACAGGGTATTTTCCTTACCCCCAGGCTATAGGATACTTGGGATAAGGAGTTTCTGGGAGCTGAGATGGGCACTCAGGTCTCCCCACAGCTAGATGGGTGTAACTCCAATCCCATGCAGCCACTGAAGAAATAAAATGTTTTTATTCCAAATCTCTGGGCTGTGCCCAGCCCCCCCTAGAGGGGTTAAAGAACTTCCTACCTGCACACGTCCTCAACTGCAGATTGTCACAGTGTAGGAAACACGGGTAAGAGATTCAGCTTTTAAGGAAAATACAGGATATTTGGGTGTATGCTTATCCATAGACATTTTTCATTCTCTCTCCCTCTTTTCATGCAAAGCTGTCACGGGAGACATCTGACAGAACCTCTTGGGCTTTGTCCATGTATGACCGGTGTTTGTATTTTAAAAAAATTATCTCGGAAATGTTTTGCCTAGTTCACATGATTTATTGCTTCAGGATAAGGTTTTTCTGGAAATCTGTGAGATCCTCCAGGATCAAAGCAGCCTAGCAAAGGCAAGGTGCTGTTATCATTACATCTTCAGTCACCTTGCTTTCCCCACAGGGAGAAGTAATTGTGCATGCAGTTTGTGTCTGGAGGCAGCATATTCCACAGAAATGCCACTTATTACTGCACTGCTTTTCATCTGCAGAGGGGAAAAGTGATGTGAAAATGCCTGGAGGAGCAGGAATGTGGTAATGTGAATCTCATTTTACTATGCCTAAAAGAACCTCATGCAGACAAGGAGTTGATAAAAGAGAGTCAACGCTGAATAAAAATCCCCAATTAGAGCCCTATCAAAAGCAGCACTTCCATGGTGAAGTGGGTTAGCTCTCCCTGCTTTTACAGAAACCTGTCCTAGTGTGTGCTTGCTTGGCTTTTTTATAACCTGTCTGTACCTCTCTCATCTTAAAGCCATGGCTTTCTTTGCAGGTACCTGCACGCCACTTCAAGCAGCTGGATGGCCAAAAACTCTGGTGTGGTGCTGCAAGGTCATTGCTCCAAGGCAGGGCACTGGAGCTCCCCAGTCCCAAAATACAGAGTTTTTTGCCATCAAATGATGTCAACTCACAGTGGTTTGCCATCCTTTTAAATGGACACATCCAGCCAGCCCTGAACCTGATAGAAAACTGATGGTGCTCAGCAGCTCAGCCCTGGCTTGTGGCATGCTGGAGACAGAAGTCTCATTTTCAGGCTGGGTTTGGAAAGCAGAATATGGGTGGAGGGACAGCTTGTAGCTGCTGCTGTGGGGCCCAAGGTTTAGGGGAGGGCTGGAAGGCTCCAATTTGTGAAGCTTGTCTGCTCCCCACGGGCTGGGGCACAGCCCTGGTTTGCACCGACCACCACAACCCTTGTGCAGAGGGAGGTGCTGAGGACCGTGCCCAGCTGAGCCAGGGATCTGGCAGCAATCCCTTTGTCCCAGCTGCCACTGGCACTGAGTGTTGGCTGCTTTTCTCATTCCTTGCACCACTGGCACCCCTGGGGCAAATCCTCAAGCAGGGATGTGAAGTTACAGATTCACTTTAATGCTTCCTGCCCTGGAGTCCGTCCTTGCACTGCACTGTGGTGGGCTTCAGATTTGCTTTTACCATCCCATTGCATTTGAGGGGGCTAAAACATAAACAGCTTTTGCAAAACCATGCTCTGTGCAACTCTCCCCTCAGAAGAGGTGACTGTTTCCCCCACACAGACCTCCTCGCTCTCAGCCAGAGCCTTATCAGCAGAGGCTGGCTGATCAACCAGGGCAGTGTTACGTGCATCTTGGCCACACACACAGAAACACACGTGTGGGCACACTCATTCCTGCCAAGCAGGAGGCAGCAGTGAAGCTTCCAGTGGTCTGGAAGGGACCTGGAGGGCTCTCAGAGAAGAGCTGAGCTTTTAAGAGCCCCTTTGCATTCAACCTCTTCCTCCAGGTAATTGTTTGTAACATCTGATTTTCCCCTCAGCACATTCATGCCACCTGCTCTGACAATTATTTCTGATTTTGCCCAGTGTGAATTTCTGCTGGGCCATTTTTAACTGACTGTCACAGGGTGCCACAGATCCCGCTGTTAGGGTGAGCACACACCTGATTTACTCACTATGCCTATGTTAGGTAATTACCAGTTTACATTTAGAGGGGGAAAAAGTTATATTTTTTCTTCATCCTCTCAAATTTTATCACAGCACCATCAAAAATAAGGGCTGAAAGGGATTTCTGAAAGTCATCCAGCCCTAGGCAGAGACAGGACAGTGAGCATCTGAACCCCTTTGGACTTCTGCTTGGCCCAGTGTAAAGGCACAGCCACACATCACAGAGTAACCAGTGCTCTGTAGTGGCAATTTGCAGGGTTTGCCTCACCTCGTAGTTCCGGAGCTCCAGGGCAGACCTCCCTTTGTACCAGCAAAGTTTTCATGTTACTGCGTGTCTGAAGTAAACGTGCCTCCCCCAAACATGCTCCTGAAGGGGAGGTTTCACTGGAAATGTTTGTTATAAGACAAGAGCATCCTCCACATCTGCCCTTGCGGAGTGCTGGTGGTCGCAGGGTGCAGGAGCAGCAGGCACAGGGTGGTCCTGGTGCTGTTGGGAGGAGCTGGATGAGCAGGCATGGCAGGAGGGAGATCTCACTGGAAGGAAGGGTGCTCCCATCCCTTCATCTCCACCAGCCCAGCAGGACCAGTCTCTTCCCAGTGACAGACACACTGTGACACGGTCACAGCACCCGTGAGAGCTCCTCAGCCTGCAGCAGGGCTCTCCCTTGTGGGAGCCTGCATGGAGAGATTGGTGCCCAGGGTACCACTGCCTCCCTGCCAAAACACAAATCTACTTCTTGCCACAGAGGATGAAGCTGTTTAAAACAGTCACAGTGTTCCTGATAAGGAGTGGTTCTTCTTTACAGCCACCAGGTTTCCCAGCAGATGTATTTTGTAGTTTCTACAGCAGCTGGGTGGGAAGCTGCGTGTTGCCAGTGTTACTGCACTGTGTGAATTCCTTTTTCAGATGTTTATTTGTGTTGCCAATGTCCTCAGTGTGCCCTTGCTATGGGTGTAGCTCTAGTGCCAACAAAAACCTCCCGAAATTTCAGCAAGGGCATCTGATCCTATATTAGGTTGCAGGAATAATAAGTGTTTTTCAACTGGTACTTGAACTTAAAACCTAATCCTGATTTACAGCCCCATAGACCTCCTTTTCAAGCCCTGTGTGTTTCCTCCTTCCTTGGGAGTGGTGGCAGGGCTGTGCTGGGGCATCAGTCAGTGGCTCAGGACATCAGGGGAGCACATCCAGATTGGTGGCAGGGCTGTGCTGGGGCATCAGTCAGGACATCAGGGGAGCACATCCAGAGGACACATGTTGGTGATCCCAGGAATGTTTCCCTGGAGTTTGAGGGCAGAGATTCACTCTTTTCCAAAGTAATGTCTTGCAAAAAGGGGAGTTGTGGGGAAGGTTATGACATGTGGACAGGAGGCATGGTTAAGGGGGGGACAGGTTCAGTCTGCTGTCTCTTCCTGTAGTTCATGGAAATGACCAGTTTGGGCCCAGGTGTGAGGTGTTTTTGCTTTCCCTCTCTTCTGCAGTTTCAGGATAAAGAACATTTCTTTATCTGCAGTTTAATGTCTCCAGATAGTGCTTGGATGACACTGGTCATTGTATTTAGTAATGCACTGCTGAGGGAGGAGGCTTTGCAGTCCAAAGCACATTTAGCAAAGTACAGAAATGTAGGGAGGGGAGGAAAATCCCTGAAGGCATCACTTGTACAACTATGCAGCATAAAAATTTTCTCCACTTCAATAAAGTATACGCAAATAGTTTACAGTTTCTCTTCAATGCTAGCTGCTCTACTGTGATTTCTAAATAGAATATGATTAATGTTAAAAATAATCCAATATATGAATTCTGTCTTCTGGATTGTTTTTAGCAGGTCAAAGGCCATTATTGCAGTAATTGAATAATCCCACAGCCCTTTGCTCCAGACATTCACTATGGAAACTAAGCAGTGAGGACTGGCTATTCTATTTTCCAGTCATCCAGACAGCATTTTAATGGGAAAGAAAAATCTGATGTGGTTAAAAGCCCCTCTAAAAGCAGATTATGGGGAAAAAATAGATGCTCAGATGAGATGCGGGCTGATGATTCACTTCAAAATACTGTAATTGTTAAAGACACTGATAATCACTTTGGCAGGAATGCAAAGACATATAAATGCTTTTTTACCCTGTGTTCTCTAGATTGAGAGGCAAGGGGGAGGGCTGTTTTCTTTCCATGAGATCAGTGTAAAGCACATATTTCTAAAGCAGAAATCAGTGTTTGTTCTGAGAGTGTTTTAAGACTCTCTGATGAAAAATACTCTGCTGTTAGAAATGTTGCATGTCATATTTAGACAACAGTGTTTATTAATTATAGGATAGAATCATCTAATGACTCCAGCTGAGACTGTGACGTTGTGTACCAAGTATTATATACACATCATACAGTGAGGTGTAAAAACAGCCAGGGACACCTCAAACCTAAGTAGACTTGTAACTGAATACTGTTTGTTTCACCTGTTTTTACATCCTTGCAAATGCATTGACCCCAGCTGAGATGCTCTTAACTCAACTTTGGAGGGAGAAAAATCATAGGCAAATTTTGTTATTCTCATTTTTTTCTGAGGGCTGGGAAAAGGTAGCTTATTTGTCTGAAGACGCAGGAGGAATCTATGGAAAAGGTGGCATTGACTCTGGAGAGTGTCCTAGATGCATAAGACTGTTTTGCTCCTATAAGAAACGTCCTAAGCTCATTCCAAGATGAGTGAGAGTTAGCCAGAAACACCCAGGTGCTGTTTGGTGGTGAGGCTCCATCGCTTCTCCTCCATCCCCCTGGAGTTTTCACTCGTGTCCTGGTGGGCTCACTGCCCCTGTGGTCCTTTCATAACCACCACAGAAGACTCTGTAGGTCTTGAGAGATCCAGGGAAGGCAAGTGCAAACTGAAATGCAGATGTGAGGCACGATCCAAACCTTTGACCACACAGGGCTGCCAGTGTGGCACTCGCCAGGCTGGTGACTGAGCCAGCCAGGCTTGGCTGCTAAAAACATCCTGGCATTTGGCTGCAGAACTTAACCTTTAGAAGCCCAGCAGCTGCTCCCCAGGCCCTCTGAGAGGCCAAGCAGTCAGCATTTAAGATCCAAGATTTGAAGCATTGCAGATTCATTTTTTTATGCATCTTCAATAACCTAAAAAAAAGCTAAAGGTCTGCTAAAGGTGCAGCTGCATTACCGGGAGAGAGCCATTTAAGATCTGGCACAGGGAAAAGCACATATTTGAAAGACAAGCTTATCAGTCTTTAATGAGGTTATATGGGGACTGAGTGGTCATCTCATCATTGAGTAATCCTTAATGCAATGTGCTCTGAATCTATAATTAAAGCAGCTTCCACCTTTATCTTGATAAATCTTGATTTCTCTCTCCAGTTCTTGCAAAACCTCTCTCTGTCTTAAAGGTACACCTGGTGTGTCCATGAGCCCTGAGAGGACTCATCTGGAGTAGCCCAGTGGTGCTGTGAAGGGCTCACTTGGAGCTGAGAAAGAGAATCTCCAAAGTGATGTTTCCTACTGAAGGAGTTGCAGCAAAATAAGCCAGGTTTTTACAGAACAAAGCACCTTTATCAATTGTTATGACCCACTGTCTCTTGCTGCAGTGTGGCTCCTGCCTGCTCACACTCTTTCTCTATGGAGAAAATCTTCTCTGCTTCTTTTTCAAAAAATCCTCTCTCAACCCAGAGGCTCTTCAGATCTCCCAGGAGGCTCCTTGCCTTCTCCCCCAGTGAAGTCACTCCTTCCTGAGCCATTGCAAAACTCTCCAGCAGCACCTGTTGCTGGAAAAAAGCAACTCAGGGCAAAATTAATTACCTATATTTCTACAAATTACAGCTTGGAAGCACTCACTCAGGCTTAATGGCTGCCAAGATACCCTCAGGGGTAAGAGAAAGAAGGAACCTTTAGGTCCTAAAGGGAAAATTCTTACAGAGCAAAATTGCCAGACCAAGCCCTCTGCCTCTTTCTTGGGCGACTGTGAAATTGTTCTAAAAGCACAATAAAGAACACTGTCAGATAATTGCCCTGTGGTTCAGGCACTGACCAACAATTTGGCATTTTCTATCAGTTCCTAACTTTAACCCAGGTTTCCTGCGTGATCTTCAGCAGGTTGCTCAGACTGAAATCCTCTTGCACATGCAGGTGCCCAGTTCCCACTGAATTAGGTCAGTGTCTGCCAAGGACCTTGCACAGCGCAGCTCAGCCTGTGCAGTCCTGCCTTCCTCCTGGTGACTTTCTTGCTTATTTAGATACATTGGGACTGGGTGGCACACACTGTTTTCTCTGCAGTGTCCACAGCTGAGAGTTCCAGCTTTGATTTGGGGCTCCAACACACCTTCAGCCACAAAGCAGGAGAAATAAACTGCAGGTGGTGGCAAAGCTCTCGTGTCTACACGAGAAGTGCAGGGACTACTTTATCTCCTTGCAGCACATAACCTGAATCAGCACCAGTTTTCCCCCAGCTACTGAGCTGGAGATGTGCACCAGGCACGGTTTCCACAGAGCAGTAATTTATTCAATCCCATGGCACAGAGCAAAGGGGATTGCTGGCTCAGCACAAAGAGACAAACGTGTCAGGAGCTTCTCCTGAAGGAACAGCAACCTTCAGGCTGTGACTGTGGGAGCTGTGCTGTCTTTATTGAGAGCTCAGACCTTGTGTGATTTCACAGCACCTCTTGTACACAAAATGAGAGGCGTGTGAAGGCAGGTGGGCTGAGGGCATCTTTCTAAACATGGCAAGTGTTCTCCAAATAAGTCGTGAGAGCTGCAGCCAAGCCCAGCTGAGCTCTCTCTGCCTGCTCTTGGAGAAGGCTTTTTGTGCACTCCTGCTGCCCAGATCCTTTAGGTGCCATCCAGCAGGTGGGAAGGGCTCAGCCCCGGAGCCTGGGTGGTACAAACCACAGACCTTTCATTTCAGAGTGAGGCCTCAGCATGGTCATCCTCCTGTGTTCACTGTGCCCAACTTCTGCACAAATCCCAGGCTTGCAAACCTGGAGGAGCTTTGTGGTGGGGTGTGGGCTTAGAAAACCCACTGCTAAGGGGATATTTAGGTGGTGACTGCAAAAAGGGAGTCCCACAATCTGTTAGTACTGACTGTGGCCCCTCACAGGCTTGCTGGGGAGGGCTTGGAAGGGAAGGTGCCCACTGGAGGGGGGGATTTGGTGAAGGTGCCCACTGGAGGGGGGGATTTGATTAATTTGTCAGAGCAATTAAAAAAAAAAAAAAAAAGAAGAAAAGAAAAAAGAGTTGAACATTTTAAGCAAAAGTTGCATTCTGACTGAAATGAATGGAAATCAGGCATTAAGCAGATAAATGCATTTCTGGTTCTAACCCTAATTTTTGTAATACATCCAGTGCCCTGTTAGGGAGAAAAACTCATTGAATGTCACAGTGGCTCTGAAACAGAGGTGACTGATGTGTTGGTAAATTGGAAATGCAATTCACTCCATCTTCAGCCTGAGAACTGTGTCCTGCATCTGACATTGCTTCATTATGTTAATGTTTTTCTTTTTTGGAGATCATGTTCCCAGACAATTTGAATCACAAATAAATCAACCTTTCTCACATGTCAGTTCAGTTTTTTCTTATTAAATTGAACAACTACTGGTAGTTAAAGTTTTAGGAAAGAGCTTTCATATTAATGCAAAGCTTGAACTAGTCTTATACTGCAAACCAGTGGGAAAGGGTAAAGCTCCTTCTGACTGGCAGCCAACAGCCACTTAAATTAAGGAAGAATCAAATCTTTTGCCAGTTTCACAAAATGTCAACACATCTGTCTGAATTATGAATTAGTAATGCTGAGCTTAAGGAGAAAAAGCCAGACAAAAAATGGACAAAACCAGATCTGTATCTCCAGGTCAGATGCAGAGAACTGAACTCTGTTACTTCTACCTTTATGTAATTGTCAAAACAATGCTGAAATGCACCTCTGCTTAAACAGCTTAAATGCTCAGTAAAGTACTAACAACCCTGGAATTCCTTGATACTTTTTCTTTAATTTAGGCCTTTTTTTTGTTAGTTTGCTTATACTAGAACTCCATCTTGAAATTAATTGTATTTTTGCTCTATGCTGAACAAACTTGCAGTCTTCTGGCTTACTGGGAACTGTTGTGTATGTTGTCTCAAGTAATGAAAAAAAAATTAATACCAGTTTTCATTATATTTAATTATGACATATATGCGAATTTTTAATCTATATATATCTATATAATTTGATTCTAATTTCATTATAATAGCCATTACCAGCCCTGTAGGTAACACATACTATGAGTAGGCTTCAAAGCATTTCAGAAAGGGAGTAAACATATAATTAGCACTGCTTTACAGATGGGGAAACTGAGTCAGGAGCTGTCTTGGCCAGAAGAAGGCAAAAAGTTAGCACCAGGTACTACACCTCAGTCCTCTGGGCCCAGCTCCATGCCCAGGCTTGCTCAGATGCTCTGGTATCTTTCTGAGAGCAGGGGCTAAGCTGGGTATTTAGGAGCTGTAATTCCTTTTTCCAAACCCTGCTTCTTCCCTGCAGAATCCTAGACAACATCCACCTCCAAAAGAAATGCCATTAGGCAATACATGCTAATTATTATTGTGGCAAAACTTTCTGTCTCTGGCAATCAGTCAGACATGGAAGGCTTGTACACCTTTAGCCACTTCTCTCGTTGTGAAAACAACACCTCTGCAGTGGCTGTCCCTGCTGAGACCTCTTCCCCTGTCCAAAGCAATGTCCCATTTGTGATCTGGGACATTCTGAGATCCCTCCTGGCCACTTTTGGCAGCTGCTGCTCAGCCCTGCAGACAGACACGGCCAGGGCTCGCCGTGTGCTTTGCCAGGCCATCATACCAAAGAGATAAGCAGATCTGGATTGCTGCAAGAAATGTGGGGGTGAGGAATTAATCCTTGCTTAATTTGCTGCTAATAACTCCCTAGATGTAACACACTCCACAGCCAGCAATCGTCTGTACAGTTTCAGACCCTAAGAAAACAGAAATACATGCCTAAACCACAGTGTGATCCAAAAGGTATAAAAAGGAGATGTGTTTATTAGGAAAAGGAAGATATAAAAGAAGGGATTGTAATGAATAACTGAGTGTATGTAGGTGTACATATATGCATATATATAAATGTATGTATGTATATGTGTATATATATATAATATATATTTGTATATAAATGTATGTATGTATATGTGTGTGTATATATATATATATAAAAGAGCTAAAGAGCTTGACTGTGTCAGTCTTTTCCAACCTAATTCATTTTGTGATCGCTGACTTGAAGGTTGTTGTTGATGATTTCAGTCATCATAATACACAAATAATCATAATACACAAATCATCATAATACATCAAAACAACCTAAAATACTATTTTTTCCCTTTATTTTTAAAAAAAGTCACTTTTTTTCCCGTGTACTGGTGAGATGACAGGGCATTCTCTGGAAGAAAGTGGAGTGAGACATAGTCCAAATAAATTAAAAAGGAATGAGAGAAGTATGGAGTACAGATATGTCTGAATGAGTCATGCACACACTGTCAGGAGAGATGAAGTTACAAAGAGAAGTTGGCATGTTTGTGAATTTTCCTGCCCAGATTGTGCCAACAGAACTCACATATGGGCTTTTGAAACTGCAATAACCCTCGTGTGTCCATGCCAGAGGCTTTTGTCCGTGCACCAGTCCCTCTGCATTTTGGAACAATCCTGCTGGTCCCGGGCCAGGGGGAGGGTGGCTGCAGGCTCTCAGCAGGCAATGTGTGAAATGTGCCCCAGGACTTCAAAGTGATTTTTGTTATTCTGGGGAGGTGAGAATTGAGGAAAAGGTGTTTCATACCGTTTTGTGTAAAGACCTACAGCAAAGAGGAGTGCACTGTAGTGTAGGATCCCTGCATTGGAATCCTGGCTTGCTGGGTAACTTTGGACAAGAACTTTAACAGTCTCAGCTTCCCCTTCATGGAAAGGATGCTGTCCTGGCATCTTTCATGGAGCAGATCCACTGATGAAAAAGACACTGATGTTATTACCTTCCTTTAGCATTTCTGAGCATGTGCCATGGGGGGGTCATGTCCAGCAGACAGCAGGCTCTGATCCAAGTGGAGAATATCTAAGTTATAAGTGTGGCAGCATGAATGAAATCAAGTAGGAAATTATCACAACTACCACATAGCCGAAGAGCCTGGAAGTGGGAGGGTGAGTGAAGCACACTTTGCAGTCATGGCCCCGTGCAGGAAGCCTCCCTGCTGCTCCACTCACAGCCCCACTCTGCCCAGGAACAGCTCTGCAGCTCCCTCAGCTTTTCCTGTGCTCCTGCCCACAGGCACCTTGGTTCTCACCAAAGAGATCCAGAACATCCTTCTCCCTGGAGCTCTGCTGTTGTCCAATTGTGGTGAAAAGTTCAAAGAGGTTGGCTTGTGCACTCACCTCATCCAAGGGCACAGAAACCATGGAATCATGGAATTGTTTAAGTTGGAAAAGACCTCTAGTATGGAGGTAAAGGGAGGAAAGCATGTGAGAAGCACAGCACAGACCAGCAAGAGTGAGGAATGGCACGTGGGTCTGGATTAATGGAAGACTACCAGCACACCTTGGAGATGATGCTCCTGGGGGAAGGGCTGGCATGGAAGATGGCACAGAGCAAGGCCAGGGTGAAGGACACAGGCAGCACACCTGGCATATGTGAGGGAGTGAGGGACTGAAGGGAAAATATGGCTAGAGGCAAGAGAAGACTCCAGAGAGAGGGTGAAGAACTGTGGCAGGATAAGAGCAAGAGTGTTCAGGGGTAATCAGAAGAGAAAATATCCCTGGGATAATATTACATAATGTAATTTGTCTGAACATTACATCACATCATTTCTGACTTGCTTTCACTGTAGCAATTACTGACAAACTCCTCAACTTACTTAACACACAGAAATACACAAATGAGCAGCCTACCAAGACCTGCAGGATGCAGCCCAGGGGCAATTCCCTCTTGCAGGCAGCCCTGGGTGGGTGGGCTCTGCCTTTTGTCCTCACCCCTGGGACCCAGTGAGCTGCTGGCTGCGCTGTCCCACTCTCATCCTTGCTGCTGGGTGCTGCTTCCAGCCCAGGCTCACTGTTTCCAGCAGTGAGGACACCCTGTTTTCCAGGGGCTGGGGGACTGGAAGGAGGGGCATCCAGGAGATGGGCTGTGCCCTCAGGAGAGGTCTGAGTCTCCTGAGACTGGATGAGGGAAGATACAGACACCCCTGGAAAGTTTCATGAGGCTCAGAAGCCCATTGTGAAACTTTTGTTTCTTGGTGCTGGGAAAAAAGACAGAGATAAACAAAATTAATACTAATGTTTTTCTCAAACTACAACTTTCAGGGTCAGGACAGCAGGTCAGAAACTCTTTCCTCTTGCACAACCCTTTCTCAGCTCTCTGCCCACCCTAAAATCATTCCATAAATCCTTGAGAAATACTCCACAGGTGTAAATACCTTAACTCCCTTTGGCTTTGGGTGGAGATGGGGATATTGCTGATTTGAGCCAGCTGAGGTTCTAGTCTCTGAGCCCAGAATAGTTTGATCTGAGAATAAAATGCCATCCCAAACATGAGTACACCTCAGGAGCAGCCTAACAGCTGAATGATGTCTTGAAAAATCTGATTTGCAGCAGTTACATCACCTGCATTTGTTATTCTTCATCCATTTCTAATGTCTGTTCCAGGATGTCTCTGTTCCACTGCTAGCTGATGGGAAGCCTGTGTATCTCAGTGAGATGTTATTCATTCCAAGTGAATACACTTGTTAGCTTTTCTAATTACCCTCCTCGTGTTCTCACATAAAAATGACTCACAAAAATTTGTATTTCCTGGAACAGTCATTGACAGCATGTTTACCATCTTTAATTGATCACCCATCACAGACTCCTTCTCTGCCATAACCACTCAATATTGCAGGGCCAGGCCAAGAACTCGCATTAAGTGGAGGATATTTGCACAGTGTGTCTCCAAGACAAGAGGAGCCCTTTGAAAGGTTAAATGCTGGGGTCTGCAGCTCTCCCAGTCTTGGCTGGAGGCTGAGATGCTGCAGGCAGGAGTGTGGGACACTGCAGCAGGCTCAGGACTGCTGGCTCAGCAAGGCTTTGGGTCTGGAAGCTGGGGGAAATGGGAGCAGTCCTAGTTAGAAGGTGATTATAACAACTTACATTTGCCTTCCCACCCAGCACTCTCCTAGGAATTTTTTGAATCTCCATTAAAACCATGTTTCAACAAAAGAATAGAATGGTACTTTATTTATTTTCTTCCTCTCCAAGTTCCATCAGTGCCAGATTGGAGGACTGGGGATGGAAAAGCAGAGGAGGAGCAGCCACACAAAATCTAAACAAGTGAAAAATGTGAAACATTAGGAAATGTTTCGTTCTGCATCCAAATAGAATAAAGTTTTTGTTTGCAAATTGAGAATGCTGAGCAAGTTAATGAGCAACCATAGCTCTTGTGGTATTTGAAAAGTAATCTCTTATTTCAAAAGCACTTCTCACTGACAACACTTCAGACTCTTACCATAATTTGCCATCCAGATTCCTATAACACATAATGTTCCTGGGTGTGGGCTGGGTCTGACTCGAGGAGGTGGGATGTGGGATGTTTGGAAACACAAGACATCCCCTGCCCTGCATGGCTGGGTGGCTGAGCAGCAGGATGGGCTGGCCCAGGCTGCAGCTCCCACAAACACAGGCTGTGTGAGCTGGGCTGTGCCTGCTGGGGAGGATGCTGCCCTCGGCCGTGCAGGGCACAAAGAGCTCAGGAATTGTGATGAATCAGTCCAGAGCCAGCATGTGATTGTCCACAGGACGGAATTTCATTAGAGCCATTTACTGCCACTAGAACAGGTTGGTGAGCAGCAGGACTCCCCAGTCCATCCATTTCTGGGTAAAGTGCTGTGTGTCCACTGACAATAATTATCCATGGCTGGCTGTGTGGGGGCGTTGTAAAAGCAAACCTTTGGAGGTGGGGACCTGCACTGAGCTGCTTTTGAAGAGGAGATTCAGAGCATTTGTGTGCAGTGAGGTGTGAGGGAGCCAGGCAGGCTGGCAGGGTGGTACAGCTCAGCACACAGCACTGAGAGAGGAGCCCCAGGACAGGCACTTCCTTTGCTGGGGCTGCACAGCCCAGCTTCCCTGGAATATGCTCCTGCAGGAACAGCACTGCTGCAGCCCAGCTATACAGCTTCCAGTCCTATAGCCTGCACACCCTGTGCTCATTCTGGGTCCCTGCACAGTGTCTGTCACACAGAGGGGTTCACTCTTTGTCACCACACAGGTCTTGCCAAGCTGAGCTCCTCTTGTTTCAGCTCTTTGGTAATGTACTGGCAGCTGTAGGATGTATACATTGCACAGGAGTTTTGAGACTAAATCCATTAAAACTCAGGGTACTGCTCAAAGGAGGCCATGTAAGTCCCACCTATATTTTCTGAATTGTATTTAATTTGACTCAGGTCTTATCTAATCATGATACTGCATTCAGAGAGAAGCTGGTTTAATATTAGAAATTTCCCAGCAAGGACAAGCTCCCGTTGCTGATCCTGTGTACCCTGGTGCTGAGGAGTGGTGTGTTCAGCTGTACAAGCAGTATGAACATTTTCACTGTGCATTTAGGAGTTCCCAACTGAAATCCCTATGAATACATTGTAAAAGTGGAAGAAGATAGCCTTTTATCCACGACTGAATTTCCCTGCTGTATTCCTGCTTCTCTGGCTGCCAATCAGTCATTTGACTTTGCCAGAGATCCCAGGTGAATCCATCAACAACTGAAATCCCCCTTACACTATGAATCAAGCACACAGCTGTCTGATCCATCTCCTGCTGGACTTGGTTTTGCCATGGTTTATCCCAGAGCAGAGAAAGGCCACTCTGAGGATCAAACCAGTCACCCCAGCACTGCCCCTTAATCATCACCCAGCAAAGAGCTGAATTCCTCCCTCCCTCCCTCCTCCACTCCTGCCTCCCCACATCAATAGCTCCTGAGCAGCTGACTTTGGCATAATGCAGCCATCCAAACACAAGCAGACAGGGCAGGATTTACTGGAAGACGTCGTCTCTCACAATCCATTATTTATAGCAGTGCTTTATGATTAAACCTGAAGCCATTAGAATGGAAAATGCTCAGGCTGGAACTGCGTCAGCTTACTCAGAAGCACACAGGCATGGCCACACCAGAAAAAGCATGTTTCCCTGTGCTGCCTTTGGGATATACAGGGAAAGGGTAAGCAAGCAAACAAAATGACAGTGCAAGGCTGCAGGGATGGAATCTGATCTTGTGGGAACTCACCATAATTTGTGTGAGTAGCACTGGGGCTGTTTGTGGGGCCACCTTGTCTGCACGGACCTGGCTGGAGGTGCAGCACCCTCCTTCTCCCTGGCCTGGCTGCAGGTGCTCTCTGGGGATGTGCAGCAAATCCCTCTGGCACATCCACACTCTGGTGTCCTGCCCCAGGCCTCAGCCCCAGCAGAGAGCTCTGCAACCCCCCCTCCCTCCCTCAGCACAGCCAGTTGTGTATGGATGTGTGCAAAATCCTAATGCTTAATCCTGCTGCTGCTGCTGCATCTACAGAGAATTCCTCTGAGGAACCCCCATGAAGTGTCAGCCATGGCTGCAGCTACAGCAAACATTCGGGCAGCAACGCTGATCATATCCAAAGCACCCAGGCTGCACCTGAATCCTGGCCAGAGCAGTCCTGTGGTGGTTTGGATGCAGCTGCCTCCATGAGGGAGCACGAGGGGAGCCCATGGTCCCTTGGGGAGATGCTGCCCAAGTGTGATGGCAAAGCAAAACTTCCCTCCTGGAGGGCCTCTGCTTGGTCATCACCCTGCCAGTGTAGGATTGTGGGGGGTCAAAAACCCTGTAGAGCTGCTCTTCAGTTGAACATCAGCCTGTGCTGACTGTTTGGGGCCAGTTTGTCCAAGTTTTCTCCTCCTGGAGGGCTGTTCTTCCCATACCACCAGCAACAAAACTGCACAGGTCAGTTACTTTTCAAAAGTGAAGAAAATACTCTTAGTTCAGCCTGCTGAAAGCTTTCCCATCCCATTTAGCACAAGATCTCAGCTCCCATGTGGAGCAGGGCTCTCAGCCAGCACTTGCCTTATTTAGGGGAGAGCAGTGGAAGCCCCAGAAAAAACTTTAAAATGAGCCTCTCCAAGCCTTCTCCATGCATGGCTGCTCTCCACCCCAGTAAGTTGGAGGCATGGGATGCTTTATCCCACCCCACAGCAGGAGCTTCATCCAGCAGTGAGATGGAGATGTCAGAACCTCCCAGAAGATCTGGAAGGGGTGTGGGGGTCCAGAGGCAAGAGGAACTGCAGGTTTTCCCTTTCTCATGTCTCAGCCCTGGCGGGCAAGCAGAGTTGAACACAAGCATGCAAGATACTACAGAGAAAATTAACTCTACCCACACCAAACTAAGTTTGCCCTCCAGCATGGTGAATTAGGAGAGACAGACAAGGAGAAGGGAAAGAAGGAATTAAGGGAAAGGCCTCTTTTCTTCTCTGAAAGAACAAGGGCTGGCAGCTGTAGAGCAGGGTTGTCTGACAGCTCCCTGCCATCCCCTTGGTTCTAGCAGGAGAGCTCGTCTGCATTGGCTGCCAGGGCTTTACAGTCACAGCAGCAACAATCTTCAGTGTCCTTCAAAAATGTTTGCAATGATGCTCTCCAGAGCCATCCTTCTGGCATCCCTTGCTTGGACCCCTTCCTCACCCAGGAGCTGACCCTGAGCTGCTCCATGTGCAGACGGGGGTCAAAGGCCATAAACTTCCAAACTCAGAAAGAAGAAAAATTACTTTCTCCACCAAAGAAGGTAGGGGGAGAAAAAATAACCACCAAACACCCTGATGGCAGCAGTTTTCCAGGGCAGTGAATTAAGGGATCTCTCTGTGGTAGAAAAAACATCAATATGGCACCTTTTTCCATTGCTGAAGAGTTAGAGTTGTAGGCTCATCACAGATTTTCTTTTCATAGCCATAGGTCAGTGTGTGACACTTCAATATTGCAGCCCATGTCATTTGGAGCACAAAACCTGTTCGAGCATCACAGTTCCCTTCCAGCCCTGTATCAAATGTTCTCCCATGGAGAATCCCCACACTGAAAAGCTCAGTGTTGGCATAGCTGGTGAAACACATCACACTTTCTTCACAGAACCACTCATGCAGCAGTGAACTCCTTCAGCTCAGCTCTGCACTGGTGTAAATTAGGAGTAAAACACTGTGGTGCAGTGAGATAAACCCATGGTGAGTAACAGATTCCCTTGGATTTCCTTATCTTCCTGCTGTGACCTGGCTGCTGAAATATAACCTCAATCCATCACTTATGGAGAATAAATTCCGTTACTAAACTTCAAGCCTGGAGTCTGTCAGTCCCTGGCCATTAGAGTTAGGAGATTATTTTACACTGCCTGACCTCTGACACTATTTAAGGGCTCATCTACAGCTACCACTATTTATAACAATTTAATATTTTCATATTTCACACATGTGATTTCATCTGCCTGGCTGTAATATTTATCAGTGTGCAAAACCAGTTTTGTTAAAATAGCTGCCTCATAGGGGTCATAGGGGGCAGACAGTTTTTCTGCACATTTGTCAGATTTCTTTGGCATAACCTTCCTTTGTATCAGTCCTGTGGGGTCAGTCCTGTGTCTCATACTCGTTTCAGATTGCACTGTCGAGCTGTTTTGCAAAAAGAATGCCCCATCTTATTTAGTGGTCACAAGATGCCAATAAAAATGGCAAGCATTTGCTTGTTCTAATAAAAAATCCTTGCCCTGTCTTGGACAATTAACTAATTTTTTACAGCCTAAAACCACTTCGGGTGCTGCTTGAGGATCATTGCAATATTTCAGTAAACCCTTGAGCCAAAGGATGCTCCTGTTACCACCTGAAGGCATGTCTGCTTTCAGTAGCATTTCCACACCTCAGACATCCAACATCTTATATTTGTGTGACTCAAAGACAAGCAGAGTCATGTTGGTGAGAACTGGGTATCAGTTATCTCCTTTGAATGCTGTTGAGCTGTACTTTGGACTAATATGTCCAAGGATGTGTTATTGTCCAAAAAAAAAAAATCAAGGTGTTTGGGTTTTTTAGCCAGGAAACACATTTCTGTCAATGCTCAAAAGATTCACCCAGCTGAGCTCAGTTTTGCTGTGGCTAAACAAGTGTAACAAAATGGATTGGGTACAAGAACTGGTGCATTTAGAATGAGGGGTATCTTACTGCAGGTTTCACCATCCTAAAGTGATACACCTGGGGATTTTTTTAATCTTTTAATTGGCACTTTTGCTTTTGGGTCATAAAGTAATTGATCCACTTCATAATGATCATTATTAGGTCAGGCAGAAAATATTGGATTGCATTTGAGGACACTGGCCTTGCTGGATTCCTGGTATTGGGGCACTGAATAGCAATAAATGAGAAGAACATGAGGAATTGTTAAAGGGGGGAAATTAAGAGAGCTTTACAGTCACAAAGAGAAGGTGGTTGAGGAACAACGGGGCATTATTCGTCATACATGAGAACTGAAGGGTGTCCAGTGAAAAGAGCAAGTAGCAGATTTATTTTAAAATAAACAAGGGGAAGTACTTGTTCACACAATGCATAACTGAATCGTGACTCACTGCTGCAGGATGTTGTGGAGGACAAAAGCCTGCACAGGTTTCAACAAACTCAGGGAGAAGAAGTACATTGAGAGCTATTGAATAAGATAATTCAGATGTTCCCTATAATTCACAGTCCCTAAAGCACTGGTTGCAGGGATCTAGGCTGGTATGGCACAAGCAGGGAACAGGTAACCCAGTGTGTGCTGTATTTCCTACTTCTTCTCCCAGGAATCTGCTTCTTATCCCTGTCAGAGAGAACTGTCAGAGGACTTTCTGACCTAGCAGGCATTTATATTTAGCAACACAAGCTTATTTGTGGAAGAAATGGTGGTTGTATTGATGACTTGTCTCTGGGGAAGACTGCTTGAGGAATGTGCTGTGGGTGGGAGATGTGTGTGTGCCTCTTGTATGGAATAAATCCACTGCTCATCTGCTTTGCTTCCAGGCTGTGCTGGGCTCTAGGGAGCACAGCCACAGTGAGGAGTGCTGCTTTTGTCACATGCTTGGGGTTTTACTGGGACGGGGAAAGGCAGACAACTCAACCAAGGGCCTGAGTCCAGCTGGTTTTGCTGCTTTGTGCTTTTCTAAGAAGTCAGTGAAGGAAGGAGAGGTTGTTTTGGAACTTAAATAAGTGATTTATAATAGGTTACCTTAATACATGTAGAAGCTCAGTGTTGGAGAGCACTCAGAGTACCCTCACAACAGTTTTGGATAGCTTGGTTTTCCTCCAGCATCTCTGCCTGCTGGCTGGGCCTCCAAAACACAGAGGGGCTCAAGTGATCAAATTAGTGAGGAGGTTCTTGTTCCCATCCACTGAGCAGCCCCGCAGGAAGATCACTGCAAATTTCATCTTTGTGTCTATTTAACCTACTTAATCAAATCTACAAGATCTTGTAAGGCTTTTATATCTGAAATTGTCTGGAATGGGGGGATTTGCAACTGGACTGGAGAAACAGTGAGAATTACAAAACTGCTGCTTTTATCCTCCTAAAGGAACTCCACCTAAGTGTATCCAAGGTCTCACTGCAAAGTTTGAGTAATGCTGGAGAATGGTGGCCAGGTAAGAGCAGGGTTAATAATATTATAACCACCAAAGAGAGAAAGCAATAATAGTGTACCAACCCAAACATCCCTGCAGAGCAGGAGGCTGTCAAAAATATTTCCTTTCTGAGTTTCACTTAGAGAGTGAGGTGGAGAGACTGCAAGGCAGGTGGCAAGGAAGGTGTGAACAAGTAAAACTCAGGGGCCAAAGCTGAGAGCCAAGCAAACACTCCAGTGAGGTGGCTCTGTCACAGAAGTCTGTGCCATTGCAGTGATGATCTGCAGTAAAACTTGTTCTCTCTTTTCCTTGGCTCACTGGTTGGAGATTACCTGATCCATCCAGCTCTAAAAGCATTGAAAATTCATGGCTTTTCCTGTTATTTGTGTTCTCCTGGCCTTATGTGAAGAAAAAAAGATGTGCCCATGTTTAATTGGGCTTGTCTCTTCTGTCAGTTCTCTGAAAATATAGAAATTGGATCTGGCCATGTTTTCCCCTTAAACTCTGGAAAATATATTGGATCAGTCAGATAAAAGAAGCTGCTAAATACTTGGCAACCTGGACAATGCCAGTATCAATCAAGTTAACAATTCAGTCTTTTCCTCCTTCTGCTGGATTTAAAAACTGAGCTGCTCTGCTCATGTAAGAAACCACCAGAATTCATCTTCTCTGTGCTTGGGTTGCTCTTTACCCAAGGAGTCCTCAGCAACATTTTGTTTCCAATTGCTGTGCTGTGGAATTATGGCTCTCTTTACCCAAGGAGTCCTCAGCAACATTTTGTTCCAATTCCAATATGGAATTATGGCCATATCTCTGTGCTATCTGAGAAGGTGATTTGTTACTCATTGTTTTGGTGAGATGAAACAAATTGCAGGAAATTGAGCTTGGATGGATGGATGGGAACTCTGGCTGACACTGGGTGGCACTGAGTCTGTGCTGAGTCCCTCAGGTTTTAATTAAGGGGCCTTTTTGCTTCTTGTTCAATTTCCCTGCTTTAAACCATATGGAATTAACTGTCCTTGGACGAGGGAGGAATGAGGTGAGAAACTCCACCAGCTTTGTGCTTTTCTTGTCCTGCCAGAGCTGACTTTTGGAAGGGATCACAGGTCTTGCTTTCAGTGGTCCCCTTCTCCAGGCATTATGAAGTGCTGCACTGTCCTGACCCTTGTCTTTAAGTCCCTAAGACAAGAAAATTGTTAAAGATGCACCCAGTGGCAAGAATACATAGCAGTATTATATCTTCTTAGGCAATTACTACCTGAAAAAAGAATCCCAGTCGGTTAGTCCTGAACTGAAGACCATGGCAGAAAATCTGGTTCTGGCAGAAGCAGCAGGAGACTGAGCCTGGCCATGTCCTGCTGCTCCCACAGTGTCTCATGGGCAGCTCCTGACAGCCCAGCAGCACAGCAAGGAGCTGCCACCACCAGCCAGCTCAGAGCTGGGGGCTCTGAGGGACATCATCACATGTGACATCCCACATCAGCAGGGACAGGATGTGGGAGGACTGATTTTTTGGGAAGTATCATCCCTTTTAGCTTCATGCCCTTTCCTACATAAGAAATACTCCTTAAAACAGCAGTTCTACAACCTGCTTTTTTATGCTGCTCCTACCAGCAGCTCCGCAGAAAGTCCCCAACAGAACATCCACACTCACAGCTCCCAGCAGCTTGGTTTGAAGAGATCTTCTTAAGAGTGAAAGCTCTCAGCAAAGAAAAAGAGGTTTTTGTAAAGACAAGTGACTTAAGCCATTTGGGAATCACATATGTGCCTTGCCATCTTGCTGATCTGATGGATGAATTGCTTGAAAAGACAGGATGGGGAGGCACAATCTTCTCCTATCTCCCCTTTGCTGCCTCCAGCCTGCTCACTCCAACACAGTTTTATCTGCACTGTGAGCACTTAAAACCCACAGAGAGCATCCTCAGGGACTGGAATGTTGTACACTGGGGTGCAAAGCCTCCAAGGACCCCCTCTCCAGCCACCAGCTCCTTGCATCCAGCTGTCCTGTGGCAGCCCTGTGCTGTCAGATGTGCATGATGCATCATCCCATGAAACTTCTAGGTTTGTTTCCTCAAGCTACAGCAAGACCCCTTTAGACTAGAGCTGTGTGGCTGTCCTTTCTTAATGGGAAAAAACTCCACTAAATTTCTTATATTGCTTTTTTCCTCCAGGATCAAATGTAATTTGTCCTGCCCTGTAATGCAGAATTTCACAGATTTGAACTGACTTGGTTGCTTATCCAATTGCATAATTGTTTCGACTACAGAAAACTAAATAAAGACTTTCCAGAGATTTTTATTTTGCCATGTTTAAGTAGGTTTGAAGTGCTAGAATTTAGCTGAGCTTTAAAAAACCCAAAAAACCCTTATGCTTTGGAAGATGTTAACTTTGGCTCCTATAATGGACTAGCCATAATACTAAACACATGCTGTCAAAACTCAGGAAAACAGAGACACACAGACTCTTTTTTTTTTTCAGTAATTTTGGACATTGTCTCTGTGTGTAACTTTATACATAAATAAGAATTCTTTCTCTCTCACTCCACCCATGCATTTTTAATATTCTCTCTGGAAAGAGTTTCCTCAAACACTTAAAGGAAGCTGCTTCTTCTTCAAAGACTTTTTCCTGCCTCCTCACTTAAAACAAGAACTTGGGTGGCCTCTTTCCTGATAAAGGGCGTCAGCTCTGTGAGCTTTGGGGTTTCAGCTCTTTCTTTCCCTGAGCATCTGTCCTGGCTGATGCCTGCACACATGGTGAATGAAGCAGGTGCTCTAGAAAGATTCCAGGAGAAAATGTTTTGCCAGCAATATTCCTGTAGCAATAACTGCAATGAGCAGAAATTTAGAACTGCTTTGGCAGCCACACTCATGAGCACTTTGGATCCAGAGACTGCTGTATTTTAGAAATTGCTGGTTCTGGAGGAATGTTTTGGAGCCCAGAGAGCTCTGACAATGCCCCAAAAAACTCAGTGCAGTTGTTCTTCTCGCTAGTAGGGCACAATTTGGACAGTGGGTCACTGTCCAGCTGGACTTGATTTTAAAAGGCCTGAAAATGAGGGGGTTCAGCAGAGAGGGTGGGTGGGCATCCGGAGAACATGGTGTACAGGGGGGGACTCGGGGAACTGAGCTTGTTCAGCCTTAAAAAGCAAAAGCTGTGGGTGATTTTCCTGCTCTCTTCAGCTGCCTTGTGGCAGGCTATGGGAAGATGCAGTCAGACTTTTCCTGGAGGTGGACAGCAATAGGACAAAACACAATAGACAACAGCAGGAGAGTGAGAAGCTCACCTATTAAGGAAAATTACTAGGAGGACTGACAAGAACTGGGCAAGGCAGAAGATGGGAAATCTCCATCCTGGAAGACAGTAAAAACCTAGACAAAGTCCAGAGAAACCGATATAGTTGGACCTGCTTTGAGAAAAGACCTGAACTAGATGACAGCTAGGGGTCCCTTCCAACCTGAATTTTTCAATGTTTCTGTGATTTCTCATCTATTATTCCTTTCAATTTTCTTCTGTGTTTGTAGTTTTGTGTGCTGTGCCCAGTCATTTTATCTGAAACATGCACGAGAAAGAATTTTGTCTGGCCCAGATTCCAGGATCTCCTGAACGGTGATTTGGGGATTCAGCAGAAGTGGCCAATATTTCACCTTCACAAATGTCTCACTTCTACATCATGGCCTGCTTGTTTCATTGACATTCCAATCTCTAGGAACTCCTGTTGTGATACCAGAGTGGTAAAATATAAGAATCTGTTACACAGGTGGGTAAGAGGAAAGGAGACGGTGTCACACACTAGTAGAAGATTCTGGAGCAGTTTCATTAATTCTGCCTTTATACACAGACTTCTCTCTACACTGGTACAGTTCTTCCTTTTGACTGCTCCAGCACACTGCCAAATGTGAAAACAGGGATCTTGAGCCCCCTCCCTTAACTTAGTGACTCTAATCCAGCAGAATATCAAAAGCACTGAAATACAGACCCAGGAGGAGCCTTGTCTCACAGAAGTTAGAGCAAAGAAGAGAATAAAATGGATTGCCAGCATTGCATCCAGTCAAGCCACGAATGCCAGGCCTTTTCTGAAAAGAAACCACACAAGGCTCACTCACCTTTTCTGTTGCCATTGGTAGGAAATAAGCAAATATTCATATTCCTTCTACATAAATATTTCCAATAAGTTAACACAAGGATACAGGAGCATGAATTATTCCTATGCTTGCCAAGTACTTTGATATCGCTGGGAAAAAAAAAAAAAAGACTGTGAAGGTTTTGGCCATTATTAATTAACATGATTATTGATTTTTGCAAAATACTGCCTGCTTGGAATAGTGTAGTGTCACTGCAAGTGGTACAACAGTGCAATGTAAACCAGAGCATGGTGTGTGTTTCTCAGGCACATGTGAGACACAAACACACACAGGGCAAGTGACTGTGATCCAGCCATCTCTCCTTCCCACCCTGGCTTCAGGGCAGCAAAGGCAATATTGAGGAGCCTCAGCTGTTCCAGTGGCATTTAACATCTCAATAACAACAGAGGGGCTGCAGGGCCCAAGAGTTGAGTCAGCAGTAGTGTGTTTGCTCAGTCGGTGCCCAGCAACTCCTCCATGTGCTCAAACACTGCTTTGTGTGTAAATCGTGTCATTTCCTACTAAGCTTGCACAACACACTTCGGTTTGGGATGTGGACCTGTGGTTTGTGTTGGCTGCATCCAGCCAGCCATGTCAGCATCCCTGCAGCACTGCAAGCTCAGGAGCTGCTGGAAGCCTGTCATTCTCACAGCAGTGTAACCCCACAGCTCACAGAGAAACCCATCACCAGGGCTGGGCACTTGGGCTCCTCAGACAGGAGCAGGTCCTCTCTGTGCAGCCCAGGGTCAGCAGGGTGCTGGGAGAAGAGCAGAAATAACTATGTAAACTTCACCCACATGCAGGAATGAAGCACCTTCCTGGAGCTGTTAGCCCGGGCCATTATCCATATGGAATCCATATTCTGCACCCTGTCAAGAGAGGGGCCTCGCCCCCCTCAGGGGCTCTTTCTTAGGAATGAAATCTACTCCTTTCTTTCAAAATATGTGACAGCATCATACTGGGGAAGGAGGTGTATGCACTTTTCCATGAGCAATATTCAGAGCATTGAAGACGGGGCAGCCAGCACCAATCCCTGACTAAGGTTTGGGACAGTCTAAGTGACTTCCAGCTTGATTTTTAACCTCTTTCTGGGACTATTCACTACATCTGAAAATGTACACATTCTGTTCACTGCATCTGAAAATCATCTGCACGAGCAGGTGAACAGGAACAAGGTTTTTACTACAGGATTCCTGACTCTGAAGACAATACCTTAATATTTTCACTTGCTCTCTTCCTGACAAAATGCATCTTGAGCACCTCTCAGGCAGAAGCCGGGAGAAACATTTTCTTTGAGGACATGGTGGCTTAGACCGAGGGGTCTAGGGAGAAATGCTAGCCCTGGTAACTCTGGACATGGGCAGACAAATATGCCATGGTGCCCATCAGCAGCTTAATGAAGAGGATGACAAAATGCAGTGCTCAGATCCAGGCCTTGTCCTATTTACTCACAGAGAATGATCATTTAGCTCAGACTGCAGACTCAAATGTCTATTTAAGGATGTGCTGTGTTTACCTCACAGTGTTCCAAGGTCCCTTGGGAGTTGTTCTGTTTCTGCTACACTTCCTCCCAGATAATGATTGACGCATTTTCTTTATTTCTCTTTAGTATTTACACCTGATGGTGGATAACAGGTATGGCAATGCTGGCACAGCTCTCTCCCATACAAATGCAATCAGCATTTCAGGCTATAAAGGCTGTGATGGCAGACAGTATCTTTCCTGTAGATAGAAAGGTACTTTCTAGCCAAACCAGCTAAGTATGACCCTGATCTCCCTATCACTGTCTCTTAAATTAGAAGCTTGGGCATGTTTCACCTCTGAAATTCCTGGAGCACAACCTTCAGGCCCTGGTCTGCTGTGATTGCTGGGGGAGGGTCTGCACCTCCTGAGAGCTCACCTGGCCAAGACTCTACCCAGGTGGAACTCAGAGGCAGCAGAGTGATGCTGGATGTACCTCTGGAGCACAGATGGCAGCATGGAAAGACCAAATCTGAAAATCACTGGAATTGTTTCATAAGCAACATGGAGGATAATTAATGACCCCATTATAAAGACACAGCTATGGAAACAATTGCAAATTGACTTTTGGCAGACATTTTTGGCAGAACTGATGTGAAATACCAGAGAGGGCCTCACAGGACTGGAGTCTGTTTGCTGCACACAGCATTTGCCCGTTGATTCCTGGGGAACCAAGGGACAGAATCACAGGATGGCTCAGGCTGAACTATCCCATGAAGGTGGAGAATATTCCTTTTGGTCTGCCAAGCACTCACTTGCTCCTCCTTGAACTCACTTCTGCTGCAGTTCCTTCAGCCCCACAATCTGCTCCCACATTTCACAAGTTAAGTTTCATGATTTGATAGGCTCTCTGACTGCTTTACCCTAGTGTAATCCAAGGACAACAATTTTAAGTGCCTTGACATTTCAGGTGCTTCTTGGAATTTTTAGGATTTCAGATGAAGACCTGTTAAAAAATTCAGTCCCTTCTGTCTTTTCATGCTCAGAAGCCTCAGCTTTCTGATGCAGTTTGTGTTGTAGCAAGTGATTTGTTGTCTCATTAAAAAACAAAACAAAACAAAACAAAACAAAACAAAACAAAAAAAAAAAGAGAGAAAGGAAAATGATGCTCATGTGTCCAGGCAAGGAAATGACACACATCCACCTCCTTTCTCAAGCAAACAAACAGCTCCAGAGCAGTTGTTTGAGTCACAGCTGCCTGAAGAGAGCTGAGTGCTGAGCTCCAGCCTTGCTCACCCAGGACATCAGGGGGATGCTCCCCCTGGCTATAACCAGCAAGCAGAGCTGAACCAGTGGCACTCTGACCACACAAAGATACAAATCTGTCTGTCACTTCATCCTGCACAAGCCCATATTTTAAGTAACTACACAAAAGCCACTGCAGCCATAGCAACACTTTTTAAACAAACTGCTCCTCAATGTAGTTTTTTATGCATTTATGTAACCCCTTCTTAGGCAAATATGGGGGGGGGGGGTGTCTTTATGGTTAAAATTTAAATATGCACATAAACACATTGATAAAGATATTGACAGCTGGAGGTACATACATGCAATGCAGAATTATGGTGATGCCTGTAAGTCAGAGTCTGTGAAGATGCTCAGTGACTCAAAGCACTGCTCATCACCCTGAGAGGGGAGCCCTGCCTGGAGAAGGTCAGGTCACCCCATGGCCAGCTGAGCCACCAGCCTGGCAGCAGACTAACCCAGCAGAAAACCAGGGAATCTTTTCCTTCAGTGTTAGAGAGCTGATCTGGCTGGTGGGAAAGCCTAGTGAGTGTAAGAGCAAGCTGGAGGGAGCAGACAGACTGGAGGAAGAGACATTGCTTGCCAGAGCTCAGGATGTTCCCCTGATGCTCCTGGATGATCCGAGCCCCAGCCAGGGAGCTCTGAAGCCCTGGCAGGGGGTCAGAGACCCTGGCATGCAGCCAAAGACCCCTGTGGCTTTGAGTTTGACCCATGGAACAAACTACCACCTTTGTATGAAGAATTAAAGGTCACAAAAATTTACACTTATAATAGTAGTAGTTATAGGGTGAAAAGAAAAATTTTGGGGGTTTTACCATAGGGGTCTAGGAGGCAAGATGGAGGAATTTGGGCATTGTCCTGTTCTTCTTCCTTCTTCTTCCTAGCCTCCATCTTCTTGGTGATGGTGGCACTCTGGGATCGGTGTAGAGTAGAAAGTCACTGTCTAACATAGGTGATAGGTATTGGAACATAACTGTAAATATCAAATACGTAGTTTATGGTATAAAAGACAACACCAGCCCCGTGGGCGGGCGGTGTGCCTCGGACTGACCTCTGAACAGACCTCGGCAGGCCAGACAGAAATGTTTTAGATAAGAAATAATAAACAACCTTGAGATGACAGCCGAAGACTTCTGACTCCTTCTTCGACAGCTGGGTTGGGAAAAAGAGACTTTTAACACACACCTCGGGGTCAGCTTGAGCAGAGGCGATCCCGAGGATTGCTCTTTCAGTGAGATCAGCTCAGTGCACCCACAGCCCCGGCTGTCCTCCTGGAAAAGCCTTTTTCTCTCTCCTTTATCTGTGGAAAGAGCCCAGGCAAACAAGTCTTCCTTGTCTTAGCTTTCCAAATACCCCTCACGCTGCTTTCCCCAGGATTTACGGCGGCTGAGCTAACCAGATCGCGGGGCCGACCAAAGCGCATCCGTGGAATTTGGATGCGTGGATTTCCACAGCCCAGAACATCAGCTGGCTTTCATCCCTCCTCTGCTCTCGTCCTCTTCTGCAACTTGTCTGAAGGAGCACTGCATGGCCCTGCAGCTTGAGGGTTCTTCAAACTGTTTCTGTTATTTGAAGACAACTTGTAACAGAGGGTTTCAGAGGAACAGCTCAGAGGGAATATTAACACACTCCAGAGTGGAATTCTGTGGCTGTGACAGTGAGAACAGCTTGGACATTTCACCCCAGGCCTCTTGCAAGTTGGAAGATAAGGACACAATCCCCCCCAAGGCAAAACACCATAATATTTCTTACTTGACGCCCTGTACCCATGAAAAATGCCTTTCAAAACTGCTCAAATAATAGGAAAAGAATCATTAAATGTTCTTCTAAGGTGTTTTCTTTAAGATTAATATTTTGCAACTTTATATATACACTGTGAATAATTTAGTCTGATTATTTAAACTGACACACACACACACACACACCCACCCTACTCTTTAGCACTATAAATCCACCTCAGAAATGTAAAAATCTGGATTAATTAATTCAAAAGCTCACCTTGCTAAATCTATAAAATGATTTGATTGATTTTTATATTACAGAAAGATTAATTGGGGAAAACTGTTGGATCAGTTGGAACAACTAATGTTTGATGTGAATTTACCATATCATGCAATTATTTCACATGCTGTATTAGAGTAAATTGCTGCCTAAGAGAAGGGAAGAATATTTTAGGATGGACTTTACAAATATTTTTCCTGATTTTAACTGTTCCAAACTTGTGATTATGCTGGTAGAAAATCTGAGCAAATGAAGGAAGGGTTTTACTGAAACGCATGAGGAAGAGCTCTGCAGCCACAGAACATACACAGTATTCTCAAGGCTCTTGCTGGGCCTTGTTTTTTAGAGCATCAGGGGCTTCAGGACTGATCTCTAGAAAGCCGAGTTGTAAAATCATGGATTCTGTGTCTTGTTGAGAAAGTTTCTTCAGTTCCTGGGAAAAGCATAGAGATAGAAAGGGGTATGGTGCTAGAACCAGGCTTCACTTTTGTACACACATCATTTCTGCTGGTTGTAATTGATTCAAGACTATCCATGTTATACACCAGACATTTAAATCAGTAATTAGGTCTGGTTTTTTGAATGTTGAAATCCTGGCAGTAAATGAAGCCAAACTAGCTAAGACACTGCAGATTTTTTTGAGATGTAGTAAAAGAAAAGGGTAAAAATAACAGCAAAACCAGGAAAGAGACGAGTGCCTCACACAGAGTACTCCTAATGGCAGACTGCTGCCGTGGCTGTCTGAGGAGTGAGGTGCAAAGCATCTATTTATGCCCGTGGTGTACAGCCATCTCATGGACAGTTACGTTTGAGGAGAGGGGCAAGTGATGGGTAATCATGTTTTTACCCTCATGCCAGTGGGTGAGAAGGGAAAGAGCCTCTTGCAGCCCATCTTCAGGGTGGAATGACACTGAGGGACACAGGGCATGGCTGGTGTGCAGAGCTGGGTGAAACCTGGGCAGCAAATCACAGCAGTCTGCACCAGGGGTGATCCACCAGCAGCCACATGCTCCTGCTGAGCAGATGGAGCACAGATCCTCTGCAGAACTGCAGCTCATGCTCTGCTGGGTTAGCAAAATCCCCAGTGTGGGGGCCAAAGCAGATACACACACTGCAGCTGAGCTAACCAGTCTGCCCAGTCTGCCCAAGCCTTGTTCAGGGTATCAGCAGGATGCAGGGATGGAGGGATGGCTGCTGGATCCAGCTCTTTGGATGCTTGTGACCTAAGAGCAGCAGATTTTGGCGTGTGGCTCACAGGACAAGAGGGTCCAAGAGCTCCCACCACCGTGGCTCCACAGCTAAGCCGGCATTTCCCTTGCACCACTGGCATTCCCCTTTCAGTACCAACATTTCCCTCACAGAATCCTGTCTGAAGATTGTTTTCAGTCTGTGGAACCACCTGGGATGCTTTTTCCTATATTACAGGCTCTACTTTGCTGCTTTTCTCTTCCCACAGCATAATGGCCTTTCCAATACTCAGCAGTCCTGCAATGAGATTTTCGTGCCATAATTCACCCCACTGGGGTAGGATGGAAAACAGGATGCTGTAACACACACACAGAATACACCATCAGTCTCAACTGGGGGCTGAGGAAAATTGCACTGCTGTCCCCCACGAGGCTCCAGCCTGGAAAACAGCAGCCTGGAGCTGTTGGGATGTGCTGATCCAGGCTGCATGCATTTCTCATCTAATGTCACTGACTTCCAAGCCTCTCCTTGGGGCTCTCTGGAAGTTGCTTTGTGCTGCCACAGGCCTTCATGCAGATCCTGTCAAATGAATTCACAACCCTTAGTTACTCAGGAAGGAGATCCCATTAACTGGAGCTAAATTTAGCCCAGTTCTTCCGTGTTGAAAGATGCTGTATAGAAATGCAAAATGAATACATTAAAAATTAAACAAGGCAAAGATCTAAAATACTAACCTTACCACAATATATTCAGCTCAGTCTTCTCTCTAGTCTCAATATTTTTGCTAGCCATCTCTTCCATATAAATTTATTTCAACATGGAAGCCTTTGTGACATTATTTAAAAAGAGAAAAATCTTTTTTCCAGTTATAGCTAGTGAACTGATCTCACTGATTATAAGGAGAACAACATCCAGGTGTTAGCAATAAACTCAAAAATCTGAAGTGTTCCAGTCACCTTATTTGGCAAGGTTCCACTCCTAAACAGCACATCTAAATGGGTTGTAGGAAAAGAGCAACTGGTGAATAGAGTGACAGGCTGGTCTATGGTTAAGTATTTCATAAAATTTAATGGCTCACTAGATTTACTTTGAAATAGCATTTTATTTAACAAAATGCCTTTTCTTGACATGTTCCTACCCATGTATAACTTCTGATTTTCCCTGACACATTCATAGCCTTGTAACTCATGTCTGCACTCAAGATAATAATAAATGTATGCACTTTTATACAATATTCAGAACCAGAAAATTAATATAAAGTGTGATTGAACTTCTTAACAAATGCTTTTTCATTTAAAAAATGAACTATTGGTGTGTCTGTGCATCTCAAGTTTATATTTTGCTGTATTATTAATTGACGTGAACTGTGTGCTTTGATGTCTGAATTGAACAGCCTCTTACTGCCACTGTTTCCTTTAATGTAAAATGTGTGTGGCATAAGACTCATTGCTAATTGCAACCTTATGATAATATTCTGCAGTCCTGCTGACCTCATTTACAATAGCATAAGAAGCCGAGGCCAGCTGCTAATAGATGCATGCTAAGCCTTTTCTCTGTGGTGTGTTTTTTTAGCATAAATAGAAATGAGCAAAATCTAAATCTTAAAATGCAAGTCTGCAGGCACCTGGGGAGAGTTTGGATCAGGACACAAACTTTGAATTTCCAGGCCAGACAGGTGCTGCAGCAGAGGTTCCCTGCTTTTGCTGCTGGTTTGTTTTGCTCTCAGAAATGTGGCCTCAGCGTGGAGTAATAGAAAGCATTAAATAAAACACATGCTGCCCTCTTCCAGCTGGAGCTGTGATAGCGTCCTCAGTGCAGGAGGGACTGGCTGTGTTCCCTCCTCTGCCCTCTTTTGATTTTGCTGTAAATTGTCCAGCCTTGTATTTATGGTGTTACCGACACGGAGCTGGGAGCAGCCGCCTTTCCCAGCCAGCTCCTGGCTGTCAGCTCCAGCCTCAGAGGTTCAAACAGTTTTCTCCTTGCAAAAACAACTACCTTGTGATCCATGTGGTTGTATTTCGTTTTACCACTTGCAATACGGACAAAACGAGGTCAAAGCCTGACTTCTTATGAACTGCATGCTGCAAAGAGCATCTGGAAGCACGGCTCAGGGAGGTGCTTGAGTAAGTTTTTAATGCGGTCCATAAGATGCAGGCACGGTTCTAAAACAACTGTAGTGTGGTACACACTGTGTTTTTAGCTGTGAGGGGAAGGGATAGACAAGGTGACATGGAGGGTGTTTGTAGCAAAGGTGGGAGAGAAGGATTTGTTCCCACAGACCCTTCCAACATTGCCAGGCACATGGGATTTCATTCCTGGGGCTGTTCTGTGCCCAGGACGGGAGCTGGACTCGATGATCCTCGTGGTTCCCTTTTATCTCAGGATATTGTATGATTTTATGGTTCTGTGGCAGCCTGCCTGGCTGCTTTGGGCTCACCTGCATTCCAACGTGATGGACTTACTGCAGCTTCACCAGCTGCCATCTGTCACCTGTCCTAGCCCTGGGACACTCGTTCTAGCTAGGTTTGAGATAGCACATTCCCACCTCCCAGGGGCATAAGCAGGCAGAGCAGGGGTTTGGGAGTACAGGAGCCAGTTTACTTCAGATTCAGAGATTGTCACCTGTTTTATGTGACAGCTAAGCCCTTGCCTGCTGTCTGTACTGCAGCCATACTGCTTTACTGGCACTCTCTGGTAAGAAAGGCAGGTGACTCTCTAACACACATATGCAAAAATCAAACAAATTCTGTCTTTTTGCTATTTAATTCCATGGGGATTTTTTCTTGCAAGGATCACAGAATCACAGGTAAGATTGGAAGAGACTGCATTGGGTATTTTGGTCTAACCTCCCTGCTCAAGCAAGACTGTCCCAGAGCACATGGCACAGGATGCATCCAGATGGTGCTTGGATATCTCCATTGAGAGAGACTCCACGCCTTCTCTGGGCATCTGTTCCAGTGCATGGTCACTGCACAGTAAAGAAGTTCTTCCTCATGTTTGGGTGGAATTTCCCATGCATCAGTTTTGCCCATTGCCTCTTGTTCCATAGCTTGGCACCACCGAGCAGAGCCTGGTCCGTCCTCTTTCCACCCTCTCCTCAGGTACTGACAGACACTGATGAGGTCCCCTCTCAGCCATCTCCTCAGGCCCATGGCCAGGCCCAGCTCTCTCAGCCTTTCCTCATAAGGGAGATGCTCCAGTCCCTTCATCATCTTTGTCACCCTCTGCTGGACCCGCTCCAGGAACTCCATGTCTTGTCCTGAGGAGCCCAGAATTGGACACAGCACTCTACCAGGGCTGAGGAGAGGGGCAGGATCACCCCCCTAACCTTCTGCCAATGTCCTTCTTAATGCACCCCAGGATCCCTCCCACTAGTCTTCTTGGCCACAAGAGCTCACTGCTGGCTCACAGACAGCTTCTTGTCCCCTGGGACACCCACAGGTCACAGCTGCTTTCCAGCAGGTCACCCCCAGCCTGTGCTGGTGCCTGGGGCTGTTCCTCCCAGTGCAGGACCTGCGTTTGCATTTGCTGAATTTCAGCAGGTTCTTCTCTGCCCATCTCTCCAACCTGCTGAGGTCTTTCTGAAGAGCTGCACAGCCCTCTGGGGTGTTGGCCACTCAGGATGGGACGATGATATGTATTTTTCATTCATACTGCAGTGCTACATTTTAAGCAATAAAATGACACCTTTACTGACAATTTAACTTCACAGGGTTTGGGACATGAAGACATCCATCAGGGACATTGTGTCTTCTTTTAGGGGCAGATAACTTAAACCAGCTTTAATGGTGTTTCCCCCATGCAAGGCAGAGTGATGGTGTTTCCCCCCATGCACAGTGCAGTGATGACCACTAAGCTTACAGCCCCTGCAGAGCTCATTTGCAGAATGAAGAAGCAAGATCCTTGTCATTAAAGAGCTATGAAGATGTTAATTATCATGATTTTGTGTTCTTTCACGTGCTGCTTGAAGTGGGGACTTGAGTTTTTGAAATATTTTTATGCTAATGCTTTATTTGATTTTTTTTTTCCCAGAGATTTGCTAAGTGTCAAATGTAATGACTTCACGTTGAAGCACAGCACTTCTAATGGGTTGTGTGACCTTCCCACAACCTCACTGAACAGCACCGACGAAATTTCCAGGCAAGCTAATTAATACACTGGTACAGCACCAGGCGGGTGAACCTCTAGCAGCTTAACTCTCAGCCGAGAGGATGAAATCCTCCTGCCCTCCCCACACCCACATCTCTCTAACAATGATGGATTTGGGACCTAATCAGGCATTAAAACAGAGGATTAGTGAGCTGCAGACCGCAGCGATCACGGCTCGTTTTACAGGGCATGCAGGGGACTGGCAAAAATTGCCAGGCATGCTCCCAGTAAATTAATGTCTGTGTACCTGAAAAACCTCTGTGGGCAGCAGAGACTTAATATATAAATGTGATGATTTGGAAAGATCAGCAGAAAAAGCAGCACAGAACAGCAGCTTAGTGGGAAATGTTAATAGAGGAGCAGGTATAGGTAGGTGGGTGTGAAGCATCAAATAAATCCAAGTGTGGTACCACACCCCACTGTATTGTGTTTAAACAACCCCTTCTTGAAGACGTGGCTTATGTAGCAGGTTCAGGGACTGTAGGGCCCACTTTCACCTGTGTCCAGGAAAGGTATCACAGGAGAAGGTACCAAAGGAGAATACATGCTACTAGTTTTTCTGCTTTGGCTACATTCAAAGCAAGGAGAAATCAAAGCAGGAAAGGAACACAGCATTAAGAGAAGCAGGAGTTGGATGTTTCAGAGCTAAAAGAAATGTGTAATTGTCTTCTTTAAGATCCTTTTCTTGGCTGAGTTGATCATAAGAAGCAAGATATTTAGATGGCCATTGTTATGCATACAATAATAAATAATTTGGTGCAATAGGTACCGGGCTTGCACATCAGTCATGGAAGGTGCTGAACTGCTTCCACCTCTGGCTCCTGCCACAGGACTTCCTGTGGGATGTGTGTGCAATGGCTTGGTGGCTCTGGAGGAAGACACTGGTGTCAGGCCATGTCACCTCTGCAGAGCCTCCAGAAGCCAGTCTGGCACCTTGGATATCTGCCAGCCCCACTGAAGGAGGGAAGGAACCATCCCACCATTTGTTTTACACAAACATGGCAATGTTTGCTGCATGGTTTTGAGCAAAGCCATCCATCCTGAATCAGGGCTGAGCTTAGGCAGATCTGATCATTGTTGGTATTTTCACGTAGGTGCTGTGTGAGTTCTTTCTCCTGCAGCTCACAGCCCCTATGGAATTGCTTTTGGAGGTGTGCCAGCACTCCTGGGCAGTCTGGTGATATTTATCACTTCCAGGCAGATCTGAGCCCAGAGCTGTAATTCCTTCAGAAGCTTTGCCCCCCTGCCAAGCAATCTGCATGGAAAAGCAGCACTCGCTGTGTTGGAAACAGGAGTGTGGATACAGGGTGCTGGTTCCAGCTAAAGAACCAGCAGGTTCCTTAGGATGAGAGGAGGTGGAAAAGGCATCTTACAGTATGGCCTTGAAGGGATCTTCTGTGGGATCTGAGAATAGCACCCTGGAGCCACATCAAAGCACTGTCACTTCCCCAGGTCCTCCAGCATGGTGACAGAGTCCATGTGAGCTGTGTTGTGCTCTCATAGCAGGTGAGTGTCTGCCGTGCTCTCAGTGCCGTGCAATGGAACTTCAGGAGGATCACCTTTATTCGCTGAAATCTGTGCTGGCCATTTCTCTCATACAGTCATAACATTTGCAATCTCCTGCTTCTACCAGCAAATTATCCTGCTACCCAGGAAATCTTTGTCCCTCTCCTGTTCTGCTCACTGAGTAAAAAGCATCACCACTTCCATCAGGAGCCTAAGCCTCAGCTCTCTGAGTTTTCAGGAGGCTGAAGGCAGAAGAGAGAACAGTTGGCAAATGGATAGTAAAAAATAGATCTGATAAAATAATTGAGGGGTTCAGCAAGTGGGACTGACAACAGAAGGGAAAGCAGCTGAAGAGAGGAAAGGATTTCAAAGTAGCAGTGTCACTGGACGATGAAGTGGTGGCAGAGTGGAAGGCAGGCAAATGCTGGCCAACAGGAAGGTGCCTGTGGCACTTGGCCCTTTTCATATAGGCACAAAACCCACTTTGGGATCTTGTGGGAGCTCTGAATGGTTTAAGAGTCTTCTTTCAGCACATGTGCTATGTGAATTGCTGGAAGATCCTGAAGCAGTGCTGCCCACTGGATTTGGAAGATGATGTTTCCATGGACAGTGTTTCACTGCCTTTCCCCAGTTTGTGCTCCCCAAAACCACTCTGAGAACCAGACTAACTGTTAAAGCTAATGTGAGCTTTGCTTTGGAGCCACAATGTGGGCAAACACCCACATAAAGGCAGCCACTGAACACAGGGCATTGATGCCTCTTGCACATCTTGCCTTTTTTAGAGGTGGACTACAGCTCCCATATCTCTCACACCTGAGACAAGAGAAGGACATAAAGTACATGTTCCACCTCCTACACAGGGTGTCTCTTTCTTTATCACTTCTGCACTGACAGCCCATCAGTGAAGGGGTCCTGTGGGATGGATTGTCTGTGGTCAGCACATAAGGCAGGTGGTCCAATGCCTTTATGGAGTGGAGTGCAGAGGGGATTAATTCTTCCCCTGCTCAGGAGAGCTGACAGATGTGTTGTGTGCACGAAAGAGAGACAAGGGAGAGCTGCCATCTGCTGTTGGAAAAATCCTGGTTCGTCTTTTAGCCCAGGCACTGCTAAGAGCTGCAGGTGGCTCCTTGGTGCCAGCAGCTCCCACCTCACTGGGAGAGCACACAGAGCAGTATTCCACAGTGGAAACGGGAATCTGCACTGGGTAGGGGAAAGGTTTGCCCTGAAGTTCTTCTCCTCTCTTCTCATGTGTAAATCAGGAAGAAGAGGATGGATTTACCGACCTTACCAACCATCCATGCCAGCAGCAAAGCGAAGAGGGAAGAAGGTATGGCAAACCCACTGTGCCTCCAGGAGGGAATTCAGTGGAAAAATCAATGGAAAAATCAAGCCCATCTTCAAACGTAAGGCACAGATAGTCAGATAGATCAGCATGTAGACCTGATCTTTGCAGTGGTTTTTCAAAAAGCTGAGCATTCTGTATTCATGGAAATGAAAAAATTGATGACGTCCTACATTCTAAACTCTGGGTACTCAGGATAAAAAAACCAATCACTAACTGAAAAGGCAGCTGATTTATTGAAATGCCATTCTGAGTCATTCAAAATTATTTATTTGCTTCTGAAAACATGTTTACTTCTATTTTCTAAGTGACATTTTACATCATTTCAGCTAAATGTATTATTTTTTACGAGAAAAGACATCCAAGTATTTAATACAAATTAAAGAAAATCCTTCAGTCCTTTAAATAGCAAGTTAATGTTGTTTAAAACTTCAATTAAGTAAACCAAAACAAATCTGAAAATTCTGCATACAAAGGTATCTCTTGCTTGTATTTTTTTCTAGAAGAGAAAATGAACGAAGGAAAAAGCAATCCATAAAAAAACAATCCTGGTCATTTACAAGGGAACCACACAATTCAATAATCCAGGAACAGGTCTTTCATAAGCAAACACAAATTTTTAATACAGCAGCATGGTGCTGATTTGACCTGAAAGTAAGCACTTAAGTAAGCAGTTATTATGTTGAATTTTTTCACTGCAAATTGGTATTTTTCAAAAGGATAAAAAGAAAAATAAAAATATTCTAGAGTATGTGTACTAAACTCTAATGAATTTCCAGCAGGAATGCTGAGAGGAGCAGTATGAATAGTTAAAGATGAGTGTTCAGTCAGTTCAGTTGCTTGCATTGGTGAATTTTTGAGTAATGATGTTCTGCTCTGGTAGATGCATACGTGTGTGTCTAAATATAAGCTTATAGTCCATGTCTGAAGCTTTTGACCTCTTTACCTTTTAAATAAGGACTGAGTTATTAAAAAACAAAAACAAAACCAAAAACCAAACCAAAACCCATGGTGATAGTTCAAAAAGAAAATATTGATTTACTGCAGTAATTATGCACAAGGCCTGGTCTGACAGAACTGTAAAACTCTTTTTTTCCCCCAAACAGATAACAGGAATTTTATCCCACTGGACTTCAGAGGGGAAAATTCTTAATCCAACCGTGTTGATGCTTCTAACTTAACCCAGTGTCATTTAAGGCAGGAGCTGGTGATCCCAGCAGCAGCTGCCACACACTCAGCTGAGTCCAGAGGACTGAATTCAGACGAGGGCAGGTGAAATCCCCTTTGCAGGGCAGCTGTGCTTCACACCGACCCCTTCTGAAGTGAAAACCTTCCCAAACCACACCAGCGCGCGTTTTCCTTGTGTTTGTGTGGGTTTCCAGCAGCATTTGCCTGAGAGCAGAAGGCAGCAGCGGCTACACCCAGCAGAGGCTGCAGCCAGTTGTTGCACTGCAGGGACCCAGGGCTGGCAACTGAGATTTCCCAGGGTGGGTGATGAGGTGTGCTGGGGACACGCAGACAGCAGCGTTCACAGGGTTTCTGATGCTGCTCTGGGAAGAAGGCGCTGGAACTTCGATCTGTTACCACACTCGGGTGTCAGAGGCCTGTGGCAGCTTCTGAAGATCCCCAGCTCTAGCACAGCTCCCAGCTCTGCTGCAGGGACACCCCGCACTCCGCAGGGTTTGCAGAACCCACGCAGCCCTGCTAGAGGAGAGGATTCCCCCAGCCTTTGCGCCGCCTGCTCCTTCGAGAAGACAAAGGTGAAAGCGTAAAGCCGAGCAAAACCATCTCAGTCACTGCAAAAAAATGTTGGTCTCGCTGGAAAGCTGAAGAGAGCGCTGGAAGCTCTGCGGTCCCCGCGGCGCCCTCGGCCGGGCCAGGCGCTCCGGGCTGGGCCAGCTCCCGAGAGCTGCCACGGGATGGCCACGCAGGGCAGGAAACCGCTCCGAAGCAGAAAGAAAACAAATTAAAACAAACCTTTCAGACAGTTGCCAATGAAGTTTCTTTGGCTCTGCGTCTGGGCATGGCTCCCAAATCCAGCCTCTTGCCCTCGGATAAAGCCTGGAATGAGAGTCAGATGCGTGGGAGGAGTGCATGTGTCTGTGTCTGGGCTGGAAAACATATGTACTGTAGTGCCTAGGAAAAGCTTTTTACTTTGGGCCTTGCTCCAGAAAAACTCTTTCCTTGCTTTTACAACTGTCCCCTGTTCCTTGGGACTACCCAGATGTTTAACCCAGCCTGAGGACAGGGAGCTGAGCTCAGGAGTTTTCTCGGTGTCATTCCCTCTGACCCCCAGGGAGCAGCCAGCCAGGGGCACGCAGCCTCCTCCCACCTCTTTTCCTCACCAGGTGGGTGGGATGGGATGGGATGGGATGGGATGGGATGGGATGGTCACCCGGGCCGTGGGGTGGCCTGTGTGCAGCACTGGACTCACAGCTTCTGGCTTTCCCTGTCGGGAGGGGATCCAGCCTCAGCCTCAGCAGAGAGAGCCAAATATCTTGGGGGGGTGGGGGGCAAAAGAAGAGAGGGAGGAAGAGGATTGTTGTTGTTCTGTTCCTACTGCTTGATCCTGAGGTTCTGTTAATGGGTGGACTGATTGTCAGTTTTTTAAAAGTCCATATCCTGGAACTTTGCAACTATGTGGGAATTTTAGCTAGTCTCAAATGAAAGGCAAACAGCAACCCCCACCATCAAACCGTGCCTCCTTAGCCTGCCAGGCCGCAGCAAGGAGCTGGGGGAGGAAAAAAAGAGCGAGTACACTTTTCTTTTTCACATCACAATTTGAACCCCAGCCTGTTCCCGGCGGGCAGGGCGGCTGTAACCCGAGGGATGCGGGTGCCAGCGAGGCCCGGGGAAGCGGAGCGAGGGCGCACAGCGGGCGCTGAGGATGCGCTGAGCCTCCCTGCGCTCCGCGGGGCGGAGGGACCGAGCGCTCGGCTGTCCCCGGGCGGTGCCGGCCCCGCCGCCCGCCCCGGCCCGCCCCGCACACCTCGGCCCGCCCCTGGCGACCTGCGGGCGGCGGTGAGGCCGCTCCGGTGGGGCTGCTGCGGTGGGGCTGCTGCGGTGGGGCTGCTCCCTGCCCGCACAGGTGACACCGCTCCGGTGACACCGCTCCGGTGACACCGCTCCGGTGACAGCGCGGGCGGAGCAGCCGCCGCCCCGGCGAAGCGCCCGCGGCTCCGGACGCGCGTGCCCCGCCCTGTCCCTCCCCGCGGACTCCAGCGTGTCCCTGGGGACAGGCGAGGGACCTGCCCTGCTCTGTGCCCGGCCCGCCTGCGGAGGAAACCCGGGGGAAAAACCCGCACATTTGGGTCTGTTGAGCACCGCGGCAGGTCGGTGAGAGGCGCGTTTAGTGAGTGCTTTTTAACCCGCCCCCCAAAACAGCTCGGGAAAATGCTTGAGGAGATGGGGTTAATCTAACGCGACCAGTGCAGGACGGTCTGTATCGTTTACAGATGCCAAAATGAATTTATTAGATCTGCCTTAGTTACCTACATAGCTGCAAATACTGTATTTTTACAAGATTCTAGTAGTTGGGATGGGGCAGCCCGTGCCGGCAGAAATAGCACTATTTGAGTTTGCATTATTTGAGTTTGCACGAGGTGGATGAAGCAGTCACAGAAAATACTTTTAAAGTGTTGGATGTTGACTGTAGTTATTTTAGTTTGTCTCCAGTGTACTCAGTCAATACTGAGTTAATAATCCAGCAACTTCTGTTATGTATTTGCTGAGTATTGTTCACTAATTTAATGGCTTTCTTGTGGTGTGGGCAGATAGTTCAGTGTAAATTTTAAATAATTTTGCCTACAGCAATTTTCAGTGGATAATGCTGGAATGTGTTTATTTTAACCCAGGCATTCTTTCTCCTACCTTATCAGCTATCTTTATTCCTACACAGGCCTTATCACAGAGGTATTTATTTATAATCCTTTCTTTGCAGGCTTAATACTCTACACAGAAAGTGAGGCCGAATAACGTGCACATGCCGAGTACTGGAGGAGAGGCTGAAGGACATCCTGTTTTGTTTCAGCAGTGTTGTTATTCTTTGGGGTGAAATGAAGAGTTTGATTTTGTTTTGGAAACACTCATATTTCTGATGCAACTGAACTTCCGTAACCTTTTTGCAGTACAGATTTCAAGAAATAATTTTTTTCTTCTTGAACAAAGATGCAGAACTTGTCGGTGGTAGAAAGTCTTGGTGGTACGGACATACCACACTGTGAGCTTCCAAAAGAC
The DNA here is from genome assembly GCF_017590135.1 of Pyrgilauda ruficollis. Classification (NCBI taxonomy): domain Eukaryota; kingdom Metazoa; phylum Chordata; class Aves; order Passeriformes; family Passeridae; genus Pyrgilauda; species Pyrgilauda ruficollis. The sequence continues at coordinate 6,873,470 of NW_024525267.1, forward strand.
CTGGCAGCTGAGGCAGGTGGCGTGTCTCTCCATGAAAGTGGCTGTAACTGGAATGGAAGAACAAGTAGAGAAGAAATTGTTAATCTTGAAGCAATGCAGCAAAGCCTCCCTGTAACGAACAGCGAAGGGAGAAGTCGTGAGGAGTTTTCTGAGAGCAGCTTTAGTACCTCAGAACCCAGTGGCTCCTGGGGTGATTTTGAAGGCTTCAGGGAGCCCTTAGACAAACCAGAGAGATTCAGTGATAACCTTGAGGTTTTGGTGAAGTCAGCAGGAGCCAGGGGAGCCGATCCGGACCTCAGCGTTTCTGCTGCTCACCTGAGCGCTGAGCCATCTCTGTGCCATGGGATGCAGCAGGCTCCGGGCTCGCGGGGTGAGGTACGTGTCCACAGCACACCCAGGACCTGAAATGTTTGTGTTACTGCTCCCTGCACCTCCGGGTCCTCATCTGTCTTCTCTGCAGAGGGTAATCTGCACAAGGAGAAAAGCTGTCCTGCTACTTCGCAGCTACCTCAAGTGGAACGAAAGCAACTTCTTTGCAGTTGTTTGACAAATCCTTAAGCTGTGCTGCTGGAGAGCTTTAAAGAATGTAATGCGCTATTTTGCTTCTAGGCACTAGGAATAAGTAGGCACATAGGCAAGTAAGCACGTAGGCACCATGAACCTTGCCCTGAAGGACGTGCAGTGTAAAATTTAGACAAGAAAGAGCATAAGAAACAACAATTCGGGAAGGTGGGTGACAAAAGCAGGGTGGACAGAAATTCTGTGAGTTGCCTGCAAACTTATTGAAGTAATGAAGAAATTACTTCAATAACCCAAAATAACTTCAAAATATTTCAAAATAACTTCAAAAACCCACATACCATTGAGTTAGAAATTGGCAAAACCAATGTATTTTTGTTATTTAGTATACTCTCTGAATAATATCAACAGTTTTTCTGGAATTTTAGTCTGATGGTACCACACAAGACATTAATAGAAATAACATAATTCATATTTTAGCATAGGATATAACATTCGCTCTTACCTGTTAGAGCTAAAATTCTGAGTAATTAATGCAATGAATTTTTTTTTAGCACACACACACACACAAAAAAAAAAGGTTCAGGTAAAGGGTTATATATTGTTGGGATAAATGTGTTTCCATGTGGACCAAACATGCATCAGCAAAGGGAAGGAAAGTAACACAAGGGCAGAAAGAACATAGAAATACAGAACAAAATTCCCTTGTTCTTACTACTTTCATCCTAAATGACAACATTTGAAAAGAGAGAACAATCAGCTAAGACTTCCATGGGGTTAATCTGTAGCAGAAATAACTTACTGCTTGTAGTCTGTTGGGTGAGTTTTAGTGTGCGTAGGAGACTGAGACTTTCCTGGAGACAGGATTTCTTGCCCTTTGCCTAGGAATTTCTCTTGTTGCAAAAGTATTACTAGTAAAAGCAGAAAGATGCAGGTGGGAAAAGCTGCCCACACTGATTGAATGTAGATACACAAAATACCTGGTTATTGGTGTGCACAAACAGAGGATTCAAATGTTTTGTAATGCTGGAAGTGGCAGACAAGAAATCTTCTGTTGGAGAAAGAGAATGTTGTAATGACTGAAGCTGAAATGGAATATAGCAGGTTGCTTGGCTTCTTTCCAAAAGCAGTAGATCTTAATCTTACTGAAGCCTTTTCTTTATTTTGCATGTGTTAAAGGCAGGAGGAAATGTCCAGCATGAGTTAAATAAGTTAACCATGCTTAGAGTTTCAAGTTGTCTTTTCTCATCTCAAGGTACAGAAACAGCCACAGAGCTGCTGGATATTCCTTGGAGTGTAGAATATATGTGTAGCTGGTTCTTTATCCCTGTGCTTTTTGCATTGTTAGTTTGAGACCATAAAATCTTTGGACTGGGACTCTGGCTTCTGTATGATCAATAGAAAAAGGCCAGGTGGGTTGGAGGGGACCTCTTGAAATCATCTCAGGTCAGAGGTCTGACCTTCAGTATTTATTGCTTCAGTTAATTAAATGACGTCAGTTGGGATCAGAATCATGTGTTTTAAGATGGAAACAATCACTAATTTCCTTGCTGTAGCTGGGTATTTTGGCCAAAGGATTGAACACTTCGAGGATTTTTCATGTGCTCTTTAAACACTGGCCTTTGAGAGAGGGACTGGTGCATGTGTTTAAGCCATGGGGTATTTTGATATAATAGGATATAGAGGATTTATTCAGAAAATACTGATGTGAACTTTGTACATTGTTTTTTTTTTTATCATTAGTACAAAGCCACAAGATAAATGGAAATATACCCAAACTTTGTTTCAGAAACACTCACTGAAATAGACAGTAATAAAGGTAATAAAAACATCTCTTGATCTGTCTTGGCTCAACTAGAAGTCAGTGACTTGTATGTGTGTTGGAGCAGCACCAAGGCTCTAGGGAGAAGCTGCAATTGAGGCAGAGCTGTGCTTCCCTCGATGCACTCCCTGGGGCTGTAACTTCCCCCATCCCAAAGCCAAGAGCAGCTGCCTGGCTTTTCCTCTCATCCCACTTCACTTTGGTGCCTACCTGGAAGTTGGTTGTTTTTGTTTTTTTTTTTCCTTGACCATGTATGCTTTAGCCAGTGTTACTTCGCAGAGCTCTGCTTCTCGAGCATCCATCAGGATCCTCCATGTTGTATCCCTGTTGAAATAATTTACAACTTGATTGAAAGTATTGTGACACTTTGGGTAAGATTCAAAGGAATTTACCCAGGATTCTTTGAATGTCCCAGCAGTGAATCATTAGGACAATATTTTAGCAAGGCCTTACTTCAGGAGGGGGCAGCATGGGGCACAGATTCTGTTCCTTGAAGCACGGTCAGAAGAGCAGAACCCTTCTACCAGCTCTGTTGATTTTCCCACTTATCCTTACATTAAATACATACTCTCTCAGTATTCACCCTACCTGTCTGAGTTGTGTAATGAGACTATGGAAATATTTCAGCTGTTTGAATTACAATTAAATGAAACTATAAAAATATGGAGTATCCATGCTTAGGGTTTTCAGACTAAATTGTTGATTGCTGGGCAAAAACCCCAAACTGACTGGTTCCATTCTTGAGTTTTCACACAGCGTTGCTGCTCGTGCATCGCAGTCCCTGGGCAGGGTGGTGAAGTCAATTAATTTGCTTTTATTTGGAAAATTGCAGTCATTCCTTCCTTGAAGGAATAAAAGGATACAGCTTCTGAACCAGATGGCATGCCCCTAGGATAGGATGTAAATTATGCATGTTTGTCCTTGTGTATGTGTTTCTTACTTGTCAGATAACCCTGCTTACTAGAGGTTGCTTCCCCTAGGCCTGTCTGGATCCCTCCTGTGCTGTGGTCAGTCCTCCAAACCTGCTCATCACTGCTTCAGGAGGAGCAAGGATTTAAATCTGGCTCTGATTTTTTAACATAGGCTGGGCAAAGTTTTGTGCAAAGGCAAGGTTATAGAAACATCCTCACCCCAGCTTTTTTGCAGACTTGCACAGTGCAAGTATTTATTGGTACCTGGAGCATTTGGCAGGTGTGTTACATTGAATTAGCAGTGTTTGAACACTGAGTTAGCAAAACGAGCTCTTGAATTGATACATGAGATTTGACCTGGAGTGAAATAGCTGAGCAGAAGGAGGAGCCCCAAGTGTCAAATATGCGAGTCTGTGACTGAGAAGCTGGGAAGTTAAAGACTGAGGTTCACCAGAAACTCTGGGACTCTTGCTTCCTTTAATTCTAAGTACTCAAAATACTCAAAACACTGAAATATGAGCTCAGTCCCTCTGCTGTTAATATTAATATAAATATAAATTCTAAAAACAATAAGACAATCTCTAGAATTAATGTAGTCTTTGGACTAGGTCCTTCATGAATTAGGGGGTGGCTGGTATGATGTATGTAATAAAAATCTCTTTTTTTTCTAGGAAGACCACAGCTATGAGGAGATATTTAAGTTGGGCTTTCCAGAAGTCTTTGTACCACAGTCCAGAGAGTGCATAACAAGCTTAGAGCAAGTTCTTGAGGCAAAAAATGAAGATGTTTGGATTCCTGAACTTTTGAAGAATCAACTTTGGTAATGAGTTTAGATTAGCAGTTAAAAAAAAAAAGGAAAGAAAAAGTTCCTCATCAAGTACACAGTTTGTTTCATAATTTAGAAATCAGTGGTGCACTTAAAAACCTTTTTAGTACTATGCCTTTCAGTGTATAGATCTTACCAGTTTTGTAGCACATTGTTAAAGGAAATGGATGGTGTCTTAGCCATTGGAAAACAATGAAGGGAATATATCAAAATTACAAATTCCTGCTTAGGGTTTTTCCTGCTGTTGGTGTGCCTCCTTATGACTAAGCCTCTGGAATGCCAGCACCCAACAGGCAGCCTGTTCTTCCTGTTTGCTTGTCCTTCCTTTACAGCACATCCCACTTATTTCTTCATCATTGGAGGCTGCTGCTTCTACTAACATCTTGCTTTTTTTTTTCCTCCCCTCTCAGTTTTCCCCGTTGCTAACTTCTTCTCATGTTTAACCAGATGTGCTTCAGAATCTGTGGTGCATCTGGCTTCTTTCCTGGGCTCTGATAATAGCAATTAGTATCATTAACTAAGCTTTCTCTTGCAACAGCTGGAGCACTTCTAGCTCTGTTACATGTTTTTTAAGGATCAGCAGCTTCAGAGCAGCATTGTAGTTACTGAACAGCATTGCAGTTATTTTTTCATGACTTGGAGGCTTTGTGTCTAGAAAGCAGTGTCAGACCCTACTTGAGAAATGTCCTAAGACTCAGAAGAAATGTCGGTAAAACTTTTAATGTGGGTACCCTTTCAGCCGTGTTCCCTGCATAGGTGTTATATTTTAATCAGCATCAAACTTGTGGAGAAATGTAATTGTAAAGGGCACTGCACTATTACAGCAGAGTGCCAGGTAAAAACAAAAATTTCCTGATCTACTGTGACGAGTAACTAGGGTCAATGACAACTGCAAACTAAGTAAAGCCCAACTGAATTTTTCTGTGTGATCAGTGCAGTGTAAGAATCCAAAGTGCCACGTCAAGGGAGCTCCCTCCTTCTCCCTGTCTCAGCAGTGAGTGCCTTTGGCTTCTTTGGTGGGACAGGTGCTGCCGGGGTGAAGTGTGGCCGATGGGACGGAGAAAGACTTGAGAGACAGAAAAGGCAAAGTGCAGAGCTGACAGGGCTGAACTCTGCCCACGTTTCACAGAAGCAGCTGAACACTGCGAGCTGTTGGCTTGTAGCAGTCTGAGATGTGCTTCTGATGCCCTTCTTATCTGAGGAGCACACACACGCTTCTGCTGACCTACTGCTTCCACTAATTGTCATGCCAGCTCATTAGTGCATTGGGCTGGCAGCTTGGACACGTGTGAAAAGAGTTTTAAGACAAGTTGCTTGCTAGATGAAGGTTAGTGTACAGCTGTGTGTAGTGAAAATAATTGTTGCATATGTTCACTGGAAACCTCAAAGTGTGTTTTGTTTCCTAGCATGGATTCTGGAAACGTATGGAGAGCACTCAGAGACTTTGATAATACCCCCAGCTCAAGACATCCCTGGAGTAAATCTCATTGCCAGGAAAACCTCTGGAGTGTTCTCGGAGTAGATGCAAATCACAAGGTAATTGAACAATGGTTTTCCATTCTGCCAGCATAAACACTGGGTTGGGAATCTGATCTTCTGTAAGCTGCACATGCAGATGCATGAGGGATTAGACCTGGGTGAGTCACAAGGGTTTGTGTTTTTTAAACAGAGAGCTTTTTAAGACAATAGCTTAGTGTTTTCTCGTCTTCATGTGTAAGTAACTATGAACTTGTGCAGGATCACACTTTAATTGTCTTTACAGTGAAGTCTGCCTGACACAATTCCCTGTTGTTAGGTGGTACACCCAGCTTAGGTAGAGATGGAGAAGTAGCTGTCAGGTGGTAGAGATGGAGAAGCAGCTCCCTGGTGTGTGGGCAGTAGGATTGTTTACTTTTTTTGCTCAGAGTGCAGGAAAACTGTCAGCCTCTAATATCTGTATTCACTTTCTGTTAAGTGAAAATCAGATCTGAATCAGAGAGGCTGTTACAGTAATTACTGGATGATTTTACTGTGAAGAAACTGAAAGTGTGTTCAGCTTCCCCTTTCCTCACTTCATTCCTCTGTCTGTTTTTGTGAAGCTTGAGGGAGTGTATGTTTTAAATTGGATTGAAACCAAACCAGCAGTGTTGAAAGATCTCAAGTAGAAATGTCTCTGTTTAACAATCTCTTGTTTTGAGAAGGTACAGGTGTCGGGGATGGTTTAGAATTCAGTTATTTAGCTGGGATTAATTAGTCACATGTAATTTTCAGAAGTAACTATTTCAATTTGATTATTTGAATGCTGAAGCATGGGATTGGCAAGGTAATGATTTTATGGGCATATTTGACTTTTCATGCAAGTTATATGCAAACAGAAGGATGGTGCTGAAGGTAGAAACCTGTTTTGCACTTGAAAAAGTCACTTTGTAGAACTGTAATTTAACAGAGAGAAAACTGGAGACATTTCTCTAATACAGCTAAACTCCCATTCTGTTTCTTTCTTGCCCCCCAGCATTAAATCAATGCCCAGGCAGCTTAAACTTACATCATTACTTCTCATCTATTACTGGAAAACTGTATTGCTTTTAACAGTACTGATTAAGAGGCATTTCTCAGCAATGCTTTGGTGCTAATTAAGGCTAATACTAATTGGAAATGGCTTTGTTATTAATTGAAGCCACAGATCCATGTGTGGTAGGTGATGCCTTGAGGAGCTACCTGGAACAGAGGCTAGGCAGAGTTAGAGAATAAAGCAGGTATTTATTCAAGTGCTTTCAAAGATGCTCCTTGGGCAGTGCAAAGCCTTGCAGAGGCTGCACCCAAGATGGACAGCAGTCAGCAATTTTCTCAGATGGATATAAGCTTGGTCTGTTTGCATATCAGAGGTTAGTTGTTCAATTTTACCGTCAGGTATTGAAGTCACATTCCCCCAGTTTGCTTCTCTCCCCAGTTTACTTTTGTTTGTACTTTTTGGGCCTGAGGCTGTGTTGATGACCTCGGTTCTCAGGCCTAAAAGGATTGTTTAGTCTGACCAAAATGTGAAGAAAGCTAACTAGCATTCTATACAGACTTCAGAGTTATACACTAATGCAGGACAGAATCTGAAAAATACAAAAGGTGAAACGTAAGGCATCATTTGTTGAACTGGTCCTGGCATAAAATTGTTTTAATGCAAAGGGGGACACATGATAAAATGCAGCTTCAGAAAGTAAAATTTAGTGGTTGTTGTTTGAGGGAAACTTCTCTTTACGTTGTATGCATCGAAATCAGAGAGAAATGCATAAATAAATTCATAAATAAAAGGTAAATTATGTTTTATAGGACATTTCAGAGAACCAGGCTGATATTTTTGAGGAATCAAATGTCAAAGATAATGAGGACTTTAGATTTGATGGATTCAGTGTTAATGACTGCAAAGCATTGATCCAGACCAAGGTAAGGATTACTCTGGAAGTGAGACCTCCAGAGAACCATGGAGTGTATTTCACGTTCCTCCCTGCTGTTCCAGCACGTGTTCTCATGCAATGGCTTGGTGCTGTACAGCTTTTGGCTGTGGAGTTGGTTTTTGCTCTTTGGAACCTCTCTGACTGCTCCGGAAAAGATACCTTGGCACTTGTTTGTTTCTTGTTGTAGCAATGCAAGCTGGAAGGAAAATTGTGTCATTCTCCATTGCTGTAAAACACCTCAGTCACCTCGCTCTGTTTTAGCAAGGTATTTTGGAGGAGTGTGCTTAACCCGAGGTCCCTTCCTCAGTGGAGAATAAAACTGAGCAGCTGTTGTCACTGTGAAGACAGATAGTTTGGGACATACTTTTCACTGCTCTGTTTTATTCTATTTACTGCCTTGGACAGCCAAGGTGTGTAACTGGTCTGGGAACCTTGTACTTAGGAGATGATGGGATGGAGAATTCAGAAATGAAACTTAAAAGGACTGTACAACTCATTCCTTCATAATTCAGTTCTGCTTTCTTCAGTGAGTACGTGATGGGGGGATCACAGTGGCTGAATCACATTGGAAGTGTGTAAAATTCAGGAACAGGGTCTAGACAAAGGAGAAGTGGTTTGAGGTAGACAAAGAAAGAATAAAAGAAAAAAAAAATCATGGTACAAAGTTAAGGTAAAAGGGTAATATTTTTCTGGGATAGCCTCATAAGGGAAAGAACAAATCCTGCAGCTTGGTGTCTCAAAGAAAAATTCATTAAAAAACACAAGTTGCTATTTCTAATTTAAAGTAATTCAAATCTTGCAATGGGATACTTTCCATTTATCTTCATATTTATGTTTTTTCATCTAAAAATTTAAAATAATTTTTTAAAATACTATTTTAATGAAAATTTATAAAAATTAGGTTGGCATATGCAAAGTGATTAACCTCCTGTAGGATGGAAAAATTTAACTTTTTCTTTTTCACTCAGCTTTCTGTGTCACCAGACTCCAGACATGGTCACTTTTTCAACTGTAACCTCTTTTTGAAGACCACATCATCAAATGAAAACACACAGTGTATAACAATCCCAAGGAAGAAGCAGATTTTTTCTACGCACAATCTAAAAATGAAATTTTTCAGTAGTGATGTTTGTTGAACTAAATGCAATTTTTAGCCTTTTTTTTTTTTTTTTAACTGAATGCAGTTTACCTTCGTTTTGTTACTGACTTGGTACTTTAGATCACAGACATTCTTCAGGAAAGTGACATATTGCTGTATATGAGGGACCTAAGGCCATGTTATTAGAAGATATTTCTCCTGTTTAGTTGAGAAGTCAAATTTTGTAATTTTGCCCTGCTAAGTTTTGCTGCAGAGTCGTGTCTCTTACAGTAAATGCTGCTTCAAGATAACTCTGGTGGACTCTCCTGAACTACTGACCTTTCAGACCTTAATGCCTCTTCAATCAAAACCCTTCTTTCCCTGCCAAAATCTGCACAATCTCAGATGTGTTGCAACGTGCCTTGTCACCATCTCTCCTCATTCTTGCTCCAGTTTGGATCAGCTGAGACCTGTGGCTTTGCCACTGCTGGGTGTAATGAGAAGAGCCTTCTTCATCTGGGGACTTTCAGTGGGGTTTAGCAGAATAAAAGTGTTTTAATTCCTGCCTGGTGAAGCCTGCTGTGGTGATAGGGGTGGAGGCAGCAAAATGCTTCATTCTGGGATTGATTTCTGGCTGAAATAAATGACCTTGTTGAAGCTGATTGTCACAGGACACGTTGGGTTCATCCAGCCATGCATCCCCTGCTTGTGAAAGCTCAGCAGCGTTGCAGTTCAGGACGTGAATAATGGGATAAATTCCTGCCCTTTTAAAATGTTATGGAAGCTGTTGCTTGTTGCCCATCTTCCTGCATGCCTGAGTGCCGCAGGGGACGCACTTCAGTGTCACTCAGGAGAATCCATGCTGGCTCCCTGCCAACTGCAACAGCTTCATTTATTCATTGGCAGTAACTTTTACACAAGTTACTGATCTATTTGCTGCTCTGGCCATTCTGAATATGAAAATTTTATATGGCTTTTTGTTTTAAAGAGTTGCTAAGCATGGCAACTGATATTTTATGTGCTGAAAGCAGTGAACAGAGTTGGGTGTTCCGAAACTAAGTCACTTAATTATTTAATTATGTGCATATTCTGTTCTTAGAATTAAAAATACTATAAAGCACTGGCAGACTTCAACCCTTAATCTATAAACTGTTCAGCAGTGACATAACAGTTGCTGTAATAACTTCAGTAATGCTGATGATACCTCAGTGCTTTTAGCATGGGATGAACTCTGTCCTGCTTACTCAGTAGATGGAACAGGGCATTTGAAAAAAATGCTCTTTTAAAGTGGCTCTGCAGCTTCCCTGGCACTGGAGGGAGTCCTGCAATGCCAAACTAGAAACTCCATCTGTATAAAGAACGGGATTAACTTTTTCAGTTAACCCTAGATTTGAATTAATTTTCAGTTTCCCTTATATTCTTTCAGAGCTCATAAACATGCATTAAATATGTTGCGGTCATAAGCTCACAAAATGTTAAATTGCCAGTAAATGGTGAATGAATAGTTGAGGTTAGTAATAAACATTATTAAAACCAATTGTAAGATTAAAATCCCATTTTTATGCCTTCAGACAAGCAGGGGCCTGCAGAGGGGCTTTAGGGGGCAACTTGTAGTGTGTGTAACATTACTGAGCCCTCTTTTCCTCTGAGCTTTCAACTTTGCCTTTGCCTTGGTGAGCACGGGATGAATGGATCGAAAAGTGTTTTGCACTGTTACTCTGGGAGAAAGACGAATACGTCATCTTTCCCTCATATTAGCAGATTTTACAGCCCTGTCCAAGGTACAGAATGGAAAGAAAAAAAGGGTTCAACCCATGTGATTCAGCAGGGAAACAAACTGCTGGGGTTCCAAAGGTGCTGTGCTCCACCTTCCAGGTCTTTCTCTTTTGCACAGGGGCTTGGGGCCACCTGAGCCCTCACTACCTGTCAGCAATGGCTGCATGACACTACTGGGGGACCTTGGAACTCCCATTTCCAGTCTGAGATGAACAAATTCACCATTCCAGGGGAAAGGATTAGCAGAGTTTGAATGGCAAAGGAATTCAATTCAGCTTCAAGGCTGGGGAGTTCTAGCAACCCTCCTGCCCCCATGGGAATTTGGACACAAAGACAAAACTGGACTCTCTCAGCTGACAAAAGATCAGGGAGACAAACCCAAGTGTAGCCAACATTTTCAGGCACGCTTGATAGTAAAAGCACAGCCCTGCCTTCCGTGGCTCTCCTGGGAGACGAGGGGTGCCGGAAGCGCCTGACGTGTTCTGCACAAGCAGTGACCGCGCTTTCCGTGACTCATTTCCTCGTCCTGCTGTCCCTGGCAGCCAGCCCGGGGTGCCGGCACACGCCGTGTCCCCAGTGGTGCCAGCACACGCCATGTCCCCAAAGGTGCCAGCACAGGCCGTGTCCCCAGTGGTGCCAGCACAGGCCGTGTCCCCAGTGGTGCCAGCACAGGCCGTGTCCCCAGAGGTGCCAGCACACGCCATGTCCCCAAAGGTGCCAGCACAGGCTGTGTCCCCAGTGGTGCCAGCACAGGCTGTGTCCCCAGAGGTGCCAGCACACACTGTGTCCTCAGTGGTGCCAGCACACACCGTGTCCCCAAAGGTGCCGGCACACACCGTGTCCCCAAAGCTGCCAGCACACACCATATCCCCAGTGGTGCCAGCACACGCCGTGTCCCCAGTGGTGCCAGCACAGGCCGTGTCCCCAGTGGTGCCAGCACAGGCTGTGTCCCCAGTGGTGCCAGCACACGCCATGTCCCCAAAGGTGCCAGCACAGGCTGTGTCCCCAGTGGTGCCAGCACAGGCTGTGTCCCCAGTGGTGCCAGCACACGCCATGTCCCCAAAGGTGCCAGCACAGGCTGTGTCCCCAGTGGTGCCAGCACAGGCTGTGTCCCCAGAGGTGCCAGCACACACTGTGTCCTCAGTGGTGCCAGCACACACCGTGTCCCCAAAGGTGCCAGCACAGGCTGTGTCCCCAAAGGTGCCAGCACACGCCGTGTCCCCAGTGGTGCCAGCACACGCCATGTCCCCAGTGGTGCCAGCACACGCCGTGTCCCCAAAGGTGCCAGCACAGGCCATGTCCCCAGTGGTGCCAGCACAGGCTGTGTCCCCAGAGGTGCCAGCACACACCGTGTCCTCAGTGGTGCCAGCACACGCCGTGTCCCCAGAGATGCCAGCACAGGCCGTGTCCCCAAAGGTGCCAGCACACGCTGTGTCCCCAGTGGTGCCAGCACACACCGTGTCCTCAGTGGTGCCAGCGCACACTGTGTTCCCAAAGGCACGGCTGCACCAGGTGTCTGTGCTCTGGAAGTGGCACGCAGAGGAAATGTCACTTTGTACCTCGGCACGTTTCAAGCTACAAATTTCACTGTTTCTAACCTTAGTTACAAACTCTCAGCTGAGACATCCCGAGTTTTGATGAACTGAACGTGTTACTGTACTTTGTGTTTGCAGAAAGCAAATACCGCAGGCTTCTGACATTTGCCTAGGATTTGGAAAAGGTGACAATGAGAGCAAGGCAGGAGTTCTGGACAGCAGGGCTGGACAGGAATGCCTCTTTCTTCTGCTGGGATTAGAGGGAAAATATACCCACAGAGCAAAGTTTACAAAGTTCCAATCAGCAGTGTAATGACTGAAATGCTCCCTTTGTGGAAGGAATGCTGTAAATATTCTTCAGACAAAATTCCCTCAAACCAACTTCATTGTAGTTCAAAGACTGAAAATTTTTCAGTCTTCATCAAAGACTGAAAATTTTTCGATGCATATTGTAAAATGTGAAATTTAATTAATCATAATAATTTTAAAAAGAGTCAAGCAAAAGAGGGGGACAGTCAGACTCCAGGATGTTTTCTAACCATACTATAAGCCCCCCACTGGTTGCATATGCAGAAGATGGAGTGAAAAACAAATAAAAAATAAATCTTGTGAAGTTTTTTTTTTCAAAAAGGTCATTGCAGGATTTAAAAGCACTCTGGTATTTTTTAATAATGAAGATCAGCTTTAATAGTTTAAAAAATGGGAATTCTGGAATATGCCTACTCCAGTTAAAACAGCAAAAGGAATTTGGCTAAAACTGAGCTACCTGCAAATTAATTGTGAACTCACAAATTTCCCTGTGTATCCAAGTTTAACTTTCCAGATCCACTTTGAAAGATTCAAAAGAGAAAAAGTTTTTGCTCCTTCTACTGAAATATGTCTGAGAAGCTCCTAAATTGCCTCCCACAGCACAGCTTGGATGCCAGAGCACAGCCAGCCTGGCTTAGAGCTCTGCTGGGTGGGATAAGCAGGCCCTGATGAGGGAAAAATGTATGGAATGAAGTTGCAACAGTTTTTGCTTTTTTCAGTCAAGGCGAGATTCCTGAGAATGTTGGGCAAATCCTGAAACGCCAAAAATCCTCCAGCTTCCCCAAACATCTACTTTATTAACACACACTTCTACAGACGCACTTCAGAGCTTAATGCCTCACTTCTAACACTGATTTTGAGCAGCTCAAAATTAGTTTTGCTGCTAATTTATAACTCATCCTCCTCACAGAACTAATGGATAGGTTATTTAATTTTGTGCATTTTTCTATTGCTCGTGCTGGAAAATTAGGCTTTTAAAGTGTCCCTTCCAGCACACAGATTACGGAGCAGGGCAGAGCACCTGGGCAGCACCCAGCCCTCCCCAGGCAGCTGTCTGGGGCAGCACTGCACCGAGCTGTGCTGCTCTCAACGCTTTTAAGTTCAGATCTTTCAGCATGGATAAAATCCATGCAAGTGTATGAAAGCCTACACCACTGAAAGCTCCAAAAATATTTTCTTAAAACACTGAACTGCAGCACACCCTTGAAAGGCAGCGTTTTCTGCTGCCGCAGGCACAGGCTCAGCTCTGTGCTGCAGCATCCACAGCAGCTTCCTCAGGAATGAGTCACTCCAAGAGCCGATGGCAGGGTGGTGACAGCACCGGGTTTGTGTGCAGCCCCTTCCAGACTGTGCCTTACACGCTGTGGCCAGCAGGCTCCATGACAAAGGGAAGAGGAAATCTGTAAGCAGCAGCCAGCGCAGGCTCATCAGTGAAAGTTATGCCTCAATCTACATGATATGAACGCTTTTTTTTCCCTTAAAATGGAGGGAACTTGGTGTAATTTTTAAAATGGCACATAAAGAGGTTCGTCTATATTTAAACACTTAAAAATGAGGGGAAGTGGCGATTCTGCCTCAATTCAAACCTTAAAAGTTCATTGCAGGATCTCATTTTAGAGGTCTACAACAGGAAGAGGATGGAAAACTCTAAACCTGAAGCTGCTGGTCTGATTTTACACGCAGCCTTCCAGTAGCCCAGAGAGGCAGGGCTTTGGTCCAGCCTGACAAGCACGCAGGTCTGAAGAGCCACCACTGTGTGTGTCAAGGACATTTGTATGTGACACTTGCTCTGAGGCACAGCAAGCCCTGAAGGGACACTGAGAGCTGGGAGCACCTCACAGGGCACTGGAGACAAAGCCCAGAGGACAGCTCAGCGCTAAAATCCTGTGTCACCTGCTCCCAACAGGAATCCCCACTGCTCCACCAGCTGGAAAAATGCCCTGTGAGCCACCCCTGCTTTGGTTGCAAAGGGGATGTGAGGGTGTAGTGCTTCTCAGTGAAAACTTAGAGCCAGAGCAAAGCTACAGCTTGGGTATCAATAGCTGAAAAAACTATGGATTGTGGTAAATGAGTGTAACTTTATTAAAAGATTCCAAATTCCAAATGGGAGGAGGATGAGATGCTGTGTAAGACAACAACCACTAAGCAATGGAGGAGCAAACACCATGAAGACCCCCAGACCTTATCAATAGTCTGAATTATTGCTGTTATAGGCATAACTGCCCAGGAATTTCAGCGTTCACAGTCCCTCTTTGGAGGCACCCAGCTCAAGCTGTGGTGCTTCCCTAAAGGAATCCATCCTTCAGGGTATGTGGAACCCTGTTACGGGGCCTGGCATGTGTAATTTCTGAACAGGTTTGTCAGGTGTTTATTATTTCTGGGGACAAAGGATGGGAGAGAGGGGGCATGTGGAGAAGGGAAAAAAAGGTACAAATACCTAGGGAAAATGCTATGTCTTTGTGAGTGAAAGACCAAAGAAAAGGTGGCAGGGTGCCATAGATTTTTTTTATGCTTTGTTTTTAAACACATACCAAAGGCTCCAAAATATAACTGTTTTAAATGCAAAACTGTGGCTTTTATTTCCAAACATACAATAAATAGGTCTACCACAACTAGCCTCTAACTTCATTTTACATGGAAGGATTTTAAAATTAATTTGTGCATATTTAAAAATTAAACTTCCCTTTGCACATAATTCCAAACATAACCGAACTGCATTACACACCAGCTCATAGTCTTGGCACTGTGACACAAGCAACCAATTAGAAACAGAGCTCTGTAGCCAGGACTTGTACAAAAATTGCATTTTGAATTGTTGATAAAAGATCTACCAACAATTAAATCTTTTGCTGCAGTATACAAAAAACTTTAGTACATAAATGTTGAAAAGCAAGTTGTCTTCTCTTCTGTTTCTGTAGAGACTGCAAGGTAAGTGGATTTATTAAGTGTTCACTATTTGCTATATGATACAATTTTCTTACCAAAATATCTTTACTGCATAGTAACATTCCATATTTTCAAATGCAAAAAGAGATTAGATGCAGTCTTTTTATTTTATCCCTCATCACTGAATTTAAAGACATTTTTAACCGCATCTCTGTTTCATCACAGTGCAGAAGGCCCTTAATATTTCAAGGATTTATTCAGTCATATTTTTAATACAAAAGTAGAGGCTGAGGAAAAGCCAGAGTAGTCTATACACAATGCACAATCTGTGTACATTCTGAAGCTGTACCTCTTCAAGAACTAGTTATACACTCTTCAAACAAATCCCTTTATCCAGCAATTCAAAATGCTTTAGATCAGATTTATATTAGAATCAATACAACATATGCATATAAATACATTTATACCCTTCAGTTGCTAAACAACCCAGATGGCTGCGAGGATGTGACCCGAAATGGTTCTCCATTGGCCTGGGATACCAAATTATGTCGGCAGCTAACTGTTAACCAAGAGAGTCACAGTAAAAAATGGAGATCTCTGCACAAGGTAGGTGTGCCACAGCATCAGTTAAGACCAGAAATACCAGGTGACACCCTGGCCCCTTCAACAGGGCCAGGATTTCAGCTTCTGTGAGATGCAACACACAGGCAACATTTTTTCCCCTCTGCCGACACTCCGTTCATAAAAAGTCTCAGCAGAACAACAAAAACCCAAAAAATACAACAAACCAAAGCAAAGGTTTTGCAACTGCAAGTTTCCAAGACAGGTGCTGCAGCTTTCAAGAACAAAGTTTTATAATTAAAAAAGAAGGAAAAAAAAAAAAACCAAAACAAAATCCAAACCGAAAAGCAATGTGCAAGTGTGAAACTCAGAAGACGATAGCAGGGATCGATCTAGACCTCGGTTCAGGCTGAAACAGAGAACCCAAACTGCCTGATGGAAAACCAGTTCTCACTGCAAATCTCACCTCCAGCTGAGCAGGACTTTTGTGTACCTGCATAAAAACACCCCTGCCCCACCCAGGACAGGCTGGGGCAGCAGCTCTGGGGCTCCAAAGCCCGGGTGGCCCCAGCCCTGGGAGGGACAGAGCCACCAGCACTGGCTCCCCACAGCCCCACGGGTGCTCCAGGGCTGTCACAGCACAGGGCGATGTGTTCTCAGCGTTCTCAGCTTGGCTTCTGAAAGGATGCAGAAATGTTGGCTGAGTATCCTCCAAAGGTGCTAGAGGTTTTAAGTTTGAAGCGTTTCTTCCCACAATGCCAGGTATAAAAATGTGTATCTCTTTAAATAATATTGCACATAAAAATCACCTTAAAATCTGTAGTGAAAGCAGGGTTTAAGGACAGTGTTTTCCAAAAGAGAATAAAAAGCTACCTGTACATAGTAAATTTTAATTTAAAGAACGCCAAGATTATTCAAAATCTAAGCACATAATACTGACAGAAAAATGTTAAATTGCACAATCTACATATAAATTAATTTGTAAATACTTAGAAGTTTTTAAACATTGAATACCCTTGATTTCACGAATCAGCTAGGTCACTGTCAAAGGATCAACTTATTGAGTTAGAAGTACTTTCCCCCAGAAAGAAACAGAAACAAAAAGATTTGCAGTCTCAGATGAAGCACTGGAAAGAGTTAAAGCATTTCAGCTCAGAGGTAGTGCTAAACACATCCAACTAGAAGTCCATTATATTTGAACTATGATGAAATAACATAGTAAAATGTAGAAAGACTATAAAATTTACAAAAATAAATAGTTCTGAATGCTTTAGAAAATGCAAGAGACTTTGTTGGTAAGTGTCTTGATCTGCTTTTCTGACCAAAAGAAAGCAAAGCGTGTCTCATTTTTAAAATATACCCATCTCTAAGAACGTGTCTGCAATCCACACAATCTAACTCTGCAACTTGACAGATGCCAGCTTGGCATAGACTCTGATATTAAAAATAAAGTGGAGGCTTTGTAAAAGATCACCTCATATGAAATTTGCTTTGCATGTAAATTCTTCTGTCAAATTAAAAATTGCACATAAAAAAGTTTATTGAAAGAGGCATGAGGGGTGATGGGGGTATGTGCCCATTGTTCCACATACACCCTGGAAGGAAAATGATGATTGCACAGTTCTGATAAATAATTTTTCTTTTTTAAAATCTGCCACTTTTTTGGTTTGCAAGTTTTGGAATTATTTAGAAAATTCTACTATGGACAAATTATTATTTAGTTTGCTTTTTAAAGAATTCTTTACAACTATTCCAGTGGCTTTTATCCTGAAACCAAATGCAAGTGGCAGTCTAAAAGTATCTTTGGGTAAAACAAGTATCAGGATCCAACGAGAATTTCCATGATGTGGTCCAACTCACTCAGATCTGTTCTGCATATCTGAATGTTGTTTGCTGAAGAAGAATTACAAGATGGGAAGGTTTTCAATGGTTCTTCTGTAGCAAGAGATGGTGATCTGGGTGGCATCAGGGGAGGGCAACAGAAGTCTGAATCATACATTGAAGTGTCAATATCTTCAAAAATGTCATCTATTGCCAAATCCTTCAAGTAACTGGTTGAATTTGAAATCTCAAAGGAACCAAACACACATTCAGCTCCCTTCAAATCCTGCCTGTCATCTTCTAGTTTCAGACCAGTATTATCTGGAAACTTTGGCTGGTCATCTGCAGTAGGAACCAGACAGGTAGGTGGGCTGATATCTTCCACAAAGTCCAAATCCTTCAGAATAGATGAAATAGCAGATGACATGTCGTCGTCTGAAACGATCAGCAGGCTGTTTTCAATGGGGTCCTCCACAGACCGCAGGTCACAGCAGTGGGACTCTTGCTGACCAACACCTGAAGGCAACTGAAGGGAAATGCCAGGTGACTCCATCCCTGTGTAGCTGTGAGAAGCAGGAGCAATGCCAGGGCAGATATTCACTGGCTGCTGGCTGCTCTCCTGCCTCATCTCCTCCTGGATCTGCCGCACGGTGTTGGCGATGAGCACGGAGCGGTGCAGGTTGGGCTCCACCAGCATTTTGTACGTCTGTAACTTGGTGAGGCACATGTTGAGCACCAGCTGCCTCTTGAGTGGGTAGGGCAGACCTCGACTGGAATCAAAGGCACTCGTGAGACCAGCCATGCTCTCCTCATAGTCACTCAGCTTGCGCTTTAGGCCTCTCCCCAACATGAACCTGCAAGACAACAATCCTGAATTAACCTTGGGCAGGCCCAACAGACAATTCTGAAAACCCTGTAGTGTACAATGTATTGGTTAGCTGAGACTTTTGATGTCACAGAACATCAAGAGATAGAAAGAAAGCCTACAGAATAGTACTTCCATTGAAAAGATGCACTTTCCAGCTATACTGTTTCATGGCAACAATTTTTCTAAACAGAAAACATGGAAGAAATATACTAATGCTCTTTTTAAAAAGCTGTAGACTTCTAAATATATCTGACTGTCCACGTGAAATAAAACAGGTGCTTGTATTAAGGATCAAACTACAGAATATTGCATAATTTCCGTTTCAACATTCATTCTTGGGTACAGCAGGTAAGATTTCAAGCTAGTTTTCAACACCCATTTTGATCTCATTAAGATGTTCTAATGTCTTGCTCAGTGTCTCTGACAACATGCATAGAGTTCTATGTAGGGCTGACTCTTCTCTTTTTTTCTTTGGTGACCCAAAATTGTTTTACAGCAACACCAACAGCAGGGCCTCCCATGGGATCCTTATATCTATTCCACATCTTGGTGGTTTGGTTAAATGCGGGAGGAAATCTGGCTGGGCCACTGAGCTCACAGAGAGACAATGGCTGCTCATGGCTGCTGGTTCACAACCTGCTACTGACTTCACACTAAGAACATCAGGCAAGAAGCTATCAAACAACGTTTTAGAAGTGACCAATTTTGGTAAAATTGTTAGAGAAAAAATATAATTTAGTTGCTTTCATTCTGCTTTGTGTGCTGTTGCACTGAAATACAGTAGGTCTAGAACAACGTGGTACAAAAACCTGTACACACAGATCTAAAATATAAGTGATCCAAACAAATACCTGCTTGGGTACTTTACAATTACCATCCCAAGTCTTAAGAGTTTTTTTAGGGATGACAAGCCCTTTGCAATCATTCATATAAACACAGAAAAGGAGCGTGCTCGGCAGAGAAAACACTGGTAAAATCTTAGTTACACACATCCTAAAGTGTCCATGAACACAGACACCTTGTTCCCAAACTATTAAGAAAAATTAAGCAATTATAAATTAGACACCAGTGGCAGATTAAGGGCAGACCCTTCACGCACAATGATCCAGACCCTGCACGCTGCTGAGGGCCTCCCAACTTCCTTTTCATGTGAGCACTGGATGCTGCCAGCAATAGCTCAGCTGATGGCTGCAGCTGCCAGCTGCTAGCCTGTTGCTAAACTTTTAGGGACAAGGAGAAGGCAGCAGGATAAAGCCTCTTTTACTTTCAGGATTTCTCCAGATTTGCAGGGCTCCATGGTTATGTCCATCTGCCCAGACAAGGCTGTTGGAGAACTCTTCCCCTCTGGAGGAACAGAAAGCAAGCAAGCACTGCATCCTCCTCAGCAAGACACACAAGAGAAAACAGACAGCTGCTACAGGACTTGAGGTGTCAGACTTCTCAACAGCAGACACTTTTTGGTTTTTTTAAGGACATATCTGGATGAAATTCAAGTTGTCCTAGGACTGCATTTTTACTTAGTCTGGTCTATCTTCAGTTCATTAACACAGTCACTCTTGAAACAGCAACAAACTTTAATTACTTGTAATCTTACCACTTCTGCAACTTTTTAACTTTGGAACTCTGTTTTTCTCAAAAACTTCTGCTAAAGTGCCACAGCAGGAGCTGAATCTCTTTAAAAACCATGAAGTGTCTGAAGTGGTGTGCCTGTTCACCTGGGTCATCATCCCACACTGATCATGTATCACTCTCCCACTCCAGCACCCCATTAAGAGCAAACAGACCCAGCCAGCACCGAGCACTCCATTACAACAAAATCAGAACAAATAGGGATACAAAGTTCAGGCACAAAATATAAAAGTACTCCGGGAAGGCAGCGTGTGTGTGAAGGATCCTCAATACTGTCAGTAACTGCTAATTTTTGACACAATCTATGGAAAAAAATCACATTTACGTGGGACAAGTAGACTACAGCTAAATATGCCGACTCTCATAGTGAAAACAATTTATGCAAATCATAAACTCACAGTAAAATTGTGAACTCGCCATTTCAACTAGTATTTAAATGTTGTGTATTACCTCAAGCATTACCTCACAGCATCATTGTAAGAAAAAAAATTATGCATCATAACAGCTGTTTCTTCACTAAGCACCATCATTCCCATACACTGCACACTAGTGGGGTTTGTTTGTTTTTCTCTCAATTAATTGAGCAGACCAAAATTTACACCCATAAGGGAATGAAGATATGACCACACAGGAAACAGCAATTCTGACATATCACACATTCAGAATGCTTGGTTTTGATAATTTACTGCTTTTAATATTTTTTAAATACACATTTATACTTTGTTAGACACACAGGACATACTATTCTTATCTTTTTGAATTACAAAAATGTTAATTCCTAACATCTCAAAAATGTGCTAGTATTTAAATTCTGTAAGCAAGCTAAAAGAGCAAGCAGACTATGATATGCAAGGATGTATAATTTCACAGAAACAACTTAATATGACATGTTTTACTTTTTAATTCGAATGGCAGTCTTGTTAGACTAAATACTTCATGCTCATATAGGCAGACACCCCTCTTTTCATTCCTCAAATTTCCTTCATAAAATTGGTCCCAGAGCAATTTAGAAGTATGTAACAAAGCTTGAGCATGACAGCACTTGACTATGAAAATGAAGTGCAATAAACACTATTTGCTCCAACTTCAAAATGTTTTTACTTAACATACTCCCTACTCCCAAGATGTGTTTTTAAAATAAACAAACATAGTACTACCTTATATTTTAGAAATTCTGTCTAACATGATTTATTTCCTAACAGGAGGGATCCCCTACTCTCCCTCCAGGAACTAGATGACTTCAGAGGTTACACAGAAATTTGAAAAGGCTAATAAAAACCAGAGTACCATTGGTAGAGTGGATTTAAAAATGACTAGTGTCATGGTTGCTACAGGAGACATTAAATTTCAGTTCTTGTCAAACACACTCAGCTGCTGACCTACAAAAGACACAAAGCCCCTTTGTTAGCAGCTAATCTACATTTTATCAGGCCTTTTGCTTTACTTTCTAACACCAGAATTTCTGATGGGATCAGATCCTTAACACTCTACTGTGTATTTTCTAAGTAGCTTGTTCTTCGCAGGGCTGGGTATTGACACCTCATCCCAAACCCAAAATTCACAGTCAGATGCTCTCTTTCACAGCACTACT
This sequence comes from Pyrgilauda ruficollis, assembly GCF_017590135.1. NCBI lineage: Eukaryota > Metazoa > Chordata > Aves > Passeriformes > Passeridae > Pyrgilauda > Pyrgilauda ruficollis. The sequence goes on from NW_024525267.1 coordinate 6,895,027, forward strand.
TTGCAGCAGAAGACGCTGATGGCATTATTTAATTATGCAATGCTTATTCCACTTCAGTTTTTGGTAGCAAGGCAAACAAGCAGCCGTGCACACACAAACCCCCAGCTGCCTGCTCAGACCAGGAGCAGTGTCTGCCCTTCCATCGGCTGACACCAGGGCACAGCCAGCTCAGAGCAGCACAATCTGGGCACACTAAAGCAGTCTCCAGAAACTGCACTCTCCTTACTCCAGCCTAATTCCAGGAACCTACTCACATCTCAAAAAACTGGGTCAACTAACAGGATTTTGGGATGTGCCAATCTGATAACTCTGTAATTTGCAAGTAAATAAACTGAATAAAAATTAAAAGTTTATGCCAACTTCAAAGTGAGGTCTTCACATAGCTGTTCAATTATAAAAGCAACAAGCTCTAAGTCACCCTTTTCTTGAACTTGAAGTTCCACAACAAAAATTTTTTTCTGTTGAGATCTATTTTAAAATCTTCTGTCATGAAAAAAACAGGAACAATGAGGAGCAACACATCTCAACATTTTTCCTGGCATCTTCTCATTCTCTCTCATTATAGTAATGCAAACTGAGTCACAGGCCATTCACGGCAGAATGCTTTTTAAATGAAAGTAATTTTTCAGATATAGAGAAAAGGAAGCAAAGTGAACTCAGTATTTGGAGTGCCAGACTCTCTATTCACATCACTGAACTACAATGGAGTCTGCACAGAATTTCTGCCCTGATTGCATGTTCCTCAGATCCTTCCAGTCCTCCATGGAGGACATTTCATTGCAACTCCTCCCTGCTAAGATGGGAAGAAGCATCCAGGCACTGTAATCCTACACCATACCAGGGTTTGAAAAAAACTTGGGAGGGAAGAAGCACGTCCCTGGCTGGCAAATCCACACAATACCAAACAAACAGGCCTGGTCAGGGTGCAGCTACTCAGAAGAAACATTCCAGGCTACCAAGAAAAATCCACATTGCGACGTGTTGTGGACAATACAGGGCCCGTGCCACCATTTCAGCTCCATCTGTCACACGGTCTGACAGTGCAGCTGCCACTGACACATGGCTGGGAAGTACAGCTGGGAACACTCTCAAGGAATAAAGCAACATGTGAAAACCCTCAATTACTTCTATCTGGGCAAACTACTACTTAAAAACTTTTTTTGAATATAAGCAAGAACTAAAGAGAAAAGTTAAACAATGTTTAGAACTCAGGACATCACAGAACTTTAATTTTTAGTAGAGAAGAGCTTCTTATAAAACAATGAGTGTATGAAACATGACTGCCACGGTTAGTATTGTCTGAACACAAACTTCTCATGCATAAAAATGAGCACTGTATTAAACTACACAACAGTTATTTATTTACCACTAAATATGTTTAAATAGCAAGATCATCAATAAAGTACCTGGCCTTCACTATCCAGGTAGAAGATAAAGATAACTGAATTCATAGTGGCACCTTTTGTCTTTTCTTTTTAGAGTATTATTAAATTCAAACTTGGTTGATCCTTTCTGTACAGCCACACTGCTGTATTTTTCAGCCCAAGTCTGTCTCAAAGTGAAATACTACTTTTTCTTACAGAACGAAAATACCAGCTTTGCAGGTGTGTAAGCACCTCATGAATGATGAAAGCTGCCTGTCCAGTTTGCAGTAATGCAACTTATGTATTAAAATCAAAATTAAGAGACTCCTTGCTCTTGTAATTTGGGCAATTCCCTTTCAAAGTTTCCTTTGCCTTGTAACTGTAGAAACCATGTAGGAGTAAAGACAGACAGACTCTCTGGGCTGTAGACTTGTGTTAGTGACTGACCAAGACTGGCTGATAACCTGGGGCTCTGCTCTCCCCTTTCTTCATGGACACATCTCACAAGCACCCATCCATCTGCAGGAAGTGCTAAGGAAGACAAACACCCCAACAGTTACGGCTGTTCCCCAGATTTATTTGATGTATGCTGTACACTATTTTTAATGATAATCTTTCCCCTACCTGACACACATTTTTAGGCAACACAGCTTCACAAGCAGTTTAAATTAAGTGCTAGACTGGCTGTTGGCTTTTATTTAACGTAGAAGAAAGTACACAAGGAAGTGGAAAGGCTGAAGGTGCAGTTAACAGACACAGCACAAATCCCTTCCTCCCATCCAGGCTTAGTGCTGATCACTTGGACATGCCTTACATAACAGTGTAAGCTGTCAGAGCACACAGAACATCTCTGATCTGGGGTCCCCATCAGGTGCTGGAGATCCCCACACTACATCTTAGCTGCTACCCTGAGCAAGTGAGGGAAGGACTAAATGCCTTAGGAAACACCAAATGAAAAAAGCTTAGACCTGAATATACTTCCAAATACACAAAAGTGTGTTTAAGTCCATTGCCTCCCCACCCCCCTCAGCCCTGCCCCAGTTTAGCCAAGATGAGTAACTGCTGGAGAAGGCACAAGTGACTAAAAGTGTGCACACAGGGAGGAGTGCAGTCCTACCAGCTTACTCCCATACCTAAACTCTTATGCAATAACTTCTTCACAGGAGTCAGAAATAACCAGAAAATGGCTGCTCAAAGAAAGAAGACTTAATGTCAACTTTTCTGGTCAACAAATCCTGACCTATAACATGCCCACTGTCTGGTACAAAGCAACTGGAACACAGAATCAAGATATGTTCAGACTGTTCAGACTCAAGAAACGCCAACAAAAACAACAAACAAACACACACACACAAAACAACTCTGCAAACAAAACAGAAAAACCCCACACCTAAGGATTTCCCCACATTTTGAAAGTAAGACTAGCCTGAATAGCATTCATTAGGTACAGAAGAGGAATGAGAGGAAGACTGAGTTTACTACAGAATTATTCTGGGATTAATGAAGTTCCCACTGTCATTCACTATGTGTGGAAGTAGAAAATAAACCTGTATCATACACAAATATTTTAGGAGTTGAAATGATGTTTAGGAAGCCCTTGGAAATAAGTTTTACTTTTAAATAAAGGTTAGTCTGAAACCCTCCCACAACAACCTGTTTATGTTATGTCTACTGGGATCTGGAAAATTCCTGCACTTAAGGACATCTTTCTAAGTTCCTTACGCCCATTTCATTTCAGAAAGCACTGATAAGAGCTTTGCTTTACAAACTATGGCAGCTGAGTTTCAGACCATGGCATTTCACTCTGGAGAAGGAACTCCTCCGTTAGGATCTGTACCTTCCACAGCTAAAACAAGTGGGTTCCAGTGCTCAGTAGAGAAAAACTTCCATCCTTGAATAACCCCAAACTCAGCCACTATCACTCTTGTCTGTCACTTCTGTATCTTGTTCCACATTTATTAATAAATCTCATGTGTATATTTTCCATGGGAGTGTGTTTAGCAAGGTTTTTCAGGTATTCTGGGTGGATTTTTTTTTTTTAGTGGAAGAAGGGCCTGGAATCACTTAAACTAAGAACCAATACTAGTTGGCAAAAGCTAATACATGATCAAGAGTTACTAAACCTAGAAACTCCCATAGTAAAACCAAACTATAATTAAATGAGAAAATAAGACTCATAAAGGAAACAACAAGAACCAAACCACCATGGTTCCACCAAAGCATCTCACTGGAGAGACAAAGGATCATTAGAGCTGCAAAGGCAATGACAGACCTCTTCACAGCTTGTTCTAGTCAACTGCACAGCTCTCAATCCCACATTTGCTTCAAACAGAGATATTAGATGCATTCCCCAACACAGCACTGACACACATTTTAGGGCTACAGTGATCTAAAAGAGCTGCTAATAAAGGAAGTTACAGCTTATTAAATATTAAAAATTGGCATGCCATACTTTAACAGAAAAACTGGATCATTAACAGCAAAAGCAAACAAGAAAAAAAGCTATTTTCCTGATAGAGGAAAACTGTGCATTTTTTATTTCAGTAACCAAATCAGAAATCATTGAATTTTCTTTCTCTTGTAGTACACAACTTTACTTCAGTATCCAAAGTGCCACCTTCTCACAAGACAAAACTGCAATACTCAATTTTAGCAGCTGAACAGTGGATCTTACCATAAGACTGATATCTTAGTTAAGCAATTTCCAATAAGAATGTGATCTTAAGGTAATATGCTTTATTGCATTATAATAATTCCCCCTTATCAAGTTAAAAACAGTAAAGGAAATTCAGAACACTCAAACCAAAGTTTTTACCTCACTTTATATTATAAATATAAATTATGTTTATAATATAAATAATATTATCCCCTTTTTAAAAGATTTATTTCAGTTTACCATTCTAATCCACATATAACATCTGTAGTCCATTATCAGAATATGTCCTATGCATGTAAGATACAATTTCACAAAAACAAATAAGTAGTTACCCTTAGAAAACAGAAAGGAGTCCAGGCAGGAAGATTCTGGATTTTGCATAAAGCGTGGTCATCCAAGAGTCTTGAACTATCCCAGAGGCCAAGCCATCCACCAAGGTAGGATGATGCGACTTAAGAGGAAAAACAAAACAAAATCATTTAATTACTATGTGATGGTTTTTATATTTTTTTAACCAGAAGCATCAAGCAGAACAATTCAATACAACTTTTTAAAATTATTTGTGGTAAATTCTATTAAAGCAGAAAAATGTGGGTTAAGCCCCCTAAAATTCATGAATACACTGAGATAAGAGGACCTAACAGTTTTACCTGTGAACACATAAAATGTGGAAATTATCTTTTGTAAATGGGTACTGCAAAATGCTGATCCTCTAAGCATTAGGCTTTAGGATAAGGACATGCACTGCTACTTTCTCAGGTTACTGAACACCAATTTACAATTGCAATCATCTCCAAAATTACATAATCAGGAGAAAGAATACCATGCATTGTGAAGAACTACATTTCAGAATTATCCCCTAATGCTTACAGGCTGCAAAAGCAGTTAGATTTTTATTTAATTCCCCAACTTTCCTCTTTTTCAGCATACACACAACCAGTATGAGAAGAGAGTTGACAAGGTATGCTATGATTATGTCTAATGTTCAATGTGGCACCATTTCCATCAAACCCCTGATATAACAGCATCTGCAGTATGGCTAGAGACCACATGGATTAAATCATAGATTAGCTCAAGGCATTGCTAACCGGGAAGTGTGAAAAGGCTGAAGCGACAGTAAACTATGGGCTAGGCTAGGAAATGTGGAGGGAATCGCACGATCCATGCTCTTGAGGTCTCACCTCCACCTGGAGAACCAAACAGTTATGCATTCCAAGGATTAAAGCCCTCGCAGGGGCTAACAGCCTGCAGCCAGGATCGGATGTGACATGCCTGTTTGTGCACATCACACACACAGACACCTGAGCCAGCTACGGCAAACCGCCTCACAAATGCACCGCAGGAGCAAGGATCAGTACTGGCTGCACAAACACAGCCCTTCGTCATCAAAAACCAGGGGTTCATACATTATTGCACAAATCTTAAAATAATACATAGTGAAAGGCAGTCTTACATTCAGACAGACGGGCAAGTAAACGCCTACAGTTCATCTTACATAGCAACTCATAGCCTGATGCTACCAAAGGGCTCCTCCGCTTACAGAACCTCGGAACTGTAAAAATGCAGTAAAACAGCAGTAAAATGCCCGTGACCTCAGCAAGCCAAATCTAACCCCCAGCAACAAACACATTAACATCTCCCTCCTCCTCCTAGAAGCTGACTTCTTTCCCAGTATAATGATATCCATGCTATCTGTAAATAATTAGGAAAAAAAAAAAGCCCCAAATAAAGAGACAAATGAAGATTCATAACCTATTTGCTCTGAAACAGCAGGACTTCAGGTGGTCACTATTGAGGTTCATTAAAGTGTACTTGTTAGGTCACAGGGAGAGGTGTGCAGTCACTGCATTTTCTATACACTGAATATAAAAACACATGTTTTAGAGTTTTAGGATTCTTTAATGCTAAAACAACTTCACAAAGCTAACAAGCATAGTAAAATGATGAAAAGTTTTAGATTTCAGCACCTTAGCTAAAAATCCCCAAACCCAACACAATTAGAAGCACTGGATAAAAAAATAGTACTGTTACTTGTGTTTTAGAAGTCCAATATTTTGATAGAAGGAGATGAAGTCAAGAAGTTTTCAAATTTAATTTCTTTATTAGACACTTCAAAGGATTCCTGCAGAAGTAACTGTGGAGGTTTTGACTTTTGCCCAGTATGATTTCTGGGCACACTGGGTTAAGTGTCAGGAAGAAGTACAAAAGTAAGGTTGTTAGGTGTAATTTTTACAATCTGTTAGGGGAAAAAAAAACAACTGTAGAAGACACAGTAGCTGTAAATCACTATGAATTCTGTCTCTAGTGGATTATTTTCTGTCTTCCCTTCCCAAGACGTGTTTAGGGGGTCACACTAGAATTTTGAGATTACAGCATCATTTTAATGTTAATGGTATTTCCCACATAGCAGTTAACTACCTGAACTACGGAATTTCAGCCACATCAAAAATAAAGCGGAAAACTACTGCATAAAGGTTCCTACCTATGCTTTTAGAAACGAGCATTCCAACACAGTCCGAAAAATTCCAGGCCTAACTGGGGCAGAAATTATTAACTGCACCTATTTGCGAGCTTAATCTGCAATATGCATAGAGCCCAATCTTACGCTCCTCCAGCCCCATCCACCTGCTCGCAGCCCACACTAACACACGTTTACCAAGCCAAGCAAACCCCGCTGTTAAAAATGTAACTGCAGCTTACACGTAAGTCGCAACTACCGAGCGGCAGCGATCAGGAGCGCCAGGATGGAGCCGCTGGGATCCAGGGAAAGCCCTTTCCTGCCGCCCTCCCGCAGCCGCTCCCGCGGCTCCTGCCACCATTTGGCCTTTGTGGAAGGAGCGTCGGTGCTTCCTGCGGGCGTCCCGCCCCCCCCGCGGCCGTGGGCAGCGGTAACCAGAGACAACCTTGGGCTTCCCGAGCTGCGAAAAGTTACACTCCTCCCCCTTCCTCCGCCCGGCTCGCTCAGACCCCGGCCGGGCTAATTATAACTGCGCGAACAACTTCCACCGCCGGCCGCGCTCCGGGCGCTCCCCCCGCGCCCAGCCCGGCTCCCCGGGGCCGCCGTGCCCCCGGCCCCAGCCCGGCTCCGCCGTCTCTCCGCACCGCGCCGCCCCGGGNNCGTCCCCCCGCGACCGCCGCTACCCTCCCCCTGCCCCCGCTGCCAGCCCCGCGCCCTCCCGCCGCCTCCCGACCGGCGCCCCACCTGGGAGCAGAGGAAGCCCCGTTCCTTCGCAGCCGGCCGCGCTCCCTCCCTTCGGCGGGGCTGGGACTCGGGCCGGGAGGAGGCGGAGGCAGCGCCACCCCCGCCGGGCCCCGGCAGCCTCCGCTCCGCCCTTCCCTCCGCCCGCGGCTCCCGTGGGGGGGCGCTGCGTGTGCCGCGCGCGCCAGCTGCCCGCCCTCCCATTGGCCGGCGGCCCTTTCAACCTGCCCGGCAACCATTTTCTGACTGGTCGGTGAGCCTAGGGGGCGGGGCTACGGCTGGTCCCGCGGCGCCGCCCAATGAGCGAGCCGCGAGAGCTGGGGGGCGGGGCCGCGCTCCGGGCTCGCCCAATGGGGACGCGGGCGCCGCCGAGTCCCGCGTTCCCCGGCGCGGCGCTCCGGGGGCGGCCCCGCCCGCGCTGCCGGGATGGCGGAGCGGCCGCGCCGGGCCGGGCTCCGCACCGCGCTGGGCTGCTCAGCGCACAGCGCCGGGCTCCGCACCGCGCCGCTGCCGCGCTTTCAGCCTCGAAAGCATCGCGGAGCCACCGGCCAGCCCGCACCCAAGCCCGCAACCACCCCCGCCCCCCCCCCCCCTTTTTTTTTTTTGTATAAACTCGCAGTCCGTCTGTGACCAAAAGTACCAAATTTCAGTAAAAGGCACGCCCTGGGCCTCTACAGAGCAGCGTTCCTACGACGCCCCCGTGCCAGGCCTGTTGGGAAACGAGGCGCGCGCGTCTCCCGAGCAGCCCTAGAGCTACGTCAAACATTGCACAATTCTGTCATGAATATTCACTTGGGTTTGTTTTTTTTTTTTTTTCCTTCAAAGATGAGGTGGTTTTAGCCATGCTCAAACCTCATATTTGCTTTTCACGGGCATTTGCGTAATCAGGTTACATTGGCACGAGTGTTTGTGCAAACCAGATTTCAAAATCTGACATTGAAGTATTTGTGAAGATCGGTTTTCATCCTTTGTCAAACCCTGCCATGGGTTGGTTACCTGATGCATCCCCTAAAAGCTGCTTGATCTAAACCCATCTCTGGAAGAGCCAATCTCTAGGACATTAAAACCAAACAAAACTCAAGGACGTTTGCACAGACGGGTTCCTACATGGACAGCAAGCACAGACCAAGCTCACACACAATGTTCAATGTCGGTCTCATAAATACTACAGAAACATTTGCAATTTTCTGGTGGAGATAACACTACAACTTTGATGAAAGATCAGCTGCTTTTTGTGATTATTCAGCAAGGAGATTTTTTCTTTTAAACCCTCAGGTCCAACAGATTTTAACCCTTGTGTCTCCTGAGGGCACTCGTGAAGGGGTAGGAGTGTGCAGTGGGGGCAAAGGGCAGAGGGACAGAAATCCGGAGGTGACCCCCGCGGGTTCCTCACTGAGGATGGGGGATTGTCTCTCCAGGCCACCTCTGTCCTGCAGCAGGGTGCCCCGGGTTCCTCAGCCACAGCTGTGCTCTGACCTCACTGCTGGGGGTCACGGAGCACAGAAGGGGAGCGAGTGCTGCCATGAGAAGCGCTAATGAATCCTTTTTGACTGCTGCCGGAGCTGTGTCGCCTCCCCGAATGGCTGAGGGGTGACACCCCGACCCCCATGGTCCATCTGCTGCACCAAGAGTGAGTGCAGGACCAGTGTCAGCACCGAGGGGGAGGAGGGGACCAAATACCTCCCCCAGATGCCTTCCTTCCCACCACACACTGTGGGTTAAATGGAGGAGTAACTCTGAGATGTTCAGGATTCTTCTGTCTGCTGAAGTCAACCAGGGACAGCCAGGAGTATTGCACCAGGACCAACCCCTGCCATCTGCTGGGGATTATCTCCAAGGAACAGACACAGGACAGGCAAAGGGAGCTGGTGCAGAAGGGATGGATCTGGAATCATTATGTCTAATATGGAATATAAAGGGATAGTTTAACTAGCAGTACCACCAAAGTGTCCCCATAGCTTGAGCCAAGATTAGGCTTTGCAGACTTGATCCCTGCTGGCCAAAAGTCTGCAACCTCTGGGCAGCCCTGCAGCACCAGTACAGTCCTGGACAATTCTCCCCCTCCAGCTCAATGCTTGAGCCTCTGGTGCAGCCATTCTCCTCCAGTCCAGCAGACCTCCCAGAAAGACACCAACACTGGTCACCCTGCTCTCCTCACTCTTTCCTGAGTGATTAACCCAAGGTGGTCAGCTGTTCTGTAAGCAGTTCTGTGCAATAGAAAAGGGTGAATGTGCCTTCTATATGTTTCTAGAAAGTTCTGTTGTTTCAAACATTATCTGACATGAGCTACAGCAAAAAAGAAGCTGGAGTTGTTTAAGTGCGTGCATCAGAACTTTGGATTCATGGCTTCACACCTGAAGAAGTTAATAGAAATGACACAAAATATGGTGATTATTCGCAAAGGGTTTGGTCACTTTTTTGCTTGTGTTAACAGTGAGGTTCACATAAAAGAACTGGAACCTCGTTTAGCTTGGCAATATTTAATGTCTCGTGCTAGAGGAGCCATGCTTGTCTCACACAGTGAAGAATTCAGAGGGCTGAGCTCACATACAAGGTCTTTCTTGACAAAAGTCTTCCTTTCAAAGGTCCTTACATTCTCAAATGAGGTCATGTTCTACGAGTCTAATGCTCTCCCATTTTGACTTGAACTAAGCTTGAGGCAAACTAAGGACTGTATATGATTTTTTAAAGCTTTAAACATGGCCTTTCAGTATGACTGTACTCACTGCAGCAGGCCAGGATGCCATTCTCACGAGCAGCATATTTGCTTTTGCAGCAAATTTTACATAAACCAGAAAAAAAAACACAACATCCAAACCAATCAAGGTCTCTATATAATTCATCTGAAAGGAATGCTGGGGGTTTGCTACTTCTTCTTACCTTCATACTCGGCATCTATTAAAAAACACAGTTCCAGGAACACAAGCAGTAATGGAGACTGCTTTCCTATGGATTTATGCCTGTGATTAATTACTCTGTGTCTCAGGTACAAGCTCTAATTGAAGCTGGTCTCATGCCTGGAATCTTACATCTCTCCCTTATCTGGATTACTGGTTATCAGTACAGAATGCTGTTTTCTTCTGGTATCTCCACACTTGGAAACATTCTAAAAATGTAGTGACTGTGAGATCTCACGGATTTGATTGAAATGAATTAGCTGTTCTGAAGCTGAATGGCAGCTGAATGATCCCGTCATGCCACCCTTCCACAGGGAAGTGAGAAAGGCAGAGCACACTGCACTAAACCCTGGTTAGTTTTACCACCTCTTGGTGGTAAAGCCTCTGTGAACAAACTATTCCTACACCTACTCAAGTTTATTAGAAAAAGCCATGACACAAGATGGTTATTACAAAACCTAACAACACCTTACTGAATATTTCTCAGAGTAGGAAATTAGCCATTGTTCTCTTTTGTCAAGAGAATCACTATTTACAAGAAAAAGCACTTTCCCCCTATACCTTTCAAATGAAGCAGAGGCAAAAAAGCAAATGACAGTACCAAGCTTCAATTTAAACAATTAACCATTCAACAGTTTTGTCTTAAACTTCAGTCAGTTCACTGGACACAAAATAATCCAAACACCCGGTGCTTTCCATATCTAGCCTTCCTCTCAGTAATGATTTCAAACACAGAAAACTGAATTTGGTACAAGCACTGGCTTTTTTTCTTTTACATATTAAACTCTTTTGGTTTTTGAGTTTTTTATCAACATACCCACTCTTCCCTTTGTAAGTCCTGTTTTGTAAGCTTGCACAATTCCAGGCTGAAGGTGCATTACTTTTTCTTGATTTCCTCTCCAAATCTTGTCTGTAAATAGAACATGAAAAATAGTACATACTATTTCCTTTGCTGCAGCATTTTACTATTGCAGTACATCCTTGCACTTCCCACTCCATGGGAAGCTCCGTGGAGCTTCCAAATACAGCATATATGGGGATACAATTTCTGTTTAATTCTGGTTTTGAAAGCAGTCATGTAATCACCTGTACCTTCAATTACTCTTCCCTAAAAAGAAGACAGTTGAAATTACTCAAATGTTTCCCTAGCAATGCATAGCAGCCGCTGGCATTAGGTTTTCCTGTTGACATGTTTGTCATGCATGAACATTTGCCACAATAATTCTTCAGGTCATAAACCACTCATTTTGGGGGAATGTTGGCTAAGCAAATGAATAATTACTGGGTTTTTTTAAGAAAGAGTTCCCATACAAACTTATGAAAATCATGTCAAATAATGAAATTTCTGTATTTTTCACTAGCTTTTTTTTTTTTTTTTTTAAAGCACTACAAACATCTAAAATAAGTCTCTTTCCTGACAAATTATTTGATGGGATTTCACCTCTCCATGAAAATTCCTTGGAAAAAAGTAGGAAAACTTAACTGTCAATTTTTCAAGAGACACCAAAAAAAGTTCAGACAATCCTTGCAAAACCTTGTATTTAGTAAGCCAGATTGACAAAAATACATGTTCCCGAGAATGTTTATTTCATTTCTTTGAAACTTGGTGACTTTGTACTCTTAGTATTAGTCAGAGCATGAAATAACACTCATTTAAGAACTGATGAGCAAACAAAATTTGTCATCATCAGTCATGGGGTTTTTTGCATATGGGACTACATCCTAGGCCTGAGACACAAGTATATTTTCACTTTGAACAGAAGTAATTTTTGAAAGCATTTTTATTTGTCTTATCGTAGATGTCAGAAAGCAAATGTGTTGGGGTTTTTTTCATTCTAGCTTTTGACAGTTCATTTACTTGTAAGGGAATATGGAATAAGTTGCACGACTGTAAAGCAGTCACACAAATCAACATTCTGAGACACAAAAAAATCCATAATGGTCTGATAGTTACAATACTAAACTATACGCTCAGTCAATTTACAATAATGCCTTTTAAAATGCTCACTAAAGCAGCCCAGACATACCCAAGACTTCAAAAAAGTCTAAGGACAGCTTTGAGAACAGGTAATTCCTGGTTAGTCTGAAGGCTCAGCTCGTGTGAGAATCCCTAACCTGCTCCAGGCTGAAACCCTTCACTGCTGTGCCTCCAAGGCAGTCTGGTCAGGAAAGGTGCTTTTTTTATTCAAAGACCTGATTCTCTCTTCACGGACCAAATTTGTCCTTTAGGCAAATATAGCTCTGGTTGTAGAGACAGGTGATGTTTTTTGCTAGGCAAGCTCCCAGAGCTGCGGCAGAGAGAGGGGGTTAAAAAAAACTAACAAACACCACACAGAGAAGCAATAAGCAGACAAGCCATTGTTACAGCAGCCTGGATCCTTGCACTTCTTGCCTTTGCAGAATGCCTGAGCTCTGATTTTCTGGCAAGAGAAAAGGAGAAATAAAACCACCGGCACAGAAGGGGACAGATACTCAGTGCTACCTGCAAAGGAAGCAGATTGGATGTTAGCTATGTGCCTGACAGTGCTTGCTGTGCTGCAAGTCTACAGCCCAGTGCCATCAGCAGACAACAGCCTTGTCTGACACACGGCATTGATGCTGTGCAAGCTCCACAACTCTTCCCCAGGAGCACAAGAGAAAACGGCTGCCAGGAGTGGCAGCAAAATCTGTCAGAAGCCTTTCCTAATTTAAGAAGCTATGTTTTCTTTAATTTCCCATTTATATGTAGAAATTAATAAAATCCCCAGCAGCAAGTATCATCTCACCATTTGTAGTAGAAGCACGAGAAGCTGAGTTAGACTGAGACACGTTATTCAAGCAATAGGGAGACAAGCTGATTTTACAGGCTGGTCTCTGCAAAGTTAGACCAGTTGTAGGCACCCAACAGTTCTGCATGGTGACTGTGCAAGTTGCAGCAGTACCAATTCTTATACCTGCTGAGCCAAGATATCAGGCTTGTAAGAGCACATAAGATTTGGCATAAGTTTTAAGAATGTAATAAAACAGGATATATATTTCTGTTTAAGTGCTTAACTCCACAAATGCCTACTTACCTAACAGCTTTCCTGTTAAGCCAAGTAGACTCTATGAATTGTTTTAAGTAGGCACAGATTCCTAAGTAAAGGAATGCACCCAGCTAGATGCTTTATACAGTAATAAAGTACAGAGTTACAAATACACACATGTACATTTGACATACACAGTTTAACAGTTATGAACAAGTAATACTGATTCCTATCTGTAACATGTAGACTGATGCACACTAAAGAGGTGGGGAAGAGCATTTTTAAAATATCTTAACATGAAATTGCTCTTTTAATGAAAATGGAGGGTGTGGGGGCAGAGCAGAACATTCAAAATTGCTCAAACCTGTGAGTTTTCAACACAGTTCAGAGCAGTTTTGGAAAAGTTTGCCAGAGGAACAGAAGATACTTAGTTATTTCAATCAATGCTGATGTTCCCTTTATAAAACTGAAACTGCCTGGCCCTGTGTTTTACCCTAAGGCATCTGCTTTCCAGTTCTGTGGTTCACACACAAAAAAGCATCAAGAAAAATTACCTGCAGATTTATAATTTTTGAAAGAATTTCTGATACTGTTTATTTCACTGAGAGATACAACAGTTTTTATCTATATTTGGATCCTCCTGAATCAGCATTTATTGCTGCAATACCTATGAGTGATCTCTCAATTAAGACACGTAGCATGGGCTGTATCCTACAGACTGAACTTGCAAGTGCCTATATGCTATTTCATCCTTTAGCATGAAGTTATTAATCAAAGTTTAACTGCAGCAACTACAAGTTATCTTATGCCAAATTTAATATAAGGAATCATCTTCTAGTTCGCTGAAGACTCACACAAAGTGCATGGTTTCAGAAGATGGAGCCGGTACACATTCAACTGTTTGAGTTTGCAAAATTTAGCTAAATGATAGCTTTCTTCAAAGCAGATGATTCTAGAGCACATAAGCTCAGTGGTCTTCTTACTCTTGAAGTGATACTCAAATGCTCTTAACACCCCTTTGGCACCCCCACCTCGAATCCCCTTTGCAGGCTTGAGAATGTGCATTGTAGGTAAGGTCACTCATGGGAAGGCAGAGCCTGTCACACACAGCAAGGTTCTCTTCTCCAGCAACTGGCTTGGCTCAGATCTACAGAAAACAACCACGTTACTGACAGATGTCTTCCCCTGGCACAGCCATGGCCAACACATTTTGGAAACCAACCCATATTTTCCCCCTTCCCTACACCCTGCTAGTTTGGGGCTTTTCCCCAGCAGCAGCTTCTGATGGGAAACATTTGTTATTATGTAATAAAATCATAGGCTATACTCAAATTATCCCTTTCCCTCCTAGGAAGAAGACTAGTTATATACACTCTAAACCGAATGTGCTGGAAGAAAAGACCACCATCCCATGTTGTATTACATTTTTTGTTATTAAAAAAAGCCAAGAGGAAACCCTTGGTAAGAGTGGAGCATATTAATTATGACAAGACATCATGACAAACCAACCAGTGAGACTTAAAGGCCGCTAATAACACTTTTTGTAGTAATTAGTGCAAGATAGTTATCCCATATAAACAAATATTTGATGGTAGACGTCAATGATAAACAATTCACTTGATGACATTTACATATAAATACACATAAATAAAAACCTGCATCATTTAGGTTTGTAGTTAACAAAAAAGTATGGTCTGAAATGAATTAAATGTAATTGTGTCTAGCTAGATCAAAGATCTTCCTATAATGATACTCAAATATGTGGGGTATGAAAAGCATAAATGTACAATTCTCAATTTAGTAAAGTACTACTCTATAAAACAGAATCATGAAAACAGCTCTTACATTTTAATGCAAAGTATAAAATTGTATATTTACATTTACATACACTTTACTGAACTACATCAGGTAGCTCATGGTAAAAAAACATCCCTTTTTGAAAATCTTGCAAAAAATACATCAACTGCAGATATGATCAAAAGTTACTAAGTTAGCAGCTGACATAACATCTGTAGTAAAAAATATATTTTAGGAAAATACCTGGAAAAATCTAAACACCAATAAACACTTTAAAACTATTTTTGAAGTAAAAATTGTAGCAAAACCCAGAAGAAGCTAGCAAGGATAACAAGAACTATTGCATACTGCTCTTTAAGAGCCATGTAGCGACTTAAAACAGAAGCAGCAGGTATGGTAGGAGTTTTGTGGTGTAAGCAAGTGGAAACTGGAGGGTAATAGGAAACCAGTTATCCAACTTCTCTCTCTGTTTATTACCATTTCTATGAGAGAAGTGGATGAAGACAAGAGAATCCCTCTCCCTGAGGATATCCTCCATCAAAGGCTAGAACAAATTGGTAAAAGGAGCCCAATTTCAAGAGCCTTGGACCCCCAGTGTAGAAGCATTTACCATATGTACTTACAGTTCAGTGGACAATAAATCAGATTATTACACTACAACTTGCCGGTTAACTTTTAAGAGTTAACACTATTTTGCAATATGAAGTGCTTCTTAATATATGTATCTATATAATATATAGATATTTGTAAAATACTCGTGCAGATTTGATAGAACAAACTGTGGAAATTGCTTTCTCAAGTCTTTTCTTCCCATTAACAGATCTTTACCTCCACACAAGGAGGTTCAGGATTCAACAAGGATTTCCACAATATGATCAAGGTCATTAAGATCAGATTTACAATTAGAGTTAGAAGCTGTATTTGTTGGAGAAGAAAACGTTTCAAGACTATCACAGTGTCCCATTTTTGTGTTGCTCATCATGCCAGTTAACATAGTATCAAGGTCATAATAAGAATTGTCAACTTCTGAAAACAGATCTTCAACAGTATTAGGACTTTTATTCTCCAGCGTCTCAAATATTTGATCTAAAGATTTTTGAAAGTTTCCTTTATTTTCTTGTGGACTCTCCATTTCCCACACATTGCTCTGCAGGTTTCTAGATGCTTGCACTGCAGAGGCTGTTGACATAGTTTCTGAACTATCTTGTGCCTGGTCACTCTCAAAGTCTTTATTGAAAGTACCATAAGCTGGACCATGCTTTCCCTCAGCTTGATCCCTAGATGAACGACAGAGGATATCTGTTGAAACAAGACGATCCAGGGATGCCTGCCCTGTGCTCTGTGTATTTATCATCTGCCAAGTCCCATCTTGAGTCATTTCCTCTTGGATCTGCCGTACCGTGTTGGCTATAAGTACCGAGCGACAAAGGTTGGGTTCCACCAGCATGTGACACAGCTGAAGTTTAACCAAGGACATATCTAGGAGTGACTGCCGCTGGAGATTATAGGAAGGAATAGCCTTAATACCAGCCAGAGTCCCTTCAATATCTTCTTCACCATCAAAACATTTTCTCTTTAATCCTCGCACAAACATTGTGTCCTGTTAAAAAAAACCAACCAAACAAACAAACAAAAAAAATCATGTACAACATGAACAGTTCAAGAGGGAGGAGGACAAAAAGGTACTAAAAAAGAGAACAGTGAACTTTAATCTTTTACTAAAAAGCAAATTCTTTAAAGATAGAAACATCAGAATTGTCATACCATGTCTAGAATGGCCAGTGTGGTACAAGAGGGGTCAGGAACATGTGGACCAGGTCCCAAAGGCAACATTCGGGAACCAGGGGTGAGCAGGACCACAAGGCATGGCATCGGAGGGAGGCAGGGGCTCCCAGCTCCTGGCTCCCATGAAGCTCCACGCTTGATGGAAGTCAGGAGCTGCTGCCTTGCACAGAAGCAAACATCTCACCGGCTGTATTTCCCCTACTGCAGAGGCAGCTTCTCCTCGCTCCTCCCGTTTCTACTGGCATGCTTAACCTCTGATTTTGGAAATAAAAATACAACCTGGCACACCATCTTTAAAAGATTTGACCCCTCCAGAACATTAATATGCCTAACAGAGTAACATGGAAAAAAAAAACAACCCATGGGCAGCACATGTGAAAATATTAGCTTATGTAGCTACAAAGAGAGTAATATCTAGATCTGTTCCATGTAACTTGAGACATTCAGCAGAGGTGCCCAAAGCAGTCCTTCCAGTTCCCTTCCTTAGGTGAGTAAGTGAACTGAGTAATTCCAGTAAGAACTGGGTAAGTCCAGTAAGGACAGTCATTATCATCCTCTGTATGGGCTTCTGTACTCCCTTCCCAGTAGACTGTAAGACAGGAAAATTCCCGTATTCATAGCTTAGGTTCACCAGCTAAAAATACACAGGGTGCATGCAGGCTTTTCAGTATGCACACCTAGAATCACTTGCTGAATTCTACATGGGGTACCTCTCAAGAACCAGCCTCAGCTCTTCTTCTGAACTGCACTAATTCTGACAACAGTGCCCCAAGCAAATATTGAAGCTGGTCCCTTAGAATACCAAGTAACTTTTTTTTAAAAATGCAGAGTATATCCCTTTAACTCTTACAAAAATTGGGCTGCAAATGAAAGCTGATGCCTGACCTTTACATTTATGCTTCTTCCTTATTTTCTTTCTTAGTCTTCTGTCCTTAGAATTCCTGTTTGCCTACTATTTGGCAGCTTTTTTCAAGATAGTGACCCAAACAAAACAGCTTTTCAACTACAAGCTGATAAAACCAAAATACTATTGCAGTGTCTTTCTACATAACCACCCATTTTCCTTGATAAGTCCTAAACTCTGCCTTGATTTTCTGGTTGCTATGGTACATTCCACGTATTTTCAAGAAATTCTCTCTCAGCTTTTTCAGAGACACTAAAAATCCTCCAAAGGGCAACAACACTGTTCCTTTCAAAATACATTACATGCTTATCTGCTGTGAAAACCTGGGGATAGCACAGTAGCTAGATAAACACTTGGGCTGACTCTGTACAACACTTGTAACATTGCTGTATATATCCATGAAATAACCTTCACTGGGATTGCCAACTCTTAAAAGATTTTGTTCTGCTGAAGGTACAAAACTCTTTAGAAATCATAATGTGCAGAGAGTATAATGTAGAATAAACTTGGTCTTGTTGTCATTTTTCCTAACTTCTTAAAAGCTACCCGTGGATTAGCTATACATTAAATACTTTGGATGTTTCTTCTAAAATTTTATCCTGAAACCTAACATTTCCATTACTCCTATTAAAGAGTTGATATTGTTGTTGCTCGATAGTTCCTTTTAGATTTTCAGACTTTTCTGCAAACTTCCTATCAGAGGATATCCTATTTAATTTTTCCTACACTTCTATGTAAAGTAATTTCTGAACATACCCTTCCCCCCCCATGTGAAACAACCTCTAGAAACATCTTTTGGGACTGTGTACAAATCATGTATGATTACATCATCAAACATTAAACACTATGCAGAGTTTGAAGCTTCTTTTATTTCAACTTACATTCTTGTGAAGAGTAATGAAAACTTCAATTGAATGTTAACCTGGTTTTCATACATCTATAATTTGGCATTTATATGCCTTCTAAGGCACACCAACAGAACAGAACACAGGAGAAAACTTGAAAACCTCAATACGTCACACACACTTGGGAACCTAGAAGCAGAGGAAAAACATTTATCTGTTCTTAAAGGCAAACCTTTCACAGCAGTCACTGGATTTTTTTCTAAAACTTGTTTTCAATTAGTATCTTACATCATAAAGCCCGTTTTTTGCCATCCTGTTCTCGTGATTGCACAGAGTTCCAGGTTAGGGATTCATTTAAGGAGCAAAAAGTGACGTACCAGGAATTGTGTTTGATGCAGTCCTTCCTCTTCTCCCATGCTACTGAGCAAGAGTCCATGCAGTAGAAGTGACAGCACCACCTGCCAAGCACAGGGAAGCAGGATGTCAGGCAGGGACAGGAGATGCAGAACAAGACAGTTCTCCTTCAGTATCTCTATCCTGTGTGATGTGAGCATCATTCCCACAAACCTGAATAGTGCTATTAACCCAATGCACAATTAGAGAACAAATGTGATTTGGCCAACACTACACCCAAAATCTGCAGCAGGAGGAAAATGCCAGTTTAATTCCAAGTCCTAGGCTACTGCCCTGACCTTTGGACCAGCCTTTCCCTTATGCCTACAGCTTTGCCACTTAAAGAGCAAACAGCAATTTTCCAGATGAGCACTGAAGTGTACACAAACAAAAGGTAATGAAAGCAAGTCTTCCCTGCTTTTATTACAAAACTAGGTTGTTTTCACCTTGGTTGTACAAACCCATGTATACCTCTGTAGCATCTAGAGGAAATGAGGTGGCACAAACACAAAACTGTAACACCGCAAAACACGAGAGAATTTTCCTTTACCAGCATAGAAACTTTATGACTAAGATTTACTTAGCAAGATGACAATAACGAAAGTAATGGCAGTAATTAAACTGCTTTAACAATAAAGGCTGAGTTTTTAAAACCCATTAAAAGCATAATAAGATTTGATATCTCAAATACAACTTCCCATCACATGCAACAATTCCCTTAACTACTGAAATGAGAAAGAAAGCTGTTCCAACAGGCTACAAAAACTTTTATAATAAACTATGGAAACAATTCAGATACTTTTCTAGACATGTCTGTGCAGTACAAGACAGTTCTGTGTCTGCAACTGAAGTGCATACCTGGAAAAGAAACAAATAAAGAGGATGCACATGGACATCTGTTCTTATTTTCTGTTTTGTGTAGTAATAAACAATTTTTCAAGACTGCTTGCTCTCAAATGGAGGAGGAAGAAGATGGATGACAAAGGACTTGGGGATGGGAGAGCAGAAAACATGTCTTTCCTCAAGAAGTTGCATACTCGTTAAAATACCACAATGGAAAAAAAAAAAAAAACACCTTTAACATTCTCAAGCCAAAAACTTTTGACTTGATCCCAGATATTCAAACTAAATGATGTTATGTCATGGAAACTGTATTTCAAACAACTCATAGTCTCTTTTTTTTAGGGACTGAGCTCACAGCAACTTTAGAAACAGTGTCTTAAGGCATCTGAACTACAACTTCAGTCAGACATCATATCAAGTCAATAAACTATTTCTTATTTCTGGCAAACACTTTATGACACTATAAAAGTTCAGAAGTTTTTGCTCCCCAGGTACACTTTGAACACATTCTATAAATGAAAAGTGATCTCTTTGAGAGTCTGTGTCTGGTAACTATTTGAATCCCAAAATTTCTACTTTATTGGAGGGTAGGTGACAAGGGCATAAAAAAAACATTCAACACCAAACATCCCCCCCACCACCCTGCGAAGAACTACAGGTAAAGACGGTGCAGTCGTGAGAAAAACAAATTGAAATATTTTCTGGGGCTATTTGGTACATCTGACAATTTTAGAGGGAGAAGCTGTGGCCGTTTGCCTCCCAAAATAGTGGACAACACAGGAGGGGACCATTGCTGTTGGTGAAAGAGCCATTATCACATCCACAAACTAAATGACAGGGGATGCTGCCAGGCCAGGCCAGTCTGTAATCTATTTACATACTACAGAAGGGAAGTTTTCCCGTGCAATATAATAATGTGTAAAACCTTCTGCATGTGATTTCAGGTTCTTCCCTAGGTCGCATGGACCTCTGCTAGTATAAGGCATTAGCCATTGTGTAAAACCTTTTGGTGCATCAGAGCAAGACTGCTGCTGCTTCAGAGTTAAGGTGTTCAAAATCCCCTGATAACTTCAAGCAGCATCTTTGGCTATCCAAGAGGCAGCATCTGGACGAGCTACATTATCTCCTTTCTTCCTCTGCTACCCCAGTGTCATGAGCCCAAACTTTGTGTATTCAACTAAACTGCTGTTTGAAACAGCTATGCAGAAAAAATGTTGTCAAGGACACAACAGCTAGCTGCAGCACAGTGCACTGAGGAAAAAGGAGTTTTGTGGGTTTTATTATTTTGCTTTTTGAAATAAATAATAGCACAGCATTATGTAATTAATTACAAGTTTTGCTTTTAGGATCAACAAATTCCCAGTCTGCTTTACAAAAAAGGTGCTTGAAATTTGATTCAATTCTTATTAGAGCATCAACTTAAGACATTCCAGGTTCACACTCAATTTGGACACTCATAGTGATGTGCTGCCAAAGAGATAGTTAAGTACTTAAGGGAAAAAAGCTGCTTCCCTCTAGCTGGGGTAACAGAGAAGATAAGGAATTTCAGCAGTGCTTATCTTTAGGAGAAAGCAGACAAGACGTACCTAGGCCAGTGCTGGAGGTTCAGTGAAGCACAGTGCTGCTTTTTGTACAGCCGTAAGTACAGTGATGATGGTTAGCACGGCAAGGCAAGAAGGGGCCATATCTCCCCTCTACCACTCTAATCCTCTCCACTCCAACACTGGCTTTTCTAAGAACCGTGGGAAGAAACCAAAGCTCTGTGTAACAGTGGAGAAAAAGACGGAAAGAGACTACTCCTCCTTTTTAGCCACGCACGTGTGCCCATATGGTGGTGCCGAGGTAAAAGGTGGCATGCAGACACAGCAGAGGATGGTAAGGCCAGAAGCATCGCTATTCAGACTGGAACAAAGGCCCCTATAAAGCACTGGGGTCTGCCCACCCCCGGGGCATAGGGGGCTGGCAGGCACCTCTCCGGCACTCGAGAGATTTGAGAAGGGGTTCCAGCACCTGGGGAAGGGCCGGCTGAGCAGATGGGGCAGGAGCTCGTAGAAACGCAGGTGGGGGCCGGGAGCGCTGAGCAGGGGGAGCCCGCAGAGTCGGGGGGAGAGGCGGGACCGGGGCGGGGAGCGAGGGGGAGCTCCCCGGCAGTGGGAGGGCAGCGGAGTGCCCGGGAGAGGCGCGGACGATGAAGGAGCGCGGCTGCGGAAGGGACCGAGCGGAGAAGTGCGGAACGGGCCCCCTGACCCGCCGCCCCGGCCCCCTCAGCGCTGCCGGCGGTTACTCATCGCCCCGCGCTCTCGCCGCCATTTTGAATCGATCCCGTCCCTTCCACGGGTTCCGCCGGCACCGGCTTCCCGCGGATCCGACCCAGCCCAGCCCGACCCAGCCCACCGTACTCACCGCCTTGCCACTGCTGTCGCCGGCGCACGCCCGCGCAGGAACTCCCGCTCGGCTCCCGCCTCACCGCCCGCTCCGCGCCTGAGGGACGGGCGGGGCCAACCGGCCCCGCCTCCCCCCGCCCGCCATCTTATTGTCAAACCCCACAAAGGGACCCGCGTCCGCCGGGGGCGGGCCTTCCCCTGAGACCGCGCCCACTAGGGAGCGGCGGCGGTTGTTATTGGCTGCCGCCAGGCGCTGCAGGAGCTACTCGCCGCTGCGATTGGCTACAAAGCGCCCCTGTCCCGCCCTCGGGCTCCGCCCCCGAAGGCTGTGGGGTTGCCATGGCAGCCGGGCCCTGCCCCTCGGCCGTGAGAGGCTGAGGAAGGCGGAGGCGGAGGCGAGGCGGGGCCGCCCCAATTTCAAATCGCAGCCAGGGCCCCGCGGTGCGTCTGGGCTCCCGGCCACGATCTCCGGCGGGAACAGGTTCAGACCTGGCCGCGCTGCAGCCCGCGGGGAGCCCTGGCGGGGGAGGGGAAAGGGAGCGTTGGCCGCCCCGGTCCGGGCCCTCCCCGCCGTCAGGCGCCACTTCCCTCAGGGCCGGGGAGCCCCGAAGCTGCGCCCCGCGGGGTGACAGGAGGCCTCAGCACTCCATTAGCAAGGCCTGTGGCATTTCCTGTTCGGGCCCAGCCGCCCAGCCCCGGGTCTCGCAGCCAGAGCCAGGAACCCGAGTGCTGGGGGCGGGGGTGATGTCTCACTCCCGCAGGGAGCGGCTGTCTGAGCACGAGTCGGCAGAGAGTGCCCCGGTGGGCGAGAAGGCCAGCGGCATTCTGGCCTCTGTCAGGATTAGTGTGGCCAGCAGGACCAGGGAAGTGATCATCCCCCTGTGCTGGGCACACCTTGAGTGCTGTGCCCAGTTCTGGGCCCCTCAGTTCGGGAAGACTTAAGGTGGCTGGAGTGTGACCAGAGCTGAAGGGCCTGGAGCACCAGTTTTATGAGAAACAGCTGAGGCAGCTTATGAGTGTTTAGCCTGGAGGAGACTCGCGGGACCTTATCACTCTGACAGGAGGGTGCAGCCGGGTGGGGGTCGGGCTCTGCTCCCAGTGAAACGAGTGACAGGGCAAGGGAGAATACAGCCTTAAGCTGTGCTGTAGGGAGTTCAGGCTGAACATTAGGAAGAATTTCCCCACAGAAAAGGTGATTAGGCACTGGAATGGGCTGCCCAGGGAGGTGGTGGAGTCACCGTCCCTGGAGGTGCTGAAGGAAGACTGGACGTGGCAGTTAGTGCCATGGTCTAGTTGACAAGGTCCTGTTTGACAGGACTGGATCTCAGAAGTCTTTTCCAACCTAACTGATTGTGTCCTAAAGCTGCCGCCGCCCTGCTGAGCCAAACCCCCTCCCCAAACCTTGCCGCGGTGACCCCAGCCCGATGCAGCTGCACATCTGCAACCACTTAGGCCGCCCCAGCGTCTCTCGGTCGCTCTCCCGGCCGAGCAGCTACGTGCCGGCTGCTCCGGAGCAGCCCGGGGGAAGGAGGGGCGGCTGGCCGGGGCCGCCGGAGCGCCGCAGAGGCGGCAGCTGCTGCCTCCCGCCCCCGGGCGCGGCGGCACGGGGAGGGGAAGGAACTGGAGAAAGGGTGGGATAGGCAGCTGGAGGATCGGCGAGGTTTGCGGCTGAGGTTGTGTAGGAAAGGCTGGGAAACAGCAGAACTGTAGCGTCATACAGTAAAGCAGGAGGAAATAACATTTCCATACCAAAACGAGATCTGCTTTTGGGACAAAACTCTGTCATCTCTTGTCACTTCATCTGGCTCTTCTTTGTTGAAGTAGCCCCAAGTTCGTTTGCAATTTCGTAGTTGCTTTCAGTTTGCTCAGAAGTGTCAGCTCTCTCCTCAAGCTGTGCATTCAGGTAATTGTTCATGCCTGAAGCCTCTGCAAAGGTTGGCCATCCCCTGACTGGGTGGGCTGTTTTCCCTTTTGTTCTGGCAGCTTGAAACATCCTTTATGTCAGAGATATCATTGATCTGACCAGGACCACACTATATCCTTTATTATTATGGATCACATTATTGACCATGGTTACCTTGGGAATGTCATAATACTCATCTAAGAAGTTGTCTCTAAGTATTCTCTCCTTGCAGCTGTACATACCATTGCTCAACCAGAGTGCATGCACTACCTGGATCTATTTCCACACCAGCACCCTTGGCATCACACAGATCTGAGTTTTTCATTAATAGCTTGGCTGATGTCTGCACTGTTATGCCTCTGGTTTCATGTTGTAACACATAATTCTCCAGGGTGGTTTTCCTGTGATGGACATTTAAAACCCCCTTCACAACTTCATGTGACACTCACTTCAAACTGGAGGTCCTTATATTGGATTCTGTACAGTCAAGAAAGAGGTCTCCTTTCTTTTGTTTATTTTACCACAACATAAAAGGTACAGCCTTTGAGTTCAACTGAATCAGCACTGCAGAACAGGCCCTCTAGAACACAGTGACCAGGACAGATGATGACTGTGTCTGCTTTGTAACTGGCATTTACAGCTGTCAGTGGATTACGGTGAAACTATATTTCTAGGTCTTTACCACAATCAGCTACAAGTCCATAATCACACCATGTTCTCAGATGTTAGAATGCAGCCTCAGTCAAGGCTCAACACATCACACAAAGTAATCCAAGTTATCCTCCTTCTTCTCCCTGTCCCAGTCCTGCAGATGCACTGGTAGAAGAGCGTGACGTGCTCTACAGCTTGTGCTGTTTGGTAAAACTCTCCTGACTCATCACACACAACCCACAGCTCCCACACTGGTGTCTGGTGTCCCTTAAGCTTCAAGGAGCTTCTGCTTTCAGAGTTGAGTACTCCGTATCAGCCACTCCCAACAAGAACCTCAAACACATTTTACGCCAGATTTCCTGCTGTTCACATGGTGCAAAGACTTTGTCCAGGTACCCAGTTGTGAATTGTGTCACCCCCAAAGTTTTGCAATGTTAATGAAGAGTTTAGACCTTAGGTTCCGAGCGAGAGTCGGTTTCTTTCAGCTTGAGGTGGTGCCTCTGGAGAGGAATCCCAAACAAAGAAATCCCTGGGCCTTTATATCCCCACAGTCTGTGCACCTGATCTTCCTGTGCCCAATGATGGTTTATGGTCTGGAGTCTTCTAACACCTCATGGAATTTCTCCATGTCCACGTGGGCAGGCCATTAATTGTTCTTATCTTGCATCCTGGGGCCCTTCAGGATCTCAACTCTTATCTGAAGATACCCAGTCTTTCTCTGTTTACTCCCCTGCTTAGCTCTCCATGCTGACAAAGTTCACTTAAAGTTCCATGACACCAGGTTTTTAGCAGGACCCATTCATGCTAGACTCTCAGCAAGTTACAATTAAACTTAACCCTAGACATTTAATTTCTAACATTTTTATAAGTAAACAGTGTAATTCCCCAACATGCAGTCAACCAAGATGTAATCCCGGTAATCTCTAAATTGCTTGTGAAACAAAAGATGGTCAGTGTGAAAAATATCTAGAAAAAGTCCATTCCTGTTGGGGACAGTCTTTCCTAATGCAGTGCCTGGTTTGTCACGATGATGCCTTAGTCACTCCAGGAGCCATCACTCCAGACACTCAGCATACTCCTGGAGCAGACAGATCCAGGCTCTGCCGCCTCCCACAGCTGGTGGCAGCAGGGCCTGACCCTCCTCCCACGCCCCCCGGCAGCCTCTGCTCAGCAGGAATTCAAATAGGTATTCCCACAACAAATCCTGCAAGAACCTTTGAGCCTCCGTGGAGGCCTCTTTCCAGGCAGTGTGGGGGCTGTTCCCTGAAGGATCACTGCTCGAAGAGTTCATTTGCATTGCTCTTTCTAGTGATAGCATCATCTCTATAGAGTAAGGTACTTAAGTCCCCTCTCCTTATTCTTTTTTCTGTGTAGCTACAGTGAGAGGATCATAACATTTTTTAATTTTTTTTTTCCCCAATAACTTCTCCAGTGAAACTGGAGGATGTCTTATGGCTTAAGAACTACGTCATCTAAGTTTCTGACTAAACCAGTGAAAGAAAAATAGTGAAAGATTCTCCATCTTCGTAAAAAATCTGATAAACTAGTGATGTCTCCTCATTTGATTATTCTCAGCAGAAAGCAACTCACATCTCACATGTGTGAGAAACAAAACTTGAATAGTCAAAATGGAAAACTCTGGACAGATCTTTGCAAAACAATGCAGCCTGAAGTATTTACTAGAGACTGGAAAAATATGTCTGCAAAACTACCTGACAGGGGAAATGGAAATGAAGAAAGTAACTGCATACAAAGAAAAGGAAAAAAGTGAGGGAATCACAGGCCAGGATCGTCAGGAGAGCTACTGTTACTTCTAACAGCAATCACTTATATTTTTTCCCCACCTAATCCTACTACAATACATCTTTCACAGTTCTAATTCTTTAAAATATCTAATTCTAAAAATATTTTTTACAAGACCATATTTTAAAACTTGCTGCAACTTGTTTGTAGTTTAGTCTCTCTCAACAATATAATCTCTATTCTATAGCCTTCCTAAATCAATACACCTTATTTCAGTGTTTACATACAAATGTATAAATTTGTGTGAACTTTCTATCAGGTTTTGAGAATTCTTTACAAATCCATTTCTCACAAGAGCATATACCCAACGCTTCTAGATGATTGGAAGGCATTGCGCCTAGTAAGACACTGCACAGCAGCCTGCCTGCTGAGGAAATGAATAACATGGGTGACAGGGAAAATGGTGCAAATCAGCTCAGCAGGTCTCTCCTGGGAAGCCGGGTCATCACTGACATGCAGCAAGATCTCCAGAGTGAATGGAAGTTCTGAAGGGATTTAAAAGCACTGGCAGCCTCTATAAAATATGAATGGCATGCTCTCTTTGTCTGAAACAGGAGGCACCAGGGCTGGTGTAACAGGAGCAGGCATTGCCTTGATCTTTCCAAGCAAGTCGGAGGTGTAGATCCATCCTGAGCACATGGAGGCAGTGATTTGAGCAGCAGCCCCAGGCTCAGAGGAGGGCCGGGTGGAGCGGAGCTGCTGCCTTGAGCTCCCTTCCCCTGGCTGGGCAGCGGATGCCTCGTGCTCGGTGGAAGGATGGGCTTGGCTTCAATCCCTGAGAGCTGACTGTGCTCCAGCCGTGCCGCCTCCCCGAGCTGAGCATCAGCGGCTGCGGGAGCTGAGCCGGCAGCCAGCTCCGGCTCTCCGCAGCCCGCCTGCTCTGCCCTGAGCCCTGCCTGCTCTGGAGCCCTGCCTTCTCTGGAGCCCTGCGTGCTCCGCCCTGAGCCCTGCGTGCTCCGCCCTGAGCCCTGCCTGCTCTGGAGCCCTGCCTGCTCTGGAGCCCTGCGTGCTCTGCCCTGAGCCCTGCCTGCTCTGGAGCCCTGCCTGCTCTGCCCTGAGCCCTGCGTGCTCTGCCCTGAGCCCTGCGTGCTCTGCCCGGAGCCCTGCCTGCTCTGCCCTGAGCCCTGCGTGCTCTGCTCGAAGCCCTGCGTGCTCTGCCCTGAGCCCTGCCTGCTCTGGAGCCCTGCGTGCCCTGCCGGGAGCCCTGCCTGCTCTGGAGCCCTGCCTGCCTCTTCCTGCGGCGGTGGCTGGTACCGCCTGGTGTGACCTGCGTGCCATGGGCGTTGGAAAGCAGCCACTGCTCCCTCCCGCCCAGCCCCCTTCCTTCCCGTCTGGAGCAAGCCTGTGCTGGGCTGTGCTTGATGCCTCGGGAGCTTTGCTGCTCCTTTCTCAAAGCTGCTCAGCCCCCTGCTGAGCTGGCCAGACTTTCACACATTGGCTGTGACGGGAAGGCTGTTTAGAGCTGGATAATGTTTATAAAACCGCAGAAATTAACAAAAACGCAGTGTCCAGAAGCAGGGCTGACACTACCCTTTTAAAAGACAAAAAAACCCCCAAACCCAACAAAACCAGACATGACTCAGCCCTGAACTGGAAGCTGTGAGCTGTCGCCAGTGCAGTGCTGTGTTCTGGCTGGCGACTCTTTTTGAGAGACAAGGTGTGTTAGCTCAAGCTCTCTGCATTACCAGCACAACTGCCTGTGGTTTGGAAGAGTATTTTTGGCTGTGATCCCACTGGTTCAGAACAGGGACAGAGCTTGCTTGCCTCTGCCTGCTAAAGACAACGTGGACTTGTTCTGAGTCTGTATTGTTCATCTCATAATTACTGTTTGATTAAAGCATTTAAGATATGTTTGTCTTTTTAATTTCGCTCTAGAGTAGGGCAGGAGGCCCACTCCTAGTACACACAGTTTCCTTTAAGCCCAACCTGGCAAATTCTGATTACTTCTGAGATAGGGAGCATTATGAATCAGTTCTGAGTGCTTCTGCAGACAAGCACATTCCTGCAGCAGAGCTCCCCTAAAAAATCCAGAGGCAGATGGAAAACCAGCTAAGGAGTAATTAAATGTGCCTGTTCCTCAAGAAACAAGCCTGCAGTAGCAGCTCAGCTGGGCCCCATAAGCCAGGTACAGGATCCAACTTCACTGCGTTCAGTCTGCAGTCACAGTGCACTGAATGTGAGAGAAAATTTTTGGGTCGTTGCAGTGTGTTAATGTGTGGATCACCAAACGTGGCTGGAAGTTCTCAGCCTTACGTGAGGGTAGGCTTCTCCTTCACTGCTCTGAGCTGGGATGATACTCCTACCTGCAGGAGGGATTAAACAAAGAGCAGTGGGCAACTGGTGCCTGTAAAACAACCCAGAAGGTTTGTAGTAAGCAAGTGAACATTTGCGGGCTAACTGTAGCTTGATGTCGGATGATAATGATGCTGGCATCAAATGTTAGTGGCTTACAAAATGAAAATAGCACAGTCAGAGCACTCATCACCCCAGCTAATCCACGCAGCAGCTAACACATGTCTGAATATGGCACTGCTGGCTCAGCTGGGGGTTGGAAAACTGAACAGTGGCAGTAGGCAGGTGATGGGAGGGGCGTGTGGCTGTCGGCACAACAATGGCAAAGCATTCTGTTCCTAGGCACAAATCTGTCTGCCTCAGGCCACCAGCCTCAGGCCTTGGGTTTTATGGCTGTGAGTATCTGAGTATCTGATCTATCTACTAGGAGGCCATGGGGATTAGGAGTGACATGAGCCAAGAAATGAGTTCTTTGTAAGAACTTGTACCGACTGAGATACTCTGTGAACTAAAAGCAGCCCTGCTGTTTTTATCCAAGCAGCTAGTAGCTTTATGGAACCAATGATAAATTGCTAAGGAGGGGTATTGATATGTTTTGATTGCAGGAAATAGAGTGTTAACAGGACACAGGGAAGCAGTTAGGTTTGCAGTAGTCCACTCACTCTCTTAGCCTGCCTGGCTGAAGTGGTTTGGTTGTAGTTAAAGACCCCTCACAGGCCCTCACTGTTGAAATCAGTGACCATGAGTTTCCTCTTACAGTGGAAAGGCACTGAAAGAAATAATGCCCTCATTACAGTATTTGTTTAATCTGTTCAACCAGGATGTTGATGTTTATTTACAAAATAAAAGTAAAAAGCAGTGTTTTGAGCAAGATCTACAGTTGCCAGCCAATTCAGAGAAGGTGCTCTCCATGGCAGGTGAAAAGTGTATGGTAGTGGACATTGGCAGGGAGGAACAAAGCCCAGATGATACCAAGTTAATAACAATAGGAACCTCTAGTGACAAAGCACCATGCGCTGGACCAAACAGCAGAAGTCTCCAAATGTTGCACCAGCAGTCAGCAGAGATGGATTTTAAAGTGCTGAATGTTGTTTGGGGTTTTATTTTAAGGTAGCTCATTGTGATAGTTCAGGTTTATGTTTGTGAGGGACAAGATTGTTTTGTTGTTGCAAAAGTGCTGCCTTAGAAAGGAATTTTAATAACTAGAAGAACAGACCTACTTCTTAATAGGGATTTTTTAAACGTGCATTTTGGATACTTGAGTGCCATGTTATCTGGTGCTGCTTAAAATATGTGTTCTGTATCTAAGCATAAATACCATAGGCTATGACAGTTGCTATAGCAACTAAGCATCTACTATTAAATAGCACCCACAGGCTGAAAAACCATGTGCAGCCTGTCAGTACACAAGGTATTCCTTTCTTTTCAGCCAGCTAAGAACAGTATTTTCATCTCGGGAGCTAGTCTGTTTCTGATGAATGTGTTTGTGCTGGTCATGTGAAGATCTTTTCTCCCCCATCAGCTCTACCTTCCTTTGAAACAGCAGATACTATAAGAACAAAATAGCCTGGAGTGATTGCAGACTGAAGAAGTTAATGAATAATTCCTTTTTTCGTATATTTTTGAACATACATTAGAGTGTGGCTTTCAAATCTTTTAGTTCAGATTTGAGCTTGCACCTTTGCTGTTCTGCATCTTTTGATATTACAGTGTTTTGCTCTTGAAACCAGCCTTTCAGGAGGCACCGTGCTGTTCCTACAAGCCGTGTCCTTGAAAATTACAATATCAGTGGGAAACTAATTTCTGCAGTCATGGCAGACCGGAGAGTTATAATTCAAAAGCACAGTTAGAACTAACAAAACTTTTAGGAATATGTGGTGTAGTTATTTATTTTTAAGCTTACCTTAAAGTTGGTATGCATTTGGACCATGAAATCTACAGGGGAAAAGTAGAAAAATAAGAACACTGATTTTCATATAATAATAATAATAATAATAATAATAATAATAATAATTCTGGTGGTTGAGACTTCAGTAACAAGTTGTTGACAGCATTAATTGTTTTACATTTTCCAAAGCATAAATGTGATTTTCTTTAGACCCATCATAAATAACAAGAAGAATAAAATTAAGCATCAGTAAGAAGAAATATGCTGGTTATTGAAATGAATGCTTTATCTGCAAATTAAAATGACCCTGTATGAGTCTTGAAGAGTAGAAAACAGCTGTGATGGCTTATTGGAGTGTTTGGATTGTTTCCAAATTTTATTTGAGGGTCTGATGAATCAATAGGTTAAAAGGAAAATGTACTGTAGCCACGAATTATTGCTGATGTTGATTTGCTGATGGCTTAGCAGAATTCCATAGTTTGTAAAAATATATTATAGTAGGAACAAAACAATTACAGTTTAATAAGAGTATCAAAAAGTGAGGATAAGAAGTAGGTAAACTAAGGCATGAAAATGCATATTAAAAATGTGAGGTTTTTTTCTTAAGAGAAAAATTGCTAACACATGTGTGCCTTGTGTTTAAAGGGTTAACCCTTTAAGTTAGAAGCATGACTATGAAGAGAGATAACAGCCTGTGAGCTGGTCTTGTTCTCTGCTCTGGTCCTGCACCTCGATGGGAATGACAGCCTTGACTTTTGTAGCAGTAAAGGAATGTTAACTCCTGTCTCCTGGTGGTCTGCCAGTAGCCAGTGGCTTCCCAGCAATCATTTCAATATGTCTCCTATTAATGGAATAATAAATCTTTAATTTGTGTTACTTACAAGTATCACCAAATGCCAACAGACTTGGATAAAGTCGCAGGAGTTGCTGTGAGCCGTGGTGCAGGATGATGTGGAGAGAGGTTTGCCGAGGCAGGGAGGCAAAGTGGGGCTCATCAAAGAGTTGTTCAGAATTTGCTGGGTGTTTAGATACTGCATGGGGCTCAGCTGAATGCCTTAGATGGTCTGCCTGCCTCCTGCCACTTACATCCTCTCCAGGGAATCATGGACAGATCCTGGCAAGTTCCATTGTTTTCAAATTTTAATGCGAGAGAATTGTTTCTTTCTCCCCGTGATTTCTCTGTTTCTAATGTTTTTTTTTTTTTTCTTCTTCTTGTTTCTCAGCTTGTTTGTAGCCATCCTTGAAAAAGGTTGTGTTTCTGCCATATTTGGATAAATATTATAGCCTGATCTTGTGTCTGGCTCAACAGCTATTTGTATGGTGAGGATAAGCACACACACTCCTCTGTACAGACTGTTCTACCTAGGAGCAGCACAAAGTCGTACTAATTATGTTTACGGGATGTGAAATTCAGGGATATAAGAGGTACTAATGTTTTTTTCTTCCACTGTGAAATCCACCACTCTTAGCAGGAGAAATAGGGTAGAGTCTGGTGCCCTCTTGTGACTGCATTGAATTACTGGAAAAACATTAAATTCTGACTTAAAAGCGGACAGAGCTTGAATTACACTGGAAAACACAAAGAAATTTATCCTAAACAAAAGCTGGAAATATAGAAAATGGTGAATTAACCTCTCGGTGTTATTTCTGAGGTGAAAATTCTACGTGGTTCAGAATAGAGGCAGCAGAGTCACAACTCATAGTTGACTGATATGTGGAATATTTCAATGATATGTTGCTTTCATAAAAACTTTTTTTCATGCTATTCAACTCGATATGGTACCGAAGGATGGACAAGTCAGGGTTATACATTAATATTGCCCTACCTAATGGAAGATTGTACCCAAACTACATTTCTAAGTGAAAAACTCCCCAAATTCTCCAAATTCTAGGGAGTTAAAATCATGATCTGAAACTATGATCCAGCAAAAAAAGTTCAGATTCACATTTAATTTTCCTCATCCTTAAGGGAGGAGGAGGATGTCTATTTTCATGGCTTTGGTTTAATTTCGTTCTGGAATTTCTTGTATAGTGTTATTTTCTTATCTTGGAATTTGACTAGGAACTTGTTCTAGTATCTGAAACTGAATGCTTGGATGACAAAAAGAGAAACATTTAGTATAATTTCCAGCTTCCCCACTCTCATGAGAGGGGAATATTTCTGGTCAGAAAAGGCAATGACTCATCCTGTAAGAAATCAAGAAGTGTCCACTCAGCCTCTCTAGGGAAAGCCCCGTGCCGAGTTATAAAATCACACACACCTCTGAGTTCTGATTTTGTGTAAACTGAAGTTGCCCTCTGACCTTTAGTTTCCCATCAAACTTTTCTGACTTTTCAGCCTGTCTGTATCTGCTTCACTCCACTCTGTACAGAGGAAGATCCTCATTTGTCCTCTTCTTGTTTCTGCTGAAACTTCAGATTTGTTCTTGGCCTGTCTAGAATCTTGTGGGCCATTCCCACAAGTCACAACAGCAAGATTTGGTGATACTCCTTGAGTTCCCTTGCTGTTTAATGTACTTTTTTCCTCCCCTTTTCCATATCACTCCATCCAGTCCCGAGTTTAATGTGAAACTTCTGCATTTGTCACCTTTGGGATAAAGCTGTACCTGCCAGCTATGCAGCATTGCAGCATTCCACTGAGAGCCTTATTTTAGGAAGGATTTGAACAAAAGAATCAGAGACAGTTAGAAACCATACATGCAGCTACATGGAAAATTACAGGATTTTTTTATACCTTATCAAATGTCCTGTATCAACACACTGCCTCATCACCTATAAATGTCAAACATACTAGAATGAAAACTACCTGTAGTGGGTAGTGTGAGCCACATCTTCTTGACTATATTTAAGAAAGGCAACATTCGCCTGCCCCCAGGTATCAAATTGATAAGTAATAGTGCTGTTGTCTCAAATGTATCAGACTCACACTGACAGAGACTTCATCCCAGAAAACTGGTGCTAAGAGTGCTTCCAAACTCTTCAAAGTAGTGTCAGGAAGGGAAGAGCTTGAGAGGCAGAGTCCACATGGATAGATCTTCAAGAACTAGGGATTTTAGAGATTGTTGCTGGAGGTCTCCTGTGTACAGCACTGCAGTAGTGCTACTGGTGTCTTCAGTCCTGTACCTAGGCAGGTAGCATGAGCCTTGTGAGTGCTTGGTCCTGAGTGTTTCCAGTCTGGAAATCAACTCTGTGGATCAGTATCACTCTTGTCTTCTGAAAACAACAAGACACCTCCAAACAGCAGAATATCACAGTGAGGAAAATCCCAGCAAAACCCCCAAGGCTCTAAGGCCCAAGTTATCAGGAGGAGACACAAAATTAAAATGAAAGTCTGCGTGGTTTTTTTTCTGATGCCCCAGCATAAATAGAAGCAAATAAATACTTTGAATCTGACCCTGAAAGTGCTGACTAATTAGAATTTGTGCTTTAATACCTCCTATTTGCCTCCACGCTGTTCTCTGCTCCATTGCAATAAGCTCTGAATATGCATAGACACACCTGCTCGTGCTTTCTAGTATCTCCTGCAAGGACTTGTATTTTAAACCGAGGAGCCAGACAATGCTCAAGGGAAGAAATGTCACATTTTACAGATGGGGAACTGTGATACAGGCTGCTGCATTTCTAAGTAGCTTTCTGAACATGGATATTTGCATATTTGTTCAGAACATCTGTGACTTAAGGTTTACAAGGTTTTTAAGGACTTTGTATATCATACAGCACCCTTTTCCCACAGTGTCTCTCTTGTCTTTCATTCTTCATCGCCCTGAAGAAAATATTTCAAGACAGACCTTTGAACATAGAAGGATGCTCTGTGATCATGGGCTGAAATGCACAGGCCCTGTCACTGACAGAGACTACCAAACTGGATGGATCATTTCATGGTGCAGTGAGAGGTTGCTCTTGTAGACAATATTCATGTGATGTTTTGTAAATTTTTACCATATCTTATCATATGTCCTCAGCAGAGTTTCTGTCTGAAAGGCTGGTTTTTGCTTCATTACCTCTGAGCATTTCTTACAGGATAGAGTAAGAGAGTAAAGTCCTAGAAGTTATCAGTGATGTGAATTACAGATTAGACATAATGAGTTCAGAGCCCTACCCTTTCTTACCAACAGCTCATGATGGCAGCTACTAATAGCCATTACCAGGGTATTAGTGTTAGTCCAGTTTGGGATAACATTTCTCTTTTTGTGCTTCACATTCTTGTCACTTTGAGGCCGTGCTGCATCCCTGCTGCAAGCAGAAGCGCCCTCTCCTGTGCAGAGGTTCATTTTGCAGGGAAGGAGGGAGAGTGCCATGCAAACCACCCACTTCCAGCAGGCACTGAAGAGATGGAGAGAGCTGGTATCACATCCTCTAGACCCGGCTGCAGAAGACATGCTGGGAGATCCCAGCTGGCACCTCTATGCTTCCCTGCATGCCAGAGAGGTAAAAAAATTATTGCATCTCTTTGATGCAGTTCCCCCACTCTTATTTGCTACTGTTAGTTTGTGCTCGTTTGAAAATGAGATGGGCATTCCAAACTGTCAGGGAACTTTGGCATCATTTCACTGTACAGAGGAAGTTTCCTCGAAGACCAGTCCCACAGTGTAAGCTGTAGAATAAGCTCAGTAAGAGAAGCCATTAAGTTGTGGATATTTCTGAAAGCCTGGTTCTGAGTTAGATTTCATAACTCACTACCCAGCAGAAATTTGACATGTCTGTACATGTACAGTCACAAGGTGACCAACTGCAGAAGAAACTTGTCACACGTGGAGTGTCTGAGTTCATTCCTGTGGGGTTTTGCCAGCTTTTTAGTAAAATTGTAGCAATCCTCTTGAGGCAAAATTTAATACAGAACATGAAAGCATTTCTTAGTTAGGAATAAAGTTTTATAAGTGAGTTACCCTAAACATTTACTTAAAAAAAATGCAGTCTTCAGATATAACTTAAAATTGATGAATAAGCAAACAAATCACATATATTGTCTACAAAAACTAGTCTGGCCAGCTCTAGTTCATAGCCAGAAATTATTCACTTTGTGCTTTATAGTCATACTTCAAATAATCAGCAATGAGCTTATCTCCCAGGTACATTATAAGTGTCTGAGACACATGTAAAAATAAAATAATGTATTATTTATACTGTAGCCCACTCTTCTTTTAGTCAAATGATGGAAGTTATACCTGAGTAAATGCTGAGTATAAAAGAGTGAAATTTTGTAATCCCACCCCTTACACTAGTGAGCAGCTTACCTGCTCTGCAACTTTTGTGTGGAGACCTGGCCATCTAAAGGCCAGATTGGGAGGCACAGCCTTGGTTTGGCTCTGTACTCTCTCTAACTCATCTCATAGCTTGGACTGAGTTGGGGAAGTTGGGAGCCAGATCCCTATGGGTACAGATCCAGATGGTTGTGTTGAGAACTGCAGATCTGATGTAGCAGGTGAACCTTTCTTCACAGCATGAAGCAGTCCCTGTGGGCTCACTGGTGGTGTCTCTGCAGGAGGAAAGGGTGGAAAGACCCACACTATAAATCCACTCAGATCTGCTCTTTGCTGTGTATCTCACACTTTGCCAGAGCTGAGACCTTTCCTTTGCCTGAGTGGCACAGTCAGATACTGTCTGACAAAAAATAGATTGTGTGCTTGAATTACCAGACAAGAAACAGTCACTTTATCTGATGGGATATTTTAACATCATGGAATGTTTCTTGATGCACTCACTCAGCCATAAAGCTGCTTTTCTGTTTATCCAAAGAAGTCAGCATTCGCAGTTTTCCCATGTGGATACATTGCTTGGTACCAGGCCCCTAACCCCTTCAGTAATCTATCACAGAATATTTTATCTTGGAAAGCACCTCTGGAGATTATCTAGGTAAAATTTTAAGTTAGATCAGGCTGCACAAATCTTTGTCACTTCTAAATTTTTTTTCAGAGTGTGTCTGAACAGAGAAACTCCAAGGATTGTCATTAAGAGAAGATACGGAATGACATAGTAATTTAGAACAGCATGCAGCTTCACTAAGGCAGAACTGCAGCTGTTGCAGCAGACCCTTATAATCCCTGCCCCCTGCATCTATGGCACTGGGTTCCAGTGTTAGTTCATAGAATTGTAGAATATCCTGAGTTGGAAGAGATCGACAAGGATCATCAAGTCCCACTCCTGACTCTGTGCAGGGCACCTAAGAATCACATCACGTACCTGAGAGCATTGTCCAGATGCTTCTTGAACTCTCTCAGGGTTGGTGTGTGACCATTTCCCTGGGATGCCTGTTCCAGTGCCCACCCACCCTCTGGGTGAAGAACCTTTTCCTAACATCTGACCTAAGTCTCCTGTGACTCAGCTTCAGGACATCCCTCAGGCCCTGTCCCTGTCACCAGAAGAGACCAGTGTCTGCTCCCTTGATTCCCACCATGAAGAAGCTGTAAACCATGATGAGGTCTCCCCTCAGTCTCCAAGCTGAACAGACCAAGTGACATCAGACACTCCTCATATCCTCCCCTCCAGAGCTTTCATCCTCATGGCCCTTCTTTGGTTGTTCTCTAATAGCTTAATGTCATTTTTATATGGTGGCTCCTAAAACTGCACCGGACTTGAGGTGAGGCCGCACCAGCTCAGCGCAGAGCAGGACAATCCCCTCCCTCAACACTCACATTTTATCAGAGGAAAATCATCAGAGATGTTTAAATTCATCAAGGTCAGTAGCTAACTGCATCCATGTCAGTCAGTTCAGAAGCCTGTACCTCTGGTTTCTTCTGAATTCACTGCTATTATTCAATAAGGTTTGATTTCAGACTATGAAAATCCTGAGGTCAGGGCAGTTTGCATGTGCATCTTCAGAGATGAGTCACCAGTGCTCTGGCTGGCAGGGGCTGTCAGCAGCCATGTTCTGCTGCTGCTGCAGAATTCTTTAGCAATTGAAAGTTACAGATATTCAGCACCTTGCAGGTCTCTCCATGATACCTTAGAGAATTTGATCTCTGAGATGCATATAAAAATAAAAATCCAGAATTTTTTAATTAGCACCTCAACAGAATTTCACGTTCTTCCAAGAAACAGTCACATTCTTCCAAGAAACAATTTAGTATTATTGGACTACTTTTGAGGACAAAATCATTTCACATATAAATACCAGAGGAGTCATTAAATAATTAAAAAATGAAATATGTAATAAATATAATCAATTGAGGATGTATAACTTTGGCATAATGGTTCTTTACAAAAGCGTAAGAATATATAAGAATAAAGCACAGAAATATCTATGGCAATTTTAAGATAATAAAAAAGTATTGTATTTATATTAAGACTGGTTAATATTAATTCAATGCAGAAATGTCATAGTCAATAACAATTTCAACATGTCACAGAAATACACCACCACAGATTAAAAGGACTGTTGCTGTGAAACGCTCTACAAACTCGTACTCAAGCTGCTTCCTGATCTGTCTGTTGAATCCCATAAAAATATGAAGAAGTTGTTTAGATAAACACTGCCAGATTTGTATTATTCTTATTTTTTAAATTCTTGTTTGAAGGCACAAGGAACTACTATCAACAAGTTATTCATAATAGAAGTGGCAGCAGCAACAGTGAAATTTGCCCCAGCATGTCTGCCACAATCTGCTCATAAAACGGGGGTCGTGATTGTTCATTGGCTGATCTCAGAGTGCAAAAAAAACAACAGGGGATTGCAATATCAATCAACATAAATGCACCTTTTATTGAATGACTACAGCAAATGCATTAAAGGAATTAGGAAAAAGGAAAAAAATAGAGAAAGAGAGGGAGAAAGAGAGGGTATAGCTACCAAACGTAGAGAGAGAAAGTCCTTGTGGTCCAGTTGATGGAGTTCACCTAGTCACGTCGGAGAGACCAATCTCTGAGGGAGAAAAAGGTATTGAAGATGGGTACAGACAGTCCATGTTTTCAGCAGGTTAAGTCAACATCAGCAGCGAGTGGGACCCATTGTTTCAGGACTGGTTTCTATGGGAAACCAGTCTAGCTCCATGAACACATCTGCAGGCAACACATAGCAGGCATCCTGCTTCAGTCAGCCCAGCACCCCTGTATCACGATTATGGGGGTCTCAATCTCCGTCTGTCATGGTGGTAGTGGAGCAGAAGAAGGATTTTCCATGGGGGAGCTACCAAAGTTGCCCCAGCAGGTTCATCTGGCCAAGAGGTGGGAAAATTCCTGGGCTATTGTTGTGAAGCAGGTGCAAGCATATAGGGCACGTTTCCCCCTGCTAGAAGCAGTCCCTGTAGACACAGCTGTGAACAATCACTTGGCAGGCCAGAACTCTGCTCAGGGGCCTCAGGATTTTGGCATGCACCCACTTCAGGCAGGCCAGAATTCCCATCAGGGTCCTCAGGGTCCTGATGTCTGTCCTTGGGACGGTCGTGAGGCAAACAAGGGGAACTTCAGACCGTCTCTCACGATGTTTGAGGGAGTTCCCAGCTGTGGGGAGGAAGGACTGTGCTCTCCAGGCTGCCAACCTTCCATACCATCTGTGAGCCTACCCATAGCTTCTACAGACTCCTACACAGTAGAAGTGGGATCAATAACAAAAGGGAAGGGTTAGCTTAGTCAGAAACAAAATACGAGTTCAACAAACATTTGGAGATGGCATAAAAGCAGTCCCTGACTCCACATGGAAATATATACATTTTCTGTATATTTCAGTACATTCTAGGTCTATGCAAAACAAATAACATTTACTCATTGTAAACTATCAAGCATTAAAATTGTAATTTGAAGAATTTCAGGGCAGTGCGGGATCTTGACTAATGCAGCAGCAATACTGTTGGTCTGTGTTATCAGGCATTTTTTCTGCCATCTAATTCTCCTGGAATATGTGATGTATCTGAAGTTACATACTAGACTACGAGGAAGACGTTTACTCATTTTTAATATTTTCCACTGGTTAACCACAAACGTTAACAGCAGAGCACATGTATGAGAACTGGAACATGTACCTCCTCAAGAAGCAAAAAATTCAACATTAAGAACAGTATATTGTTCTCCTCTGCAGTGCTTTTTTAAAATTTTGCTCAGAAGATAAAACTGGTTTTATTTCATATGAGAGAAAGAGTCAGTCCAAAACAAAAAAAAAAAGTTTAAGATCCCAAATTGAGTCAAAGTAAATTACTTCATTTATTTCACGTATCCTTAGCAAAGCAGTATTTTCATCAGTGGTACTGCTGGGCAAAGTTAATTGTAGGAGACAAACAGAAATGTGAATTACTGCTCCCATAGTGACCTCAAGGAGTTAATGGCCCATGCAGGATGTGCAAGATGATGTCAGCATGTAAAAACTCCTGTCCTGCAGCTGGCATTGGGAACTTCATATTTGTTCCAGCAGCTACCAGCTAGCTGCCACTTTCCTGATCTCTGCCACTGGTACAGGCCTTCTGAATGTCAGATGAATCTGTTATTTCTTTGTTTTTTTTTCTTTGGCCCCCTTCCTCTGATTCTTTCAGCATTTCCAATTTTATGTTGTCAGTATTGTGATCAGTGGATGAATTTAGCTTGGATGAGTTCTGTCTCCCTCTCCATCTTCTCAGGCACCTATAACAGTCTTTTCTGACGTTTTCACTGACCAGAACGTAGATGATTGGATCAGCAACACTGTTTGCAGTGCCTAAACACAGAAACACTGTAAAAACTGAATATATCTTATTTTCAAATGGACATGGGCAGTCCTGATGAACCAGAAAGTATATGGCTCTTATTAAGAGAACCACATGGTATGGAGCAAAGCACATCAAGAAAATAACAATAACGGCAATAGCCACATGCTTCACTTTGGCTTTCTCACGACAAGTCAAGCTGCTGCTTCTTTTTATAGCTTGGAAAATTTTGCAGTTTGTAAAACACAGGATTAGGAAGGGTACGACAAATCCAAACAGGAATCTAGCAAAACTGAAATAAGCCAATAATATGTCAAGGGGCACTGTCTCAAAGCAGGTTTTCACCTCTGTACAGTTTTTCTTATCTTCCATAAAAAATACTGGAGTGTGGATTCCTGCAACCACAGCAAAGAGAAGACAGACTATAATGGTGGCTATTTTCTGTTGTCTTCTCCCCCTTGATTGCAGAGGATACACCAGTGCCATGTAACGATCCACAGAGATGCAGCACAAAAGCAGAATGCTGATGTAGATATTGCAGAAAAAGATGAATCCTGTTATCCTGCAAGCAGTGTCACCCATGGTCCAATTGTGCCCATTTTGCACATAGATAATCCACAAAGGCAAGGTACTTAAATACATCAGATCACACAATGATAAACTGAAAATGTAGATGGCAACTACTTTTTTCCTTCGGATTTGTACAAACGTAAGCACAGAAGTTAAGCAATTTGCTGGAAGGCCTATAGTAAAAACGATGCTGTAAAAAACAACCAGAAGTGTCTGACTCTCTTGATAAGGAATTTCTGGGCAAGTGGAGTTACAATTTTCATGTAGACAGCGTTCCATTATTCTATTTCCAGCTGATATTTCCTGAGAATCAGAAGACAAGGTGGAAAGTTAGCATTGCATCACTTAAAAATATGTGTAGTAAAGGTTATGGTCCCATAGGTGCCAACTTGACATATCAGTGGAGCAAGTGGAATGGGGGATGTTTGAAAGGTTCCTCCTCAGACATGAACTGAGAAAGAGAGGGCCACATTCCTCCACCTCTGAGAGTTGGACTGGATTTTGGTGGCTATGTGGAAGCTCTCTCAAGGGGGATCTGAAGTTTTGTCCCTGGACATAAAATCATCCATCTCCTTTTTGTCAGTTCCCATTCTAAAATCATACTGTAAATGCTAAAACTGCCATCAATTCTCATGCCAAGTATCACCTGCACCCAAAATCTCACATGGGGATCAGTCTACAGAAATAAGGCAGATGAATATGAAGTTGTGGACCAGCTTAGATATATTTGGGGAAAAAAAAAAAAAAAAAAAGCTGGGTTCAGTATTGTCCCATCTTCACAACGACTGGAGAAAAGAATCCTCACTGTTGTGTGGAGAAGATGGCACAGTACTCAGACCAGTGACAGAACCTGAGGGAATAGCCTGAAGGGGTGTCAGGGGAGGTTTAGGTTGGATATTGGAAGAAGGTTCTTAACTCAGAGGGTGGTTGAGCTGGTGTTAACTTATGAACACGGTGGTTGCAATAAGGGCTGGTGGTGATGTGGTTTTTGCTGGCCCTGAGCATCTGCCACCTTTGGTGGAGGAGGAAGGGTCTCTTCTGGGCCACCTACCAAACTGCTGTGTAGAGGGGATAAAAAAGGTGCTTGATCTCAGGGTCAGCAGTGGTTCTCTGCCCAGGCCTCGTCTGTGAACTGACATACAGAGCTCGTCCTCGACTCAAAACACGCCTGGTGGTGTGAGAGCTGCTGCACACCTGTAAAGCACAGAGCTGCTGCACACCTGCAAAGCACAGAGCAGCTGTACACCTGCACAGCACAGAGCAGCTGCACACCTGCAATGCACAGAGCTGCTGCACACCTGCACACCACAGAGCTGCTGTACACCTGTAAAGCACAGAGCTGCTGCACACCTGCAAAGCACAGAGCAGCTGTACACCTACACACCACAGAGGGTCTTGGAGACCTCCCTTTCTATGGTAAAGCACAACAGGTGAATAGAGCTCACAGTCAGGCAGATGGTGACATCCAGGGCAGGGACAGGGCACAAGTCACACACCACCTCAGTTACTCATCAGCTTGTCTACCCCACACACCTCCATAAAAACACCTTCAGGAGTGGTTGAGGGTGCTCTCTCCTTCCCTCTTCCTGCCTTTGCTCACTTCTGATCTTCCTGTGCTTGTCTGAATATTCTCCTTTCTGTAGGGCTTCCCCCAGAGCAGTCAGTGATGGTGCAGGGCAGTAAACAGTGGAAGGGTTCTGGGATACATGCTCCCGATGCTTGTTTGTTTGTTTGTCTTGCCTCTTCCCTTCCCACTTTTGCTCCAAGTCTCCTTCCCATGCTCAGCACCCATGAGGGAGCCTCGGGAAGGAGATGCCTGTGACTTTCTAAGCTACCTGCCTGGAGCAGGCATTTTTCCTTGGTGTTTGGCATATGGACTAAGCCACAGGGCTGGGGCTGAGATGAAGAGACCTTCACATGTAAGTGGCTGTCAGTGCCAAGCACGATGCCTCAGCTGACAAAGTGCAGCCATGGGCATGGACCTGCACTTCAAAAGAAAATTGGGTGCTGAAGGACTGTCCTGAAGCTTTGACCTGTCAGCTTTGGAGCTTTGGAGGAGAAGTGCTCTAAGTCCCAGCCCAATATAAGGAAGGAGGAGAGGAGGCCACCCATTTGCTCCACTCCTCACCTTCTCCAGCCTCTCAGCCCTGTCCAGGGAAGAGTCTTCTTCCACTGGCCACTGCATCCACCTCCAGTTCACAGCTTCACTTGCCTCCACTCAGTTCTCCAGGCCTGCAGAGAGGTTTCCTCCTCAAACTGAAGATCACAAAGCAGCACTCAGCAGACAATTTATGACATTTATCCTGGTGACGTTTTCTCTTGTGTTGACACACCCTTAAGGGGAAGGAAGTAACACCTTGTGTTACTACAGGAAGGAAGGAACATCTTCCACCCTGTGACTAAAGTCAACTTCTCTGTGCCTCTACAGCCCTCTTCAATTGAAAGACATTCCTATCAGACCTTTAGAGTTTAATAGTTTGATGCTTTTCTCAGCCCAGACGATTCCCATTTTTGTCTTCCTCTGGGATGTCGAGGCTAACCTGCATCTCAAGTATTAATTCAAATGAAATCCAGTAATAATTACACCAGTGAAAAAAACTACGCACCATTTTCTATTAATATTTGTGGTGATCAGTTTTGGTTTGAACACCAGAACTCAAGAGATTTATCACACCCACCAATTTTCAAGCATTTATAAAGGATAAAACGTAGTGATGATGGCAGGAATGAACAATATCCAAGAAGGCATTTGTGTGATACAAACTTTTCCAGTGAGTTATCTTTGCTGCCCTGTATCCTTCAGTTGAGCAAGCCTCTCCACAGTAGCTGTTTTCACCTTTCTGTGGCCTCTCCTGGTCTGCTAGGTCTCCCCAAGTCATAGGTGTCACAGCAGCTGTGTTTCGCATCAGGAGCTCAGAGTGAGTTATCTTTGCTGCCCTGTATCCTTCAGTTGAGCAAGCCTCTCCACAGTAGCTGTTTTCACCTTTTTGTGGCCTCTCCTGGTCTGCTAGGTCTCCCAAGTCATAGGTGTTACAGCAGCTGTGTTTTGCATCAGGAGCTCAATGTATTTTTGTCAGCACTCTGAGGCTTCTTTCTATGTGAGAGTCACTGCATGAGACATACCACAGTTGTCATGTGCATGATTCTCACCTTCAAGGTGTGCAAAACATCTCATCTTCCAGGACTGAGAGATAACAAAGCACCTGAGCAAATATTAATATATTTGAGAGGTCACAAAGCACCTGAGCACAAATCACTGGAAGATGGGGTAATGTACTAAGATTTGCTGCATGCCTCCTCTGTATTTACACTCTTCTAATTTTCTTATGCTGTGTCCATGGTGTTAGACATTTAGA
Source organism: Pyrgilauda ruficollis (assembly GCF_017590135.1). Taxonomy (NCBI): domain Eukaryota; kingdom Metazoa; phylum Chordata; class Aves; order Passeriformes; family Passeridae; genus Pyrgilauda; species Pyrgilauda ruficollis. The sequence continues at coordinate 6,939,170 of NW_024525267.1, forward strand.
TAATTACATTTCATACTCCTAAAATGCAGTGGCTCCTGCTGCTCATTTTGGCCAGTTGCATTAATCTTTTCTCAAGAAAAGTCTTTTCAGTAACACTGAAGTGTAAAAGAAGGGAAATGAAAACAAGCAGGAAAGCAAAAGGCTTTACTTTGTCTTTTTTTTTCTTTTCTGTTGTTTGTGTATGAATCGCTTATGTGAAACTCTTTGAGTTTCCAAAGGAGAAGTTGGAGTGATAAAAATAGCCATTATTAGAAAAAGAAAAAAAAAAAGAAAATTACAGTTATGGTTACAAGGCAGAGAAGGGTAAGTCAAAAAAAGCACAATAGTTGGACAGAGAATGGTTGAAAGTCTTTGGAGTAACTCACCTGAGATACACAGGAACAGAAGAAAAAAAAAAGACACAGTAAAATCCATAACATGAATACAATTACATGAGCAAAGCACATTAATATATTTTTTATTTTCTAATATTTTTTCTGATCATCCATCTCTTCCAGGGATTATTGTTACAGCCTAAAGTTTTGAGGCATTTATGTGGATATTAGGAACAATGTGAAATAACTGCTATGGTGGTTAAAATGAAAACAAACTTTCCCTTCACACTTTCCTTCCTGTCCCCCAGTATCTGTAGAGGAAAACAACCTGAGTGCCTCAAAGCATAAATGAGCCTTCAGTGGAAGAGGCCCTGAGTTTCTCCTGGGGATTCTGTGTGCTTTCCTTGGTAGAATGTGGTGCTGGAAGGGTTTGACACGAGGGTGCCAGCAGGAAGTCAGTTGGACACTCAAATCTATATTGAAACACATCAGCTCCCAGATGTGACATTTATGCCACCTACAGTGCTTGTCACCAGCAGTGTCACCCTTCCAGTGTCTGAACCTGGGCTTCTCCTCATGCAGAACTTACAATAATTGCCTGTAAATTATCAACTGATAAACCTTTGTGTCTCTTAACTTGAAACTGAGAAATTGCTGTGCTATTTGCTCTGCTGTTCTTGAAAGAAGGAAAAGTGTTTGTGGTGTCTTTGAATAGAAACAGATCGTGGCCCACATGCCCAGCAAGTCAGTGAACTGCTTTATTTTTTTCCATTATTAATAAAGAAATTAGTAAATTAAGTCATTCCTATAAGCAAATCTCAGCATAAAAAGGAGAAACAGTCATGGCTCCACTTGGTTGCCCATCAGAGCAATCATTTTTACTGACACATACAACACAGCGGGATTTGAAGCTGTACAATTTGAAATTTGAACATAAACCCATGTATTTTCAAGCAACTTTGTTTCAAATTTGAAAATAATATACGAATATATAATCTTGGCACTATATAGTTTCAAAACTCTGTTTAGAAAAAAATGTGTTTTAAAGCTATCCTGGGAATCCAGCCTGAGCACAACTCTGCCCTAAAATATCTTTCTTCCACTGGTGGAGCAGATAACCCCTCTCTTGGCTAGTGCTGGTTAAAACAAGTTTCAGCATTTGTAGGCTGAAAGCAGCAAGACCCTGGGATTAGTTATACAGCCTTTATATTTAATTCTATATTGCAGATATGAGATGTAATGCAGATATAAGCAGTCTTAAAAAGATATTAAAATAAAGATAATAATAAATATAAAAATAAAGAAGATAATAAAGAAGATACATGGTAGAAGAGAGAAGTTATTAATCAATTGCCTTTCAGGAGGGGAGCAGCTCAGCAATCTTTCCTGAGGAGGGAAAGATACTTGATTTACCTCAAGATAACACTGTTCATAGATGTGAACTCTCAATGACGATAGATTTTTAAATACCTAAGTGCAGGTTTTTACATAAATCCATACATCCACTTCCCCCTTTCCACAATCTAGAAATCCCACAGTAGTACTAAATGTGTTAAATTTGCTAAAATGAGCAGCTGTGGTATTACGAAGGGGAGCTGGCATAATCCAGGTTTGACAAAGGCCCAGTTTTAAAGCGTGATCCTTCCTTAATCTGGGTGTCCTAGTGCCATGCTACCTGGAGAGGGACTGCACAGGAGAGAAGAATGTCTGCTGGGTGGGGGAGAAATGTTGACAAAAGATGCTTGTACTGGGTTTAAGGCCACGTTATTCAATGTATATAAAAGCAGGTAAAACTCCTTAAACATTGTAGGTAGGGGAAGTTCACAGGTGAAAAATAGACCCCAAAATCCACCTGTACCAGGGGGCTTTGGTCTCATGATTCAAAGGCTATGAGTCAGGATTTTGGGACTTCAGACCTAGCAAAGTTTCTCAGTCCTCCCTGAGAGCATCAGAGTGCAGCTATTGCAGGGAAGGTTTATTCCCTGGTACCCACCAGCTTGTGTGGAAAAGATCCTAGAGCCAGAGGAATGGATCCATGGCCAGGAGAAGCATCAGGAAGCCCAGAAAAGCTGTCATAAATTTGGGGCTAAACTGTAAAGCCTGTCAAGCCAAAAGGCTGAGGTGAGTGTAGGTGTTGGAGCAGCATCAGTGAAAGTGAGCAAGTGAGAGCAGCTCTGCTTCACACCTCACCACACCTGAAACCACCAAGCACTCCGTGACTCCCGAAAGCCGCTGCATCTTAATTAGTGACCTTGTCATTTGGGCTAATTTTATACAGCTTTTGTTAAAGAAGGGGCCCATCTGGAAACCCAGCTGACCAAACTTTCCTGCTGGCTTGCGCTGAAACTACAGAGTGTTAGAAAAAGTGGATGAGAGTGGTGATTGCCATTCCTCTCTCCTGCATCAGAGTGCTCAAGGATGCTGAAGCACAGGCAAATACCAGCAGATTTGGCACTAAGGGTATAGAAGTGGATGTATACTGCTCTGGATTACTAAAAGAACAGTCTGGGATGTTGGAGAACAGGCTGAGATATCAGAGAAGGATGTTTTAACAAGGTGAGGAGGTCTGGCTATGCTGACACAGTTAGAGATGGATGTGTTTTATTACCAGGTTTAAGGAAAATCTGACTTCAAGCAGCTGAACAAAGAAGCACCAAGACCTATGTCCAAACCCACCACTGTTCCCCTTAAAAAGTGGTGCTCTGTTATCCTTTAGATTTTAGGATTTATCCCCTTATGGATATCATCCTCCTTATTCTTAGCCTCCAGGCCTTCAAACACACTTAGAGGCATAGAAAGGCCCAGTCCATAGAAAGGCCATGTCCACCCCAACCTACTGTGACTCAAAATCATCTCTGGGGTAGAAACTGTTCAGGTGGAGTTGCTGAGCATATTCATAACCAAGCACATCTGATCAAACTCCCAAATCCACAAGTGTCCCCTCTTTCCTACACTGACACCTTCACTGCAATCATTGCAGCCACAGGGATCACAGGCTCTTTCTTCATCCCCAGGGTGTGTTTGTCTCTTTCATCCCTGTCCAATCCCCCAGTCAGAGCATGGCTTATCTGTGCTGCAAAGAGTGAGCACAGACAGGATGGCTTCTCTTTCCAGGAGGAGGAAAATGTGAAGATACTGTTGAGCTTTGACCCTGTGATATCTCTCCCTGATAGGAATCCTGGCCCTGCCCTCGTGGGTCTGCATGGAAGCTGCTGTGGTGCATCCCCATCAGTACTAAAGATGGTGCTGGGGAAAAACAGAGCAAAGAGTTGCCCAAAATAATTTAATGATCTGTTAGACCTGGGCTCACTGACATAATGGCTGCTACTGACTAGTCTAGCTAGTTTAATCTCAGAATTGTTTTACTTTTGTCTAAAGTAGATGTCTTTGAGCAATAGGGTTTGTAAAGCCTTGCAAAAACCACGATGCCTTTTTTACTTGAAACAATCCTATTTTTAACAGTGCCTACAAATGGTATTTAACAGTGCTCTGAACTTAGAAACAAATATTTCCTCCTTCTCCATTTACTGTGAAACACAATTTCTTTGTTCCTTTTTGTCCTCTGATTTGCTCTCCACTAATTGGAGAACTTCCATTTTCCTTTTTGACATCTAGGTCACCTCCTGTAGCTACCTTACCATACCAACAGCAGGGCTTTCCCCTTAAGACTTCAGTGATACCAGAAAACCTGTGGCGCTCAAAGATTCCTCTTTGCATGTACACACACCTCTGACATCTTTGTGAGCACACTCACTTCTGCTGAATCTGTGGTGTTTTGTCTGAATCCTCATCCTCATCTCTGATCTCTTCTGCCTCTTTATACGCCTACCTCATTCTTTGTTGGCACACTTAGGGTCTCTCCTGGAAGTTATTGATGTAAAAATCCCAGTTAGCAGACATTTCCCAAAGCATTCTGACACTTGACAGCAAAATTATTTGTGTGATCGTGGCGAGGCTGGAAGATCAGTGTCTCCCAGGAGGCTTGGGAAATGCTGAACCTGAAAGAGCTGTCTGCACTTTCAGGTAGAAATCTGTACAGAGGGGGTGCCCAATTCAAACTTTACATTTCGTTAAATAGAGTGTCCTGTGCAGAGAACTTTGGAAAAATTCTGAGAAGAAAATCAGTCTTGCCCATTGTGTACTAATGAGCGGAATAAATTGGATTTTTTTTTTGTTTGTTTTGTTTTGTTTTTGTTGTTTTTTGGTTGGGTTTTTTTTTTTTTTTTGGGGGGGGGGGTGGGGTTTGTGGTTTTTTGCTTTCTTTTGGTTTTTTTTTCTGTTTCCCCCCTACACCTCTCTTCCCCACAACGAAGTTGCTGGAAGTTAAAGAGCTGCTGGTTTAGATACAGTAGCAGATCTAAATGGGACTATGAGAAGGACAGGTTTAAAATAAACCCAGATGCTCTTTGGTCTTTGGAAAAGTTGTCAACTCTGAAAATATTTGACAAAAAAAAGTTAATTTAAACTCCAGTTAGTCTCCACATCCCTGAGCGCCAGATATCAGCAGTGCTGTGTGAATAAAAGGTGAAGAAAAAGAAGGAATGTAGTGTATCCAATTAGTCTTTATAGACCAGCAGGTAAACTTGACAATTAAATACCTGCCTTGCTTTTCCAGCAGAGTAAGGATGAGAGGAAAGGCTGGATGTGAATTCTCCTGAAAAAACCCCCAGCATTCGTATTTCTATTATAATTCTGTATTCATGGCTCATGCACTGCAGTAACAGCTAAAGCTCACCTCACAGCAACCTCTATTCTTCCAAAATCCTTCAGTCCTAGTAATCATCTATCCCTGACTGGAACTAAAGTTGATTTCTAAGAGAAATATGTTTTTATAGGAAAGAGAATTCACAAGGAAGACAGGCAGGAGGGGCTGCATCAACTGCAATTAATTAATACAGACCCAGTAACTACATCAGTCACAAGGAGACTTAGACTCTGGTGAGGCTTCAACACAATCTGCATTTCTTGAGCACAGACACACGGCATGGAGAAACAGAGGCCAAAACAGAACAAAGGGAAACGCTGCCAAATAGAAGCAATGCCTTGGCTCAGAGATGGAACACTTACCTTTTTTCTTTCCTTTTTTTCCCCTGGTTTTTGCAGAGGAGAGGTTGGAGTGCTCCAGCTCGTGCCGTGCTCGGAGGCTGCTCTGACAGAGCTGCAGGAAGTAGCTGACGATGCCACGTGCAGTCCTAAGTGCTGTGAGCTAAAAGAGGTTCTGTGGGCACAGCTTCATCAGAGTCCCCAAAAGTGTGTCACTTCTAGTTGGGCGTGCACAGAAAGCAGCGGCTGCCCAGTGCCAGCAGTGCACCTAGGAGGAGAAGCAGCCTTAAAAATTAAGAGTTTGCTGTCAAATTCTGTCACTTGTACAGAATTGCACAAGTGTGGGAGGTTGTGCAGCGGGTGGGAGGTTGCTTTGGTGACTGCCAGGCTCTTTTTTGGGTTCCTGTTCTGGACGTGCACCTAAATCACTGCAAACATGCCCCAGGGTGACAAGGGACTGATGAACTGCCCCAAGCCCTGTGGCTCCTCAGGGGCAGAGCACCTGCAGGAGATGCTGATTCCTACAGTGGAGGAAATTCCCACTCTGGGAATGAACTCACCTGAATATGTGTGAATTGGCTGGGTATTGAAAAACGGGAAACAGTATTAGAGCCCAATAAAGGGCGTGGTGATCGGAGGGAGAGCTTATTCTGGTGCCAGCTGGGATAGAGAAGGCTGAGAATGCTAAAGAAGATTTGATGGTGCTTTAAACACCTTCTAGAAGAAGAATTGAGTTGCGGGAGTTTCTTAATAGTGAAGAGCAATGTTAAGAAGGAGCATATGATCTTTACCAAGTGCCCTAGTTCAGGCTTTATGTGAAGGAGGAAGAAGATCCCAATGTTACATTGCCAGCGTAGACCTTGTTTGTGAGAACCTGTTCCATGTGTTTTTGCAGATGCTGTGTGTCACTCAGTCAAAGCCAGTTATGACCAGATTTATCAAGTTTTCAGGCAACTTTTCCATCAACTCCTACCAGTGCCACTTTGAGTGAGGTGCTCACAGGACCCCACGAGGGTCTGTCAGTGCTTGCAGACTGCTGAGGGCTAAGGTGGGACAGGAAGGATCTGTAGGGTGGCAACCTAAGGCAAGCAGAGAACTGAATTTACTTTTGGTATCTGTACTGGAAGTGAAACATTTCTTCTGAAAATTAAAGAAATGTTTGGTATGCACTTTCATTCTGGTATAAAAAAGTTACTTTGGTTCTGGAGAATGTTTCTGGGGATGGGTCTTTCTGTAAAGAGCAATTTATTCTCAAGAACCAGAAAAAAGAGGCTGAAGCTGGTTTCCATCTGCGGAGGAGAAGAGGTGAAATTTCTGTCTGTACCAGTTCAGCTTGACTGGACATATTGCTGGAACCTGTCTCTGTGCACTGCCTCAAATGTGTGATTTCATGTTGTTCCTTCTCTGTGTAGAAATCAAACCCAAAGGAAAACACAACGAAGGAATTATGTTTCTGAGATGACTGCAGCTGGATTGTCTCTGTATTTGTCTTTCATTCAGACATGTGGGATAGAAAAGAGCAGAGTGCTCTCAGACCTGAAGAACTGGAGTTTTCACAGAGACCAGGGGCTCCTCTGTGGTATTTGTGATGTACCAGCTCACGGTTCCCATCTGGCTGCAATCAGCTGTGGGGTCAAATACCTGCCTGCTTGTTTTCTCCCTGATGTTTGGTTTAGGAGAGTCAGAGACACATTTGCATTTTCCAGCTGGATTTAATGATGACACTTTGAAAATTGCATGGTCCTCCGTAGGGAAATGAAAGATGACCCATCTCTGTGCCCTTGAATCTTCCAGTCAGACTTGAAAAATATTGCTATTTATCTTCTTCATGCTTCTCTCAGTAGTACAGCCTCAACTGACATCACCCACAACCATTCCCCTGCAAGATGGAGACTGATGCAAGATTTCATATTGGAAGATGCTTTCAAAAACTTTTGATAAGATCTTCTGTGACTGGAGATGAACACCAAGGTAGACCTTCTGTGGGTGGCTAGACCAAAACAAACATGTCAAGTAAGTTTACTCTGGTTTTGGTAGAGATAATACAAACAGTACAGCAATATAAATTTTGGTCTGAGCTGCATTGTACTGATGTCTCACCTAGTCAGTAAAAAAAGATCAGATGAAGAGCCATTTAAAGCAGAGTGCAGAAACTCTCTGGCCAAATCCAACTGAACTAAATGGAAATGTTTCTTTTAACCTCAGTGAGTTCAGATTGGGCATTTTGAGAATATTTCTTTCTGCAATTTAATTTCTGGGTGCTATTTAGCTAGTTGCCTTTAAGGTAGCACGTTCAAGCAAGGTAAACTGTGTAAGTGATGTTTTCAATGCACTCTTTATCATTTTCCTGCTGAGGTACAGTGACTGTCCAAACAATAAGAGAGAAAAGGGTCTAGCCCTGTTTTAACTCAGTTCTATATAACACAGAGTTTTTTAAAAATTATTTTCACAGCACTGTGACAGAGAAATTGCTTATGCACCACTGATCAGTGAACAGAAATACTGTGGAGAACTGATGGGATCCAATGTGTCTGAAAGACATTTAGGCTTGAGCTGTTCACTCCCCTTTTCTTTCATTTAGAAACTATCAAGAGGTGAGATATTTCTCTGTTCCACTGTGTATGAAATGCTCTGTGTTAATGTTATCTTCCCTTGGTTGTGACCAACAAGAACGTATAAATGGAGGAAATGTCAGATCATCTGCCTCTCCTTTCTCCACCTGCAACTGAATACAGGGTTGTGGTTATATATTGCAAAAAATTATCCAGAAAGATAATTTTGTACAGTTGTGCATCTTTTTTTGTAGGTAACCAAGGTTCATTTTTTTTTGAAAATTATAGAATATGGCTTTAAATTTGCAGCATGGGAAGTGAGGAAATGAAAACAGTATCTTGAAGTACAGGTCTCAGAAGGAAACAGCCAAATGTCTGTCTCTTCTCCTGTTAGCAGGCAGTGCACTGAATGGGAACAGAGCTGCAGACCTGTCTGACGAGTGCAGAATATACAGGATGGCAAAAGAGACTTTCTTAATTGTAAGCAAGGCAGGAAAGTGCCCAAGAGTCTCTAGGACAGCAGAGTCCAGGGGTTAAGAAGCGCTGAATTCTGCTCTGTGCTCCTGTGGCTAAAGAACTGTATGAGTGCCCCTGCACAAGTGTGATCCACAGCTGTGCCTAGCACAGAATCTCAGTAGCTTGTCTAGCAAGAATCTCAGACTTGGGCTGTCTGTGATGCTGTTAGTCTGGGACAGGGACAAAAGATGGTGCTTTTTTCAGTCTGTATCAGGTTCAACCACAGGTTAGATCTCCCACAGGATGTGTTAAATTTTATTAAACTGAAGCTCAGCTTCCTCACAGCCACTTCCTTCTACCTGCAGTGGTTTTTTTACACGAGGTGCATGCACGTGCTGCTCTGGCAGCCAGGCCAGCTGAGTGGCAAAACCACTGAGCTGAGCCCAGCACAGAGCTTGCAAGGATTTCTGTCTGATCATGCACACCAATCCATTGCATGCAGTCTGCAGGGAATGCAAGTCCTGCTGCTGGAAATTAACAACATGGGGCTGTCAGTTGCTAAGATTTTTGATTCAGTGGCTTTCCTACATGTGACGGGCAGGTTGACACAGTCAGATTCCTGCTGCTTAGTCAGGCAGCATAAGTGCTGCTTGCATTTCATATCAGTGTTGGAAAGCCCTCCTGCTTTAAGTTTGCCTGGTTTGGTGAGTGGTGTGTAGAAATTTGGCAGTTCTCCTTTTTCACTGGTGTGGTGATGTACTGTGTGCCTCAGGGGTGGAAATCCACTAAGTTGAATGTGACTGATTATGCCCTCATCAAGGAAAGGTCTCTCCCTCTGAAAAGCTCTGTCTGTGTGTGACAGTCCTACCCTGTCACACACTGGGGTTGATATGGTCCCTGTCAGGAGCTCGCTGGCACAGCTGGCTGTCACACAGAGCTTCTGAGAGACCTCTGGCACCACTCACTTGTCTGGGACAGCAACAGCTTTACCCTCTGAGTGGTAAGAGTGGAGAGGTGCCAGTCTGTGCCTTAGGGTCCTTGGGATGAGTGGGGTTATATCTGACAGCTTCTTTGGGTCACCCTGCTGCCAGTGGTGTGGCCAAGGCTGAGACACGATGTGCTGCTGCAGCTCAGGGAATTTGGCTCCAAACTCTGAATTCAGTCTCTGGACGTGTGTGTTCCCAAGCATCCCAGCCCATCCACTTTGTCCTTTTGTTCAGCTCCAGCTGTCAGAATAAAAGGAAACTGAAAACATAATGAGTTATCAGGCACCCACCAGTACCTGGCACGCTGCGCCGGGCTCGGCTGTGCCGCTCACGCCGCACGTGCAGCCTTGTGACAGATATGTCTGGCTTTCTTTTCTTATACTGAGAAACTCTAACACCCACAGGGGTAGAAAGGTTACAGTTGTTAAGCATGAGGAGGAAAAGGGTGCGGTTCAGACAATACTCGTTTAGAATTTTTTTTACAAACTCAGAGCAGTGGCAGTGCTGGGCCAAGACCTGAAATTGGTTTAAACCTCACAGATCAGAGAGGAGCTCATCTGATTTTGGATCTCGTGCAAACAGCTAATGTGGCTACCCCGAGCTCTGTGCTACTGCAGGGCTCTTATATTTTTGGATATTAAATCTCGGGTTAATACAAAAACTGTGTCAACCGTGGAAACAAAGTAATAAAATTCATCCTCCCATTCCAAATCCCGAGGGAGTGGAGTGGCTGAAGAACAAGGAATTGACATACACAGCAGTGCCTTGGACAAACCTGGGGTTCAGATAAACCAAATCTCACTCAAACACTCTGCCGTAAGTCCAGATATTTTTGACCATTGTTCCCTCTTTAGCTTGCTTCAGTTTGCTCTGCAGCCAGGCTGGTGTAGCAGGGATTCAAAGGGATTTGGTGTTTACATTGCATCAGCCCCTCCTGCTGTGGTCAGGGATCCTCGCTGCCAGCTCTCCATGGCAAAGACCCCAGCTGTCCCCCTTGCAGAGCTGCACCAAAGCCCCAGAGGTGGGTGGCTTTAGGAAGCTGGTGCCCTGCTGGGGAGGATGTCACAGAGCTGGCAGTGCCCGTGGGTGACCCCAGCACCGAGGGGCACCTTAGAGAAAAGCTGCAGACAGGAAAGCAGGAAATGTTTTGCAGAACAGAGATAACATGGAAATAATGCTCTGTAAATGGTTTGATTTACTGATTTTCATGTGCAGGGGCTGCCATGTAAGCACACAGGAAAAGGAAATGGAATGGAGGAGGAGGGAGAGGAAAAAGGCAAGAGGACAACAAAACAGGCTGGCAGGTTTCACTGGGAGCAGGGCTTCATGTGCTGGGTTTTCTCCTGAGCATGGTGTGTTGTGGAGGCCTGCAGTCACACATGGACACTCAGGATTGTGAGCCCTTTCGTTCAGAAGGATGCCTGTCTTTATCAAAATGGGCAACTTACATCATCTTGGGGTCCTTCTGCACTGAGAATTCCCTGATGTGTACAGCTGGAATCACCCTGGGCACTCCAGACCTTATCTAGAGCAAACCAGTTCCTGATGTGAACTTCAGCTGTGTGATGGAGGAGTTGCAGAGGATAGGGTTGTGAGCCCTGTTGCTCAGATTTCCTCTAGTAAAGAAGACTTTAGAGGTCTCTGTGACTTCCTTTGGGGTGAACCCTCCCTTGGCATTAGCCTCAGCCAGCAGTGGGCTGCACACTGCTGCCAGCAGCAGGTTTCTCTGCAGAACCTCTGTGCACAAGGGATTTTTGTGAGCCCTTGCCAGACTTTTTGTGGTCCCCTGACTGCACCTCAGTGTGGGAGCTCAGACCTGGGCACTTCCTTTGTCACTGACCTCCGGTGCGGAAACTGAGGCTCATGTGTGGGTGGTGAGCTGGGTGATGATTCCACTCTGCAGTGGCCAGGCCGTGGAACCATCTCCTGCAGTTGGATGGTTCCTTCTGATGTCTTTTTTGAGACATCTGCTCTGAGTCTTGGGGGTGCTGGTGGGTGTGAAAGACTCTGCTGGAATCATAGAATAGAATCCTTTAGGTTGGAAAAGACCTCTAAGATCATCCAGTCCAACTGTTAACCCAGCACTGCCAAGTTTACCACCAAACCATGACCCTAAGTTCCTCAACCAAACATTTTTTTTTAACACTTTCAGTGAAGAGTTCAAGAAATGTACTGTTATAAGCAACTTAATGCTTGAAGAAAGGAAATTATGGAAAATACCTGATGAAGGTATGATATTAAGCCTCCAACTAAAGTGAAAGATTTAGTAGGGCACATATTTGGATATATTTGCATCACTTTTTCTCAGATAAATTCCCTGATACAGTCTGAAAGAGGAAGTATGGTCTTCCTTGAAATTTCTAGGTATGTATATACCCCAAGGAGAAAGAAAATCCAAGCTTTTTCCCCTCCTTTCCCACCAGTTTTTCAGATCCTCTTATTCCATCATAATAATAGAGCAGGCAACAGAAAAAATCTACTGGAAATCACCTGTGAAAACACTGACTTTTGAGTTCTGGCACATTTTTTTTTTTTCAGTATAAATGTATCTTGCTATAAATTGGTCTTCCTGTAGACACCTGGGATTTTGTTCTGTGTTCAGCAGTTTGCTTTCACCTAAACAATGAATTTACAGCCTCATTTTCCAAGCACGATTTCCATGCCCTCCTTAGTGCTGGGAAAGTACTTTTTGAAGATTCATTTGTGAAGCAACCATATAAATTGGAAAGATTCTTTGACATTAAAAATCATCCCTTCCATCATATTTTCTCCTGACACTAGCAGCTTCAATCAATTTGTAAATAAAATTCCTCATGGAAAGACAGATAGTGAAGCTTCACCTGCTGCTGGGGTGGCACAGGCACATTTTAACACGTGACAGTGGGGATGGAGAGTCTTGTCTGTCTGTCTGTCTGTCTGTCTGTGGTGTGTGAGTGATATCTGTGGTAGCTTTTCTGGAGTGAAGAGTGGAAGCAGGTGGACCTTGACACCACAACTGTCTGTGCACTCCAGGCTACCCAGATGTGGGATGTTTTTGCATGAAACCTCTGCTCAGCCAAACCTGCAGCTTTCAGCATTTTAAGAAATGCAAATATTTTATAATTCTCTGCTAGCTTTGGTAGCGTGTGCTGTCAAATAACAGGAAGACAACAGAGACAGCTCAGTTCTGGACTCACCTTGTGGTCTCTTTTCATTAATCTCATTTCTGTCTGAGTTTTAGGTTTCTCTGTTTAGAATACATCTGTGAATGCTTTTAAACACTTCCTTTGCAGATATTTTGAGATGAAGTGGCAAAAAGAGACCCGGTTACTATCACAAATTAAAAAAACCAAAAACCAACCAGCTATAGATATCTACATATAATGAGACATGGAAATCCTAGAATTTTCCAGAACCAAATGCCAGTGCTCCCACTGACCTGACTGAATGGAAGTGTCATGGTGTGCTGTGCCAGCATCACTGCTCGGGTCCCAGGCAAACAGGATCACTGGCAGGAGTCATCCTGGAGCTGCAGCTTATGGAATACACACAGCAAATGCATGGGTGAAAATAAAGGGTGTCTTGTTATGCTACCAAGCACCAAAGAACACAAAAATGCAAGCACACCCATTAAAAATGTCTCCCATTCCTCTGCAGAGGCACCTTCCCGTCTGATCAGCTTGGGTGACATCCTGGCACTTTCAGGGACTGGAGGGCTCTGAGGACAGAAGAAAGAAGATGGTCCAGAAAGAATGCAGTGTCTTTTCTCTGCTTGGTTTCAGGATGTTTGAGATGCATGCCTATCTGTCAGTGAGGGCTCTGGGCAGTGATAAACAAGCTTGTGTCTTCAGCAGAGAGATGGATGTGAATGTCTGCAGGTACCTGCACGAACAGCCACTGGCATCCTGCACCTGGTTTTGGGTGCCCTGGAGAAACCTGGCATTGCACAGCCAGGCAGTCCCTTTGCTCAGGACTTCTTTAACAGCCAGGAAAACAGCTTGTTCCAAGCCCATCCGACCTGGCCTTGAGCACTGCCAGGGATGGGGCAGCCGCAGCTGCTCTGGGCAGCCTGTGCCAGGGCCTCAGCACCCTCACAGTTTAGAATTTCTTCTCAGTATCTAAACCTGTCCTCTGACAGTTTGAATCCATTATCCCTTGTCCTGTCACCCCATACCCTTGTAAAAAGTCTTTCTCCAGCTCTCTTGTAGCCCCTTCAGGCACTGGAAGCTCTCCCTGGAATCTTCTTTACTCTAGGCTGAACATCCACAACTTTCTCCAGCCTGTCTTCATAGCAGAGATGCTCCAGCACCCTGAGCATCTTCATGGCCTCCTCTGGGCCTGCTCCAAGAGATCCACATCCCTCTGGTGCTGGGACACCCAGAGTTAGATGCCCAGCAGCCCTGCAGGCAGGGTCTCACCAGACAGAATCCCCTACCTTGACCTGTTGCTGAGGCCATGGTTGGCTTTCAGCATCCCAAAGTCCTTCTCAGCAGGTCTGCTATTAATCCATCCTGCTTCTGTCTGCTGGCTGGTGAAATGACTGCCAGGGATATGCCAGCTTATATTTTTGCTTTGAAATTGTACTTAAAAAATTATTAATGAAATGGACACAGTGGATACCAGGCTTCTTTCCCTAAAAACTTAGCAATCCAAAGGCAGAGAAACAGGAGGAGAGAATGAAAGCTGCTGTACTGTTTATAAAAAAGACATCTGCTGGTGTTCTTTGTTACTATTCTATGGTTCCCTTATAGTGGATTGTTGTAAGAAAAATTATGTCATGGTAATCTAAGATTTGTGCCCTTTTCCCTAGCAATGGCATTTTCTGTTAGGACACCATCTTGTGTCTCATGCTAGAGGGGGTCTTAGTAGAAACATCAGTGATAAGACAACAAAACAATAAATAATCTGTTATGGTGTCTAAATCCTTTTGAAAAATGGCAATAACATGCTGGTATTTGCTCTTCAAAGTATTATCCATTATTTGGGAATGAAGGAGCAACCTCTTGTAGTTAAAAACCTTATCAAGCTCAATCACAAAATCAAATTAAAAGCTGTATTCAAATGCAACCTAATTTATAAAGTGAATTATTACTTTATTGAATAAGAAATTTAAATAGTCTAACATGAAAAATCAGATTCTATCAGCTCTTGATCTTTCTTTGGTAACCACCAGATTACAAGTAGTCCCTAATTCTATGTCTGCTACTGAATTTCAGTTCACTTTATTTTAGCATATTTGAAGGGAGTTTGTTTACGGTACAACTGATGGGAAATTCCAGACGGAAAGGAGGAGTTAGTACATAGAGAGACAGACTGAGCTTTTCTTGGTTTTTTTCTAAGAAGGAAAGAACAAAACAGCACCACCCTTTTACCAGTGCTTTTTCATCTGGCTGTGTGGGTGGTGTGTTGAAGTAAGAGTTTGGTGGAGATTAAAGAAAAGCGTGTCTGCTGTGTAGCTGCTATCAGAAGGGGGAATCCCAGCTCTTTAAAGAGTGTGCACAACCAGACGTGAGCAGTGCTATTATGGGGTTCAAAAGAAAAACCAGCCCAAACAATCCCCTTCTCTCCAAACCTCCCCTGGATTTCCAGCGTGTGCAGCAGTGGGCCAGGTCTGTGACTGGCAGATCTCTGCTGAGTCTGGGCTCTGTGCTGAGTCTGCAGAGGTCCTGCTGGCTTAAAGCATCTCCTGCAGAGATGGGCAGCCTTGCTCTGGAGATGTAAAGGATGGAGACCCCAGCAGTCCCCCGATGTGTTTGGTGTTTTATCCCAGTTATCAAAGAGCACTGGTGAAATCTCTCCTTTCTTCCAGTCTGGGCCCAGCAAAAGTCAGTGTGTTGTTGATATAAAAGGAATACACACCTGATATAACATAAGGAGCACACCTATTTCAACCTTCCCACCTAAAGCAAAGCAGTCTTTAGTTCCTGGTGTTTTCTTCCATGTAAATTCAAGGTACAAAAAAAGGCAGAACTCCCTTAAGCCATGCTTAGCAGAATGTCAGACACCCATCATGAACCCTCCCCTTCTTTAGACCACATTTAAACCACAGTCTGTTTCCTCTTTAGCAATCACATTTTTGTCGTCTGTGGTACTGAGATACTACAGATGAATCTCCTACGAGCTAGTGCTGGGCGGTAAAGCACCTCAGCAGTTCTTTAGTGCCTGGTAAAATTATGGAGAATAATCTGGGAGTTATTGAAAAACACTTGGAAGACAAGGCAGACACCAGTCACAGCCAGCACAGGCTCATGAAGGAAAGTCCTGCTTGACAAACTTTATTTCCTTTTATGACAAGGTAGCCAGTCGTAATAATAATCCTTGAGCAAGGGAAGCCAGTTGATGTAGTCATTTTGGATTCCAGTAAAGCTTTTGACACTGTTTCTCACAGGATCCCCCTGGACAAAATGCCCAGCAAACAGCTGGATAAATACATATCTATGATTCCAAGACTCCTCAGCCAGTGTCAGGTTCCTGTGGGTTCCTACAGGGATCTGGGTTGCTCTGGAGAAAGGGCATGATGAAGAGAGGAGGGGTGGAAGAGGGTGAGGGCTGTACCCCCCCACTGAAAGCAGGCCAAGTGTGTGGAAAATACATGGATGTTTCAGAAGGGAAACAGTTGGGGAACTGACTGGGGCTGGGGAACTTGGCTCTCAGAAGGAAGCCCCAGTCCCTGGTGCTGAGTCTATTTTTGTCTTTTAACAGACAGCTGTAATGGATCAAATGGAAAACCAGCCCTGACAGCTGGGTCTGAAACACGCCTGCTGCCCATGCACCCTGCCAAAGGTCATGCTGAAGGCCAGAACTCTGCTGGCACAGTTAGGAACCTGTGGTGATAGTTAGGAACCCAAGATGCAAGTGGCGTTTTGTGAAAATGTTACTGCAGTTAGCCTACACACAGTCACAGTAGACTGAGAAGAGATTTAATGTGATGGATAAAGCAAATAAAAGACTGAAGAGCAGAGTGAGTCGTGAGCCCCACAGAGGGGGGTGTTTGCTCTGGTCTTTGCAGGTTGCTATTGCAGGTAGTTCATGGCTTCCTCTTTTTCATTTGCTTTGAAAACTGCACACATGGAAAGTGTGCAGACAACAGAAGGCAGCAGGAGTGGCTTTCCTGGGGAACCAAAGGTTTGCCTAGTTCAAAATCCAGCCTCCAGTGGTGGCTCAGAGCAGCTCCTGGGGAGAAGCAGTGTAAGGGGGGCAGCTCCCAGTGTCCTCACCCCAGAGCTGCTCCCTCTCTCCACGAGGCTGCACTTCAGGGGCTGTTTCAGCAGTGATCATGAGCATGGAAATCATTTCCCTACATCTCTGCCTACCTTAACACTGTGTACTCATGGTTCCTTTATTCCCTTTTCTCATAGTGCTGTACTGGCACCCTGTGCTGTGACCGTTCATTAGTGTTTGCAATCTCTCACTTCTCCAGCTCTCACATCAATGATGGGATAACTTTTAGTGTTTTACAGGACACAACGTTGATCCCTGGTACAGACTTGGAAAACCTTGAATCTGTCATGTCTGGGCCAAACTCATCAAAACTGCAACTCAGTTTGGCAAGTAATTATTGTTCTTTGAAAGATGCCAATTACCATTTCCTATTCATTTCTCTTTGACTGTACTTACCTTGTTAATCCTCTTTACCCATTTGGAGTATTGATACTATGAGCACTTCTTCAAATGGAAGTGGGAGAGAGATCATGTCATCTCTTTTGGGAATGCTAATTAGCAATAGTGCTTATTTTAAATATTTCTCCCTAGTAGATCTTGCTTATGAAACTCTTAATGTAACTGAGAAAAAAGGCCCTCAATAACCCCATGTTATACATGTACATGGTCCCACTTCTTTCTGAATACAGACAAATATCTATTTAGTACTTTTCTTTTTTGCATTACCATTCATTTTACTACCCTCTCTAGTGATATTCCTGCACTATTTTTAAGCTCC
Source organism: Pyrgilauda ruficollis (assembly GCF_017590135.1). Classification (NCBI taxonomy): domain Eukaryota; kingdom Metazoa; phylum Chordata; class Aves; order Passeriformes; family Passeridae; genus Pyrgilauda; species Pyrgilauda ruficollis. Next base: position 6,956,439 of record NW_024525267.1, read on the forward strand.
TTTTGTTCTTAGTAGAAGTAAAGACTTTCTTTGCTCCGTTCTGATGTGTTTCTATACAATTCTAATTTTACTTACTAATTTCTCTCACTTAGTTACTTCTATTACTTTTTAACTTGCAGCTGTTTCCCCCTTTCACAGCTGTGATTGCTTTTCAGTTTCACATGGATTCCTTCACTTTGCTGCTGAACCAGGATGAGATTTTTAGTGTGATCTGTTTGCACTCTTGGCTTGGAAATCCCGACTTTTTGACCATCTGATAAACCCTTCATCAAAGGCCTGAACTTTCATCTGGGTTCTTCTACCCACATTTTGTCTAGCAATGAACCTGGATAGTAATTTTCCTTTGAGCTAGAGAATGTACCTTTTTAATGCTGAGTGTTTAGGGCAGGTAAATAATCAGGTCACAATCAGGTCACAATGATGCCTGGCATTCAGAGGTCAACAAACTTTCTACCCAGAATTTGGTTCACCACGTTGTGTTGCAATGAACACTCTCACCATGGGTGTGACCCTCATGGGTTAGAGAATTCACCTGTACCACCCAAATGCTGTTTTTCCATTGGCTACTTACCTCTCTAGCATGTGTCTTCCACATGAAGCTCTCTGTGCATACAGAACTCTTCTGTCCGCAAATTGGATGAGGGTTAAATGAATAACGGGTTTAAAGAAGAATCATCTTGCTTTTTGACTCAGTGACTTTGTCTGGTGGTCTGTAGCAGATCATTCTGTGGATACTCTCCCTGTCCTGCTGAGCATCTTGTAAATCTGACCCAGCAGCTCACGAGTCCACAGTGGTGCAAACAGAACCACCCCAGTCTGCCTTTCCTAATCAACAGCTTTATTTCAGTGTCAGAACAGTCATCTCACCAGGCTTCCGTGACATCAGCTGCATCAAATGCCATCACAAGGAACTTTCTGTTCCTCTCATTTCCTACTGGCCCTTCTAGCACCTACATAATTGACCACAAGTTCTCTTTTTTCGTCATTCAGTGCTTTCATCATTCAGTCAGCAGCTGCTGTCTGTGTGTGGAGCTGCATGACACGCACTTTCTTGGCAGTGTTTATTTATTGTTGCTGTTCTAATCAGCCCTCTATGGCTCTCTTTGAAAATGTGGACAACCCACCTGTGACAGTTTTTTTTTTTTTCTGTTTCTCATGTTACCACTCTTCTTCAAAGAAGGAGACAAGCAAAAGGAAATCTGTTTGCCTCGTACCCATTGTGGCCATCTACAGCTTATTCACGTTGTTATTCATGTTGTCCTGCTTTGCTTTGGTACACCAGAATTCAGTCAAATACAAATCTTCTTTCTTTTTGTGTGTTCAGGCTATTATTTTGTGTCAGCTCTAGAAGGATGAAAACAAGAAAGACCTGAATGCTCATGAGAAAATCTTCAGTTTTAGGATGTTTCAAGAACAGTTTTGCTGATCTGTTGATATATGTTACTACTGGCAAGTGAAACTGCTTGTGAGTCACATTGCTGTTACTGAAAAATGAAACATCATCTGTAGTACCTGGGTTGAGGGAAAGTGGTTGTGAAACAAGCTGTAGTGGTGGGAATGTCTTTCCAGAAGGAGGAAACGAGGAAAGTACAAGACAGTATCAGTGAGTGTGTATGGGGGAAAGTAAGAACCACCATGGGCCAGAGAGCCTCCCACTGTGGGATGCAGAACATGGCAGGGCAGTGTCCAGCAGCACCATCCCAGCTCCTGTCTCCCAGCTCCCCTCCCACTGCAGGCAGCCAAGTCCACTCAGGACTCACCCAGGTGGAGATGTCCTTGCTTCTGGCTGCAGAGCCTGGCATGGGCTGGGGGAACCTAATGGACATCTTGAGGCAGGTGAAAGCATCTTCTGCGTTCAGGCAGGGGGCTGCTGAGGCAGAGAGAGACCAGATCCCATGGATATTGCACTAGGTGGTGTGGAGAGGGTCAGAGAGAACAGTAAGGAATGTGAGCATGGAGAAGAGTCATCATTGTGCCATGCCTAGAAAGTCAGGACAAAACCTGTAGGTATTACAGGCAGAGTAGGCATAAAAAGAAAAGGCAGGAAGAGTGGGCAGGTGCAGGGAGGTAAAGGGGGTTTCTACAGCCATGGCATTTGGGGTGGGAAGCTGGGGGAGAAGAATTTTGTGCTGCTGAAGGTGAGGAAGGTGAAGGAGGTGTGGGCAGGATGTATTAGTGTGGGCAGGATGAGAAAAGCCCCAGAATGGTGATGCTATAGGCTTACTGAATCTGACTGCAAGGAGAAGTTAGAAAACAGGAGAAGAAAAGGAGAGTGAATTTGTCATGAAAGTGAAAGAAGGCATTAACAGGAATGTGAGTGGGTCTAAAAGAAAGGTTTGTGTAGAAGCTGCTCTTCTTGCAAGAACATGCAGGAAGAGCATGAGCAAGAGCTGTGCAAGAGCTCACAGTTACAGAGAGGTCAGAATAGCAGTGCAGATGAAAATACCCTTCTCAGTAAAGTGGTTACTGTGATGGGAAATTGGGATCAGTCTGCCAGAGGAGGGACTGGCAAATGGTGACAGCACCTTCACTGGCAAGGCCTGCAGAGCTGTTGTGAGGGGCAGACACCAAGCCCAGCTCCTGGAGCAGACTGGGCTGAAGGTTCACCAGGGAGGATCTGGTTGGAGTCACCACTGGATTTGTTAGCTGTTCCTCAGAGATGAAAATGGTAAGGAGGAGCTTGGAAATAAATACTGGGCAGGTGGACAGGCACTATCAGTTGTCCTGGGAGGTGAAGCATGAAGCTACTGGTTTTTGGAAATGAGATGTGGCTACAAGAGAGCTGAGAACACCTTCCCCAAATGGGGAGAGGGGCGGAGAGCTACTGCAGGGCTTTAAGGAAATGAACCTAGGAGCTCCCCCAGGAGGGAGTTAGGAGAACATCTGGTGGTGGCCTGGATTCTGTGGGGTTTCCCTCCATCCCTGTGACTGGTGGCCCCATGGTGTCTTCCCAGTGACTCAGAGAATTTCCCAAGGCCCTGCTGAGAGCTCTCCCTGCATGCATCAAAACTGGTTTGTGGTTGGTTTCTTTTGAGCTTCAAAACTGCAAAAGAAATTTTCTAGCTCCTCTCTGTCTGGGAAATGGAGTAGTCACTGGGAAAGCACATGTCAGATGGGAACTGGGTTGTCTGTCTGTCTGTCTGTCTGCCAGCTTGTGTGTCCCCATGCATGACCTCCTGGATGGTGGGATCCTAACGCCTACAGCCAGGGCTGTCACCACCCTGCCACCTTGCCAGGGTCACAACTCCAGGTCTGAAAAGCTACATGAGAATGTACAGTGTAAATACAGCCATGCATTTGGTGGGAAAGATAACTTCCAATACTTGAAAGTAAAAACTCTAATTTTATTTTACCTCTTAAAAGTAGAAATTTTACCTCTTCAGTGCTTTGCTACTTTACTTCTTTACTGCTCATGGGTAATCACAGCTCTTCTCTCCTCATGGACATGTATTTGTTTCCACATGTCCAAAAGATTCCCACAGATAGAGAAACACAGCTCTGCCCAGGAAGCCACTGGGGAGGAAACCTCACACTGGGCCAGGAGCAGCTCAGCAGAGCTACCTGCTGCTGCCATCAAGCTTATTTTTCCCTTGGCTTCTTATTACAGAGACCCCCTCAGTGGGGTGCACTCTCGGTGTGTGAGCACTAAGCTGGTGCTCATTTACATTTTCCCTGTGTTGTGTCAGCCTGGCTGCCTCAATAAATACCCGTGCTGAGATTCTCTTGTCCCTGCATGACTGAAGGGATCTCACACACTTCCATGCAGAGGACTCAGAGGTGGCACAAAAAAGTCATAACAATATATTAACCCAAAGAGAACCCTCCACAGCTTGTGCAGTCGGGGATGGCTTCTTGTTTTTTCTTGAGTCACTCATTGTAAAACTATTCAAGCTACTCAGGGATAGAGAAAGTTATCAAGGAGTTTAAAAGAGGCAGATTCAGACATGCCTTGGCTGTTCAGGCTGCACATCCAACCTTTCTGCTCGTAGATGGAATGTAGCTGTTTCCATGTTGAAAAAATAACATGACTAAGATGCAGTGTGTTTGAATAATAAAGCAGCCCAGTCTGGGCCCCACTGAGTGTGAAAGCAAGACTCAGCTTGTAACGTGTGGCTTCGAAGCCTCTGACTGCCTGGTGATGTTTTGTCTGAACCTCTCAAACCATAGGAATTCAGGAATGGCCCAGGCCGACTCTACAAATACTGTTCCTGCAGAATGGATGTCATCTTCCAGGCACAGAATCATGGAATAGTTTGGGTTGGAAGAGACCTTAAAGGTCATCTTGTTTTAACCCCCTGCCATGGGCAGGGACACTTTCCCCTACAGCAGCTTGCTGAAAGCCCCATCCAGCTTGGAATGGGCACTCCTGAGTCATCAGTCTATCCCCTTGATCCACTCCTCACAGCCACAGCTCCTCTTGGCTGTGCCTGTCTGGATGACCTTGGTCCTGGGAAATGTTCCAGCCTGACCAGAAAAGGTCTGAGTGTGGGTACAGGCAGCAAAGTCAGGGAGGTCCCTGTGAGCATCAGCCTGCAAAAGTGGAACACAGAGAAAGGGTTCATGTGCCTCTGGCTGTGGCTTGAGCCAACAATGAGAAAAATGTGGGGAACAGCAGTGCCAGCATTTAGACTTTGAGGCCTTTGTTGTTCTGCCCAGGTGCTTTGAAATGGGTGGATAACACTCAGATTCACTGCCTGGGTCATTCACCTTCTTTCATTAGTGTTTTCAAGGAAAGAAACATTAAGGTCACAAGTTTAAAAGAATACCCCAAAGCCTACAAAGCTGTGAATGATTCTAAGAGTCACTTTCAGCTGTCATTTCTAAGTTTTTGGACAGAGCATTCTTGGGGAGCAGTAGCTTCATCTGAGTGATTGACACCTGTCATATTAAAAATGTTGACCGGTGAGGATTCCATTTCCAAGGAACTATTCTAAGACTATTCCCCCGACCCAGAGATGAGCTTAAAATCACAACCAGGCATTACCTTCCCATGCTTTGTCCTTGATTTTTAGAGCTGGTACGTGGTCTCATCCCACCCAAGATTTTATAGAGACTTTGTTTTCCCCAACTCAGTTAATATATTTTTCCTAAACTACCACTAACACCACCATAAATTAATAAATAAATAAATGATCCTGCATCCCAAAAGCAGATCAATTATTCACAGTGCTTCCTGGGTATAAAATCTCTGGAGCAGCAACATTTAAGAGGCTGTGGATCAGCTACTTTGCAGTGTCATGAAAATTTCATGCTCTCTTGGCAAGGAAGTTAGTGAGTCAGGCAAATGAACTCCTATGCTGTCTCCCTGACCTGGATACAGGCATACACAGTTTCAGATTACAGCTCTGTGTGTGTGGCTCCTCAGAGAAGAGGAGCCTAAGTGCATTTAGGCCATTGGCATCCAAGGAGTCCAAGTTCAGATGTGTAACACCAAAAAGTTTTGAAAATTTCAGCCCTAGTGACCCTAAAAAAAAAAAAAAAAGAAAAGAAAAAAAGAAAAAAAAAAGCAATAATGATAATAAAAGAATGCCTTACAGATGGATTATTGGTTTCTAAATGCAAAGGTTCAAGTCAGGCACAGAACATCTACCCCAGAGTACCTTTGTTGGCCTGCTGGCACTGACTCCTGCTCCTGGCCATGACTGCTACTCGAGGCTGCGTGTCTCACCTGGTCTGCAAAGTGTGGCTGGAGGTGGAAAAGAAGTGGAAACAGAAAATGTGTCAATTGGTTCCTATAATGTTGAAGTTTAAAAAAAGTGTGGGGAAAATGAGGGAAAAGAAAGGAGAAAGAGCAGAAGAGTAGACCCAGCAGGCAGGTTTAGCCACAGCAGAAGCAATTAGTGCAAAGTGAGGATCTGAATTTTTCAGTTGCTTACAGCTTGGTTAGACCGGCTTTGCAGCGCTGTGTGGCTTTATTTGCTGCTCCTGACTGTCACACTCCCACGCTCTCAATTCACCCCGCAATTCCCCGCTTCCCCGGGGCTCTGCCCGCCCGGGGATGCTGCAGCCTGGGGCTGGAGGTACCGGCTGCGGCCAGACGATGTCACGCTAATCCCGCGGATGCTCGGCAGCCCGCAGTTCATCTCCCAGCCACCAGCACTGCAGCGGAGCTGCCTTCTGTCCTGCTGCATTAACATCTTCCCAAGCTCTCCTTCTCGTACCAATCACACAGCACAGAAGGTGCCATTAAGGCTTTAAAATTGAATGAGCTCTAATCAAACCTCTCCCTGTGATACACAACCCAAGAACAGGCTGTGCTGCGGGAACATTGCATTGTGTGTGCCTCTGTATCTTTCCCTCCTCTCTCTTTTAACTGTATATTCCCAATCACTTTAATAGCACTTCTGCATCTTTATGTGGTGGAGTTATTGCAGGTTAACTCCAGAAAGGTAGGTAGGTGTCTACTTGTCTAAAATGGGGTGTCTGCCCCACCTAGCTGGAGCGTTTGCATTCCTGACATGCTGATAAATGCAAACCTGCCTAAACCTTGGCTTGGCTGAAATGATCATGCCTAAATCCTGCTTGATGACTTCCCAGCCCACGGAAACAAACGGGAAGTCCATCCTCCTCCTGATTTGACCAAGAGTTCATCCTCTAAATTTACAGGGTTCAAGAAGCTCTGTAAGTGGCTATATCCCATAAGCTTTCTCAGCACACCAGTGTTGTTCACTGGAAACAGATGGCACTGGTCTAAGCCCTCTCTCAGGCTGTTGGAAACCCAGACTGAACTTCTATTTCCCATGTGGAGCCTCCCATGTCCTGAAAACCTGCTGTGAGCATCCAACTGTTAGATCCTCTGGAGTCTGGTCTCAAAGTCTCCTGCTGAAGCTGTTCCATGTGGAATAAATAATTAAAGATTCACTGGACCAGAGAGAAGTGGAAGATGGACTCTCCTTCCCCATGGTCAGGACACTCGTATGTGTAATGTGGGAAAGTCAAGTTACAGGTTCCTGCTCAGTGAACAGCTAACTAGCAGCACAAGTTGGACCAGCCCCACCAGGAGAGGCTGAGACCCCCCTTCCCAGGACCATCCAGGGCCTGCTCATTTGGGCATTTCCAAGAAACAAGAGAAAGAAAACCAAGAGCAAAATTTTCAAGCCCGTTAACTACTAGGTAAGAGCTGAGATGTCTCTGTGGGAGGACTTGAGCTACCTCACGTGAAGCCTGGAGGATGAGTGGGATCAGAAGTGTCCACCCAGCTCTGTGTCTGTCTCCAGGTTCTGGTGGAAGAGCAAAACCAAAGGGTAAATCTTTAATGATACCTCCCCAAGATACACACTGGACCCAAGTGGATAAAACACCTGGTCCCCTGACTGATGTTCTCCATGGTTTATTCTTGTGCCTTACCCAGTTAGCTCATTTCCTACAAACTTCAGCCCCTTATTTTTCTTGTACCTGTGGCAGAGGGCTGGACAGCCAAATCTGAACTGGGAGATCCCTAGGGTGGCCATGTGTTGGAATTTCTGGCTCTTTCTTGCACCAAGATCAGGGTGAATAAAACTCAGGAGATGTTGTTTTTGAAGTCTCACTCTGAAGTTTATTATCCTAATCTATTACAAACTCACTCTCTCTAACAAGTTGAGTAAGTGACCTAAATTGGTGTCTGTTCAAGGCTATTTAAGTCCCAGTTATCCAATAAACACTTGACATCTATATTATTTATGCTTCTAACCCAATTATGATCACCTAAAACCTGCAATGTGGACATCTTTCATCCAATTAGAGAAAATCACCCAGATCCGTGAAGAAGAAGGAGGAAGAAGGTGCAAAAAACCATCTAATCCACACCCAAAATTCTCCATCTTGGCTCCCATATATTACCAATACTAAAACTCCAAATCTAAGTTTTTTCACCCTGTGAGATCACACAATACTATCCAAACTGCACACACACACACTGTTTCTGTGCTACCACTCAAATTTTGAAGCCTTTTCCAAGGTCTCAGGTCAAACGAGGTGTTTACTTGAGGGTTGGCACCCTTAAATTCAGAAAGCTCAAAGCTTTCAGCCATCAGAGTTCCAGCATTCGTGTGCCTCAGGGCTGAGCACAGGCACTTGTCTGCAGGTTTGCTGCGGTGCAGCACTGAACCCTGTGCGTGTCTGAGACCCACAGGTACCACCACAGCACTGACCTAAGTCTGGTTCTGTGGTTTGCCACTGTAAGTGACACCAGTCTCTATTGTTTTTCACCTGGTGCTTTTCTTTAATGACCTGGCTGTGCAAGACCATCTGTGGTGATTTTATTTTACTCTCAGATTGGGTTTGCTCATTTTGCAAAAAGAAAGGGGAACAATTTTAGGGAGTCTGTTGACAACAATTTTAGGGAGGAGGCAAGGTGTGGAAAGAGAGTATTTTCCATTTGTTATATTTGGACAGAAAGTGCCCAGGTCTGAAGAAGAAAACTCCAGGCTAAGTTTAGAAGCTTCTATTTCAGACTTGAAAAACTGCAGGAGTATCTGAATGTATCCAGATCACTAGTGGAGCTAATGAAAAGTGTTTCTTTGCAGATCTTCCCCAAAGGATGTCATTACATCACCTCAGCTGGCTGTGACACTTGGCAGAAATGAGTGGAGCTGCACAGGTGTTAAAACTCAGTAGTACACAGAAAACCAAGGCTCTCGTGTAGGCTCCTTGTTAGGAAGGTTTTTAAGCACCTTTGAACATGTTTGCAATTCCCCTGATTTCAAGTCAAACTCTTTGCTTAGCACATTAAAAGGAGGAATGACTTTGCTTTGGAAGCCCTGGAGACTTCGTGGAGAAGTTGTTTGACCTCCTTGTGTCTCAATCCATCCAGAACATGAGAGTGAAAAATAAACAGCACCTCATTAAAAAAGAAATAGATAGTGTGACTGACCTGAGCTTGCCTTGGTAAATAAATTACAAAGCCATAAAACTGCTTGAGGAGCTGCTTTGCCCCTTTGAAACAACACCCACTTCAGGCTCTCTCCAAACACCGAGCTGGGGGTGACGCAGAGCAAGCAGCGAGGAGCTCTTATCACTGTCTGCCTGTCAAGCCCCCATACATTCTTCCTTGTCTGAGCTAAGCAGAAATTATAAACCAGTGATGAGAGGTTGCAGTAAACACCAAAAGAGACTGATTCAGCTGTGAGCTTTCCCAACTGTTCTTGCCACCCAAAAGCATCCCAAGGTCAGATTTATACCTGTGTCCTTCTCTGTCCCCAGAGAAGTCACCTTGATAGCTCAGCTACCCAGGGTTTTAGATGCTGCTGCTCTCAGTGCTGTTTGCCCTGTTTTCCTTGGTGACTAGCAGGGTTTGTGAGGCTGGCATGAACAGTTGGACTGGATGATGTTGGTGTTAAAGTACCCAGGGTATTCTGTGATTCTATGAATAAGGAGCAAAATGGCCAAGGACTGCTGGAAGAAAGGTCAGAGGAGTGATCTGGGATCCTGAAGATTAAAAGAAACAACCAACCAAAGTTTGGGACTGGTCTGGGTCTCTTTAAGCACTGAGATGACAGAGTTTGTCTGCATGAAAATCAGTGCCTCTATTTCAGCATCAAACCTGAATGAAGAGTGGAAAAGTTCCATGGGTGTAAAAGCAAAAGCTGTCTCTAGAAAAGTATTTGTAAGGAGTTCACCACAGATGGGGTGCTGATATAACAGGATTGGAAGTGGGGACAGGCTCCATATACTGCACAGGTCATCCCCTGGCACACCCCTGCTTCAGAAACAAGCCACATGCACAGCATCCCCCCAAACACAGCAAACTTCAGCTTCCTGCCCAGTGCTGCCTGGATTATCTGCCCATGGATTACCTTCCCATGACCTGAAACTCTCATCCTGCCCATTCCCTCATCCCTGGATAGCCTCTGTCCTTGGGAATGCAACCTGCCAGGGGTCACATGAAGAGATTACAGCCTAGACATTTAAGCTATATCAACACCTGTCCCTGTGCTGTGTCCTAAAGGCAGGATGGCAACAGGATATTTCCTCCATGTGTAAACAGAAACCTTCCTGATGGACCATGGTCCCATCAAAGAGAAGGGACAAACTTGCTTTTCAGTAGCTGCAGAATCAGTGCTTAACTAATATGGAACTGCTGATAGATACAGTTTTTTGGCACGGCCTTTCTATGCTACCTTTAAATTCTTCTGTAATTAAAGAGAAGCAAGGAAAAAAACCCCAAACCACAACAAGCACCACTTCTGATTGCTCCTCCTATGTTTAATGCAGTCCTAAGCATCAGAGAAATGTGCAGACCAGACAGCTGAGCATGGCAGACCAGAGCTGGTGGGCTGTACCCAGCCTGCTGCTGGCGCTGCAGGCAGCCAGTGTGGCTGCAGAGGTCACTTCTAATCCAGGACAGAGAGCCTCAGGTACAGAGGGTGGAGAGAAACAACCATGGAACTTAGGTACCCAAATGCCCCTTGCCATGGGCAGAAGGTGTGATTTTGTGTGTCCTGACAGCTCCACTGCCTTCTGCTTATCTGTGTGTCACAATCAGATGCTGCAAGATGAGGATGGAGTTTTGCCTTTGTTTTTAACCATCTAAACAGCTGTGTTTTGCCTCTGAATGAGTTTGAGATGCATTTGGAAAGCAGCTGAATGGTAATCTCTGCATTTGAGGACAATCACGTTTATTATTTGATTTTACTGCTTGGTATTGCATGATGTTGTTCATCTTGGGGCAGGGGGGGCATTTACTGAGAGGAGGTCAGCATTCCAGATGGAAGAGTAAGTTAGATTTCCATGATACAGATGTTCTCCCACATGCAGAGCAGTGAAAGGAGCTGTTTGCTCAGGGTGAATGGGAGTATTTTGTTGGCCTCCTCTCACAGTCACTCATCTCGGGCCATACCCTGTGGGCTCCTGCTCAGATGGATTTGTTGATGCTATCAGCAGCAGCAGCATACCTGAAAATGTCTCTGGGGTACAAACCTTGGCCAAGCCACCCCAGGAGCCCATGGAGTTGTCCTGACACACTCTGTTTTCAGCTCAACCTTTTTTGGGCAATCTGGATGACTTTGTGCACAGATTCCCTCAGGCTGAGCAATGTGCTGAGCAATATTTAATGGGACATCTTGGAGAGTGAGAGCCATTCAGTCTGAGTGGGGACTTGGGACTGGCCATGACTTGGAAATATTGCATGTAGTTAAGATCTGCACACTCCAGTGAGGTAGTTAATGTGGTTAAAATCAATGGGATGTGCTAATTTATCTCAGCTGAAGTCTGCATTTCACATGGCTTTTCAGTACTTCCTTTAAACTCTAATAATTCCAATGTTTAATTGCAAACAAACTGGATGATGGATCAGTTAAAGAAAAATCTACTGTAAAGGGTCAAGGATTTAACCTGTATTATCTCTATGACTCCCATGCAGATCTTTCAGACCAGTTATTTGCATATGTTAAAATCTAATTTGAATTGTTCATCACATAGAACTAGGTAAGCTTTTTTTTTCTTTTTTTTTTTTTTTTTAAATGAGAGATGTAACTTCAGGGCACTATTAAATTCTAATTAAAAATCAGTCAAAAGCATCCTTTTCTTAGTGTTTGTGCCTGCAGCAACACTTTCACTGTGGTATCAAAAGCTCAGTTCATTACTTCTTAATTAATTTTGCCTAGAGAAGCTCTAAGTTCTCAGAGGAGCTGTTGGGTTTTTAGAGCATTGTCTACATAGTGTTTGCTTGTACACAGCAGCCACAATGTCATTCAGATCAGGAATCCTTACCCATTTAATCCAATTTGATACAATGTCTGTAGCCTGCCAGCTTTTGGGAACCTGAAAGATGCCTGAAGTTCACAACACAGAGGATATCCTGCCTGGAGCTACTGGTATTGTAGGGACCTCCCTATTCCCAATGTGCCTATTTTACAGCTGAAAATGTTGGTATACAGGTCGATTTTTAAAAATTTGTTTAGATTTTTCATAAAAATTTTTTCTGTTGAGGAAGATAATGATGACTAGGAAACTAGTCTTGCTCCTGACCCCAAAGAAATCTTGTCTGGAAGTACGTGAGCTGGCCAAGATTTTTTCCTTCCACCAGGTTCCTGGAGATGTGCAAGTTTCTTGTTCAAGATAAGAATCCTGCAATCCAGATCTCCCACTGGCAATGATTAATTTCCCCTCCTGCCCTGGCTGGGTGTGCACGTGTCTGATGTGGTGAGCCAGAGCTGACCAGGAGAAAAGGTAAAAGGGTGGAGGAGAATCATCTACCAGTCTCAGGGGACATTTTTCACTGGTTTAGGGCATTTCCACCAGAAGAGTTTCGGTGATGAAGAGACCATAAATGTGCTTGGGGCTGGCTTGAACATCCCAGCATTCCTCAAACCCTGCAAGACAAGGGTTTGGCAGGAGAGTGTGAACCAAACTTGCAAATGTCCCTCTGAGCTGGGCCAAGAGGGACATCTGTAGCTGCTGTCTATGCCAGGAGGGACCTGGATGATACAAATTTTTGTTAGGAACCTTTGTATTAAGCCTAGTTGGCACAAGCAGACCCTGTAGCTATCAAAGGCAATAGTTCAAATCTGCCTTCATGTGTGTCCAAGTCTTCTTGCTGCAAGACACAGAGTTAGATGGGTGGGGCTGAGGGAGCTGTGGAGAAAAAAACAGTTTAAATTGGGGGTGGGGAAGACTTAAAATGAGATTTTGAGGTAGTGTCAGCTTCCAGCTTTCCTCTTGAAGAAAGTGCACAGAAAAAAAGGGGAAAAATTTGAAAATAGAAAGAAAAAAACCTTGATGAGTTGATGTGGGTAAGGTGTTTTTGATTCTGGGGGAAGCCCCCTTCTTTTCTCAGGTTATCCTGACCTTTTCTTCAGGAACTTCAAAAAAAGCCCTCCTTTCTCTTCCCAGATGTTGATTTGGTGACAGAACAGTGGCTGGATATTTTGCTCCTCCTCTTCTCTTCTGGTGATGGTGAGGAGGCTAAGCAAGAAAACACACTGAACTGCTTAGAATGACCCTCTCCTTTCAGAGCCTGTGCACACTGGCACCAGCAGGAGCAGATCTCAGGGCTGAGGTCCTGAGCCCTGCCTGCCACAGCCAGACTTAACTGCAGGATGGATGGATGGCTCCACATCTAAGTGGCCTCATTTCATGTTGTGGAGGCCAGGAGAGGTTGAAAATCAATACCAAGTTTGGTTCATAAGCTGCAGAGTTTGATTCTTGTGCTATGTCATAGAGCATCAACAACAAGCAGCTGCCAGCTGACATGAGCTTCCAGCTGAGGTCAGAAAGCTGCAGCCCAGCCTGTGTCAGGGAGAGATGGTCATTATTTCTTCCTGTCCTCAGAAAAGAGACAAAGCCTCAAGCTTTTGATGCTGCACTTGTAGATGTGCTAGGTCAGCATGTAGCTGTCAGCTGTGGCCAGAGCTGTGTTGTGCCAACATAGACATGCCAGTCCTGGACAGAAGAAGCTGAAAGTTTCCTCAGTTTTGATTTTCAGGTTCATTTCACCAAGTTTTTGTTACTGCCAGGCAGCAGACCTGAGCCTAATGTGCCCCAGAGATGTCTTCATTCAAATGCCAAGAACCACAAGGGACTTGGAGCTCAGAGAGAAGACAGGGGAAGGAGGGATGTGTTCTTACCCGAGACGTAGGAGCAAAGCTGGCCTGGCTTTCCAGGGAGGAAAAATCACAGCAGGACTGTGCCAAGGCCATGGTGGTTCAAAGATGGCAAGTTCCAGGGGAAAACATTGAGGCCCTTGCTTATTCCATGCATCTAGCTAGGACAAATTTTCATGATACACTCCAGGATGGGATAGCTACCAGTAATAAGTTTATAAGGAGGTGCAGAGAAAGGGCTGGGCAGAGTGTGAAGAGTTGGATGCGCAGCCAAAAAACCTGAGCAGCACTAAGGAGAGGGATGTGCCTTACACTCAGTATGCAGGAATAGCCTGAATTTCTGCCTCTGTGCCTTCCCAGAATGATTGTTCCCACTTTGCACTGAGTGCTGGTGATGAAAGAGGAAATACTCTTTGCTCAGGGAGCCTTGGAAGATGTTAGTGGAAATTTTGGGTGAGGAGGTGAGCAAGGCTGCAGATAGTTTTAGCAGGAGTCTAAACTGTCCAACTCTATAGTTGAACCCACCCCTCTTCCTTTTCTGCTGAGAACACGCAGCCATGGGGCTGTCACTGCAGTCTGTGCAAAACCTCCTGGAGGGGAAAGCAAGGCACTTGTGAAAGACTTCCTAAGGGAAATGCTTGCATCCACTGAGGTTTAGCATACTTGAAAATGTACAAAAAGGAAAAATTCTTGTGTAGGACAGAGGATGGCCTGGATAAGATAAGATAAACAATCTTGTCAGCCTCTCTGAGCCTGTTTGTTTATACAGCACATTGCATCAAGTGAGGGTATATTGGCAGCATCCTCCAGCCTGCACCTCCTCACTTGCACCTGGGCAGAAACACATTGAAGAGACAGAGCCCAGCTGCAGAGCTGAGAGGCAAGTGGACTTCTCCCCCATCCCCTGCTCCCCTTCCAGTCCCTCTCCCTCTCTCACCTCCCTGTACCCCTGCCACCAGCTGTCCTCAGGAAGAGCTGGCCTTTGGAGTACGTGCCTCTGACCACCCTGCACTCCGTGCTCTGGGATTACCAGGAGCAAGTTTCCAAGGAATTCATTTGTCATTGCTTGTTAAATAAATGGAGTGTGATAAGAATCTGCATTCTGCTTCCATAAGAACCTGTAGATGCTGTTGCTGGTGTCCCAGTAGTTTCTCACAAGAGTGCCCAAGTCACTTATTCTTCTCCATAAAAGCCGGAAAGGGCTGCCTGGCTCAGCTGGTGTGGTTAATTCTTGGGAGGGAGCCTCAGCACTTTCATTATCAGCACTTGCCACGAAGTGTTGGACAGGGAGGGCTCAGCAGCACAGCAGGAAAAGGGTTTCATATCTGGAAATAATCTCGTAGAAGTTTCTCCTAGGCCTGAATTCTTGGCAGTTGCCTTTCATCCAAATCTCCTGAGACAGCAAGGGACTTTCATCCTTTGGTAAAGCCTGGCAAGTTCTAAATATTTTGAAAAGCAAATAATTTTTTTTAGCTCCTCATGACAGAAACCATAAAAATAATACATCTAGTCACTTTTTATGATGGACATGAACCAACATATTCCTCAATGAATATGATGATTTCCTCAATTGTCTCCTTAGGAACAGGTTTGGCTCCAGGGCACCTGACCACCAGATCTGCAGACACCCAATTGCTGCTGAAATATTTAGTTAGCTGCTTAAATATCTCTTCAAATAAAGCCTGTGCTGCTTTGCATGCGTTAATACATTTATTCTCATAAAATCTCTCTGAAGCAGGACTGTATTTCAAGGGTTGGGGTACAAGGGCAGAGTAACGTAAGGTCACATTTTCAGAGTAAATCCCAGCAGACTGAAAACCCTTCCCCTGCAATTTGTCCACTGTCTGGGGATAACATTCACATCTCCATCTTCCAAACTTGGATTGTGCAGTGGCAAGCAGGCATCAGCTAGAGCTTATTAGCTCCAGTAGTCTTTTAATTTTTCTATTATTACATGGAGTGTTTCCTTTATAGAAACACCCAGCACTGGGGAGGGAGGGAATGACTTTGTGCTTCAAATAGGTCTTCACAAAAGGGCTAAAAAAATCCCCACAGAACACCCAAGATAACATTGTCGTCTGTAATCTTAGTAAAGCACCCAAAATGGAAAGCATTCTTGTTGTGAAACTCTCAGGTTGCTGTTTTGTTTGCTCCTTATTAAGAGTTAATAAACAAAAGTGTTTGGGTTAATTTTGTCGTGTGTACTGTGAGTTGCTAAGGAACACGGCTCCACTCTGCCTGAAGTCTCTGTAGTGAGGCAACTGAGAGAGGCATTAAAGTGCTGTAAAATAAATGAGATGGAGCATGTTAAAGTGTACCAGGCTCTGGCCTGGCATTTGGAGCATTTTCTTTGTTTTGGGTGTAGAAAAGCCAAAGATACAGAGTCCAGCTGACACAGCAAGGGCAAAGGTGGGCAGGTGGAAGCTGCGCAGCTTTGGCTGAGAGATGATGCCTTGCTGGGCTGGGTGTGATGTGCAGCAGGAGGGCAGGCACCAAAGGGCCCGGGTCAGTCAGGAAATTATCACAGGATCTGGGAGGTCTGTGATAGATAAGATTTTAGGTCAGCAACAGGTGGAGAGGGCTTGGACTCTCTGAAGGTCCTACATGGTGGCCCATCATAGCAGGGAGGGCACATCCCAAGTGGAGGTGATACAGGGGCTGCAGTCCCACCACATTTCCCCGAGGCTTTCCAAAGAAAAGGCTCTCTCAGATGGCTTTTAGCTCCCAGCAGGGCCAGGAAGGCCAGGCTGGGGGAAAGGAAAAACTGGATTAAATGGTGTCTTCTCTGAGCAGAGGCCTGTGTGTCACGGAGGGCTGAGGGAAAGGCTGTGATTTTACCCCAGCTTTCAGACAAATGGGCTTCCCTTCAAAATGGTGATTATCACTGTCATAGGAATGCAAACTGAGAATCATTTTCTGCAGACAAGTACAAAAAGAGGTATGGTGTGTAAGGTCTAATTTCACACTGAAAGCAAGCAGCAGAGAACAGGACACTATTTGAACAGCAAAAGAGATGGAGCGTGTTGCTGGGCTGGGAATTACCAGGGAACACTCTCAGAGGTTTTATCACATCTCTTTTGCAGGTATTGTTCAGTTTTGAAGAAATCCTAATCTGGATCAGAGAATTTCCATCTTTCAAAATGATGTTAGCAGCAGAGTAGTTTGCCTCTGCCTCAGTCTCCTCCCAGGACAGATTTTCCTCAAGAAAGAGGCACATGTATTTGGGCTGAAGATGCTAAAAGAATAACTGCACACGTGTTTCTTAGGACCTTTTCTGTTCCAGGACTGGAGATACAGTCTGAATAAAGCAAATCAAGTTAGAAAAGTCTTACATAGATCCATTTGTAGGGTGAGCCACAAGCTTTCAGCAAATGTCACAGCTTTCAGAATGACAATTTCAATGCTAACATTCACGTGTTCAGGGTACAGCTTTTCAAATGGGAATTTTCCCCTTGAATTCAGTGACTTTAGATAGTATCAGTTCTACCTCAAATTGAGCAGGGGTTTGAGGAGATGGGAGAGAAAAGAAGTCCAGAAATATCAATCAGCCAAGATGGATGCTGGAGGAATGTGAGCAGTGCGAGTTTTAAAATTTCAGGGCTTCCCAGATTTCTCAGGGCTAAACTAACACTTGTCAGTGTAGGAAAAAAACCAACAACGCATCCCAAAACTCCAAAACTTTCCATTTTGATGAAGTGTGGATGATAACTGCTCAGTTTAGGAATCAAATGTCCTTTTCAGTACATACCTAGCTCTGTTTCCTTCCAATAGCCAACCAGGCAACCTCCAAGTGCCCACAGGCATGACAGGAGAAAGCTCCTCACAGCCTCTGGGGTTGTGGTTAAAAGCATCAGGCTGGAACTTCCAAAGGTCCCACCAAGAACGCTTTAAAAGACACATTTATGGAGCTCATTTATGGCTCCTGCAAGCAGAGGCTGGGCAGGATGCATTTCAAACAGCTTATGTGTAGAACACATATAGATGATGCATATCCAGTCTGTTTTATTTTGCCTGCAGTGCCTGACATAGCACTGTCTGGCAATGAATCACACACATCCAAACAGTCCAGCGTGCCACAGATTTAAACATGTAAGTGCCATTTCCTATTGTCCCCAGTCCAAGGGGCTGGTGGAACATCATGTTAAATAATAGGGCTGCTATTAATAAAGCTGGAGAGTCTGTGTTCAGCACTGCTACATGACAAAACACATCCCTGAGGCTGAGGTTCTCTTCTGCTGACACAGGCAGCTAAATCCAGCTGTGCTGGAGCTGCTAACACGCATCTCAACCTCGCTGGAGACCCTCTAGAAATACTGAGGTGATTAAAACAAGACAGAACAATATGACTAATGCAAACCATGAACCCGTGCTGCTTCTTAAAAATGCTGTTGTGGGTATTTCTGCTGGTGGAAAGCAGGCCAAGTTACTGGAACTGCCTCAAGAGGTTGCCTTATTTGTACGAAATTGGCTCTGCCAAATGAATGCTTATTCCAGGGAATACATAGACACCCTCAGATCTCAGAAGGAGGGGAGACTGGGGACACCTATTTTAAAGAGAAGCATCTTGGGAAAGTGGCAAACACAGCAGGCTGAGACAGTGAGGTGTCAGGGCACGGGCAGCAGACCTGCCACCTTGCAGCAGGAGGAGGAAGCGTGAGTGACACAAAGCAGGGCAGCCAAAGGGTTGTTTGAGTGCTGCACAGTCAGCCCAAGCTGTCAGGTGGATTACAGATACTCCTGATTGCATGAGTGTTTTAAAATTGTGTGAGTGTTTTAAAATACATTGGATGAGTGTTTTAAAATTAATTCTATTCTGACCTGGAAGGGTGGATTTGGTGCCATGGGTTGCCAAAGCTGAACTTCCCCAGACCAACTGTGGCTGTGCAAGTGATGAACTGGACCTGCTAGCAGGAGCCAGGAAAACAGCCTTGGAGAGAAACTGAGGCCAGCTTCATTTCACTGGGCTGTAAGGACTTAACTGAGTGCCTGAGCACCACTGCATCCTCCAAACAGAGGCAATGGGAGAGACGCAATCCCCACCTCAGTTATGCTCTGGGGTTGTGTGTCTCCTTCAAGGGTGCTTTGTGGTGCTTGGTGCTGTGGGGAATGAACCCAGGACTGAGCAGCACCTGAGACCACCCAAGGAAGGTTCCTCTCCTCCTCTGGGAGCATGGTGTCTCCCCTGGCTCTTGTCTTCTGCCACTTTTCTACCTGTCTTGACTTTCACTGCATCCAGACCTTGCTCTGTGCTGGAACTCCTTGACACATAATCTCCCCCTCAAAAAGCAGACTGGGGAATGCTAACACTGAGCCTTTGAAACTCTGACATTTCAAAATCAGTTTTTCCTTCCTCACCTATCAGAGAGAGTAAGAAGCTGCCATATCCTTCCCATGGTTTGCTTCCCCAGAAAATGGGGATGCTGGTTTGCCTCTTCACCCTGTCCTCATCATTGCTTGCCACTGCAGTTGATCCCACCCACCTGGTGCAGATAGGTCACACAGGAAAAAAATTCATTTAAATTAGGGCTTGAATCGTGCTTTAAATGGCATGTGGGCCTCTCAAGGGTCTTTCTGAGACCAATTGAATCTCAATTCATTGAAAGTTTCTTTCTGAGCGAGCGAGAGAATTGAATGGGGCTGTGCTCTGCTACGTGGTGCTGAGGTTGATATGGCAACAAAGGTTCTAAAAATGATGAGAGGCAAATGATATTCTCCTGTGTTATAAATAGCTGTGTCAAGTTGTTATGGAAACTGTCAAGTAAACTGGGTTAAGAAGGGCTACTTTTCCTGCTCTCTTTTGCCAAGGCTTTCTGAAACAGTCTGCGCCAGCACAGTATGAGGAGGAACTACAAAAGCTGGGCAGTGCATTGATCAGAGTCTCTAAAAACGAGGTGGGATGGCATCACAGCCTCTGTCCTTAGAGGCTGAGACTTCAAATGACATTGCTGTACCTGCTGTGTTCCTCATGACCAAATCATGATGTGGGCTCACCAGAATCCCCTCCTGGAGATCAGCCTTGATGCTCTGTGAAGACACAATTGTGTGGGCAGCTTTTTTTCCCTGAAGTCTCAGAGAAAACCCTCAGGTGGGTGAATGCCAGACGGAACTGCAGTCGCAGCTGTGCATACAGTAAAACACTTTTGGGGCAGGCAGGTGGAAGAAGCTTCCACCAAGATTAAAAGTGCAGTTCAGAGGGTTTTGAAACCAATGTACCAGCTGGGAACCGGAGGGGGCATCATGTATCCTTTGATGGGAATATAAAAAAGGTGACAATCAAAGCAAAAATGTTGAATTGCACTTTGGGCACCAACCTTTTGTCTTAAAGGTATTCCAGCAGCAGACAGACCCAAAACACCCAAATCCTTTCTGAAGGATCCTTCTATTCTTCAGCTGAAAGGTTGCTTTGACATCTTGTTTTCAGCCCCAGTCCCTTTTGTGAGCTGCACAGAGGCATCACTTAGGTTAACCTCCCCTTGTGAGATGCCCACTGTGTTGCCTTGTCAGAGGGGTGATTTTGAGATAACACACTTGTTCTTGACTCATTTTATGTCCTGAGGAATTTTCCAGTAATGAAGCACAATTTGATGTCTTTGAAAGATACCAGGCAGGTAAATGAACCACTCACCTATTAGCGCTGCCCTGTTATTGTCACTGCATCTGTCCAAGGCCATAATTCAAGCAGTACAGTTGCTTATGATATGCACAGCCTTCTTATCTTCATTTCCACAGATACAGTTATCTGGCACCTGTCCCTCTCAACACGATCAAGATTAGACTCAGAGGGAATGAGGTTGTTGAAAGGTCTGCCTTTCATATTTCCAAAGACATGATAGCACAGAGAATTTTGAAAGGGTATTCCTGAGCTGATGTACAGTGGGTATTCAATACCTATAAAAAGCTCTCTGTCATACATTCAATACACCTTTCCAGGGCTTAGCAGTCAGCATGTGGAGTTATGCCACAAGGGGTTAGTGGAATGTACTTTGTTCCTGTGTATAAATAGCTGGCTTTTAATAAAGAACATTCAAAAGTATGCAGAAGCAGACAGGATGTTAAGGCTGAGAAATCCTTTTCCTCTGGAGCTGTGCAAAACAAAAAAAAAAAAATAAAAATTATATAAAAATTCACACATACAGAGGAAAGAAAGTAAAACACAGTGAATTGGCTTGGTGCCAGAATTACAAAAAGGGGAGGGAAAAAAAAGGACAAAAAAAGTTCACCCTTGTCTCTGGGAGCAAATTTTTGCTTTTATCCCTTCAGTGAAGAAAAATTGCCATTTCTTGGCAAAAGAATAGAATTTGTGCACAATGGGGCAAGGCCGTGTGACATGGGGGTCAAACGGTAAAAACTGTGCCCTGCAAATCATTTTTGAAAGGTATATAAGTTCCACCACTCTCATTCTGGGATGGAGCTCCCATGCAGAAGAACCTGACAGAGCTCCTGGCCAGGAGCAAGGGGCATTGCTCGTGTCACACTGAGGAGAAACCTCAGTCAGGGACAAGGAGGAATCTGTGGTTGAATTGAGGGGTGTAAGCACAGTGGTCAGTCCTTCTGCACCCCAGGTGTCCATCTGTCTTGACCATTTCAATCATAAAGACCTCAGATGATGGACTCTGTCTGGGCATGCTTTTGGTAGTGATCTCTGACTCCTCCAGAGTATAAAAATATGAATAAGTAATGAGGAGTGATAAGGAACAGATGCAATGGAGATGGGCAGCAATAAAAAGACAGATTGATAATGCAAATATTCCTACTGAGTGGTAAAGGTTTCAGAAGGGAAGAGGAGAGGATTAAACAGGAAAAAGGTCAAAGTACCTGATTACGGGAACTATCTGAGAGATTATGTCCAAAAGATGGAAGCTCAGAAACTCTGTCTACCAAAGTTTAAAGTTTCTATTCCTGAACTATTCCTGACTTATTCCTGACTATAAAAATGGGGAAGACTGTTAGAACTGGTGCCATACCTCCAGATGAGGACATCTGAATACAAAGCAGAAGCAGAGCTACAGAATTGAACCGAGCATTCACATTTCCTGTAGTTTTTTCAGGTTGTTTTAAGGGAGACTGCAGTGAAAGAGGAACTTGGTGACAATTTTTCAGAAGTCATACAGCTCTTGAGCAGCTCCTGGGGAAAAGAAACAAGCAAACACCCCCTGCATCTCAGGGCACCATGCAGTGATTTTCCAGTCCTTTCCAATTGCTTCACAATGCGTAGGCTGAGCAGTGATTGGGAACTCTTACATTTTAATGCCAAGTTTCAGAAAGATCTTTCTCGATGTCTACTCCACCTTTGTTTCCTCTTTTCTTTGTGGTTTGGGTCTACCTAGACTCAGAAGTCAAAGAAAAGTGGATGGGCTGACTCACTAGACTTTGCACTTGAACAGCTTCAGACATTTTTCATTCATTCCAATCCTCCTTGGAGGCATTAATAATATTTTTGTGCTTTTTTTTTTTTTCCCCACAGCCTTAGATATACATACATTGCACTATCAGACAGGGTAATAATAAGCATTAAAGGAGTGTGCTTGTTCACGTCTGCTAAGTGATGTCAGCCAAAAATGTACCTTCAGCTCAGCTCTCTGTAATTCTGCAGCCACTGCTCATGGCAGTGTCTCTCCTGCTCCCTGAGCTCTATCCATTTCTTAATTTCATGTTCTTCCTTGCACCATTGTGTCTGCCTGAGATCAGAATGCATGTCCCAGTTTCCTACTGCCTTTATTCCCACTAAGCCAATCTCATTTAGCTTTTTTTTTTTTTTCCTGAACCCAATCTGTTATCAGCTATGTTCTTGAGCATGTGATCTACTATCCCATACACCTAGGGAAAGTTGGCCCATGGTCTTTGCTGTTTTCTTGCCTGCTGGGAGCTAAAATTTCCTTGTTGAGTCCTCCCAGGAGATGCAGTACCTTTCAGAAATATTGTTCCCTTTTTTCTTGTTCCCAACAGTGGAAATGCTTTACATACTTTGCAGATGTGTAAGGCTGTTACGTAAAGCATCACAAGAAGGCAAGGGCCCTTGCAAATAATAAAACTGCAGGCTAGTTGAAACCAGCCCCCTTATATCATTTTTCTTAACGAAATGTAAATCTACACCCACACAAACTATGCGTGCTCGGAGCAAAACAGTATTCCACATTCTGTGGCCAGGAGGGAGCTGCTGCAGGGGCAGCTGCCTCCCAGGCTCCTGCTGCATGGAGCTCCTGCTGCATTCCCACTCCAGGCTGGACCAGCCTGGCCATCGGCACGGGTGCTGCCAGAGGCACTGAGGCCAGGAAGTGGCTTGGCCGTTCATAACTCATTACAGCCTTCCCTGAGGATCTTCCCTCCCCTGTGGGCTCTGCAGATGTGGACTGGAAAGTGTTCAGCTTGTTTTCCTCCAAGAAGTCTTTCATGTGTCCAGGCAACCTTCCCAGGCAAACATGGGCACGAGCACAAAAACAGGAGTGGTGTCTGTCCAGCCAATGTTCATCCTGGACCTTTTCCATCTGGGTCTTGTGCCCTCTTCCCTCCTACACAGCACCAGAGATGTCCATTTTCACACTAACTTTCTTTTCCACCATGCATAGGCGTGATTTAAATATGGAATGAAATATAAAATACTCCATCACTCCCTCCAGAAAAGTAAAGGCATGCCGATCTTGGAGCAACACTTAAGTGGGCATCTCAAAATTACTGCCACAAAATCACTGCCAAAGAAGTGACAGGGCAACCTGCAGGATGAGACATTTCTCAATATAATATCCAGGAAACTGTTTAATGTGACTAGCTTCAATCAAATTAATTGTCTATTATTCAATTAAAAATAAGGAAGTAAAGAGACAAAACCTTATTTAATTTCTTTCTGTCATCAGGCAATGTAATCTTCAGTTTAATGAACCTGATGGGTTGTCTTCACATGAATAAAGAATTTTTCCTCAGGCCACATACTCCAGTCTTCACTGGGGGCTGGGAAATCTCAGTTCCATTAACAAAGGAGAAGTCCAAAGGTGCTGCTCTGCAGATGGGATAGGACAATTCCCCATTGCTATTAAAGTGCCTTAACTGGAAAAGGTGCAGTTGGGCTTGCAAAGGGACAACATACCCCATTTTCTGAGAAAAATTACTTCTTTTTCTCACATATATTTGGTGACAATTCATTTCCTCTCCTCTTCCCAGAGGTTTTATATGCAGTTGTTTCATAATTTGCTGTCAGATCCCAGGAACTGCAGAACAGACACAGATAGAAGCTCAAGAAGAAATTCTTCCACTGAGCAAGGGAAATGTTGGCTCCAACCTGGTATCCAGGAAAACTGCATAGGAACAGTGCAGGGAACCTGGAAGAGGAACACAGGCTGCATGCAAGCTGCCTCTCTGCTTCTCCCACCTCTGGACAACAGCTCAGGGTCAGGGTTAGTTTCCCTGGAATTATAATCCTTGAGGCAGCATTAGAAAGTCCCACCTGTGTAGTTTGGCCCCAAGAATCCCCAGCCAAGTCCCTTTCTGTAACACAGCCAAAGAACATCATTTGACCTGCACCTCTGTGTTTCCTGCACCTACACACAGTGTTTATGGTCCAGTTGGAGAAGATGAAGTTCAACAAATGGTCAGTTAAATTAGACTGGAAAAGGGACAGCCAGTGGGAATAGGGAAGATAAGGAAGGGCTCCACTGGACATGGTACCCCAGAGTATCCCAGCTAATCCAGATGCTGCTGGAGCTGGTGATGGCTGTTCCAGTCTCTGTGCCCTACAGCAGCACAGAAATAGATGGCCAGGAGTCACCTGTTCCAAGAGTGTCCCCTCCATTTTGGCCTCAGTTGTGAGTCTAATGTCCACTGCTGTTTGATGAGTTTGTGCCATTTCCCCATGCTTGTCACCCACCCCAGACATGTGGGCCACCCTGCAGCAGACACTCCAGCTTGAGAGGCTCTTGGGCCAAAGAAGGGATCCTAAACCCTTCCCGATGCTGAAGTGAAACTGCAGCAGTGGCAGACCCCTGGTGTGACAGTGCCAGCCCCCAAGGGGATCCACGCTCTCCTCTACCTGCTTTAGCCTTATCTAATGTTTCAGCTGCAGCTAGGGTGACACTGGCACCTTTGTGTCACTGTGAGGCTTTTGTGCATCAGCCAAAGTGCAATGCTAAACCAATCAGGGTAATGAGGGCCCCCTTTATTCCCAAAGGGGGGTTGTGTACTGTTGCCTGAGCCATTGGAAGTGTCTGTTTGTGGCCGGGCTAGGTCAGAGGCCAGGTGGGCTCCTCCTGGGGCAGGTCTGCTGGCCATGCAGCACTGGGTCACACTGGGTCACACTGGGTCACACTGGGCTCTCCACTTGCTAGCCAGGAGCTTTATACTGGTGGGTGGTGGGAGCCATCACTGCAGGACTTGAGCCTCCTGCACCTTCACCATCCCCTGCTCCAACCCAGCCTGGAGCAAGCAGTGAGATCCAGCACTCTTGGTGGGATATTGCAGAAAGGGAACGCAGAAGCTGTGGTGATTCAGAGATTCCCTTTTCCCAGGCGAGACGCTCTGGTGGAATTTGAAAAGTTCTTTCCCCTGTCAGAAATCTTCTCTGCCACTGTGGCTCCCAGAAGGGTGGTCCCAGTGCCTGAGAAATGCTTCCACTTGGACCCTCAGGCTGAGCCTGGCCTAACACAGATCTGTAGAAGGGACCAGGCCTTTCTTATCCCTTGCCAAAAATAAAACAGAAATGAGGCAGAACAAAAAAACTGGAGGTGTGGAGGGGTTACTTGTCAGTCCAGGCTCCAAGTCCAAGGAGAGAGGTCAGAGTATTCCCTGTGAAGCATTCAGAAACTGCAGGAGCAGATAATAAAGGTTCATTCAGGTCAGCATCTGGCATTGCAGGGCTGCCCAGCCAGGGCTCTGGAGTCTGGAGCAGTGTGCAAATAAAGATAAAGTGACATGACATCCTGTTAGGAAGGTCACTAATTGGCCATGGAGCAATCAGGATGAAGAGCAGTGAGTGGATTTTGGTGTTGGAAATGCCATCAGTGAAGGTGGTTGTGGCTGCAGGGAGGGGCATCTCCCCATGGCCAGGGTGTAGCATTTGCTGCTGGGGTGGAAAAGTCCTGACTTCACCTTCCTGAGTGTTTGTTTTGCAGCTGAAGGGAGGCTCAGGAATGGTTTGGGGTCACTGCAGGAGTTGAAGGGGCACTTTTGAGTGCAGAACAGCCACAGTCCCTACCACCCAGGGACAGAGCCCTGTGCCTGCAACGTGTTCTTATGGATGGAGGGGGCAGTGCTGGACTCCTTTGCATGTCTGCTGCTGTGCACAGCATCTTTTCTAAAGCAGTGGAGTCCTGATTCAGAAACCAGGCTATATTTAATGGAAATAAGTGTTTAGTCATAAGCTCAGCTGTCTTGGTCTATTGTGGCAGCTGCTCAGATGTAACTGGCCCATTCCTCTGTGTGACAGTCAACAGAAACTCTGGTTCTAAGTCACACATCTGAGAAATCATTTCCCCAGCTTTTAGCAGAAAGGGAAGGCTGGTTAAAGCTATCCACTAAGAATGGCTCCAAAGGCTTTGCATCCTGGGCAGCTCCAGTAATTGTTGCTCCAACAGCAGCCCCTGGCCATGCCTGATCCCAAACTGAGGCACCCTGAGCAGCAGAGCAAGGTTTGCACATCATTCCTACTTTTTGGCAGTTTGGTGCGACAGTGACTGCCTCCTCTAGCAGTCACCTGACTATGGTAATTTTGTTCTAAAGCATGTGACTCCAGTTATCTCCTCTGAATTAAGACATGCATTGCAAAATTTAACATTTTTTCTGTACGGCCTAGAAAAGCATATTTTTGACAGAGTATGACTTGACACCTTTCTGGAATGCATGACTACTTGTCTCTTAGTTTGCCCAATGGGAAATGTAAATTACCAGTAAGTTAGCATGACATATCAAATTCAGCTCCCTGAGTAGAGCATATTAAAATGCCATTTTTACATCCCAAATTATATTTCATTACGCAGTTACAATTTTGACCGTAGCAATGTGCAGAATGCATTTCATATGCTAACTAGAACAGACTTTTTTTGCTAATTTGATGAAAAAATATTATGGTATATCTAGGGCATAATGTTTCTGGAGTGAAAAGAACAGCAGCATCAGGGATATAGTCTGTGATCTTTGTTTTGGGTAGTTGTAGTTGTACACTCTGCTCAACATGAAGTGACAGACATTTCACCCACTGTTGCTAAAGAACCAGCCCCCATTATATTTTTTATCTAATTTTAGTAACTTATATGCATTTGGATTAGATGATCTCTGTAGGCCTCTTCAACTAAACTCTTCTATTCCACAAAAGCAATTTGCTGTTTCAATGGGTTATTGTCATAGAAGACGACACATTTTTCCAGATGGCTTTAAAAATCCTTATTTATTTCAAGAAAGAGAAGAAAAGCTGAGCCTAGGATTATAAACTTTATCTAAAATCTGTAGAGGTGGGTGTGGGGTTTAGCCCAGGGCAGAGCAGAGACCATTTCTCTTAACACACATTGGCAAATGGGAGAGACTTTGCTAACTTTTTATTTTCTTGAGCTGTTCTTGTGCTGTTTATTCACTCAGGGAGGGAAGGAAGAGTATGAAGTGTCATCACACTTCTTGGTATGGGCAGCAACAGGACAAGCTGTGACAGCAGGGAAGTGCCATCTATTTGCCACCTGCTTCATGACATTGCTTTTTGTGTGCCAATCAGCTCAGCTGGAATTGGGGACAACCTGCATCCAGATCCAGCAACTGCTGCTTCCCGACATCATCAGGAGCCAAATTAGGAGCCAGGTTGTGCTTTATGTGCCTCACAGACTTTTCCTTTTAATACTGCTGCTTAGACCCTGCTGTTACGTCCTGAATGGGTTCCCTGTATCCTGTGTCCCTAGGCATTTCTCCATAATTTGGCTGGAGACATCCCAGCAGGAGCTCCTCTGCAGGCTGGGGTGTTCACTGAGCACTTCACTCCTCCTGCTGTTACCTCTGCCAGCTCCCCCCGGCTCCTGGCTTTTAGGCAGCCTTCAGACACTGAAGGGCAGAACAGATCAAAGATCTGTTTAGGAAGTGGTGTTTCATTAATACATGACCCATGGGGATGGTGCGTGCTGTGCAGGGGCACCGGGCACACGACAAGGAGCTCAGAGGACTCTGTGCCCAGAGGCTCCCTCCTCCCGGGCACCAGTGCAGCACCTCTTGGCAGCCCCGTGTTCCTTTTGGCTCGTGTCCGGCCAGCAAAGCACGATAAGAGATAATTAGTGATTAAATTGCAACCTTTTATCTCGGTAAATGACAGCTACTTCCTCCTAGGCTGCCTAGGTTGCCGGCGAGTGTTCAGGACAAGCCGAACAAATCTGTTTGCTTTGATCCCGAATAAAAACCTGGGAGAAGCTTCCCACTCCTAAGGCAAGGCAGGATGGAAAGCTCAGTCAGCTTTGGCTCTGCAGCCTCTGGGAGCCTGCAGTGAGAAGTTTCGCTGGAAATGGATGCATCCATCGGACCACCTCCCCGCCGGGGCCGCGCAGCAGCAGAGGGCAGTAGCTGAACGCGGCGCTGGCTCCGCGGCAGACGGCTTCCCTTCGCCTCGGCATCTTTTCCTACAGGTTTTTGCAGCCTGCGTACGCTATTAACATCAATCATGCCTTTTAAAATAAAGCCGGGAGTCCTCTGCAGGGAAGGAGGAGGGCTTGCCTGTACCCCCAGCCTCTCGCAAGGCACCCACGGGCAGCAGCGAGTGCCTGCGGCTGAGTCACTGACTGCCTGGGTGCCTC
Organism: Pyrgilauda ruficollis; assembly: GCF_017590135.1. Taxonomy (NCBI): domain Eukaryota; kingdom Metazoa; phylum Chordata; class Aves; order Passeriformes; family Passeridae; genus Pyrgilauda; species Pyrgilauda ruficollis. The sequence continues at coordinate 6,984,709 of NW_024525267.1, forward strand.
CCCAGTGGAGGGGGCACAGGGGAATTAAGGCTCTGTGTAGGACGTGTAGGTGGAGCAAACACCCTGGGAAATGAGAGTGAAGAACCAGGCCGGCTGTTGTTGCTCATTAAAGTCTCCTTTGCCATGGATTTGGGTTCCACAGGAGAGGCCAGCGGTCTCTCTGTATGGGGCAAGTAAGGCTTTCAGCAATACCTGCGTAGTGCAGGCTGATGCAGAGTCCTGGATGTCAGTCTTTGGGAATAAAAACAGTTTCTATCCTATTGAAGGGTGGTTTCTGATCTATTATTGAGCACCCAGACCGTTCCTCAGCTGCATAAAAACCCTTCCTATTTGCAGACCGTGCCTCAGCTACATAAAATAAACCTTCCTCGTGGGTATGACAGGGTGATCCTGGAGCCAAAGACACACAGGACACAGAAAAAAGGCAGAGGCACAAAAATATGATACTCTCTAACCCTCTCAAAAGCCTCTCCAGAAGCTCCAGAAACCCCAGCAAAGAGAAGAGAAATAAATCATGGAAACCTGTGATGAACCCCACCCTGAAAATACCAGCGCACACACTGCTGGGGCAGAGAGCAATAAACCCGGAGCACAAGCAGCAACATGGCAGGAGGGTGCTCAGAGCCGCATTTTACACAATCCAGTGCAGGTATGCGAGTTATTGCCTGGTGCCCTCCTGCCTCGCCGGGACGCAGCCCGAGAGCTGCACGAACACGCTCGGGGAGCTGCAGGTTATATCTTTACCTGCTTTGGCAAGCTCGGCTCAGCCGTGAGCCGAGCGAGAGCCGTGCCCCGCCGCAGCCCCGGAGCCGCAGCGCTGCCCCGCGTGTGCCGGCGCGTTCCCGGGCGGGCTGCGCTCCCGGAGCCGCTCCGGCTCACCCCTACCCTCCTTGGCTCCCGCTGCAGCAGGGAGCTGCCTGCCGCCCCGCACAGCACAGTCACGGAGGGCCACAGAGCAAATCTGCGATGTTTCCCTTGCCTCTGCTGCGCCCGGATGCTCTCCAGACCCGGGCAGACCCCAGGAAGGGCTGGCACTTGTTAACCCCATCATTTCATGGAATCACAGAGTCATTAAGGCTGGAAAAGACCTCTGAGATTATTGTCTGACCACTAACCCCACTCTTTCCAAGCTCACCACTAAACCATGTCCCTGAGCACCACATCTAGATAATTTTTTAACACTTCCAAGGATGACTGTTTCCTGCAGGGCTGGAGAAATCACGGGCTGTGCTTGCTGCAGCCTCCCAGGAGTCTGGCTTTTCTGTCTCTGCAGATGTCTCGCTGTGTGCCCTGAGACTGGTCTGCACACTTCACCTATAACCTTGCACCAGGCCTGGCTCTTTCCTGCCTGCTGCCATCCAGGGAGCAAACACAGCAGGGAGGAGAAGTCCATCACACGGGAATGCTTCCTTCTCACTGCTGCAAGGGAACACCTGGCATCAGCTCCATCCTAGGGACAGACCTCCTTGCTCTGCAGTCCCCCCTCAGGCAGGTCCATACACTGTGCATCCAGACTTTTCAGCTGCAGTCACTCTATGCACCACATGCAGAAACCTAAAGGGAATCACCCAGGTTAGGGTTTCATACAGGACCTTCAGAGTGTTCAGGCTGGATCAGATTTTGTAAGGCTATTAGCACATCATAAATCAGTACATTCCCCATCTACTTTCTTCACTTCTGTGGAAAAAGAAGGTCCACACAGCCCCTTGAGGTTCCAGACACAGTTTAAGTATCATCAGGATTTGTTAAAGGACTTTTTTTACAGTGTCTGAACCACCAGAAGTAAATGGGTTCCTGTCAGCCTCATTGTCTCAAGGAGTTTTTGTCCACTACTTGGGCCTGGCATGAACAATACTGAGCTCTGGACGCCCAGCCCTGAACTGATTGAAATCAATAAAAAGACTTAGGATGACCCCAGGCAACATTTTCCTCATTTACAGGAGGATGTCACAGCTCTATCCTGTGCGCAGAGCCACCAAGATGAAACAAGGTGACTAAGATCATGCAGCAGCCGAGTGGCAGAGGCTCCAGTTCCTTTGTATCACACTGAAAAACATCCTCAGACTGGGGGACTGATGCCACAGGAGTATTTCAGAGCCTCACATGGTTGAAGGAGAGACAGAAGTGCAGACAAGAATGAAGAATCAAAGCATGATGTAAGAATGAGGCCGGAAGAGATCACTTGCTGGATGGTCCAGAAACCCTTAGAGCTGAGGTCTGGCTCTTGATCTCTGCTCTGAGGGTTGGAGACTTGAATCTCCATAAGATGGTCCTATGGTGAACACTTCAAGGACAGTCTTGGAAGAGAAAACCAGCAGTCCTGGTTGCCATCAGTCCTTACCAGAGCTGGAGAAGGCACTGATCATGAAGACTTAAAGAGGAGGATTTGCAATTAACCGGCTGTTAATGATCCCCAGGCACTACCTGTTGCTTGCTCTGTAGATGGCAGCAGAAGGAAGCCAACCAGCTTCATGAACTGTGCAAGGCAAGGACAGAGGTCTGTCATTAACAGGGTCAGTGGAGGGAGTTATTTCACCTGAGACTTCAACCACTTTCAATTTTTAACAGCAATGGGTTAAGAAAACAAGAAAGAAGCCACAGCTGCAAACAAGTAGTAAAAGTAACTTGGAAAGAAAGAGAGGCCTTGTGTCATGTGGAGATAGCCTTCAGCTCATAAAACCCTCTGATGGTTACCACATAACTGCAGCTCAAGGGAAGAAAGCCACCTGATGAGGCTTATTAAGAGTCTGTGTTCTTTTGGGCACAAACCTGACCTTTATTCTCTGTTTAAATAGCAAATAGCAATTCATTGTCTCAGTCCCCAAAAGTCTTTGCAAAAGGGGCTGGTATGGCAAAATTTATCAAAACACAACATGTTCTAAAGTGCTTGGAATTTCCATTTGAAAAATGTGGGTGGCTAATAGTTCTCAATCACCTCCTCTGCGTATCTGCCCTGAAATAATTTTTGTTGCATTTTGATAAAGCTTGTCTTTGCAATTTAAAGCCATAAAATGTAGAAAGACATTTCTACACCCTCCTGTAGAAAGACAGGGCTTTTGTTTTTCCTTCCACAGGGCACACTGGAAAGGGAGCCCGGAGGGACCTTCATCTCATGAACTCCCAGGGCTGCTATTTCTGAGCACCGATTTCCTACTTGGGATGTAGATCTTGACCTCCGTGCCCCCGGCCGACTGGTTTGCATAAACAAAGAGCATCGCAAAGAAGTCAGAGCCGGATGTACCTACAGCAAATAAATCTCTTCCTCTCTGACAAACAGAGGATGAATTGACCTCTTGCACGTCATGTCTGGTTGTCTGACCAAAACTGTCAGTCACAACTTTCTCTATGGAAGCATTGGATGAGACAAGGGATAAAAGGGACATAAAAGTGACATCAGTAAGACTAAAACAATGAATGACAGGATTTCCTCTACCATCTCCATTACTTGATTCCTACAAGTTTTCCAGCCATGGCTGGTCAAATCCCAGACACTGTCTGTGTGCATTTGACTCACACAGGGTGAACTAATAAACCATCGCCTGTCACTCCTGTCCCAGCCCCATTTTTGCATTCATTTTCTGGAAACGGTCCAGCGAACAAGTTCACCAGCCTGAACATTTGGGCTGGAGTGAACTTTAAAGCAAACATCTGGGGTCTCTGCAAACAGGAAATCCACCACACTTCTGGGCTGGAACATTTGTAGCTGAGAAGTGGGTGCTTTCTGCTCTACAGACGAGAGATCCGTGGGAGACACCCTGCAATCCACACATCCAATCAAGCCCTCGCAGTTCTCCTCAAATTTCAGGTGGTGAATCCTGGAAGCACAATGCTGGGAGTCATACCACGAATTACAGCAGGGATGATTATATAGTGAGTCATGGGAAATTAATTTGTGAGTGCTGGACATTGCTTCTGGGTAATTTGGCCATGCCCAGACCAGGGTGGGACTTGAACTCCAAGGCAGAGCTCGTCTCCTCTCCAGCCTTGCGGAGGGAGTCCTTCCCTGGTGAGCTGGGGAGACAGGATGGGGAATCATGCATGGTAAGCATGTTCTGGCACACATTTGGGGCTCAGGAGAAGAATATTTATCAGTGCCATGCTGGCCTTCTGAGCAGTGATGGGCTGGATGATTTAGGGCGAATTATTTGCTCAGTTTCACTAACAATGGGACATGCAGTAAAATGTCACAGACAATTCCATCCCAGTGAGACTTCTCCACAGTCACACAGAGCCTTGTTTTTTGGCATACACCCTCTGGCCCTATTGGACCTGCACATGTTTATGCCAGGGAAGTCTCTGACCCAGCAATCTCTGTAAGATGTGTGTATATATATATATATCTACACACACACAGACACACACGTGTACATATATATATACATATATATATATGTACATATATATATATATATATATATATATATATATATAATCTCCAGTTTGCAGGGTCAATATGCAGAGCAGCCTGTAATGAGAAACACCCTCATGTGGGTCATGAAACTGGAGTGTGAGATCTTGTACTCCAAGTGCTGCCCCTTGGATGCTAACTGAAGCTTTGGAACCTTTTCCCAGCCTTTCAGTTATGTGTGAAATGTGAAAATACAGGGTAACCTCCTCCCCGTGGACTGAGGACTAACCAAGCCCTGCTAAAGCCTCTTTCCAGACCTCCTGGGAATGGGGAAACTGAGGCAGCAGCTGCTGTAGAGGCGACTGTGGACATGTGGTGTCTCCAGGACCCTCCCAGGGCTCCTGGATGCTGCTGAGCTCAATTCTCATCTGGGCTGACCTACATTGCTGGTGTAAATCCAGACTAATTTGGCCACCGTCCTTTCTTGTGGGAATGATGCCTGGAATGCACATCTGTATAATTTTTGTCTTTTTTAAAGGCAGATTCCAAGCATGTGAGGAAACAGCATATTGGGCAAGAAGACTCTGCACCATCGACCAAAGCACAGAGAGGATCAGTATTCCTGCTGGGACAGGCTGATTCATCTGGAGCTCTGAAGTTCACATCTGAAAAACTCTGCACCTACCTCTAGAAAGGATGTGCCTTTCTGGGGAAAAAAAAAAAAAAAATTATTCAGATTAGAAGGCAATGGGGCAAGTTATTTCCTGGTGGTCCCATTGCTTTATGTCTAAAAGGAATGTAGCCCATACATTCATTTCCACCCTTCCCATTCTCCTAGTACTTAAGGGCTTTCCTTTGGAAACACCATGTGTAAAGCAAACAAAGCTGTAATCCCTGCAGTGCCCATTGTGTTTCTGCAGCAGTTTTGGAAAGAAGGGTGCAGGATTGCTGTTGAGCTTGTCACAGACCATTCCTTCATTTTGGATTTGGATGCATGAGCCCTGCATGGGGGCTAACAGGGAGCACACCTGGCCTTTGGGTACAGGTGACCCACAGGATGCACTCAGTTCCCTGGTGCATCCTTTGGGCTTTGTGTGCCTGCCTGCAGCCTGGTCCTGTCCTGCCTTTCAGCCCCTCACTGAAATAGAGGGGGAGAAGAAGAGAAGGAAGGGAAAAATATAAAAGAACCATACAGCCTTCACCCTAATTCCAGGTCAGGTACATCAGCCACCTTCAATTTTTGTGGATCCTGCATTTAAGAATTCATCCTGCTGTCATGGAGGTTTTAGTGCAAAACAGCGACCCGCAGGCTGGAGGACAGAGTGTGTCACTGTGCCTCCATTCAGTTGGCTCAGTGCTCCATGAAGACTTTTTCTGGCAGCTGTGAGCACTGGGAAAGGGTTAGGAAAGCTTCAGAAGGTAGGGAAGTGTCTCACTCATTTGTTGGTTTGGATGTTGTTTTAAGAGCAGTACAGCCTCTTGCTCTGCTGCCCCAGTGGCCAACTCCCAGTGCTGGCCTGAGGTTTACTCTGCCAGAAAGGCTTGGAGTGCACACCCTCAGGCACCCCCTATTTATCTACACAACATGGCTGTGGGAAGGGAAGTGCTGTTAGCCCTGAAAAAAAATAAATTAACATGGAGTGACTGACAGGCAGATGAAGGCTCTGAACCCCAAAAGGACGCAGATAAAAATCAAAGGAAAGTGAGGAACAGGGCTGTGTGACTTTCCCAGGGGTGGCACAGGTAGGACAGGATTCCTGACAGCTGGGTGGTTCCTGGTAGATTTTCCAGCCCTCAGGCTACCCTCTGTCCATGTCCTGAAGCTCTTGGAAAAGAACCCTGAGAAGAGCAGGGGTCTGGCAGGCAGGAGAGGCCAGGCCTTCTCCTGTGTATCTTAGGATGCAGCTCAGCCAGTATCACATCACACTGGGCTAGAAATCACATTCACTTCAGTTCCCAAGATAAAGCAGCATATAATATCTCAGTAATTTTCCATCCATCCATTCAGTCTCATACACTCAGCATTTACTATCATCAACTTTATTGTCTCTTCCAATGCAAACAGCCCTGCAGCACAGCCTTTATCTTCCCCTCCTTATCTCCAGGCTTCCAGGCTAGGGGAGCCCTCTGGAAAAAGTGAGATTTTTCTCAAAGAGAAACATGATTGCAGGCAGTTGACTTCAGATAGGCTCTACTACTTCTCACTTTTGTAGTGGAGAGGCAACCCCGTTAGGAGTCCATGTGTTTAAGTGGAATATTTCAACAGCTGTGAAAAACCCGATCCTGCTACTGAAATTTGAGGGAGATTCAGATGGCTCCAGCCAGCAGAAGCCCGGAAAGCTGTGTGGCCTGACAACATGGGAGCATTACCTGTTATTTATTTGGAGCAGGGCTTTTTGTCAGGAGTTTTCCCCAGTCAGAGGCTCCCTTCCTCATGGTGCTGCGTTCACCGGCAACCGGGACATGGGAGGGGCACCTTACATTTTTTCCTGATAAAAACAGGCTCCAGGGCACAAGAAGCCAGGAAACATTTAGGAAGATGCAGGGAGACATAGCAGATGCTCCTCCAGACCGTTGCTGGTGGCCACGAGGGCTCAGGGAAGGATGCAGGCACTGCCATGCTCAGAGCAAAAGTCACGGGGCGTGAGGATCAGGGCGCAGAGTTTGTACTGCTCTGCATGCTGGAAATTGTATCCACTTGGTTCAGCTTCTTTAAAAAGTCATTCAGAAGTATTTGGTGAAGCTGAAAGAAGCCCTGACTTGAAAGAGGAAGTGTGGATTGAAATCCTAACTGCTTTCAATACTCTAAGTCCACATGTGAAGCATGATTTAAACTGAGATATGTGTTGCCTAACTCAAATGATTGCAGTGACAGTTACATTAACCTCTCTGGCACCAGAGAGATCACATCCCTCTAATATCAGCTCTAAACAACAAAATACATGCCAGCTGAAAAGTTAACACACAACTGGCATTATCTCTGTTTTCTCTCCAGGCTGTGCCAAGATACTCTTTTCTTAAGAAGATTTGATCCAGCTCAATTTAGAGGGAAAAAAAAAAAAATCAATTCTCTGAGTCTGAGTCCCAGCACTTGGCAAGCTGCACCCTGGTGAGTACTTCTTGAAGCAGGACACATCTTGTTCTCTGGAAAAGCTTAAAATCCAACACCTCAGGGTGCATTATTGCAGGAACTTTTTATCATGAGGGAGCAGTTTCCTGAAATCACACGGTGAAAAGGGTGTGGGAAGGTATGGAGTATTTTTTCCATTCTGCCCTGGTGAAAACACCTTCTGCAGAAGCAAGATTACTTGCAGACAGCAAGACTTATGCTGCAGCTCTCTTGTTCTGTGGTCATATAGCATCACAAACCACAGCTAAAATCTGGTTTGGAGGTCAGTGGAAGTGAACCACCTGCAATTCTGTTGTAAGGAACACTTTGACCAGCTTCTATATTTGGAAAGGCCAAGATTAAGCAGAGCTTGAAGACTGAGTACATCCTCAAGGTTTAGAGTGCAGCAGGACCTCTAGAACTGGATCCCATGAAAGCAGAGATGCCACAATACAATGCTGAGGGGTGCTATATAAATATGTCATTTCCAGTGACTCACTCTTCCCACAGATTCTTGTCTCTGCCATGTTTCTATTAGTGTTAGAAGCAATTTGTGGGTGAGACAGTGTTTCACCAAGGACAATATCTGTGATTCAACACTTTCTCCCATCCTACTTGTTTTCAGAGCACGTAAAAGAGATGCTTGGATAGGAGACACATTTCATAGTTTCTCCACATGCTGGAGGCTGAATTCTCACTTCCCTGACCCAAACCTTTTTGCTTTATTGGTACTGTGGCTCTGCCTGGCAGCTCCAGCTGAAACTCAGGTGGTGGCTGTGCTGGGTGCTGTACACAAACATGCCCCTGGCATCTCCCTGGTGAGAGCAGGCACCAGGCTGATGCATATTTGCAAACTCTTCTTCTCTCTCTATCACACCCCCACACACATCACCTATTTTTGGAGTAAACATCCCCATTGCTTGTTCCCCACACTCCAAAAGGGCCCTACCGAAATTGCCTGACTTTGTGGCTCCGGATGAAGCTGCTGCTCTGAGCAAGTGCAGACAGACAGAGCGATTGCCATAGCAACAGAAGCTGTGTGTGAAATCCCTGGGAACTGCTCCTCCTCCTCCTCCTCCTCTTCCCCCACCCATTCAGGTCCCTTTTCAGATTTCTTTCCTCTTTTTTTCCCCAAGGTGCTAGTGCCAATTCATTCCTTGTGCTGAGCACCTAGGGAGATGCTTTGAAAGCAGCCTGCTGGGTTATGATAGCACGCCACCAATTACCGCAGTGACAGGACAACTTTGTAGAGCATCATATTGGAAAAATGCACCCTGCTGGGTCTTGAGAAAGTCTTAATGAGGAGAATTGAAAGAGGGCAGACAGTGGGAGGGTTGCTGCCTGCATTTAGGACCTCAGGGGCATATGCCAAATTCGTTCCTGATCAGATCTGCGCTGAACTATTTACTTTTTGAGACGCTAAGTCAACAGATGCGCATCAAAACAAATTAAAACCATTTAACATCGAGCTGCTAATGGCTAGAACCACACAAAATAATGCAGGTTATTAACCCCATAATAAGGAGCTCATTAAAATGGGAATTGCCAATTAGGTTACTTAGGAGTTCCATTAGGAGAAATACAAGCAACAGAAAAACCACTGAATATTTTCCAGTTGCTGGGTGCAACACACTGTGAAGACTGATGGCCAGGGAGATGTGTCCAACTGGTGCAGACTGGAAGCATTGCCAAGGGCTGCAATACAACCAAACTGTCTTAAACGACAACAGGATAAAGTTCAAATGTCTCATGAACTCAACTCAGACCTTGAAGAGGTGCATTTTAGGCAGGGAGTGCTGGAAATTTTGTTGTTGGTGAGGGTTAAGGATATCAGTGCTACCAGTCACATTTACGTTTGTATTGACATTTAACTTCCCTTGGCAAGCAGTGCTTCCTTCAGGTCAAAAGGGGCATTTTTAAACACCCTTTGGACATGTTCGTCAGCCCAAAATGTACCAAAAGCTTTTTGTGTTGTAATCTCTGACAAGACAGACATTAAATAGGATGGCTATAGGCAGCATGACCTTGCACATAGATATCCCCAAAATGCCTTGGAGAAGAGTTTTACTACCCTAGTCTGTGATCTGCATTTTACTGTTTCTCACATCTCTAGGTTTTTTACTTATTCTTCCCAGGTACTGGCACTTTTATGTCATCTGGAAGGAGCTGGCAGCCTCTCAGAGCTTGCTTTGTTTTATACATATAAAAATATATTCTCCCCAGTGTACTGAAAATGGCATGCACAGAAGAGACCTTTAAGCTTTATTTTGTTGCTGTATAAAAGTAGCACAGTAATGTCCTTATGTTGAAATCCCCATTTCCCAAATGGCATCCGTCTTGCTTTCCCACTCACACTTGAGCAGATTTCTGATATCACAGAATCACAGAATATGCTGAGTTGGAAAGGACTCACAAGGATCACGGAGTCCAACTCTTAGCCCTGCACAGCACCATCCCCAAGAATCACACCATGTGCCTGAGAGTATCACTCACACACTTAACTCTCACAAAAGTAGATTTGAGCTGAGTGTTCCGAAACAGGCTTTTAGACGTATTATGAATGAGACAAACATTTAAAGCTTTCTGATTTTAAAAAATCCTTTAAAAAAGGAAAATCCTTATTTTCCCTTTTGAAGTCTGAGAAAGCCCCAAGTGTCTGGTGCTTCATAAGATGAGAGAAGGAAGAAGGGAGCAGGGAATGCTGGTGTGATGCCTGAGTGCACAAGGAGGTTTTTGTGGCAGACATAGTTTCCTGAAGCACTTTGAAAGCATCCAAAAGGGGCATTTTTTCCTCAGGAAAGAATCCAGCACTGGCCCTGGGAGGACACAGCTGTGACAACCCCATTCTGGGGCACACCCGAAGGGCCTACATCACCTCCACCTATACCTAAGGGACCGCACCATCTGGGAATAAGAATTGCTGTCAACCTAAATGCTTGTCTTCCCACAAGGACTGAACTTCCAGAAGGTACATTTAGTCAAGTAAGTCACCTTCCACTTTGACAACACCCATTTTTATCCATGCTTTACTTTCACCCCCTCACAGAAATGGGAAATGTCTTCAGTGTCAAGCTTGATAGCAGGTCAGGATATATCCCACTGTGGGCTTATACTGCACTGCCCAGTCCTGGGCTGAGCTTAGCAGGGAAAGTGGATTTTGCTGTGCTGGAATGCTGCCCCTGGAGCTGACACACCTTGGGGAAGGGCTCATTCCAGCCCTCCTCAGGCCAGCCTGCAGTCCCTACTGAGAGCGCTGCTCATGATGCTTGCTTTCACTCATGGTACCAACAACCATCCCAAAGACACCAGGGGAAAATGAATCCACGATGGGGGAAAAGACAGGAGTTAACTGCTCCATCCCACAGCATCATCAGTTCCTGGGAGGGGGTGGAGATGAGACACCACACAAGGGACCAAGCAAGTGGCAACTCCAGGCCAGTACAAAGCTTTGCCATATCAGGGCTTTACATGGGCTGCTGAGAACAATGTGTGTGTACTTCTTTTTGATATAGCTAGACTGGCACTTCAAGGGGAAGAATTATGGGAGCACGTCAGTAATACCTTTATGCAGTCCAAGGTGAGCATTTGAATGTTATTTAATAGGCAAAACTGTGCTTTGAGCAGTCAGCAAATCGAGGTCATCTCAGTCAACAAAATCACAAAGAACAGCAAAAGTGCTAAATCAGTATGGTCATATATTTACAGTGAATAATTTAAGCAGCTCCAGAGTTGAAACCAAGAAGATTTTCTTCAATGATTTGAATTTAGCTTTGTTTTGAGCACCAATTAAAATGGTAAGTTATGTCCTTTTATCCCACGGGTCTTATGGAAACTCAGTCCCTCCTGTCATGACTTCATAGGGGATATTTGCCTTAAAGTTTGAGCAGGGACAGGTTCTGCTCTCTTTCATCTCTTCCAAAACGTTAACTTTTGCACATACACTTACTGAGGACAGAAACTGAGATAAAACAGAGTTTACTAACATTGTTTGAGAAAGCATTAAAAAGATGTTAAGTATATTTAAAATTAGAACTGTGCTGTAATCTCAGCTGGTATAGACTGACATATTTCTGATGGTGTAATGGATCTACGCCAAATTACATCAGCTGGCCACAGCATAAGATGTTAAAACCAACTGGAAAACTCATCTGATATTCAAAAGCAACATATGGGAGCAGCAGAGGCTTTAGGAAGATACTTCATTTAGGATATTTTGAAAACAGAATATGTCCTACAGTAGTGTGGAAGGAGGTGTATTAACTTGTATCTATGTCCTGTGGGCAGTAATTATAATTTAAATCTTATTAATATTGCTCCACATCTTACTTAACAGTATTTTTCATGGTCTTCTGGGATAATGAGTAGAAAGTGAATGAGGCATTGTCACATGTGGGTTTAGGAAAAACAAATTTTAAATGAACTAACAGAAGTGCTGACCCAAAAAGCAGGACTTGTTTTTGCAACTCAAATTCTACATCTTCTAAGGACTGTGCACAAAATATTGTAAAGAATGTGTACAAAACATATACATTGGAGAGAGACTATTTACAAGGGCATGTAGTTACAGGACAAGGGGGAATGGACCCAAACTGAAAGAGAATAGGTTTAAATTAGATATTAGGAAGGAATTCTTCCCTGTGACAGCGCTGAGGCCCTGGCACAGTTTGCCCAGAGCAGCTGTGGCTGCCCCATCCCTGGGAGTGTTCAAGGCCAGGCTGGATGGGGCTCTGAGCAACCTGGGATAGTGGGAAGTATCCCTGCCCATGGCAAAAGGATTGAAACTGGATGATCTTTAAGGCCCCTTCCAACCTTGGCTGTTCTATGACTCTATGAAAAAGTAGAGACTTAGCCACCAAATCTGAAGAAATCAGTGTTCAGTGGGCACAGAGGCTGTGCCTGGCAAACAGAATGGTCACTGTGAATAGTCCTGTCTACCTGAATGTCTTCATCACACCCATATTCAGCAAAGTGGCCTCGAGAGGATATCAGTAGAACCTGGACTGCTCTGCTGAGCCGGGATCTGTCTCACCTGTGGTTTACACAGGAGTTCCACCTGCAAGCCTGTCATGCTCAAACACACAAATGGTGCTGTTTGTAGAACAGACACCATGAGAGGATGACACAGACAAACACGGGAAAGGAGCCTACTTTCTCACTCTCCTTGGCAGCAGGTTGAAGAGCACAGTGCATATTTTGTAGTGATTCAGCATTTTACTACCTAAAGAAAAAAAAAAAATCAGCATTTCTGATGCTGTTTCCCTTATGTCTTTTTAATTCTTAAAGAAGATGCAGTGGTGAAAGCTTTATTGTAAAGATTGGTGTCATCTGTAAATGGAAAGTACAACTGATGGTTCTCATAAAATATAAACCTGCTATTTCTACAGGGTTTGCAAAGGATAATTAAATACTTCCCGTGAAAAATTCAGGTGGGGCATAATATTAAAGGGTATTTTGTCAATGGAAGTAATGTTGATATAGATCAACGTTTGGGATAAAATTTCAGCTTGGCTGAAGATCTCATGCTTTATCAATATACTTTGTTCTATGCATTAAATCCATCACAGATCTGCTCTGAAACCCAGAGATTTCAGGGTGCTCTCTGTCAGGTCACTTAACGACTTGCGAACAGAAACAGAAAGGGACATGTATCAAACATAAATCAAAAGTGGCATCAATACTGCCAAGAACTCCTGGTTTGCAAGCACTGACACCTCCCTTTCCACCCCACTGATTAAAATAAACTCACGCAGGCATGGATAAGAGCCACTAAGACTGAAACATTAAACTCTCCAATTAGCTGGCAAGAGGGGATGGAGAATTTTCCTCAGAGATGTCTGCAACTCAGCCCCTGCTGAAGGCTGCATACAAAGGCACAGTAGGTACCTAAAAGCAAGGACTTTAGGCTTTAGTTCTGTTGTGGAAGGATGTGGATCACCCTCAGACTGCTCCCTGGGAACTGCACACATTCCAGGGCAGCTGATCACACCGAACCTGGTGGGTGCAGGGACAGCTCTGTGTGGAGCCCTTTGCACTCTGGCAGAGCCTTTTTTCATAAGCAGATTGTCACGCTGTGGTAGGGTCTCCAGCAGGAAGGGTTAATTGCCTGGTTGGCAACACTGGTGATTCTTCAGGTTCTGACACCAGCCACAGAAGGGCAGGTGAAGAATTGCTCTGCAGAGTTGTTTCTCCGATGACTGTGGCGACGAACAAAGATTCAGCTCCTGAGTTTCAAGCATCTGAAATTGTATGAGATTTCTTCAGGCCTGAATGTGGCCCTGAGCATCCTCCAGGCAGCAGAACCTGCTCACCATCACCACGGCACTGACTCAGGCCCACAGCACACAAATTCTGCATTTTTAGCCTTAAATGGTTAAAGCCCAGTGAAGTTTAAAGGCAAATCATATGTATTATGTACAACATAATGACTGGTTTATACCATTATGTTTTGATTTCCTCAGGAAAACTAGGACAATTAAAGGCAGGAAGGAAGATCATAAATTTGAAAGGAGACATGGGGATCACCACTCACCTGAAAAGGAAGCTTTAAATAGTCTATCATTGACTCATCACAGTTTGGAAACAGTATAGCTTACACTTTTGCTTACAGAGCACAGAGTATATGTGACACTTATGAATTAAAATAGACTTATGGTAGTCTGTGCCAAAACAGTTAAAATACCTGTATTAGTTTTAATTATATGTGTTAGCCTTTCATGATGTAGATGTACAGTGAATAATAGCTAGTTTTGGAACCATCATGTGAAAATGAAGAGTTAGTCTTCAGCCTTTCAGCCACAATAAATTCTCTGTCACAAGACTTGGTTGCTTACTAAACCACTCAGCCTCTAGCACATTGCCCACACCTAGACAGATAAATATGGCTCTTTAAACCAGAGAGAAAGATACATATAATATCTAGTTAACTGTGCTCCATAACTGCAGTTTTCTGTAGTAGTCTTCCTTTGTATAAAATAATATGTTGGGACAGCTGAAATTAATAAAACATCAATAATGTGTAAGTCCTTAATCAAGATGAGGCACTCCACTGTGCAAGAGGTTGTGCATCTTTATATTAAATCTTCTCTCTGTCTCTCCCCATTATTTAATAGATTAAATAGATGAAGTGTGGAGAAAAGTAATATTATCCTTATCTCCTGATAGTGAACTGTAATATACAGGAGGATTGAATAACTTGGGTTCTGGAAAGCTAGGCTGGGACCAGGAACTTCCCCTGGACTACTTGTCCCATCATTTCAACCAGGAGCCTGCCCTTCCTCTCATTTAGTAACACCAAAATGGAGTGCAATTTGAAGATTAGACAATGAAACATTTCCTTTGAAAAAATTCCTTTGAAAATTTAAATTTCCTTTAAAATTAACTTTGGATCCTTGATTACAAGTCTCAAATCCAACAATTGTTCCCATATCTCCATATTGCCATTGTGATTGTTTCTCTGAAACCATACATAGGCAAGCACTACATTGCCCAGTCAGAGTAGGAGTTCTGGAGACTTGGGATACCCTTAAAAAACTATTTGCAACAGCTTTTTGCACATGTATGGCTTTTCCATGACAACCAGGCTCAAAAAGCAGGTAATTCAGCCAGCATTTGAGCAAGATGGTGCCTTACTGTGGCTTCTGTGCAGGCAACACATGCTTCTGAAACCAAACAGTAACTACAGATGAGCAGATCCCAAATATTTTGATAGACAGAGCCCCATAAAACATCAAGTTAGGAACCTGGCAGCCCACAGACAGCCATGACTTCAGTGGCTGCCTCAACCTGTATCCAAGCAGCAGCCCACATGAGTCAAGTGGTGGGAGGGAGTTTCTCATCCCCTTCCTGCAGAGCTTCCCTTGGTGATGCTCTGGCTGCTGTCACGGGCACTCGAGTGATGCTGTGTGGTTCTAATGTGCTGTCACCCTCCCAAACACGTGGGTGGATTTCACATCACTGAAGTGTGGTGAAACCCTCTCCACTGAGAAGAACTGCCAGGCATTCCTTGGCCTGCTGTGAGCAGCACTGCCAGAGCCACGAGTGAGGAGCTGCCACCTGTGGTGCAGATCCGATAAGAACGAGGAGTGTCTCTGCTGGGTGCAAATTCAAGAACGGAGGACCTCCTGCAGACACATCCTGATGTGGGGTCCCCAAAGCCCCCTGTTAACAAGGGCTTGGAGAGGATGTGTGGGAAAACAAAGAATTTGCTAGCTGGCCATGCACATTTTGAGGTTTCTGGATCATAATTGGCACTGTGAATCCCAGCCAGAAATCAGTGGGCAGACAACACAGAGAAATGGAAGCATTGGTGGAACAAGTGGTCCAGCAGTTTTGTGAGGAAATCAGTGAAATTCCCGTTAAGTCTTCTCATATTTTCCAGATTGCTTGGTATTTTCAAGTGTAGCATTAATCTCCTGTCTGTGTAAAAGTCTAGTTGAGGTTGTGAGCTAACAGGAGTTGAGTACTTGAGGTATGGCAGTGTTGCACACCTTCCTCCCAGTTCCCACTCTGGAGATCCATGATACTACCCCATGGATATCAAAAAGAAGGTGACATTAATCTCTCCTCTAGCCCACATTAATTAGACACCTAGAAAAAGGAACAAATAGCACCACTACAAAGGGCACCTGCAATGCTTGTGCTGGGTCTGGGCTTTTCCACGTGATAATCGATGTCCTTTTCTTTGTCTGCCTGATGTCTGCCTTGCCAGGCTCTGTCTGTACACATCTGGAGGATTTAACCCCATGCCACTGGGATTTTCCACCTCATCTGCAGAGAAATTCCTTCCACTATACTTTCCCCCCTAGTTTTCAAGCCCTGATGAGTTTGCTTTCATTTCCATGTCTATTGGCTCAAGCAACATTGCCAAAAATGAGACTGCAAACATGCTGTGACCCCAGAGGCAGCAAGGTGGTGACTCCATGGAGGTGGAGAACCAAACACAGGTGGTTTTAAACCCTATTCTTCCCTACAGTGGAGACATTTCCAAGCCCATCCTGCTGGAGATCCAAGTCATCAGGTCATTATCCCCTTCCCAGTCTGAAAGTGGCCACGTGTGTACCCCCCACCATTGCTTACTGATGAGCCTTGGTTCTGTCTCCCACCCAGCAGCATTCTTTCATGGTAAGGTTTGTCTCTGTACCTGGCTGTACCCGGCTGCCTTCCTTTGTTTATTTTTTCCAGGCTATGTATGTGTTTATTTCTTTTGATGTTCCTAGTAAATAGGTCATTCCTTCCACCCTCTTGTCTATACCAGTTAATCTATACCATTACCTGTTTGCCTGCACTCTTTTCAGAAGTCCCTGCCCCAAGTGGTATTCCTATTAGCACTTCAAAAGAGGATTGATCAGGGTGTTTTTAATGAATTATCAGCTGTAGCTTTCTATCAAATTAGCATCCAAGGAACTCTTCTGGATTACTCCTCTCCACAGCCTCTGGGGTTACTGCTTTGACCTCTCCTTAGTGAGCAATGTTACCCTGTGGAGGTTTCTGCACTTAGATTTGTTCAATTTCTTGCTATTCCCACTATGTCCCACTTTTCATTTATTGAAATCCCTTTAGGATGGTGCTTCTAATAAATGATTTGCAATTCACACTCCAGCTGAGTGTTATCTTTGAATTTGATTGATGTATTTTTCTTCTCCTTCCTCAGTGCTACTGCAGATGAATATAATGTCCAACTCAGCAGGAGTCCCTGAGGAGCCCAACATGGCAATATTTATAACCATACTCCACTTTCTATTGTAGGGGCTGATTTTAATCTCTTTCATTGTTATCCTCTGTATCCACCCTACATGTTTCTTGTAAGGCTTTGGGCCCGGTCCAGCCACTGTTAAAGTCAACTGTATCTGCATGGAACCCTTTAGGGATGGATCAGGTTCCAAAGGAATATGATGTCTGAAGAAACTGAGTAAAATTACTTACTGAAATCAAGAACCTTTCTGCAGAAGAGTTCTCTGTAAAACCAGTTGTCTTGTCAGCCAGTGAAACCCTTAAGGGTAAATTTACCGAGTGACTCAAGGGATCATATCCCTTCTTCCTCCCACCAGCGTGTCCCACTATGCTGTGTACTCATCCCACATGATGGATAAACAGCTGCTTATCCTTCACTCTCCCCACCCAACACTTCCCACTCCATGTGGTTTTCCTCCTCCCACCAGCACTGTGAGTATAATCTGTCTGTAGAGTCTATCACTTGGGTGCAACTGTCCCTTTTAACGTGACCTCTCTATGTGTGTGACACATTTCTGTTTTGTTCCTCCTGCAGAACAGCTAATGGTGCTTTCTGATTATTAGAGACCAAGTTTCACCTGGAAAGGATGCCAAGTTAATTGATCTGTAATTCCCCTTTTGGAAGAGAAGCGTGATGTTTCCCTCTGTCAGTCACCAGGGCTTCCTCAGTTCTCCAGGAGCACTTGAATATAATGGATAATGGGCCTAAGAGTTTTTCAGCTAATTCCTTTAATACCCTTGGGTATGTACCATCTGGCCCTCTGTGCCGATTTGAATGCATTGTGCTCTTTATACTTCTTTGCTGTTTCTTTAACGATTTTGCTAACTCCTGGCTCTCATTTTCTTGGCTTTCCTTTGATTGCTCATTGCACACAATGTTTTTAAAGGAATTTTAGAAAACTAGAATAGGTGACCTTTTTTAGCTCACTGTATCCACGGCAGAAATTAACTCGCTTTTTAAATTAACCTTTCATCAAGAAGCATTGTGTCTCAAAAGTTTGAGCTGAGATTATTAGCTTTTGTCCTATCCAAGCAAGACTGCATCTACAGGACATTTCCTGCTGTTTGAAAGAGAAAGGCATCCAAAAGAATTTTCTTTAAGACCCTATATCCTAGTTTTGTCTTCTCAATACTGGTAGGGAATTTTTCCTTCTTCCTATTGTGTTCTATTTTCTCTGTCTTCAAGTGCATTTGTGCGACCCTGCTTGCATCCTTCAGGTACTTGTAGACTCAAGTCTGCTATTTTCTTATCTCTTTGCCAGCTAATATCTAAGCCCAACTTCATCTTCATGAATCAAACCCACTCCAAACGATCTGATTATGTCTCTATTCTCCTTTGAGGCCTCTGGCTTTGCAGTGTATGGCATTGAGATTCCAAGGAATTAACAGCAACCTTCCAGCCGTATCTAAGACAGGCAGATTAGGGTGATGCCCACTGAGGATGGCAGGGAATTTCACAATGCCAGCTGGCTGCCAGAATTTACACATAGATTCTCCTCCTATATCACTTCCCAGCTTTCCTTAACATCGCTGCTTCCAAGAGTCCTTTGGGGATACTTTTCCCAGAGTGATGGTAGCCCATATTATTCCACTTTCATGATGTTATTTCCTGGCCACATTTCTAATCTCTGTAGGTGCCACAGGACAAATTCTCTGTTCGATTGCATTCAAATCTCCTCCTATTTTAGCATCTACAGCTTCTTGCTGTACTGTGAATTTTCCCTGCTTACTTGCATGTGACTTGCTTTCATTTTCCCCCAAACATTTCTTTCTATTATCCAATAATCTTCCCAGAATATTTTCCATTTTAAATGGCTTCTATAGGATTTCCTTTTTCCTTTTTTAAAAGCAAACAAAGTTTTTTTCCCTCTTTCTACATAGACATATTAGACATGACAAGTTTATACCTGTCTCCCTCTAATACATAGTGTCCCTGAAATAGGTGCAGATGACGATGGGTCTACCCACATGTTGAAAGATGGAGTAAAAGGTAAGTAAAATTCATTAGATGAAGCAGCACAAGTGGGCAGCACAATGACATGGTCACAGGATGGTTTTGATCTGAGTGTGAATCATTCCCTGTACAATCCTGAGGTTGGAAGAGGACAGTCTCCTTCTCTCTTGCATTTAGGCATCAGGTGAGGGTAGTTGTTGCTGCCTTCTCTCCACCTGACTTTGGAAGATTTCCATGACACCGACCCCAGTGCTCCATTCCTTTGGCGCATCCAGCGAGGTGGTGCCTGGATATGGACTAGTCCATGCCTGTCAAAGTGCTGCATGGGAAGCAGAGCAGGATAGGACACTCAATAACTTCCCTGAGCCTTCAGGCTACAGAGAAAAAATGACCCCGTTTTTCTTTGCAGAGACAATAAACAAAAGGCTGCATTAAAACCTTTGTTTGCAGGAGATCATGAAGATTTCAGCGATACCATACTCCCCTGCAGGAGGAGGGATTAAGAGGGTTACAGAACAGATTTACAAGCCCTGGAGAGAGTAAGTATCCAACGGAAATCTTTGGCAATCCCCTTCCCTTCCTCTTCTGCTTCTCACCCTGGCTTCTGGTAACATTAGAACAAAACCACCAGCTCTTGCTTATTTTAATGTGTTCTCTATTTTACCCTGAACCCAAATGAAACATCAAAGATCTGCCTCAAGCACTTGCAAGTAAAAATAGCTCTAAGGCCAATATATTTAAGGCCCTTGAATGATATCTCTGAAATAAGTCATCCTAAGCCCATGAGGGGGGAATGGTGTTGTTTGTTGTGTGTGGTGCTGATAGTGGGCAGTACTGACGTGTAAAGAGCAATGGGGGATACTGCAAAACAAAAGGAAGGTGAGAAAAGGGGCATAAAGACTGCATTGCACTGTATTGTGGAAGAAGAGCAAAATATATTTAAGATAAAAGCCAGTTTCAAGCTGCCTTTATTTTCTCACCAATCTGATCCTTCCCCTCCCTTCTGAGAAATTTGGATTTGAGTGTGTCTTTCTTGGTACATGAGAGAATGGTAAATCTTGGCGCATCCTTGGTACATGAGGGTATGACCCTCTCTCTTCCACAAAGTACTGCAATTTGTTTATAACCACCCAGGACTCATTTATTCTCTGTGATGTGCCTGTTTTTGAAGTAAGATAAATCAAGGCTGTGAAGGCATCAGGCACATCCTATGTAGTCCTATCCAAGCAATCAGCCTTTTGTCTCTTGCTCTGCGTTTGAATAAAGCACTATGCTTTTGTTCTCTGTTACTGCAAACTTCTGTCCTAAATTCCTTTCCTTCACAAGTACATAATATTTTCTCTTTCCATCTTCTAGTAACAAGGTGAATGCACCTTTGCAGTCATTAATCCATACTGCCCTCACATCTGCAGTCTCTCACTGAAACTTGGGCAAGGACAGTTTGAGCCACTGTGATACCAATACCAGGTGGGAGTTTCTGGAATAGATCAGTGTAAGTCCTGTCTTCCTGATGACCTGATGTTTTGACCTGATGTTTTTCACCACCATTTTCCAGCAAATGGTTCCCAAATCCAACATTTCTAATAAGGTTTTCTCAGATATGATGGAGGTATATCGTCTTAGGATGTAAACACAGGGTATTCCACAGATTCCTGCGTGTCCTGGCCTGTCCTGGCAGACAATTTATGAAATCCCTTGAGTCATGAAGGAGGCTTTATTTACTAGGAAGGTACTCGAAAGAAGTTGGAAAGTATACTTGATTTTAAGCACACACATCCTTCAAAGGCTGATGCACAGACAAACCCACTGAAGTGGCTCAGCAGTGAGGGACATGAATGTGGCCACATGGAGCAGATGTAGGTTTCAAACCACTGTCTGTGAGCAGTGCAGCTCAGTCCCGTTAGCTGAACCAGAGGAAAGGACAAGAAGGGGTCAAAACTGGCCAGATACACAAGGGGCAAGTGCTGGAGGGTGTGAAGAAACCCCAGCCTTATGGCCCTCAAGGCTGCTCTGTTAACATGAGGGCTTGCTGCAGTTATTTAAGCAGGATGAACAAGATAAAAAGGGCTTGTTGGTGTTGGATGCTGAGGCAGTGTTTAAGACATCCCTGACTCACAGCTCACAAGCTGGGACTCGTTTTGCAAATTCAGTCCTTGTTCAGATAGGATCAGGGAATGTCTCTGGGCTGGATTGCGAAGGAAGCAGTCTTGCCAAATATGCTCTGCCCACAGCACCGTCCAGACCCGTCAGATGATGTTTCTTCTAATTTTACTAATGTATGCTTGGCCCCAATTCCACGCTACCTGAGGCTACAGCCGTAATAAAAACACAGCACACATGCTGTGGGTGGGTGCATGCAGCTGGTGGGAGTTGAGGCACGTGAAAGTGAAAAACAAAACCCTTTCTTAATTGCAGGAGAGGAATCAAGAAATAATATTCTGCTGAATCCTTTCCTTCTCCCTCTCTCTCTGTGGCTCACCCTCTCCCATGGCCCTGTCTGTCAATGGAGAAGATGACAGCAGGTTTCCTCTGTGCAGAGATTGTTCCATACCTGAGCAATGCTGGGATTTTCAGGCAGAATTGGGTCTTGTGTTGCCACACACAGCTTGTGTTTGGCTGTTGTGGCTCCTACATCAGGATCATCCCACGCACCCAGCTTGTGGGTTGTGCTGGTGGATGGGGTGTTGGTGATCCAGCTCCTACCTGAGGATGAAACCACCCTGCTGCTGTCTGGCCATGGTCATGCAGGGCATACACTCCTGGAATGGAGTGAAAGAACTCTGGGCAGGCATTTGTCTCCTACCCATGAACTGCTTCCATGAACCCTTCTGGGGGAGGTGGGTTGGGCTGCAGCTCTGGACTGGGTGAAAATCTCGCTAAGCACCTCATGGGTTTAGAAAGTTTAGAAAGCCACAAGCCCTCATGAATACGGCAACTGCCAAAATCACTGCTGTGTCTGTAGAGAAGAAATTAAAATAGAGACCTCAATGAAGGCAAGGGACTGTTGGTGAAAAGAAAAGCTGTCCCCAAGGAAGGGGCAGGGAGGAACTCCTTGGTGCAGCCCTTGTTTCTGCTCTCAGGATGTAAACACAGGCACTAGAGGGATACTCCATCAGAGGAACAGAACATGTTGAGGTCCTGATACCATCCTCACCACTGAAACCAGCCAGCCACCACAGCTCTGGACCTCCCTGCCACATCATCCCACTAGCATGTACCCCTGATATCACTTGTTCTCTGACAGCTATTCCTACTGGAATCTCTTGCAGAAAGAATCAGCATGGGTTAGAGAAACCTGTAGGAAGTTTTGAGAAGGCAGTTTATGTGCTGGGAAATTTGGGATTTTCATGGGCTTGCAGAAGTTTCAAGCTTCTGACATTAGTCTGAATCCTTTTTTTCTGACCTTACAGTGAACACTGCAGCTATTAAGAGTACTTTCAGTCTAAAAATTTATATTCACCACGCATAGCACAGTCTATTTGTGTTGACTTCCAACAGCAGCATTTTATTTACTGGCAGCATTTTTTGTTGGCTGATATTTAGCAGCTCCACCTGCTGATGCCCAACCCTGCAGGATGATATGCAAGTAAAGATGATGCAAGAAATAGAAAATGGTCACTTCCCTTTCCCACTTCTTCTGATTCATTTCACACACTTGGTATATTAATGATTGCTTTTTTCACTGGTCTGTGCTGTCTCAGACGCCTTAAAAACACTGGCTCAGGCAATGTACTCTCACATCAGAAGGAGTTTCGTTTCCTTGCTCTCTCCAGGGGAACCTCCACCCCTCTCTAGGCAAAACACATGAGATGCTAAGGCTTAAAATTTATGGAGCCTGATTTAAAAGCCAGGATGTCTCCTGGTCTCAGGGGAAGGGAAATGACCCTTGGCTTATTTTGCAGTCACTCCTTTTCAGAGAAGGAAGTGCTAATAAGCGCTCACTTGAGGCACAACAGCTTAGCACAAATGAAGGCCAAAAAGCAGACACATAATTGCTGTGAGTGAGAGCAGAGGAGCCAAGAAGAACACGTGAGAAGTTTCCCTTGTGAGCAGTGCTCTGTTAGTGATGCACACTACAGTCTGAGGTGGGAGCTACCCAACATCCAGGACTGCCCCAGGAATCCTGCTTCCCCTCCCAAAGCAGCTCACTTGGAGCTGGGGATGGGTCCATGGTTGCAGCATGGGAGAGGAGAGATAGAAAGGAGAGACAGCCCTGGGAAAAGGAAATGCCTGAAAAACATCACAGGTGTTTATTGTTATTCCATGTGGTAGGAATTCCACATGGAGATAGTCCATTGCATGCTCTGCACATACATGAGCTCTTGAGCAGTTTGAGATCAGCTCTGAAAACCTGTCCTGCTCACTCAGGGGAAATCTCAAGTGGCATTTCAAAGCAGAGGACCCTAAGGCTCTTGGGAGCCCTCCTGGAAGAATATCAGGGCATTTTCTTCCACGGCACCCGGCAGCTTCCCCTTGAGGTGAGCCTTCCCACAGCCTCCTGGTGGGGACATCTCCTTGTCTGTGACACCTCTGAGTGACCCACCCTGGTTTCCCCTCCACACACCCCAAAAGTGACCATGCTCCAGGCCCCACAGAGCACCAACCACAAAACAACATGAACACAACCTATGATGCAGCTGGGAACCAGAAAGGGCCATTAGTTTGTCTTACCTGTCTTGGCAGTCACAGACCATCAGATTTCACACAAGTACTGCATCCAGCGACTTGGTCACACCAAATACCTTGATCTTCTCAAGACTGTAATGTCTCAGTCAGAATCTGGGAATGGAATGGACTGATCCTCAGCGGTGGCAGAAAAGGGCTTGGGTGAGTCGTGCCTCCGTGACGCCATCAGGCAACCTGCAACTCACTATTGTGAGGAAGGTAAAAGAGGACAAGAGGAGAAGAATCAAGATTCTTGTTCTCTGGTCTGAGGATAAAAGCAGTTTTGAACCTCAAATGGAGTATTCACTTTGACCCTCAGCAAGTTAGAGTCTAGAGTCAAAAGGGGATGTGGAAACACTGCCATGTACAGCTGTTGCACCACTTTTCTTGTTGCGCTTCCACTTATTGCTCAAGAACAGTCCACGACCATTTTGGCCAGGACTTGCCAGTGTTTGTGACTAAAACTTCAGCATGATAGTGGCTAACACCCTTATTAGTAACTTTTAATAGTTCCCAGTCAATGTGTAAAATGAACATAAGTAGTTTCTTAAAGACTTGAAGCACAAAGGCTTGTGCATGCCTATAAGCCTATAACAAAATAAGTTATGAGGCAGTAAATCTAGGAGTCCCAGGCAATATATTCTTTTGTGTTCCTCATTTCTGTGGCTGTGGCTTTTCTTGGTGTTACAAAGTGTCTGAAGGGTATTTATCGTCACAGGTGCATGCAAACACACATTCCCACCTGATTTTTCAGAGATGATGCTCCTCTCTAATGTCCTCATCTTGGAACAGGGAGGGAATGGCAGCACCTCAGCCTCTCCCAAACAAACAATCCATGAATCAACAGAGGGGACTATCCTGCTGTATTTAGCATTGGTGCAGCCTCTCTTTGAGAATCTTGTGCTGTTCTGGGCCCCAAAATTTAAGAATGTTGTTAAGGTGCTTGAATGCAACCAGAGGAGGGCAAAAAAGCTGGTCAAAGGGCTGGAAAGAATGTCCTCTGGAGAACAGCTGGGGATTTTGGGCTTTTTCAGTTTGGAGAATAGGAAGCTGAAGAGTGAAGTCATTGTTCTCTGCAGCTCCCTGAGGAGGGGAAGTAGAGAGGAAGGTGCTGATCCCTTCTCCCTGGGATCCAGAGATAGGGTGCATGGGAATGGTTCAAAGCTGCTCCAGAAGAATTTCACTCTTGACATTACAAAATATTTCTTTACTAGGAAGGTGGTCAAACACTGGGATTCCTTGAGAGGTGGTTGATGCCCCCAGGTTGTCAGTGTTTAAAGGGGCATTTGGACAATGCCCTTAACAACGTGCTGTAACTTCAGCCCTGTGGTGGTCAGGCACTTGGATTGGATGATCATCATTGGTCCATTCCAACTGAAACAGTTCTATTCTATTCTATTCTATTCTATTCTATTCTATTCCCTTTGTCTTAACATTCAGCTGCTGGCAAAGGCCCCTGCTTGTCTTCCACACAAAGTCTGACTTTGCTGGGTTGTTCAAAGTGAGTCCAAAAGAAAGAACTGCTTGGTGATTGTGCTTTGGTGAGTCCAGCCTGCCAGCTCAGCTGCCTACGCTCGTTCTCTGTCCAGGGGAAATGACACCTGGGCATTTCCAGTAAGCCCAGCATCCTTTCACTGGCCGCTGCTGGGAACTCCCCACTGAATCATCCAACCCTCTGCAGACAGACACACATTTCCTTCTGTTTTCTTCTGGAGAAACCAATCTGTGTGCACCCTCTGAGAGCATGTGAGGTCTGACAGCAAGGCCAGTCAGACAGGTATCAGACAGGCAGAAGTGTGTTTTCAGGAACACTTCAATTTTCAAATTTTCAAATTTTTCAAAACTTTCAAAGTGAAAGCCTGTCACTTTGTACTGTTGTATTGGGAGCTGGAAGTATCCTGTACCTTCAGAGGGAAGTAAATGAGCAAAAAAATACACCCTTAGAATGCATGTACTCCTGCAGGACCGTGAGCTTGTATTACTGTCATATTCTGCAGACTCAGCCATGTGTGTGATAACCACATTGTGGAAAATTGCAGCTGGCCTTCCTCTCCATAATGTCCAGGAAGAGGGAGAGCAGGAGCTGGATCCCCATACCATGCAGGTTTGCCCTGTTGCACATGCTCACTTCACTGAAGAGTAGTGCCAGTAGCTGGGTCAAAGCACATCATGCAGAAAAATATCCTTCCTTGTTACAACAAAGAGGGATGGTAAGGTGTCAGTGGACTCCTTACTGGGTGTGCCAGACTTCATGCTGTTTGCTCTCGTTGCACCCTCAATAGCAGGACTCAAAAGTGCCTCCAGTTCCCCTCATTCAGTTCTCTTCCAGGTGGAATCACTCACCTACCATGATTAAATCACTGCTCAACCTCCTGTATGACAAGCAAAGAGCATCCTGGCCCCCAAAGCTCATTTTCCATCTGTAGCCTGACTTCACTGATCCTCCTGTACATCCTCTGGTGTCTTCATGTCCTCTCACTGCCCTTGCTCAAGCCATTCTGGTAAGAGACTGCTCTCCTGATTGCATGTCACTCCACCTTCCACCCTCTGTGAAAGAGCCAGACATTTCTTGTCGCATCTCTGCACAGAAAGCATCTCTAGACATTGCTGGCACCACTTCCCCAAGCAGTCTTCCATCCTGTGGGCAGACCCAGGGTTTGTTTGGGATGGAGAGCTTGCAGCCATGCCAGGCTTCCCAGGTAGCATGTGCCAGAGCATATGTAGTTTAGAGAACAGAAATGTAAAGAACAGGCTGACTATCCCTCCCCCTTGCCAGCCAAGTTCTGCACATGTTCCCCAGTACAATTTCCAAATGAGGTCAAGGCATTTAACTCATTGTCATCATAGAGTTCCCCCACCAGACTGAAGGGTGTCCAGACAGATGACAAACACCCCATCTAAGCAATGTGGATCACCAAAACCCTCCACTGCAGCACAGCTGCTTTGGACTGGAACACAGCAGCTCTCACAAGCCAGGAGTCTTACACAACCATTGCCTAGAAAGGAGGAAATCAACGAAACTTCTCTAGTTTGAATCGCAGCAGATAATTAGAGTAAATTAAAAGTGGGCTCAGCCAATGACATTCAGACTCCAACAGCTGGGAACAGAAGGTCCTGGTGGTTCTAGTGGCCACAAGCCACCAGGAAATGAAAAGTAACTTTCTCTTTGGCAGTCTGGAGGCCAGCAACACCATGGCCCCTACCAGCACTGAATTAGTCCTAGGTTGACCCCACCTGACAGAACTTCCTGCGACATCTGGATATTCTTTGGATGTCTCTGCCAAGTTGCAGCTTGTTCCCAGCCTGCTGAGGAAATGAGACCTAAAAACACACATCTGCCTGGGAGCTGGCAGTGTCAAAGGAGAGAACTGTACTGAGAGCTTGGCTATCCCTTTGCCAGCAATCACCTGGGCACAGACTGGGCACAGGCTGCGGGGATGGTCCGGACTTCACTGGCAACAGCAGCCCCACACTGGCCAGGGGGGCTCAGGGGTGGCCAGGTCCTGTCCCCATCCCTGACAGCTCTGCCCAGGGGGTGACACACACAGAGCAGCCTGCATCCAATCAAGCTCCAACAGGATCCACTCTCAGGGAGGAATTTGCCTTTCCTTACACAAGCTGACTGTGCAGGATGGTGAGTCATGGCACCTGGGGGGCAGCTGAGTGAGCAGGGCTCCCCAGGACAGATGTTTCTCTGTCTGTCCAGCACATTCCCTACAGGTCCTTGAGCCAAGCTTGCCCACATGTAACTCCAGAAGAATTTTCCCTCTCTTGTGCAAACTCCCACCCAAGCACAGCGCTATCCTATGGATTAATTTAAAATTTTGGTGCCCTCTGCAAACCACAGGGCATCTGCATTGTAACAAAATCAGATCTGGTCTGGAAAAAATATCATGCTGTGTCAGAGAGGCCCTACAGGACACAGGGATGATAAGGACACGAGCAAATGCCTGACAGTGATGGGTCATGATGGCTGGCAGAGCCAACCGGGGTGCCCATGCTGGCGGTGGCACAGGGGGTGACAGGCACTGCAGGTTTCCTCAGTGGCACAACTGAGCTGAGCTGCCTTTTTGAATCAGAAAGCAAAGCCTGGTTTGGTGTTTTTGTGCATGTAGAGGGTGTGCCGTGGAGCCAGAGTGTCTGGGACAGCCGTGGCCAGAGGAAGCCGCTGCGGCCGCTCGAGCAGGAGGAAGTCGGGGAGTGCTGGGCTTTGCTGGAGAGCAGGGGAGGTGGCAGGGGGAGCTGGAGAAGGGAGTCCAGCCTAAGAAAAGAGCACGGAAGGAAGAGGTTTGGAAAGTTCTCTGTGATGTGGATGCGGAGGAGAGGGCTGGAAAAGGAGGCTGTCCCTACAGACGGCTTTGTGAGATGTGGGAGAAAGGACTGAGGTTTTGAGATGGAGGGACTGGAAGGAGCAGGAAGGCACAGCTGGGTGAGGTGGAGAATTGCTTCCAAGTGGAAAATAGTCCAGGAAATAGTGGCTGGAACTGGAGGGTGAAACCCAAGCATACTAGGAGATATGGAAAATGTCACTAGTGATTGGAAGTCATCTTTCAGAGCTGCTGAAATTGTTTGTGAAATGAGAGGCATCCTGGAGCAGCCAAGATGAACAAAACCCAAAACTTTGCCCTCAGGTATCTGTAGCAAATACACAATTGGTCTCACCTTGTAGACTCATGGCTTCATTTCACCATCATTTTTGTTTTGCTTGGTTAAAACCCTTAAGCTTTACCTGGCACCATTTAAATGTGATGCAAAGGAACAGAAAACAGGGAATGGGCACATGTTTTTTTTTGGTGGAAAATCCCCAGGTGTCTGCACACAAGCAGAGAGCAGACCAAAGTCATGCAGTCAGGAGCAGGCTGGAAATATCCAGTAGTACATGAGGCACACCACCAGCACGTGCTGCAGGCATCTCTTCCACTGCATGGAGAAAACGAGCCAGCAAATATTGGTGTACACAGCCCCAAGGGCAATGGCAACTGGCCATGGGGCAGTGCCAGGGCAGGATTTCTAGGGGGCTGGGGTAGGAGAAGAGATTTACTATGTCACAGCCACAAGACAGCCCCCATAAAGGAGTCAGGTAATGGTGCTCTCAGGGGATGAGTTTTACCAGCCACTTCTGCTAAACCAGATACAAGTATGCATGTCCAGAGCAGGGTGACAATGCTGGGGAAGCACAAGGCCTATGAGGAACACCTGTGGAAGCTGCTGGTGTTTGGCATGGAGAAAAGGAGGCTCAAGGGGCACCTTATCCCTCTCTACAACTCCCTGAGAAGACTTTTAGCAAGGTGGGAATCACCTCTTCTCCAGGGGAAAAAATGATGGACAAGAGGAAATGGCCTTGAGTTGTGCATGGATTGGATGTTAGGGAAAATTTTCTTTACTGAAAGGTTGGTCAGGCACAGGAAGAGGCTGCCCAGGGAAGTGGTTGAGTTACCATCCCTGGAGGCATTTAAAAGATGTGTAGATGTGGCACTCAGTGACATGGTTTGCTGGTGGACTTGGCAGTGCTGGGTGATCATCTTAGAGGTCTTTTGCAACCTTAACAATCCTATGATTGTAAGTGCTTCCTGCCCAGCCCAGCCCAGCCCAGGATTAAAAACTGTGTTTGTTGTTATGTCCTAACACCTATATCCCTTTGAATGTGCCCTGGAGATGTCCTAATCAACTACTGATTGAGCAAACTCCTTACCCAAGGGCAGTGCAGGATTTAGCAACAGCCTGCAGGGCAGCTGGCAGCACCCAGCAGTGCTCCCCAGTGCATGGCAGCCCCTTGGTTCATGCTGCTTGGTCCCTGGCACCTGCTGCCACCAAAGGGTTTGCAGGAATCCAGATGGGAGATGGCTGATGGCACAGCTCAGCAGTGCCAGGACTGGTGTGCAGAAATGCTGTGCTGGGCTCAGGCTGGCTGCAGCTCAGAAGAGATGTGTGAGTGAAATAAGTGGGTCCTGCTGATGTGGTTTGTAACTCCTGGGCTGAGTTTCTCATGTTGGCATTTGATGTGTACCTAGTGAGGCTTAAAAAGAAGAAACACCAAGAACAAACAAAGAGGGAGAGCTGAGCTGCCTGGGGTTGCCTGTCTGGTGACTGGAGACTCCAGAGTCCAATAAAACATGAAATGCAGCTGTGGCAGAGCTGTACAACATCTGTGGGCACCCTCTGTACCTGCTGTGGTTGAGGTCCTTTAGCGGCTTTTCCCTGCAAGCTAATGAGGTTTCTCCCTCCTTAAAACAGAGGCAAGAATTCACAGAAATAATAGGAGTGCAGCATATGAGTGCCATCCCCTTCTGCCAAGTGTTTGTTGCAAGCAGCCAAAATGATCAAAAGTTGACCTGGAGGGGAAAAGAATGAAACAGACATGTTTGCAAATCCTGAGTAAAGGCACTGCATGAAGAAAAGCTACAAAATTGTAGCTTCTTTTTAGTTAAGTAGAGTTCTAGTGAGGAGTGGCATGTATTGTGGCTAGCACATACAGAATTTGGATGTATTAAATATTTCTAAAATTATATGGCACACTGTTGTGTGTTATTATAGGTCTATTTGGGGTTTTTACCTGCAACAGCCCTAACAATTAAGTCTGTATAATTCTTGCTAAACCATCCTGCAAGGTCAGAACTGTGGTCTGTGCTTAAGCAAAGAGAAGAGCTGAGGTTCGTGAAGAACAGCTTGCCAGGCTGGAAAACATGGAGCACCTGCATTCCCCCATAACCAATTCCTGGGCTGCAGTGTCTGTGCTGAGTACTGTCAGCCTGTGGAAGGAGGTAACCATGTCACAGGCACTGTAGTAATTTCTAATAGCAATGGAAAATGTCCAAAAATGGATTCCTGCAAACACGATCTAAGTTCACCATTTCTGCTCCTGATGAGCAACATCTTAGGCAGTTCTGGATGTCTTCTTGATTTTTAAATGTAACTTGGGGAGTGTTAATGTTAATTACAAGCACCAAGAGCTTTGCAGGTTCAGCTGATTAGGATGGAAAAGCAAAGTATATCCTGTCTTGTTTCATGATTCAGCCCTGTAATTGGTAGTTTCAGTTCTGATGGCAAAAATCACCATGGTAGTAGAGATGCAGAAATAGTAAGCTGCTGTTCAGATTCCCAGCCTGATCTTTACTGTCAGAGTTGTAAATCTGAAACTTGCACAAAATAAAAGCTGTATCATCTTTCTCAGCAGACAGGGAATTTATAGAGCATAATATACAATTACCCTACAACATGTATTTCTTTCTTTAGTAAGTCTGTCACTAGAACTTTCCACTAAATATGGAAAATTTAGTGTAAATGTATTAAACATTTGTCATAGAAAAACATTAGCAACTATATAGGCATATATGCAGACATATATGTGTGTGTGTATATATATATGCATGCACCCACATATATACATATATACATATATACCTAAAAGTACATATACATTTTTTCATAGGTTGGCCATTTCTCACTGCAAGAACCTTCTGTTAGTGCTGGATACAGATATTTACCTGCTAAAATATATATATATATATATATATATATGATGTTTAGGCAATGGTTCTTATCAGCCCTGCCTGCCCATGACTGCATCCCCCCAAGTATTGCTGAGCTTTTACAACGTGCTTGAATAGCTGAAAATAAAGTTCTTAATTATGAAAAGTCAACCTGGCCTGATCTTAGGCACCTTTCTTCCTGCTTTCAACCTGAAATCAGCTTTTTATGAGGCAGGGAGGAAAATCCAGTGAAAAACTGGTAAAGGATGAGGAATGCACTCAACACAGAGACCCAAAGAGAAATAAAGGCAGGGCTTGTGTTTCATCTTTAGGCATGAGTTAAGAGCATGGCTTTGAAATACCTCAAATAGAGACATTATCAAAACCTGAATCTTGTTTTTTAAGAGATTACAACAGCCTTTGCTCAGGGAACCTGACAGAAAGGTCTAGAAAGGAAAGTGATGCTAAGTATATCCAAAAGGGCTTTTTGTGTCTATAGACTCAGTGCACACGATGCACCATGAGCACATACAAGTGTTGGACAGCTGTAGATATAAAAACATTGTCAGATTTTGCACAGGTGCAATAGAAAACCATAGAAATGAGCAGGAAGTTGCCCAAAAAGCCTGTTTGGTTTCACTCAGAGAAGACAACGTGGACAATTGGTAAGTAAGCACATTTCCAGGGAAATGGCATATTCCTGCAGAGGTTTGGAGCCAGGAGAGGCTGAGGCACAGGGTGATGTAACCCCACCAGCTGGGATCAGGAAGTTGCACTGGTCCAGTGCATCCAGTTTCTGTGTTTGACCCCATTGCAGCACTCATGGTTTGATCTGCACCCACACTTGCCAGTGAGAGTGTTCGTTCACTGAACAAACTGGGCAGGGAGCTGCTGGTGTCTGCCTCTTTGGTCTGCCTGGAAGCTTTGCTGCAGCCTCAACATAAAGTTATAGGGCTGAGCTTGGGGCTCAGTGGAAGAAACACCGTGACCTGCAGCATTCAGGAGGCTGGCCTAGGTGACCTAAGTGTCCCCTTTGGCCTTAAGCTCTATGAATACTCCTGCAAGACCAACTGCCTTAATCCCTTGCCAGAGAGGTGGGGGGATACTGATCTTCTCTCGTAAGACTTTCCATCTCTATTATGGCACACAGTCTTAAGCAGCTCACGTTCACCCATATGGCCAAGCACATACTTTGCATTTGTCTTCTGCTCTGGTGTTAATGATCCTACCAGATGCATTCACAAATTCACCCAGCACGTGCAGTCCTTTTGGAATTGTGCATCGGGTGAGAGACACCAGCTTCCAGGAGCTGAGCGTGGGGAGTTTGTGTTCACTCATTCCAGCAATTTGTGGAGAACAAAAGAAATAGGTAAATTCCTTTCTTCCTCACAAAGTCTCCTGCCACTGACACAAGTGTTTCTTAAAAAAAAAAAAAGATTTTCGCCCTCCTCACATGTCCCCAGTCACTGAATTTGCAGTATCTGATACCACACATTTCCATAGCAACAAATAGTGATGACCCAAACACAGGATTATGTGACTTCACTCCGAGTTGAGCAGAATATTAACAAGGATACCGATAGCTAATACTTTCCACTCTGTGGCACCTCCCTGCAGAGGATTTCAGGGAGCTTTACACACATCATCCCCAATTTGCAGATGGAGAAATGAAGAGGAGAAGCAAGTGATCTATTCTAAGACCAAGAAAAGAGCCTGGGTTCAGAGTGCCCAGAAGGGAGGGAGGGAGGAGAAGAGTCACAAAGACCAGGTCTTCTGGACTCCAAGCAGCCACAGAGCTGTCAAAGTCCTGCTCTGCCTAATTCCTGACAGCCGCTTTCTTTGGGATAACACATCCACCTGGCTGCTTCCCATCCCCTCTCTCTGTTCCCTCTGAGGGTTCTCTGTGGTAAAATGGCATCAGTAGGTCCAGCTGCCTTCTGTTAGTATTCAGTGTGCTGGTGTTACCCCACCCTAACAAGCTCCAAAAGCTTGGAGGTTTCCTTCACCCAAAGGGATTTTCTTCAGGTGATGGGAAGGCAGAGGATGTTTACAAACACAGGGTGCCTCAGACCTGAAATACATGAAATGCAGCTCCAGGAGTTTAAACTTCAGCAAAGGGACATTAAAGAAGCAACTGGATGAGCAAGCATCATGCAATGCTCTACTGGAGTCAAGGGAGGAGGGAGAGATCCCACTGTCTGAACTTGCACAACACGTCGTGGAAAACAACCTGTATCTCCCAGACGGCGAGTTGAAAAGACTGTTGCATCTTCAGAAACTCAAGAAGCCTTTTAATTTCAAAAGAAATTTAATGAAAATGATAAAAGGAAGTGCATCCCTATCTCTCCTCCCTCAGATAATTGGGTGTAAATACCCAGCTTCTTTTCATGCATCAAACCTTTTATCTGTAATTAGAATTGGCTTCATCCAGATCCCCTGGTATCCCATGCTAGAGAGTTCTGGTGGTGGAATAAAGTGCCATGTGATTATTTATTTACCCTTACAATACGTGTCAGAACAACTTCAGGAGATTTGTCTGGGTTTGGAAATAGAGCTCTCAACGGCTGCCCTAGCTGAAGCCCAGGAAGAGATCCCTCAGCCCTTCTCTTTGATACTGTGCTGCCATGGCTTTCTCCCTGTGCTCAGAGAACAGGGGGAATTCAATCAATGAAGCACTTGGGCATGAGTTTACATCCAAGCATCGTAGAAAGTACCTTTAGAAACCAGGGGAAGTTAAACATATGCTTAAACCATGCTTCAAAAAAACGGAGGTTTTTTGGTTTGCTGTGTGTTTCCGGAAAACAATAAATCTTTAAAAATGCAGACCAAGTAAAACTTTTTTTTTTTTTTTCAGTCCTAGTTATCTGTTTCACCTGGAACTATTTCAAGACTTCTTTTACTGGAAAATACAAGGATAATTTAGAGGCAAAGGGACTAGTGTTGAAGATGGTTTTGGATGTGTGGGTAGGATAGGGAAACAGGGACTGGGTGCTACCTGTATGCCACAGCCCAGTGAGTGGGATGCCCACCTACTGCATGGGAATCCCCTTTTGCTGTACTGGGGGAATCACATAAACCTTGGTTCTTCCTTCCATCCCTCTGGGCGAGTGCCCAAGCACCATTTTGCAGAGCACTGGTTGCATGAAGCCTGTTTTTCAGGGTTCCTCTCAGAAGGCTGTAGTTTGCAGGGAAGTTGTCAGCTATCCATGTGGTGTGACCTCAACCCTGCAGCAAATAAATGGTTTCTTAATATTAGTAATGCTGAGCCAGATAAAGTGTGAGCAGGACTTTTCAGACCTGCAGATGTGTTGCATAATATGAGAGCACAGAAAAAGGTGCCCTGTACTCAGTCTGCCCCTTCTCACCAAAAATAAACCTCCCGTCACTTTTTCTACCTTGCATTTGAGAGGAGTTTGGTTGGGTTTTTTTTTTTTTTTTTTTAAAGCACTTTGTGACTCTCAGGGCCTTTTAGAGGGAACTAATAATACTCTGCAACAAAAGACCTGACTGGGTTTAGGGTGGAATTTCTGAGTGGCAGACCTTGCGAGGATTTGAGGCAATCCCGTATCCAGTTGCTGTCCTGGTTCACAAAATGCTATGTATACCACAAAAAGGTGCAGAGTAAACCAGCCGAGTGTTAAAGCTCTAAGCAAGCTCATAAATTAACATCCACTATGAAAGAAAATACGTGTGTGTTACTGCACAGTTATTACACATCTCTGCTGGAGAACAGCTGCAAAATCCCTGAGCAGCTACTGGAGCCGCAGGCTACACTGCACAATTCAGAGAGATTTCAGCTATGGCTCATGTACCCTCTAGGGAGACAGACTGGGCTTTGGAAAAAAAATGAAACCAAACCAAACCCACAGTAAACCAGTCTTACTCTGGGCTTTCTGCATGTGACACGAGCAGTCAGCCTGTCAAAGGAGAATTCCTTTAGGTTATAACTCCAAAACACGTTTTCTTGTGGCTCGTTCTAAAGAAGAGACATTTGCAATTTTTGAATGACATAGGGTGTTGATGATAGAATTTGCAGAACACTGTGATACTGCTGGAAAGTAAATTTGTCTTTTGTCCCTGTGGTTGGAATAAAGTCAACAAAAAGTGCTCTGTCCAACAGGATCATGTCACATTTGTACCTGGATGCTAAAATGTCTCCAAATCTTCAGGTGAATTCAGAAACAGAAGTAGTTTGCATGGCAATGCTTTTCCTATCACCTGACACATTTTTCGTACTAGTGCCAGCCTAGAAAAAAATTAGGGAAAGGGGATTTTGTATTGGTCAATGAGCTACCTAAAAACTGTAGAGCAAAGCAGAGCATCATCCAAATAAATTCAGGCCAGCAGTTAGAAGTGACTTGGAAGCCAAAGCACATTAGGCTGATGCCAAAAGCAAGCTGCAGTGCATCCTGCTGAAGTCCAGAGGGATCATCACACCCTGAGCTGAGTGCAATGGCCTTGCAAACACCCACCACCAGCAGCAGATGTGTTACAAGGAAGAAGCCTGTCTGGAAATTCAAATGCATCTCTGTGTCCTCTGATACATCCAGATAAGTGGAGGAAAGAAGGCATCTGAATTCCTGGACAGCTGTCACCCACATCCCCATGAATTCCACTCACAGCAGTCCCCATGCATTAGGACAGTGTTGGCAGACCTGTATCTAATTGTTTTCTTAAAGTAAAAAGCAGGATATGACAGGCTGAATTTTGCCCTGAATTCTGTGGATAGGATGACTCAGAGACTGGGATATCTCAGGGGCAAGAGGAATCAGTGCTTGCTGGGCAAAGGGAGGTCTTTACAACACGGGAGCAGATGCAATTAGCCCCTGCCTTTAGGGAGCTGACACTCAGCTGTGGTGGCAGCCAGAGACTTCTCATCATGTCACTGCAGACATTGCTTGAGTTAATTTGGTGAAGAAACACTGCAGGGGAAGTGACTTTGATATTTTCTGCAGGAAAGTATATAGACCAGCCAGTGCCTTGTGCTTTACACCCCTGGCCAGGTCAGGGTGGATTTTACACTCAAACACACAAGAGTTGTAGCACAATGGACTTGTGTGTGAGGGAGAGAGGGACCAGATGCTCAGATGTTTCCTTCCCCAGCCTGACCCAGTAGTGCCATGCACATATCTTGCTTCTTCTTCCTAAAGATCATGGTCATTTCCAACTCCATGCAGCACTTCCCAAGGGCTCAGCTCCAGGCTGCCTACCACACACTAGGACTCATTTCCACTTACATTACATAGAATATTCCTTGTTAATAGTTGTTTTGGGGTTTTTGTGTGTGTTTCTGTTTTTTTTTTTTTTTTTTTTTTTTTTTTTTTTTTTTTTTTTTGGGTTTTTTTTTTTTTTTTTTTTTTTTTTTTTTTTTTTTTTAATGAGATAGATGAAAAATTTATTTGGACCGTTTAGATCTTCTGCAAAGAAAGTGCTAAACTTCTTTAAAAGTTGACTAAGCCCTTTAGAAAAACTTAGGAGGAGGGGACTGTGAAAAGAGGCTGAGAATGAAGTGAAAAGAACATGTTTCCAAATGAAACAAAGAAAATTCAAAATCTTGTTTGGCCTTTTCATCATCATCTTCAACCTCCCATATCTGTCTTCTAGACCATGTGCCTACACAGAATGTGTTTGCATTCAGCTGGGCCAAAACTCTTGGTAAATTCCACCTGTTTGCCTGAATAGAAGCAGAAACCTCATCCAGCTCCAGGACTTTAGTCAGGAGGAAGCTATAGGTACATTTTTCTTTCCTAAAGTGATTATTAAAACCTTTTCCCATCAAATCCCCCCAGGAGTAGAGACCAAGGAAAGGCTCAGATGTGGGCTGAGCTGTAATATCACTATTGCTCAGTGGGGAGGCTTGTCCCCAAGGTAACTCACACTGGAAAAGTTTGTTTGTCATAAAAGTAAACAGTGCCATAGTAACCTGCCCTGTGCAGAATGGCCCATGCCAGCAAATCTAGTAATTCCTTGCATTCACAGAAGTAACTGCAGGGCAGATGCACCCAAACTGCCTTTAAATGACTCACTTTTGAGCAGCACATTGCTAAGTGCACGCTCTTGTTGGAGGGTTATGCCACTGTCTACAGTTCTTGCCTGCACTCTGCCCCAAACAATCCCAGCTGCTCCTCTCTCAGCTCCTCATCTGGGTGGTTCATGTCTTCCTCATGTTTCCCACCATTTCCTGACCTAGTAGGCAATGAAGCCCAGTTTCATGCTTCTTGGAGCCTTCACCAAGACTCTGTGTTTTTCTTGCCTCGTGGTCAGCGTCAGTCTCACTGGCTTCGGGCTTCTGCCTTGTACCAGGGCTCTCCCTCTGACCTGCTTTGCCTCCTCATCTCTCTCTGCCACTTTACTGCCTGTTCCATCTGCCTGAACCAAGCACCCACCATCTCCTCAGCCTCTAGAAAGGGCATCTTTGCCCTGTCCTGTCTTCCAGGCCCCTCTGCCAAGGGCTCCCTGCCTCTCTGCCCCATCAGTCCTCTCCTCACACAGTTCTTGGGAGTCCCTGCAGTAGGGTCTAGGGAGTTCAGAAGTCTTCACAAAGTCACTGCCAGATCACAACAGAAGAAATTATTGAGGCTATGTGGGTACCATTCCTGGCCCAGGAAGTAGGAGTGCTATATAATCCCAGAGGAAAGCAATATTCCAGAAACACGTGCATCTGCCATACTTTTATCTTTTTACAAGGACCAGAACCAGTAGGTCAAGGCCAAGAATGAGGTTTTGGACCAAGATGTGTCTGATGACTGAATTGGTAGGACCTTTCTCATGTTTTGATGAGTTTGTCCTCCACATCTTCCATTCCAGAGCGAACTCTCAACCTCCTGCACTCACATCAGCTGTCCACCATGTTCAGCTGAAAAGAGAAGGAACAGCTTAAGCAAGTTCAACCACTGGAAAATTTTGAGGCTGCTGTTGGCCTGGAGGAGGTCAGCTTGCCAAGACCTCTTCTTGGTGGGCTCATTCTGCTGTCCCAAGCACCAGTGAGAGCACGGGGACTGTTCTGTCCACGCTGCTCTTCCTGTCCTCGTGCTCTCCTGGTTTAGGAGGTCACTGGCATTTCCCCTTCCACTGGTCTCTCCATCTGCCACAAATTCCTACAGCATCTGCTCAGAGGGACTGAGATCTTTTGGAATCTTTCCTCCTGATTCCAGAACAACCTTTGCTTTGATGTCTTTTAGGCATCTCTAAGAAGCAGAGGAGATCTGGGGAAACCTGTAGGGTCTGTGAATGTCCTCAGTAGTAGACACTTTGCTTTTACTGACCATCTTGCGCAGCCCAGGTTTGCACAGCTTTTAAGACATCTCTCCACACATTTCTATAAACACAATCCTCAGCCATTCAAATTAGGAGCCAGGGAGAGGCAACCAATTCCCTCCCTACCTCATGCACACAAAAAGTATCACTACGTTAGGACACCTCATAAATAAAACATATGTCAGAAGTTTTTCTTGCATCAAACACTGTAAACAAATGCATTCAGTCCTGTTTGAGTGAGGAGACATTTGTGACAAGCAGTGCTGCAGGAAATCATGTTTATACCTGCACAGAAATTGCTCAAGATCATTATGTCCTTGAGAAACTATTACCTCTGTCCCCTCCCTCTCTCCCCCACCCTCAGCACAGCCAAGGTCTGGGATAGCCAAGGCTCTTTGGGCACAGGATTGAAACTATGCAAGTGCAGCCTGCCTGGATGCCACTGCTCTGTTTGCTCAGTGACTCAGAGCACTCTTCTCATTCCTCCTTCTTCCCAGTTATTCTTTGTCTCCTCTAATTTTTTCCCCATGCCCAGATTGCAGTAGGAGCCCCTTCTTCCTCAGAAAGCCTGGAGAACCCTCCAGGAGTAGAACATGGCCTTTGGGAGTGGGCAGGGAGCTGCACTCCACTCCCACCTAGCAGCTGTGACCCTGCTGTGAGCAGCCATCACAGGGAGTGTATGGAAAGGGTTGAGGAAACACCAAGATCAGCAGCTGACCATCTTATAAAGTATCAGCAGAGAAATCCTGTCCAATCCATGCATGTTTTTGTGTGATGACCTACAGCTGCCTAAAGCAGGACCCAGTTTAAAAGCTCAGGATTTCAGTGACTGATAACAATGTCTGGGGACAGGTAAAGATGGATGTGACAGAGAGACATCTGACTTCTCTCTTTTCATTTATTAGGATAGACAGCTGCTTTAATTAGTTTTTTGGTTTGGGTTAGGGAGGTTTTTTGTTTGTTTTTGTTTTGGGCTTTTTTTTTGTCCTGATCTGAATTTGACCATCCACAGTGCACTGTGACTGAGACTGAGCATCATCATTTCTCCTCTGTCTCTGATTCATTGCTGAGCAGCTGCTTTGCAACAAAACTTTTCAGAAACATTATAAGTCAGGACCTCTTTACCCAGAAGACACTTGTCCATGTTCACAGGAGAGCTGGAGCCAAGCCAAACCTTTGGAAGATCTAGCAAATCAGGTGATGTGTCTCTGGGAAGAGGACACTTTGCTCAAGAGGGGCAGGTGATCAAACACTGAAGAGTCCATGAAAATGAAGAGGATGCTTTCATTATTATTTGGGAGGGAACAGAGATAACAGTCACTTCCTCTGTTCTCCTCATGGCAGAGAGCAAATATTCATCACCAATTTGTCACTTGCACAGAAACAGAGGCCAGTGTGAAGTGAGAGGACATCACCTTTCCCTGGCCTGCCCGTGGGAGCAGTGTGAGCTGTCACGACACCTCTTTAAGTTCATATTCCAGTTGCCACTCCAGTTCCAGCTGCTGAACCCTTGCTGTGTTTAGTAGCCCTACCTGCAATTCTTGGTTAATTAAGTTGATCCATAGAATGTGTCTAAGTAACACAGCTGAGTAAATGAAAGACAGAGCTGAGTCTGTGAGGGAGGCTTCTGAAACAGAGCTGCTTGTCAGGCAGGGAACAGGTAAACAGCACATCACTGCACACATCCCCTTTTACTGAACTCAGAACTGAATCAAAATCAGTGCCTGATAAAGGGCCAGAAAGATCTGATCATTTACACAGGGCGTGCAATTTCA
The DNA here is from genome assembly GCF_017590135.1 of Pyrgilauda ruficollis. Lineage (NCBI taxonomy): Eukaryota > Metazoa > Chordata > Aves > Passeriformes > Passeridae > Pyrgilauda > Pyrgilauda ruficollis. The sequence continues at coordinate 7,025,015 of NW_024525267.1, forward strand.
CTTTCCTGAATCTGCCCTCATAATTTTTACCTGATTTAAAGCAAGTCTTTCAAAAATTATCTGATCATGGTTTATCAAATTCAAGCTCTAGGGAGTCTGTGGCACCCATTGGCAATGCCCTACGATGAGAATTTGCCTTCTCTGATCAAGAGAAAAACTGTAGTTAACTTAGAAGCAGGATTTGTTTACAGGGAGCTGCTGGCCATCAGGTGTGTATTTGGCTCTCTAATTATTTAATATTTTAAAGCTGGGCTAGGCAATTAGGAAAAAAAAAGGAAATAAATTGAATTGTTTCTATTAAAATCTGGAAAATTTGTAAAATCAAGCAGAAAAGTTGTTGAGACATCCCCCAAAGGTTTCCCTTACAGCAATTTTGAAGGTTCAGGTTTTCAATACTGCTCTGAACAAACTCTGGAAATCTTCCTGAGGCAGACCATCAACATTCAGTAGGACCTTCCAAGATTTATGCTGCTGACCCGGCTTGCATTACCAGGGGACCCAGCATTGCTGTATCAGACAGAGATCCTGCCACAAGTGTGTCCACAGCCACATCTGGGGTCTCTGCCAGTGCAGCCATTCCAGCACGGCCTCTGCAGGAGAAACACAGCTTCCATCACTGCTTATCCTCTCTGTTCCTGTTTAGCTTCCTAGCTCCACACTGGCCCAAAAGTGCGCATTTATCTAAAATAAAGTTGGAGCTTTGGATTTCACTGGCTCATGAAATTTGGTCCCACTTTTATTTTGTTTGATTTTTTTCATGTCCTCATATACATGCATATATATACATGTGCCTTAACACATATACAAAAACTATAATAGGAAAGACAGAAGACAGGCTTTTTAAAATGTTTTCCAGGTGGTTTTCAGGCCCAACAGCTGAGACTCTTTTTTCTCTTTCTAAAGTACTAAGAGGATAAATATTGCCATTTAAAAAATAAACTTCCTCAAAATTGTCCTTTCTGTTCTGAAAGACCATCTTGTTCTTTAGGTGATTTATTATATCAATCTGTAACTACACGTGTATTGTTCAGAGTGTTCAGCAAACAAGACCTGAGTGTTTGAAATACTTCAGGGCAGGAAGACGCACAAAACAGTAAAACAGCCTCCCAGTTCTAGTACAGCCACTTGAAATCCAGTGTCTTCTTTCCCGTTAATACATCTCATGCTGTCATTGCCTCTTCATTTTCACATAAGGGAGCACTGACAGGCCAGCTAAGCCAGGCATTTGCTGTGCAGAGACCAAAACTAGCTTAAGCTGAGTACATTCCTACTTTTTAAAGTCTTAGGCCATCGGCCAGCTAGGCCAAAATATTCTGATTTTTTTTTATTATTTTTTTGGTGAATGATTACTTGATGCCCAGACAAAATTTCAGTGTAGGAACATGGGCCAAGTGAAATGCAGCAGCACGATGAATGTTAGGAGGTTGGTGTACCATGTCCATGGAAACCACCATTTGGTGGCAGGGTTGGGCCAGCCCAGTCCCTGGCCAGTTAAATCCCAGAGGTTCCCACCATGGATTTGCTGCCTGGGGAAACCAATTTCTGTTTCAAGGTGCTAGGATGGGAAAGTCTCCAGAGAGAAGAGCAAAAAAGTTAGCCTTAAAAGACCTGAGCCCTGAGTATTATGGGAATCCTGAAGTCTACAGCCTGAGGGTTTCTGAGCAAGAGGGGAAACCCATCCCCCTGCAAGACCAGCAGTGTTAGGGGAAAGCAAACAGTGGGGAGGACAGGGAGGAAAGAGAGGAGTAAAAAGAAGATCTGGTAATTTGCTTAGAGAACCAAGGAATAATTTAGGCTGGGAGGCACTTCTGGGACAACTCAGTCCAACTTTGAGTTGGACTGAGATCAAATTGCTCAGGGACTTGTTCAGTCCAGCCTTCAACAGCTCTGAGGATGGGAAATCCCACAGCCGCTCTGGGTGACTTGTGCTATATTTGACCACTGTCATGGTAAAAAATTTTTTGGCCTTATATCTAACTGGAATTTTCCATGTTCCAACTTGTGACATTAGAGGGCACATCCCTGCTTGCACCTTTTGTTTATGAATTTGTGTAATCCCTGGCTCTGCTGGCACTCCTTGTCTCCACAGCCTTCTAAAGCAACAAACTCCCCAAGCTGCGTACCAGCTGTGCAAGAAAGGCTAATCCTGGTGGTGTAAGCCAAGAATGACCTTGGGATGGTGGCAGGGAGATGGACAAGAGATCATTCCCTCTTCATACACCTTCTTCCAATTAAGACCCGTTTTCCCATCATACCCTATTTTCCAGGTTGGGGCTCTAGGACCAACAGTCCCACAAGCATTTGATTTGCCTAAAGAATATTGCAAAGGTTATGAGTTTATTCAATGACTGATTTCCATAAATTTGTTCAGCCAGCACTACAATAGCTCTTTCTGGCCAAGTCTGAATGATTTACACGTCTGATATTATATACCTCACAAATGTTATATGTGTATTACCTACGTGCACATGTACTCACGCATACATTCATCACCTCGATACATCCTTTCATGTCAGGTATGTGAATTATTTTGTTTATAAGAAACAAAGTTCCCTCCCTGTGCCAGGATTAAGAAGACCTGCGTTCCTTTCCTGCCTCTCCTTGGGATCCCATGTGATCTGGCCAAGTCATTTCATGTCTCTGTGCCTCTGCCTCCCCTCTGGAGAGCAGGGGCAGCGCTTGAGAAGGAATCGCGCGCGCTTCTCGGGGCTGCATCCCGGCGATGCCGAGCGGGAAGAGCGGGGATGTGTCATTCTCTGCAAAACAATGGCAGCTCTGACATTCCTAATGCCATGGCAATATGAATATTCAAAACAGCAGGGCCTTTGTTAGAGATCCTGATGAATTGGTGATTAATATCGCTGTCATTTCCTTAGAATAACGTGTGCTATGCTCTTATCTGGAGAAAAGGGAAAGAGAGAGGGCGGAAAGATAGTGCCTGAGTGTACCGGTACGTGGACTTCAGTCGTGTCAAACAAAGCCTGGAGACTCAATTAAGAACAAACACTGGTTCCCAAACCAATCCCTATTCCTGTGACATTTACGCTGCTCAGGTTCATGTACTTAACACTCAGCTCCAGGAACGCTCTCTGATTCCCAAGTGGTGCTGGTGTAAAGTGTCAAACCCACCAAACCCTGGGATGGCAATTAGACACTGCAGCTATTTTCATCTTTCTCTTGTGGACACGCCATGCCCCTCGCCTGATCCAGCTTGGCAAAACTCTCCTCTGAGCCACAGAGTGCACAGAAAATCCACATTACACCTTGTCATAATATTGGTCCCTAATTAAGTTGTTTCAACAAGAAGGCATCTTTGAAGGACACGCATATTTTAGTGGAAAATTAAATTATTAAGCACAGTATTTGGGATTTTTCTATTTCACTGGAACATGTGAAGATAACTTTACCATCAAAGCGACCATATCACATAATTGCACTCAAGCTGCTGGCCACAGTACATCTCCAGAACACCTTCTCACTCCATTATGTGGCTCAGACAGAAGAAATTTTGCCCTCAAATTCTTTTTATGCACACATATAGTGCATATTTTCCTACTAGACAAAGCATAACTGTACACAATTCCTCTGCAATGAATTACTTCTCTAGGATTTAACTACAAAGGCCCATTTGGAAACCATAAATGCAGCATCAACCCCAAAGGATAAATCCTACACTTTCATCAAGGCAAAACATAGAAACTACATAACTATGGCAAAACATGGGCCAGAGCACTAGCAACATCTCTTCAGAAGGGGTTTACATTTGACAGATAGAAATGTCTACTTCAACCAAGGAGCTAAGAAAAGAGTCTAGTTCAGTATCTGGAATAATCAAATGGGGTGCAAATTTCATTCATACCTGAGCTGTGTAAATTAAGATGGATATGAAGATGTGTGTTTCTAAGAGGACACTTAAGCAAAGATAAGGGTTTAAGTGCTCACAGCTTTGCTTGTGTCAATGTTATCTGTAGATACCCTTTTCCCATAGCACTTGGAGTGACTTTTTAATGTATAGATAATATGTTCCTTAAATGCAGCCCATATACATGCACTGTGAATGGCTCCACCATTAATAATGTAAATTTTGCCATTTAATAAAAATCTTACCCCTTTCAGGCTTCTTCTTCCTGGTTTTGTTTGAGGAAGCCTCTTTAAACATTCTGGATACAGGACTTCAGGAATGGCTTTTCCATCACTGCTGCACCAGACTGCCCTGTCTGCTGAGAAAGGTGGTGGCTCTGTTTTGGTAGCAGGGAGGGAAGTTTCTTGCCAGAAATCTCACACTTGTAATTCTTAGAAAGGTCAGAGATGGGGACTAAATTTTAAACAGATGCAGACTTTGCTTCCCTGTTAAAAAGAGCCAAATCCTTCTGGGTTCTCCAGGCCAGGAATGTCCTGCAATCTGGGGGAAATTCTGATGTCCTGGTTGCTCATGTTTTATTTGTGAGGAATCACTATCAGCAATGGCCAAAGTTAAACTCCCTGTTTTCACTCCCAGTCCACTCTTTTTCCATCTTCCTCCACCACACTTGGCAAAATACCCATCTACCCAGGACTGTGTTTCCTTAACTTTTACTGTGTGATCCCATCTCTGCCAGTCACTTTTCTGTAGCCTCATCTTTCAAACCTATCCCTGCTCCGTGTTCACCAGCTCGTAGCATTGACTATTTTCTCCTTACCTGATTATAGCTGAATGGCTCTTGCAAACAAGGGCTAAACAAACATACATGTATTTATATCATGCACAAATAATCTTAAGTATTGCCGCAACAAAACCAACAGTAGAAATTTTTTTTCTTCATTTAATCACAGTGCTTTTAGCATCTGAAAAGTTGAACAACACCTGCAGTAAGCCCTGTATTAAGATGAGTATATAGAGAGATATTTACCAGTTTAAGGAATTTACAAAGTACAGAAGGAGGAAAATGTACACTGCAGTAATGGGAAATTGAGAAATGGAAGCAGCACAGGCACGTATCAAGGTCAGGCAGGAAGCTTGTGGCAGAGCATGGTATAGACTGCACAATACTCAGGCACCAGCCCAGGCCTTTGCCAAGCAACTATCCAGCTTTTAAAATATTCATGGAAGAAAGACAGGCTTGTGCAATGCTCCACAAATAAGGCAGAACAAATGACAAGTCATTACACTGTAGAGGGGCAGACTGCAGAAACTGAATTTGAGGGGTTATTATCTGCTGCTAGAAGGTTGTAGATATTGCCAAAGGCTAATTTAAATATTTTTTCTGCTTTACAGTGCTTAGGAAAAGAGAGAGGTTTTATTCTCACCCTTAAGCACTGCAGGAAATTCTGTCCAGTGGAGTTAAACTGGCCATGTTAGCAATCCAGAATTTATATGTCACTGTTTTATCAGATTTCCAGAGACATATAATGTCTCTTTCTCCTGCCAGTAAAACCAGATGCAGAAGTATCCTTATGTGTTTATTTAGCCCAGGATTGTTAATGGCTGGGAGTAGCACACACTGGGGTGTGGCTTCCATGTCTTGCACAGAGAAGTCAGCGCTAAGAGACCAGAATTAAAACAGACTGAAGCAGAAGTGCAACCGACTGACCTTGGCGCCAGCAGAGTGGGAAAAACATTATGAAAATCTGGACTCAGCATCCAGGTCAAGGCTGATTTTTACCCCCTGAAATTCAAAGGTACTTGATACAAAGCATTACTATAAGTAAATTCTTTGCTTTCCGTTTCCTTGAGGAAACAAACTTTCAGGCTGCAGGCAGTCCTTTTCATCTCAACTTGAAGGGAAGAAAGAAAATGCTGGGTTGGTCTTTCCAGTGAAGAACTTTTTGCATAATTTCATTAAGACAAAACAAGATGGCATTATAGATTAAAGTAAAGACTTCTGTTAAGCAGGAGGTTAAACAAGTCTTTAAACACAGCTCCTGCTTCATGTGCTAATCTTGATTTCATGATAGTTTGGAGGTACAATCTTTTCCTCTGGCTCTATTTGGCTCAGCTTGAGTCTGAGCATCCCTGTTTGGAAACAAGTCTGGCATCTGCAGCGATAACTTTGAGCAAAAAGGGGGTGCTGCTCCAATTTTGGTGGGAAAATTATGGTGTCCATGGAGTTATCTCCTCTCTCACCCTCACAAAAGGAGCTGTTCATCCACAAAAGGCAAAGCACCCTGAGCTGTCCTGCAGCACACAACCCAGGGAGCACAGAGGACCAGTAGGAAGGCAGGCAAATTCTTTGGCTGGCTCCAAAGTCTTTTTCCTTTGGAGAAAAGGTGTGGCTGTTCCTAACACACTGCACGACAGTTCCAGCCTTGCTGAGAACCCAGACTAGGGTTAAAGTAAAGGTGAGGGCTGAAAAACCAGTTCCAGAGGAGGGTTAAGGCAGGAGAGCAGCTGGCCCATCAAGGGCAGTTTTGGGTTAAAACACCCAAACTCAAAAAAGTCCTGTGCACAGAAAATGCCCATGTTCAACCAAGGCAGCATCCTTACCAGTGTTAAAGTCACATTTAAAGCAATAAAACTCCTCACTCTGCCTCTGAAGAAGCAGCAGCAGAAATCTCTGATAAGTGGGAAGGGAGGAGAAGAGCATTTTACATTCTCATGGCTCCTTGGCTCACTCCAGCACTGTTTGATTAACTGGGAGCAAGATTTATGTGCTATAAAGTGCTCTGGGGAGGTTGCTGATGCCAAACCTCTGCACCTGGGTTTTGAAAGCCTCTCTAAAGTTATGAGAATATCTGTGTATTCTCATTTAGGAAAAGAAAGGCCCCCTGAAAACCAAAAGTAACTACTGCTTTTTGGCAGAACAGCAGAGTGCAATTTCACCTAGGAGGGAGATTTGCAAAGATACTGACAACCACTAAATGGCCTGGTCCCACAGAAATTGGATGTGAGTGAGCATTTCATGGCCATTTAGCCCTGGGGAGAGGTGTCCCCTTACCCCTGATTAGTTTGGATATTTCCATACAAGGAAGATTAAAGGAATATCCCATTAAATTATTTCAGGATTGTTATTGTTTTTCAATCTTAAATTATTCTACCCATGGGATTATTCTAGTATAATCCCATGGAAACTTGCTTCAGAAGACAAAGGAGCTCAGTGTCTCTTAATGGTTAGTGGAGTCACATTCTTGTGTGACATCTGCCTCTAATATGATTACTTGGGAATGAGCAGTGCAACCAGGGATGTTATCAGCCTCTCAACTGACTTGGAAATTGATTTTCATCAACTATTGTTTAAAACTATTGTGCTGAGTGTTGAAATTGGCCCATTTTACGAATTATTATGCTGTGCTGATGATGTTTTCAACCCCTTTTAGAAGCCATCAACAGTCTGCAATATTTGGCTGTTGTGCAGGCTTTGTCTGGAAATGGCATCCAGCTTCAGCAAGCTCTGACCAGGTGGAAGCTGTTCAAGGGGACCTGTTAACACCAATTTCCACCAAGCAAGGTTTCTTTCAGCAATGTGCTTCTGTTTATCACCAGCTGATGCCACACGTGGTCAGAGCCCTCATGGATTTGATTCTTGTTTCAGGGTTGAATGTTGTGAACTGGGACAAACTTTATAGCCATGAACAGGATGGGAGAAGAGAGAGGGTGTCTGCACTTTTACAAAGGTGGGGAAGAAGCAGAAGGAAAATAGAGCCTTGAGGAGAGCAAGCTGATGCAAACTGGATGCTCAGAGACCAAGATTTTGACAAATCTTGGAGGTCAGTGGGCAGAGAGAGGGAAGGGGGGAGATGATACTTTACATGGAAAAGATGGAGCCCAAGGAATTTCTTTGGTCTCATGCCTCCTCACCAGTGTTCAGTGGTGCAACCTTGGTGGCCTGTGCCTGGATGGCCATGGAGCACAGCTGGACAGGGCTCTGAGTCTCACCCTCATGCACTCCAGGAAGCCAAGAAGGTGGTGGGTGGGTGGCAAAATACAAGGAGAGGAAGAGGGTTTGGGGTATGAGAAGATGCCTTGGGAGGAGTTGAAGGTCTTTGAGATTGAGTTGGGAAAAAATTGATTTTTCAAAATCAGTTGGGGTCTCACTTCTGGCACACACTGAGGAACCTGCATTGTTGGAGGCGGTCCCTGCATCATTACAAGAAAACCTGAATAGCAACTAGCAGGACTTTTATCTTCTAGCCTTTTTGTGGCTAGGTGCTGCCATTACTTGCTGCTGATCCCTGAGACACGCAGGCAGCAGTGCCCTCTGCACCTCCCACCTCTGTACTCATGCCAAGCCCTTCAACCACACAAGGTACAAGAACAAAATTTGCATTTAGCTTTTGAAGCAAAAACAGTATCTCCAGGGCTTCACGTGGATTAGGTCATTAGATCTCTCCTGTTGGACAGGAGCTCCCTGAAGGAATGCAAGGAAGTAAGCACTATTTTGCCTTTGAAAGAAGTCAAGAGCCATGGATTTAACTCCCACTTGATCCTTCCCATTATGCAAGAGGACTCAAGGAAAAGAGAAGCTATGGCTCTGTATGAAATTTGAGGACACCCTCAGTTCAAATTAAGTGGTATTTGACAACAAGCTGCTCTGCAGGCACCCACACTGCCTGACTTGTTTCTGGGTATCCAGGCTCCCTGGGACTTGATGTTCATGTGAACAATAAGTGCATAAATTATCCAAATGTCAGGCACTTCCTGGCACTTACAAGTACTGGATGCCTTGTACTCGCTGTTCAGTGCACAGAGCTCCCTGCTGGGTGATGCTGATGCCATTGGAAATGACTGCAGCCATCTCCAGCCTGTTATCTAAATGCCTTGTGGTCACCTCACGTGTCATCTGAAAGCTTTTCCTGGCATGCTGGAGGAGAAAGACAAACCAGGTTTACTTGCATTTTCTCCAGACCTGTGCAAGTTCTCCTCACAGGAGCAGAGCTAATTGGCAGCAGGATCAAAAGTGCTGGTAGACCCTTTGGAAAAAAATCCTTCTTGCTAGCACAGGCATCTGCTTTGTTTTCTTTCCAACGGGGTGCAGAGCACAGAGTTTGTTCAGCAGGTCTGGAGGCATCAGCTGTCCTCTTTCTGAGCTGATTTTTTAAATCTCTTATGGTGCTGCAGGTATACCTCAAGACCAGTTTTACAGATAAATGGTCCATCTCATTTTGAAATGCAAAATAGGTAACTGTACATGCAGAAAGACTTTTCCAGCTAAACATGTAACCAGCTGATATGTTGGAGTGAAACCATCCAACACTATTCCACAACCATGAAGTGTGGGGAGTTAAATGAGCTTTAAGAGAGTAATCTAGAAAAGAGATATTTCACATGGTGAGTTGATGGAGCCACTAGTGCAGTCTGGGCCTGTGACAATCCTGTTAACATGCTAGCTATAAAATTGCACCCACATCCATACACACATTTAAGCATATGTATGCATATTAATTTCCTAATTGGCCTGTAAATGAGATGTTGGTATTACCTAAGAATAAGACGTAGTACACAATAAGAAATGCAAGGATTTTATCTGTGGTCTTTTTTGCAAAATGCTGACATTTAAATACAATGCACTTTTTAATTTTTTGTAATCTGGATGCCCAGGTGGGGAAAATTTGTGGTGGTGCTGCTGATGGAGCTCCAGGAGCACAGATCAGCAGAGGACCCAACCCATGCAGAACATCAGTTCCCCGTTTCCTTGTGAAAACTGGTGTGATTCCTCTTGCTGATGAAGTGGCAAACCCGTCTTCCAGGATTCCAGCTGGCATGGTGTAAGTCTGCACACTGTTCTCCATTGATGGTAATTTATGGAACTTTAACAAGAGGGAGTCTAACTGGTGCTAGAGAGCTTGATTTCTTGAACCTCAGACTGAATGTATGCAGAGAAGTCCAGCTATAAATTATTCCTGTGCTGTTTTATAAACTATTCTAAGTAGCAAATATCATCTGTTAACATTATTTGCAATTGGTACATGCAGCTAAAGGAAACAAATGAACTGCTGCTGAATTAATTCACAGCCCATCCAGAAACTTTTTTGCACTTTGTCTGGAAAGTTTCCAGGCAGCAGAGCATCTGGCATGCAAAAAGTGGGTGGCTTCCTAGGAAAGAGGGTTGGCTTTTTTTTTTTTTTTAATTTTTTTTTTCTTATCAATTTAATACCATTTGTTTACAAAAATACCCACCTTTGGCCAGATTAATTCTGCCAACCTGCCTGGAGTAGCCCATTTTAAAGAGAATGTGTTGGTTCAGGCACGCCTTTGTTATTGATAGGAGAAGATATAAGCCAGTGAGAAGACACAGCCCCTTCCTCTCAATAATCGTCTCAGGGTGGGAAAACCTCCTGGTGGTGTCCTCCTCTATCCTCTGCCCCATACAGGACTAAAACAGCTCCTGTAAATGAGGTTTTTCATGATCCCTGGAAGGGCAGGAGGACAGTGTGATAGTTCTGAGGGTTGCTGGTGAAGGTAAAGGAGCTCTCAGTGTGTGCCTCTCACATGGGTTAGCAGGCAGATCTCCACTGGGCTGCAGGCAGCTCCTGTCTAGGCAAGAGCTTTATAAATAATCCCTCTTTTCTAGGAACATGCCCAATTTCTTATGCCAGTTGCCCCACTGTGTTTGCAACAAGAGAGAAACAATAAAAGGAATTTCTAAAACACTTCTCAAGAAAAAACACTTGTCCCAGAAATGCAACTAAAAAAATTCTCCTTCATCTCTTCTGCGCAAGGTTTTTTTTTGCTGTTGCATGTCTAGGTCAGGCCTCCCATGGCATGTGCTGCAGGATGTGCAGGATGTGGCCCACAGCCCTCCTGCTTCCATGGCCCTGAGCTCACGCTTGTTCCAGTGGTAATAACAACACTGCTAATAAGGATAATGACTGCAGAGCTGGAAGAGCATATCTGATGTTTTCACAGGTGATGTAACTTTTCTTGATATGGAGATGCCTCTCAAACCCCTTCAGCTATACTTTTTATTACACTCCATTTTCTTTTATATTTTTTTTTCTCTAAATACACTTTTGATTCTGGTATAAAACAGCTGATGCACTCATAGACAGGCAAGTTCCCACAAGCAATTAAATTTTGGGTGCAGACACTGGTGTCCTATAAATGTCATTTATTTTGAGTGAGGGAGGAAACACAATGGAAAATAAACTATTTTAACTTTAAAAACAACAACAGTAAAAAAAATTGAAGTAATTTCCCAGAAGAGAAAATAATGAAGAGCCAAATCACTGCTTTAAGTACAATATGAAGCCTCCATCAGTAGTGAAAACGTCTAACAAAATGTCTTGAAAACCCTGCAAGGCTGGAGAGACCCTTAGGTGTGGGGCTGGAGGTGGCACAGGAGGGAAGATGGCACACATGCCTGGTCCCCTCCCAGTGGCAAAGGACACAGTGGTGTTGCTATAGAGGCTGTTTGGAATTTTAAGCCAAACTGTGTTCTCAGTAACTGTGTCTGGAGCAGCTCCAATAACTTCATCTCAAAATGCTACTCCAAACTGTGTCATGCTTGTGGATGGTGGGAATTTGGTCTGTTTTCCCTGGAGTCACCCTGTAGGTGTGCCTTCCCCTTCCCTGCAGGAGCAGGTCCTGCAACACATCCCTGCTGCTGCTACAGGAGCGAGGGGAAAATTACACTTATGATTAATGCCCGAAGTTTTTATGGATGTTCATAAGACATCATTTTCTGTGACCACAGGAATTCAAAGCTTAGTCAAGCTATTAGATCTGAAATGTTTTCACTGAGATATTTTGCTTTTGAAAACAGAAACAAAGCAAAATCCTTATTCTTTCATCTTCTCCAAGAAATATGCTCCTGAGGAGCTACAGGAGGGTGTAAAACAGAGCAGGTTTCCAGGTTCCCTTCCCATTCCAACCCAGGGGCAATGCTGAAACCCCCACTCTGGGGTGGCTCCATGTCATCCTGGGATGAAGGAGAGACAGTTTGGAGCTGCAGCCTGGCAAGATGTCCACTGGGAAGGCTGCCCTTGGGTACACACCTCTGAGCCACCTCGGGGACATACCATGGAGCTTTCCAGAGCTCCCAGGGGATGGCACCCTCTGCTTGGCTCCACTGTTAGTGCTTGCAGGAAGCACTCGAGACAGTGTGGGCAGCGTGGGCTGGCTCTGGAGGGAAGGCACGGCCACCATGAACGAGGCTGGAAGGTTTCCCAGCACGCCAGGTCTGGGCACGCTGCCGGGCTGGGGCTCACTGGGGCCACGGGGCTGGCTGGGAAAATCCATGGCAAGTGCTGCAACATCACATCAGGATGGACCAAAGCAGCCCCACATTCAGCCCCCACCTCGCCTTGGAGGGGGACATCCAACAGCTTCACTTGGTGCTGTGCTCACCTACCAAAGCCTGACATTTTGCCCAGATCACTTGGGGCAGGCCAGCAATTATAAGTCAAGAGAGGAGCCACGTCCCTGCCTTGCTGCAGGACCCCCTCCCTTGGCCATCATGCCACCCCTCAGCAGCATGTGGGTGAGGATTGCTTGGATTTCACCAGAGCAGCCAAATCTGTGCCCTGAGGGAGCCCATTCCTCCTGCCCCACGCGTGCCAGCCCTGAGTAACCCCGCAGGAATCAGGCACCGCGGTGTCGGCCGAGCCGCCCGGCAGCACCGGCACCGTGGCGTGCAGGGCCTCTCCCATCACCCAGCAGCCATGGAGAGTGTGCTCCTGCCGGAGCCAAGAGCGAATACCAGAGGCATGAATCCTGCCCTAACAGCTCAGGGTTTGCAGAGCTAAATTAAAACGATAAAGGGCTGCAAGGCCGGGCAGGCTCGCTGGCACAGGGCTGGCGGCAGCGGCGGGGCCATCAGCTCCGCTGGGTTCTCGCCACCGAGGCGTTTGAGCCAGGCAAGGGCTGCTCGTGCCCACTCCTCTGCTGCTCCTGGTGTCTTGGGAAGGTGCGATCTGCCAGGACAGAGAGGGATTCACCTGGTGCTCAGGTCCCACTCTTGCCTTAAGCTTGGCTGAGCAGCTGTGGTGGGTTGAGCCCTGTTTCTGTATACACCCGTTTGGAAGACCCACTGTGGTCTGCACCAAGGGACACCATTGCCATTTTTCTCTTCATCTGCACCAAGGGACACCATTGTCATTTTTCTCTTCATCTTGCCTTTAACTTTTGATGTTGAAGGTTCAGGCTGTTTTTGTGAAGGGTAAAGCATTTGAGGGATTTGCCTTTTTCCAGCACCCACCACTGCACTGATTGGAGGGATTCAGCTCATCCTCTCTAGGTTTAGGAAAGCTTCAAGATTCACCTCTTCCATTCAACCTAACCCAATTCTGACCCATGCAGAGGTCCTACCCTTACACACTGTGTCTCTGGTCCACCAGGAGAGTCCCCTTCCCTTCCCTTGGCTTCCACAGCCAGAGGCAGTTCCTATGAAATTTGATGGTTTTCCTACACCCCAGCTTAAACTGATATGTTGCTGCATGTGGAAATACTTGTGTCCACACAAAATTTCCTCAAAGTAGTCCCAAGGATAAAAAACCCTTCACAGATCTGGTTGTACCTCACCACCAGTGCTCCTCTTCCATCCTTCCCACAAGAGCTCCCCTCCCCCCTTGCCATCCACACCCATTTGTGGGTTTAAGTAAACAGGAGTAAATACCATAGGAAGCATGTTCATATGGTTGGAACATCCCTGTGATCCCTGAACAACTTCTCTCTTTGCTGCCTGTCTGTAGGAATAAATATTAAAATGCGAGTGGTTTTCGAAGGGCCTAAATTTTTACTCATTTTGTATCAGGATCCTTTGCTGTTCTTAGAAATTTTTTGCCTTTCCAACATCCAGCAAGATGTCAAGGAACCCCAGAAGCCTAAGATACACACATTTGTGTTTCCTGAAGCTCACTGGCTGTTACAGTGCCCTGAGACATTCTTCCTGCTCTTCCTCCTCAGGGACATAGCTGAGCTGCTTCAAGGACAAATATTCCAATTATAGACAAAGCAGGGAGCTCTCAGAGGCAGGTGTTAACATTCAGCTTACTGCTCCAGCTTCTCTAGTGCCTCTTTCGAGGTTTCCAGGCAGCAAATGCAATCCCCTCTGTTTCCCTTTCTGTCCACAGCTCTCGCTGTTCTCTGAGTTCACATCACTGTCATCTCCTGGTAAAATGGGAAACATCTGAATGGCACCTCTGCAATAGCAGAGCAGGGATGGAGACATGCCAGGTGTGTGGAGCACCCTGAGTTCATGGGAGAGCAAGAGTGTTCACCCCAAAACCCACCACCAGATGAACTAAGGGTAGGGTTGCAAAGCTGATGGCTCAGGGGAGCGGCCCGGGGACTCGCTCTTCATCCCCACTCAGCTGTTGGAGACATCCCTGCATCACCCACCTCTCCTCTGCCAGGAGGGGTTGGAATACCATGGATATATCACTTGTACCCACAGGACAGCAGTGGGATCTGTATCAAGGACTCTTGCAATGAATGTCCCATTCTGTCTTCTCCTATCCTAAACTATGGTTTCTCAGTGGAAGAAGAGAGAAAATAAAAATGGTGTTAAAGAAAACCAACCTTTGTTTAATGGACCATGGAATCCTGAGGATTAGTTCCTCTGTGATAACTGCTTCTGTAAATAGGTACCAGGTAAAAGCCCCTATCATTCATTGGTAATATTCTGTTCTGCCATATTTTTCAGTTAACTTTTTCCATCACCAGGGATAGCAGTGTTAGAATTGAATGGACAAAATACCCGACAGGGGATGTGTGTCTTTTCTCTCCAGACTACAGGTGCTTTGGGACAGACACCATCTCCCAAAATTTGTTTGCAGCAGTTCCCCTGGGAGGGCAAAGAAGAACATAATAAGTTCTTAGTGAACCATAAAATTGTTTAGTAAATAATAGGCAGTTGTGAGTCACTGCCCTGTAACTCCATGTCTGGTTCTTGGTGAGTATTTTTATACACAACTAAGAGACATAAGGACCTACACACTGTCTTCAAAAGGAGGAACCTAAGGGTCTTGACTCACATGAAGGTAAAAATGCAATGGCTGAGGCAGGCAGACGTCCTGCCTCTCTGGATGGGGAACATGAAAAGGACAGCTGGGACCAGTCCCTGACTTCAGCTGTCCTACTGTGTAGGACACAACCACAAGTCCCTGAGCTCCCATTACCTCAATCGTTTTAGTCCCTTCTGAAAACAGCTTCATTTCTTGACACTTAAAAACTTACTGGTCTTTTGACACTAAAATATCTGTTTATTTTGTTGTGTTTGTTTTGCTTGGTTATTTTTTCTGGCCTCTGAACAGGATTTTGTCACCTGTATGATATAGTTTCATGATATAGAAAGGTTTGTTGAGGAACAGCTGTGATGAGTCTGCAGAGCACTTGAGAAGCATCCAGCTGTGGGGACAGTTTCATCTGTGGTCACCTTGTGAGTGATGTGTCCCACTGCCCCTTCCTTTCTTCATCTGTTATTCAACTTCACTCAGACTTTGTGATAGCTTGGTGAAAAATATTGGGCAATCCTGGCAAATGCACACCACAGGAAACGAGGTTTTTTTACCCAAGGGCCATTTCCATACCTGAAAATGCTGTTGGGTCTCAAGCTCATGCTGGCAGGTCTCTTCCAGTGGCCGTTTCAGCAGTGCAAGTACAACTGCTGCCAGGTGGGCTGGTAGCTTGAGGTGGGATAAGGTGGGTTTGTCTTGGTGAATGTGAAGATCTGGTAAGTGTGGCAGCTGGATCAGCCAGATGCTTCACCAGGTTCTGAGGACTGTTTGAAAAGGTGAGATGTGGAACCAGCATGTTCTTTCTCTCATCAAAGAGCTTTGCATATATCCCCACAGATAAGGGAGAAATCTTAAGCGTTTTCATGGGACAATCTTGTGTGACAATTAAACCAACCTCCAGGTTTTGTGTCCTGTATCAAAATGAGAACATCTGTGCAATGGTGCCAGCAGGAGGACAAATTAGAGACTGGAAATACACAGAAACATATGTTTCAGTGAAAAAATGGGGGATATTCAGAAGGGGGCTGTGTCCAGGAGAAAGCAAGTGCTTCCTAGGTCAGAACCATTCCTTATCGTCCACATATCCATGCCACCAAAGCAGCATCACAACCTGACTGTCAGGGCTCTGCTTCTATGTTGTCACCTCACAAAAACGCTTTGCAGACATAACTAGAGGTCCCATGCCATCAAGTGCCTTTCATTCAGGCAAAAAATGGCAGGGCTGTTCATCCTGGGCCCCTGTGCATTCCTCCTGCCACTTCTCCTTAAAAGGCATCACCCACCTGGCCCGATTATGAACATGAACTCAGCAGCCCCACACTTACCCTTGCGTAGCAACTGCTGGATAGTGACAGATTTTCAGGGAATTGGTGGTTATCTGATACATAGTTGAGCAGCCACGTTCAAGGCTATAATTGATCCTTGCTCTCTTTTCTTTGTCACAAGCCCACCTGCTAACTGCAGCTCTTTCCATCAGGTTGTCCTCTAAAAAAACCAAGGGATTAATCTTGTGGTGTAGCTCAAATTACACAGGAGTTATTTGGCAGAATAATATCTGTGCACTGAGCTAAAGAACCAACCTGGGAGTAAAAAAATCAAACAAGGCTGTTCTCTTAATGTTTAAAACCTAGAGAGATGGTGTAACAGGCAACACAGAGGGCAGATTTGCATTTTTATTTTCATTCTGAAGGGGTTCTCTTGTGCTGTGACATGTGCTCCAGGCTAATGCTGCTTTACCTTAAACTGCTCCCCTCGGGTGAATTCTAACAGCTAACAGCTCTCATGTTATTCCAGCTGTAGGCAGAATGTGTGGCACTGTGCCTTTTATTTGAAAAAGAAAGTCACACTGGTGCAAATAAATGAGACTGGAATCACTGATACTATGGATTATTTGCAGCTTGGGAAGCACATGAGGTTGAAAAAATACCTCATTTATGGGCAGGTCACTATGGAGGTTAAGACCTGAAATGGAGTCATTAGCCATGTTCTATAGCTATGTTTGGTAATGTTTCTTAAATTATTCTTTCTACAGAGATAAAATCACTGCTTTATTTTCTCCCTTTTCTGGTTTTATGATCACAGAATACATTAACATATATTCATTTTTTTGCACTTTTATAGTTGCCTTCACGTTTGTGAACACAAATGAATTTAGCACAGAGGCACTTGGACACAGACAACATTTCACCAGCTGAAAGGTGAGGAAAAAGACCTGGGGGTAAATAACATGGAAGCAGAAAGTGGCTGGAGGCAGCTGAGAATGCCAAGGAAAATCCAACATGCTTCACAAAACTGCCACCTGGATCTGCTGGTCACCAGCACGTGACCCTGAACTCGGACATCAGCACAGGGGAAATTCCTTAGGGAAGAAAGGACCGTGGAAGCATGGCCTGGGAGCTGCAATTACTGCTTGACTGCCAGTTTTGCCAAAATCCAATGTCAGGACAACACAATGAAAGGGAAAACCCTCACTGGCCATGCTGCCACCTCCTGCCTCTGTCTCCCCATGTGCAGAATCCATCTTTTCTCTGAGTCTCTCTGAGCATCTCAGGGAATTTCATAAGGGGAACAAGCCTGCAATAACTGTGACCCATCCATGTCACAGGGATAGTGCTTTTAGAAGAAGAAAGTGCTTTTTTTTCTGACAGCCCTACCAACAAATTCACTGACAAAAGAGCTGTTTGTTGCACAGGATTTGCAAACATTAAAGCCGGACCTCAGCCATGATTACATGGGACACTGCTGCAGTTGATATCACCTCAGCTCATGGCAATTGGGAGGTAAATTAAACCTCTGTTTGCAGAAGGGGCTGTGCATTCATATGCCCCTATAAGCCAGGGCTATATCGATTTTCCAGCTGGGGTAATTTCCAGTTTAATGAATTACTACTAAAGTGAGAAGAAAGAAGGTTTCTCCCACTCATTGCAATCACACAGGAGCGCCGGGGCTCAGCTGGCCAGCCAAATCTGTGAGATGCTGTTAAACAGAGCAGATCTCCAGTTATACAGGGGACTTCTCCAGATTTTGATCATTATCGCAGGTCAGCTCTTCTCAGGACAAAGCAGAAGGGTGCATGGCCTGGAACCCCAGACTGAGCACCTTATCAAACCACCTCCAGTCCACCTCCATGCAAGAGCTCTGCAGAGAGCTCCTTGGAAGGGGCAGAGTGACTGGACAGGCCTTAGGCAGCAGAGCACCTCCATGGCATCAAAATCCACATGGCATTAATTCCTTAGCCATAATTTTTGAATTATTTGGGGTTTTATCTATGCCCCTGTTCTTCCCTTCCCCTCACCCCCCAAGCTTATGAAGTAATTTATGCGTGTGCAGAGAGATTGACATTTAATATGATGTTGGAAAAATGGAATTAAAAATTTCAGGAAGGAAAATCACCTGGAAAATTACATTTGATCTTTTAATTGAGATAGGGAGAAATGAAAAGATGTCAGGGGATGATATGGGGCTGACAGGGAAGTGGAGATAGAGGCACTTAAATGTCACATGAAGTTCTACAGATTTGTTTTACTTTGAAAAAGAAGAAAATACTGGAACATTCTTCAAGTTTTAGGTAATTTTCTGATAAATTTAATAGGTGGTTTGGCTTTATGGTTTTTTGCAGACAGTGCACCAGAACTGCAGATGAAATATGTTTCTGATCCATGTGTTGGGTTCCCCTGTTGTCATTGGAACATCTGTCAGATCACAGAACACATCTGCTCCCTGGGCAATGACAAATCTGCTCATAGCTGCTAGAAGATTGTTCTTGCTTAAAACATTCTCTCACCTTTGGTGAAGTATTCAGCTACATGCTGGGGAAGTTTAGAGAAATAATGTCTATAATTTTACTAAATCTGGTTTGTACTTTTCTACTTAAAATGCCCTTTTTTCACTAAAGTTGGAACATATGTGAAAAGTTTTGGATTTTCCTAAATGTAGCATTTCTTAAAAAAACCAAATATCCTTTTCTGACAAGTGGAGAATTTTGATTTTCTACTTTTTTTCCTTTCAAATTACGTCGCGTCTTTGTTTTATTCCTCCTTTTGTCCTTGTAAGCCCAGTAATATGCAGTTATTGGAAAGTCACAGATGACAGGGCTTGTCACCCTCTTTCTCTCTCTCAGATTTAGATGTCCAGTGAAAGCTAAGCTCAGCCTTTTGCCCCTTCCTAGAGAGCGTGGGATAAACTGCCAGCTGGGTCTCCCTCTGCCCTCTGTAAATTGAGCCCAGAAGATCAGCCTGGGTGAGTACCTGACTCTCAAATGGCTGAAATTGCATCAGATGATTTGCACCCTGAGTGACTGAAGAGAAATGAGACACGGGCAAACAGATGATTGCAAGAAAGCTGAAAAGAAAATGCAGATTATCACAAAATCTATGTGATGTTGAGTGACAAGTGAGGAACAAAGGGAATTGGAATGAAGAGTAAAAAGGAGAAAGATAAGGAAGAGAATTGCAAGTTCAAGTGCTTTGATAGATCAATATCAATAGCTTAAATTATTGATGTTTTTTGGTAAAAAATTAATGATTTCTCACAAGTCTACTTTCATCATTATAGGATTTGTTTCTAGTTTTTCCCAGTTTCTGATATGTGTTGCAAAGTAAATTAAACCCCTGCATCTACCAAAATAGATTCTGGCATTACTAACAGCTTCCTCTGTCTTTCTCTGCTTCTCCTTTCCAGCTTCAGCTGTTGTCATCTGCCTTCACACATGCTTTGTGCTGCTCCCTAGTTCCAGATGGCCAGAGAGAAGAAGTTAGACAGAGATCACAGTGCAGGCACTATGGAGCAGCCCCAGCAGCCTGGAGAAGAGACAATCCATTTTTCCCTTTCTGGGATCATCCTATTGTGTCTTTCCTGACTATGCAGGATGTGGTGTAGCTGATAGACTGGCCCTTATATGTGTGATTATATGGATAAGCCCGTCCAGCTGCTTATTCCTGCAGCATGGAGCGTGGCCCTGTGTGCTTCCATCTTCCCAGAGCTTCTCTCCAGAAGGATTTGCATTGCACACAATGCAAACCTTCCATTTCAACCATTCTGGCTGGTGACAGGATGGCCTCAGTGTTGTTTTCAGTTGCAATAAAAGGTAAAAAATATTCATGTTGGAGGGTCATCTCCTGGGGCCCAATGAAGACCTGCTCCCAAATACTACAGAGCACGGACACAGTAAATTTTTGTCATTTGGTACCCATGTCTCATCACTCTCACACCCAAGAATTTCTTCCCAATGTCTAATCTAAAGCTGCCCTCTGTTAATTTCAAGCCATTATCCCTTGTTCTATCACAACACACCCTGTAAAGAGTCCCTCTCCAGCCTTCTTGTAGCTCCCTTTAGGCACTGTAAGGCTGCTGTCATTGCAACCACTGCTTCTCTGGTTCCAATTCTTGGTTTTCCCAAGGCTGTAGTAGATTTTCAGGAAGTTTCATCATCTGAAAGGGTCACTGGATGAAAGGTTCAATTTGTAAATGCATATTCAAATCTGGAGGACTTAAGTGCAAAGCAGATCCCTAGACCTGTAAGTGAAATGTGAGCAGGATATACATGATTTCAGGCTGCAACAAAAAATCCAATCCCTGTCAGCATTATGACTTGCCATCCTTCATAGTACTATGAATTTGGAGGGTGAAAGAAAAATGGGGAACTTTGGAAGTTCTCTAGTAGCTATTACGGGAAGTGGTATAGCTGTATTCAAATAAATGTGTCCCACTTCCAACATTCTAATATATTTTGTCATTTTTCTGGAAGAGGTGAGAGAATATAATGGAAATTAGATTTCACTTTCCATTATTCATTTCTAGCAGTTCTAGTAATATCTGCAGAAAACCTGCTAATCCCAGCTACACACCCACAGGGACACTCATATTAGAAACACGTCTTAAAATATTTCAAGCCAACCCACAGGTTATATTAGCATTATGATACCTCCTACAGATGCTAAGATTGGGCACATTGGGGTAGTCCTTGGACAAGCATATGCTGAGAAATGGTGCTTGTGCCACACCACTGGCAGACCCAGTGCCCAGGAGAGTGTAAAGGTGGTCAAGGATTAAGAAGCAGTGCCCAAACTGGAGTCAGTCTCCCTAGAGTTGAAAATAAAATCCAGTCCTAAATGCACTTTTCCTTTGGCATACTGGGCTAAGTTGCCTACTCTCTTACATTCATAAATGCTTTACGTCAGTCAGCCATAAAGTGCTTTACCCATATCTTCTTCCCTTTGAAATGGATATAAACCCAAATACCAGTGGATCCCTGCAAAGGCTCTTTGGCCATTTCTGCTGGCTTTGTACGTTCTGATGTCCCGCTGAGATCAGCCATGACCAATTTGATTTGGTGCTAACACACAGCGTTGCCATGACTCTTCCTCTTGCAAACTCTTTTCTTCTTTTCCCAAAGTCAAATATGGAAAAGCTGTGACAGCAGTATGAGCAAAAGGATATTGGAAATAATCCTCTTCATTCAGCCTGCATGCAAGATTTAGTGGTGCAGTAGCATTGCAAGGATGATTTCCACGCATATGATAACACTGTGACACCCTATAATAAAACATATACCTTCTGTTTCATTTTATCCATTTAAGCCCTTTGAGCAACCAGCAGTTGTTGAGTTCCCCACTGCTGCTATTAATAGTCGGGGCAGACCACTCTGCCTACTTAGATTTATTACATTTTAACTAATCTTGATTGAAGTCTTCACATGTAAGGGCTCCAGGGCAGTCACTCACCAGGGTTACACACAACACACACGCACACACACACAGATTGCCTTGAAATTAGCTCATTGGATGTCACATAATAACCATTTAATGTGAAAAAAACAGGTCTTGGTTTCCCCTTTTTCATATGAAACCTGGACAAGTAAACAGAAGGATCCCTTCTTTCACCATGATGGATGTATTCTGGAATTTTACCCATGCAAAAATCCCTCTGAAGTCTGTGGGGAGATTTCCCGGAGCAGGGAAACTTGTGCAACTCCACAAGTTTTTCCTGCACTGGGTAGCCATGATTCAAAAGATATCACACACAGGGAAGCAGAGAAATTCTTCCCCATATTTTTTGCTGAATATTTTCTATGATTGATTTTATGTTGTGGGATTTGGTAATGACATGTGAAAACCTGCTCAGGGGAAAATTTGTGGTGCAGTTTCTCAGCTGCAAGATGAGATCAAACAAGCCCCATGTACATATTGCACAAGGATGATGAGAAGGGTGATGTTTTCCCCATGGAAAAGGGGGTTTGGAGGCTGCCATGTCCCTCTGTCCCTTCTTCCTCCCCCAGGACAGCACGAACAAGCTGAGTGCCTGGCTGAGAAAGGACTTCTGAAGACACACTGAACACTTTGCCTTAAATGCAGCTTTGCAGTTCCTGTAGACAAAATATTTTGCTGAATGTTCATGTTTCAGTTTCTGTTACTCTGTAAAAAGTCATTCATGCTCATTTTCTAGGTGATATATCAGTTTTAAATGTTTTTTGAGAAGCATCCAAAACCTTAAAGTAAAATAAAATAAAATAAAATAAAATAAAATAAAATACTCCCCATTCTGGGCAGGAACATCACCATTCTTAGATTCAAACCACCACTAGTGTTTCCAGGAACTGAATTTGATGGTGAACAAGTAACACTCCATCAATGCACCCTGACTGCTCACAGCCCTCTCTAGGTGGGCTAGGCAACCCTGGGAGCTCCTGCCCCAGGAGAATAGGCTGCCAGCCTTTAAAAACTCTCAAGATCCAGTTTATTTTGCCTGAAGGTGATTTTCTCTGGATGCCTGCTGCAGCTGGTGCTGGGGGCAGGCATAGATGCAGTGGCATCGTGGTTAGTGTTTAGTACATGCTCCTATTGCAAGAATAGGATAAATCTCTTGGGTTTTTAAAGACTGGCTTCAAAGTGCCTGCAGCTGGTGACCTGCAGCTCAGGCAGGGCAGTGTGTTTGTCCCAGCTGAGAATATGCAGTTGTCTGGGCAAGGTGCAGTGGGTATGGACTGAGAAATTGCACGGTGCAGGGAGGTCCAGCAGCAGGGCTGGATGCAGTCAGCTCCTGGAAAAGACACTGTACAGGAAATCTGATGGGTTCAGAATATGTGGAGCTTCCTGACCACACACAAACCTCCTCCACCTCTTGTGTACAGCAGGTCTGAGGCATGCAGGGTGCATTCAATGCATCCACCATGTGCTGCATGCACAGCCTGAAGGTGACCGAGGCTGGACCGTGGGATTTGGGGGCGCTGTCAGCACTCTGCAGGCTCCTGAGGAGTGCATGGGGACTGCAGAGACCTTCCCATGTGCTCCTGGAAGCTGTGACGAAACTTGCCTATTGCCAAAATTCTGCCTTTTGGGGAGGGGTGGCATGAGGCTGATTAGAAATTCTTTTCTTGAGAGTTCAGCAAAAATCTCAGGGGGAATGATGACCAGAGAGGGGATTGTTCCGTCTGAGGTTTGACAATGGGTTTTGGGTCAGACTCAAAGCCCTTTGGTTTGACTTTCAACCTATAAAGCCCTCCTAGTGTTTGGGCCTAGGACAGAGGGGACAACTTGTTTCCTCTTGCTTTCTGCCTCTGGCACACTGGGAAATTTTTTAGGTGTTGGGCACAGCCCTGGTCCTGCACTGCATGGTGGTGACATGCAGAGGCAACACTGGAGAGCTGAGTGATGCTCACAGGATTGGTGGGGCTGGACTGGATGGCCCCAAAGGTCTTCACACCCTGCCTTGGGTGGGATCTTCTGCTTTGAAGAACTGCTTTTACCCACAAGCTGAAGAATGATCATTCGTGCTGCTCTGATGTGGGAAACAGGTACAAATTTCACCCTTTTACTGATCTTTCTGTCCCTGGTTGTGCAACATGCCTCTGCCTGCCTGGTCAGAGAAGGAGCCTTTCATGTAGAGCTGGTAACTGGTGGGATTTGTTGCCAAGAACAAAGCCTAAGGGAGATGTGGGAGTCACTGTTAGGTGTGGAAAGGTGATGCGGACACTGCTTCAGTGCTTGCAGGGATGCTTTAAATAGGGCAAACCATGTGTTTCAGTGATGTCTGCTGGGAGTAGTACAGTGTGTTTGGTTTGTGACACTGGCACACAACACACATAGCTAAAGGGACCTCTGCATACCCACTTGAATCATAAAAACATCAGCTGCAGGGGATTTGCATCTAATGTCTTTCTTGGCACAAACAGGACCTCCCCACCCCAGCATCCAAATAATCCATCCCTTATCAGCTTCTGCCATAATATGTAATGCAGATCAGCATTCCCATCAGGGAAACCTGAGCACTTTTATAAGCAATTTCATAAAGAGGTGCTTCTCTGTGCCCACATAAAGCAGCATCTGGAGCAAGGGAGACAACACAGTGATGAATCCATCCATCCATTGGCAGCAATATATTTAGGAAATTTTATGTCTTTTTCTGTCTCACCTATTGCAAAACTCTGTATCTTATCAGTTGCTCTAAAAAGTGTCCAGATTTCCTTTGTAAATAATTTTTAACTCCAAGCCATCACTTTGTGACTGCTAATGACATTATTCACAAGATATTTTTACAGTTACCAGCAGCTTGATATATGTATATATTCCTGTGAAGAAAATAGTTGAGCAGCCAAGCAAAGCACAAAGATTACAATGTTGTTTTAAGACTATTGAGGCACAACAGGAATGGAAGAAAGTTTTGTTGGGAGAAAGAGAGAAATCTCAGTGGACATTTTGGAGCAAAGACCCGAGCTGTGGCTTCTGCTGTTTTCTGCCAGCTGGGAAACCCTCTCCTTTTCCCTGGGTGCAGATTTTCCTTAAACATTGTGACTGCAGTGTGTTTTCCCAGGTTTTGCACAGAAGGCAGGAGCCCATGGAGCAGTGCAGGGGAGGCAGCTGCTGCTGCTGCACCCCTTCCCCAGCTGATGGGGTGCCCTGGGATGGAGCACTTACCCCCAGCCCTGCCTGCAGGGACTTGCCAGCAGTGCTGAGCCCACAGGAAAACCAGACCTTGCCAGGGGTTGAGTGCAGCAAAAGCCCTCCCTGAAGTTCATTCCTGGGCTGACCTCAGCATGAAGTTGGGCCATAGCAAGGAAATGTGTGTGGGAGAGGAGGCAGGGAAGGGAAGCATAGCTGTGAGGAAGGGGAGAGCTGGGATGGAATATCCATATCATCAAAAGCCTGGAGGAAAAGCTCCAGGGGTAAGCAGTGGGTGCTGGGGCAGGACTGAATACTCCAAATGCTGGGGGAAGGCTTTTGCAATCCAGGAGAAAGAGCAATCAAGACCTGGCAGAAGTGTTTGTTCAAGCTGTACTTTGATGCTGCTGTGGCCAAAGTACATTGAAAAGAAAAACCCTGTTTAAAAGAAAATAAAGGGCTTAACAGAGCATATCAATTATATAATGACAATACTTATAAAACCATCTGCTGGTCTCCAAATCCTCACTTAGTCATGAGCAATTGCTTGGTGCATTTTACTTTCTAAAGTGAAAGAAGTTCCCTGCAGAAAGCAAACTCAGAGCTGCTTGTTGGGCAAAGCTTCTGTGAAGTGAAGCAATATCCCAGTTGCTGAAACCCCTGCTGTAAGCCAGCACATCAAGGAAAAAGAGCATTTCACTCAGCTTTTCCTCCTGGGAAACATTTTGGAGGAAGCCTTCACCATGAAGCCAGAGTGTGCCCCCAGCTCTGGCCCACTCTTTTTAAACGTCACCCCAGGCTTTGCAGCGAGCTTGGGTAGGCTCAGCCAAGCCTGGCATGAGAGGAATTCCTTAAAAATGATCTGCATGCTCCCCCTGAGCCTCCTCATGCTTGTGCTCCCCCCGCCCTGAGGAGGCAGGAGGACTTTGTGAGGCTGCCGTGGTCCAGACAGAGTCGAAGCAGCCCCACGGGGGTGATTGATGGGCACTGTGGTGGTGAGAGCACTGAAAATAATCCCAACACATGTTTCCCAGCACCTGGCAGCCAACCAGAAGACAGCACTAGCATTTCCTAAATACTAGAAAAATGACTGTCACTGCAGATGCCTGGCTAAATATAACCTGGGTGATGTGGCAGCCTGTGAAAGGCTGGAGAGGGGCAGCTACCCAGGACATGGTACAGCTCTGGTCCCATCTGAGCCCTGGCTGCCATCCTTGCACTGCAAGATCTCCAGCACTGCTCATGGAACAGGCTTTGAAGCCACAGACCTGATGGGGAAGTGTCACTCAAGGCACAGGTGCCAATAAGATATTGGAAATTAGAAATACAGAGCTCTCTGAGCAAAGCAGGCTCTTGCTGTCCATGGGTGGGAGAGATGATTTAGGATGTCTCTCCATGTTTTGGTCTCTCTTGGAGGGGTTTTTCCTCCTGTGAGGCCAGGCACTTGGGACCATGGGGTCCTGCATGGTGCCTGCATAGGACCCAGGCAAGGCTCTACATGCAGCACCCAGCTGAGAGCTGGGCAGCGTGCACACCTAAAATTTCCTGGCTCTAGTGAGTATTTTCACAGAGCAAAGTGCTACCCAGTGGCGAAACACAGTGTTTAATTTTTATAGGAAGTGGGGATTATCCTCCTCAGCCCCTCTCCCCTTTGCCCCCTGGTCTCACCACAAGGATTAATTTTCCAGCAGAGTCCAGTGGTTCCTCGGGTGACTGCCAAGCATCAGTGCTGGGAGCTGCTCTGTATTGTGTTACAGGACAAGCCAAGGGGTGGTGCTGCCAGTGTTTGCTTCAGCAGCTTGCTGGGCCACCAGAAGCATCCAAACACGTGGTTCTGACTCTGATACCTGGGTCTCATTTTCCCAAGCTGGCTTTTGTAGGAGGGAGTAGAGTTGAGGGGACTTCTTGGGTCATTTGTGAAATCTAAGCTCTGGGACAAGCCCTGGTCAAGGTGTTTCATGCTTCTGAGACTCAGAAGTATCACTTTAACAGCCAAAATGTTAAATAACATGCCTAGGTTTGTGCTTCTATTGCAGAAGAGTTTGTTTGCAGAAGTTTCGTTTGCTCTCCAGCCTGCTGTCATCCCCCAGCAAGATGTGTCAGCCCTGGGCTGCTCAGCTGCAGACACAGCCCTGAGGAGCTGTGTCATGAGCCCTACCAGTGAGAGCAGAAATCAGGATTTTAAATGAATGGTATTTTTCTCTACTGCTTACTCCCTCCATGGGACTCGGGAGTGACAAGAAAGGTGGTGGAGGGGAGCTCCAGTCTGGGAGCACAGAAAGCCCCAGTAAGGAGGAGTTTCTAGCCAAGAGGTGAAAGGCTGGGTGAGGCTGCAGGGCAAGGTGGTCACTGCAAAATGCCCAATCTGCCTTCATCTACCTCACAGGAGCAATGAGGCACTGAAAACCTCCTGACCCTGCTTTCACCTGACTTACTCAGGGTCTCCCAACAGCACCAGGGTTGTTCTCCTCTTACCTGTGCTTGATAAAGCTCATGTCATGACACCCTTCTAGAGATGTGCTGGCAGTGTTCTAACATGTGGAAAATGCCACAAACAAGGAAAAAAAGTCTAAAAGTGTTTTCCTGGTTTTGTACTCTAGGAAATTATGGAAATGTCTTTTGTCTTCAGTTTAATTTCAGCAATGCAAAAGGAACATCTCAGTGGGAGATTTGCTTTTCTGGATTTGGCCTTGTCACAGAATCACAGAATCTGGGCTGTGTGAAGCTGCAAGTCACCTTTTCACAGCTCTCATTAATGAGCAGAACTAAAGAGAAGAAAAAAAAGAAGCAGAATACAATGAAAATGTAAACTCTGAGCTATGTCCTTTCTATATGTTTGTAGAGTGCCTGCTACAGCAAGCTCAGGGATCCTGAAAACTTTATCATCAGACAGTTAACAAAGGAAGGGAACTGCAGAAATCCATCTCAAATCCATCACCTAATATACTGGCAGAGGGTAATTTTGGATATCGTTATCTGAAGTTGCCATCTTTTAGATGCAGCTCCCCATATGCTGTTCCGTCCACTCTTTGGAAATTCTCACTAGTCCCTTCTTTTAAATGATTCAGTCTTCAGCCCATAGAGATGAACAATTAATTTCCAACCCAAGGGGCACAGGGTTTGAGACTTGCAGGTGTTCTCTCTAATAGGAGCTGTCATAGGAACGGTTCCTACAGCAGAGTAGGTAAACAAACGGATATAGAACACAGTCCTCCAAAGGACAGCTGGTGAGAAAAGCTGTAAGGGCAGAAGTGTCATTTAAACAAAAATAGCTAATTTGGGATCTCCTGTACAGGATCCTTATGAGTTACCAGTGTTTGACCATATTTGAGCATATGGTGATGGCTGATCCATTTTTGTCTCTAGCATTATCTGTACAACCCAGAATGCAGCGTGTGAATTTTTTGATGCAATGAAATGGGCAAAAGCAATCTCAATAGAGGGATGTGCAACTTCATAAGCACCTCCTGAACTTTTGGGATTTCCTTTTTTGCCATGTGCTTCCCTCCAGCCTGGCTGTCTGTGCCCACCTGTTGCTTCTGCTCTTATGTTTCGATTGTAAGTGCTTTGGGATGGGAAGAGTCATCTTCATGTGGGGCACTTGTGCAGGGTCTTAAATACTGACCTTATGTGTAATGGTCTCCTACAGCACTATGGGAAGATTTAGGAGCTTTCTGGATTGATAAACCTGAAAAGGTCTGTCTGTAGGTATGTAGGGAGTTCTGTGCAGACTGCCTGGTGTGGCATTTTGTGACTCCTGGAAGAGGGGAAGCCTTGGGGTGTGACCAGCAGGCACAGAGCTGGATGTGGGGGCTGCTGAGCCTGGGGGAAGGGACACATCCTGTCCACAGTGCCATCTCCTGCCTGTCCCAGGGCTCAGCTGTGTGTCCATCCCTGGAGCTTGGTGTGGTGCTCCTGGGCAGGGTCTCACAGCATGGGGCAGCAAGGGGCTGTGGTGTATGGAGTCAGCAGCTCCTGATCCAGAGGGGAGAGTAGGGCTTTTGGGAGTGAAGAACTCAGCTGACGTGTGAGTGATGGAATTCTGTCCTCTTCTCAACATTCCATAGGGTAAATCACCCTCTCAGGGCCTTCCTCCCACACTCATGTTTGTCCTGCCATCCTCCACCTCATCTCCTGCCAGTCTGTGTCCTACAGAGCTATTTGTGTTTCACATCCCTGTTTATGGCACGTGGTGGAGTTGGACTAGATCCTTTCAGGTCCTTTTCAACTCAGGAGACTCTATGGAGCAGTGAGCACAGAAATGGGCTCCTCAGCCCACCTTTCTGTTTCCTCCCTGCCTCCTGCACAGCTGTCCTGCAGGCAATGGGAACAAAAGTCTCCTGGCACATCAGCTGATCTGGGACTTTATCACTGCAAATCACATATCCTATAAGAAGATTTCCCAGGATTCCCCCTCCCTCACTTCAGTATGCTTTAAGGATGCTCTCAGGTGGTTTTGGTGAGCAACCCTCCATGCCTGAGACTCACAGCTCTGGGTCCCTCTGCTTCAGCTGCCCTCCAGTGGGTTGCTGTTCCCAGGAGGCATTAGAGGGCATGAAGCAAAATCAGCTGACAAAAAGCTCCCTTTATCTTCATACTCATCCTCTTTATGAATGCCCATTCTGTGTCTTCCCTTGCATTCAGGTTTTAGCAACGTTAACAGGAACCTCAGGAGCCATTAGGGTTTTAATATTCATCCACTTTCCTAATTGTTTGCTTCCCAGTGGCTTCTCTTCCTGCCAGGAGATGGAAATGTTCCTTGCCTGGAGCCAGATTCCTCCAGCTCCCTGACTAATTTCCCTACAAATTTTGCAGCCAAAGCAGTTGGCTGGTAGACCTGTTCAACACTTTAATTGTACCTAGGGTGAAATTCATCTCCCTAGCTCCAGGTGCCTCCATCTATCTGGTTACCATCTAACCTGCTGTTGTCTTTTTAGAATCAATGGCTTCAAGAAGGAACTATCTCATGCTGAAATAGGTGCCCAGAATAATTACAGCCACTCTTTAGTCTGTGTTACATGGCTGTGGAGGGAGCTCTGATAAGACAGCAGTGGTGTAAACATTTAAAATGCTGTGAGGTGAATCCTACTCTCATGTCACAATCAAAAACACTCTCATGTTCTCTGGTAATTAAAACTGCTTAAAAAGAACGTAAGGAATTATAGAAAATCCCCAGCTGCATGGAGAAAAGTCATCAAAGGACCTGTCTTCTTTCTCGTTGCCCTGATTGAAGAGTTCTTATTTCCTCCTAATTCCAAACATCCTCTTGAACCTCCCAGTTCCACTGGCAGCCCCAACAAATTTATGGAGTTTCTGTACCCATTTTATGGGGGTATGCACACAGATTGTTATCTTATCTGTAATGAAGTGTGCCTTTCTCTAGCAGAACTGCAGTTTTGGATGCCTTAAACAGGAGCTTTTGAGGTCTGTAGCCATGAATTTGGAGCAGGCTGATGAGCTGTACCTGTGCTTTGCACACCCATGTCTACGCCAGGACAAACACAGGCAAAAAGGGCACCAAAGAATCTCAGAGTGCTTTGGGTTGAAAGGAACCTTAAAGTTCATCCAGCTCCAACACCTTCAGTGGGCAGGGACACCTTCCACCAGACCAGATTGCTCAAAACCCCATCCATCCTGGCCTTGAGCACTTCCATGGATGGGGCAGCCACAGCTGCTCTGGGCAACCTGTGCCAGAGCCTCACTGCCCTCACAGGGAAGAATTTCTTTATAATATTGAATGTAAACCTGCCCTCTGTCAGCTTAAGGCCATTCCCCCTCACCCCTCTTTTCCTACTACTCCATATCCAAGTTTCTCCTGAAAGCCTCCAGGTGGGGAGGAGAGAAAATTTCACTTCAGTCGTGAATCCTGCATATTCAGTCTTAGTGTCCATAAAACTTTGTGGAGTCTTTAACTTAGTGGGACTTTGGCACATGTTAAAAGTCAGCCACTTAGTGAACCTCCCTCCTGAGTGAGACACTAAACACCAGGGCCCTTTGAATGGAGCATTAGTGTTTATTTTAGGTCTTCAGGTTATGCTCCTGCTATATGGCTGTCCAATGGACTGGAGACTGTGAGTCTGCAGATGCACGTGTGCACAGACACACAGCTGGACCCCAAACTATCAATTACAGCACCAAAAAAGAAAGTTTGATATCTGCTAAGATGCCCAGCTGGAGAGGGGAAAAAAATAAAAGAAAAAAAAATGGGGAAAAAAAGAAAAAAGAAAAAGAAAAAGAAAAAGAAAAAGAAAAAGAAAAAGAAAAAGAAAAAGAAAAAGAAAAAGAAAAAGAAAAAGAAAAAGAAAAAGAAAAGAAAAAAAATTTTTTTAAAAAAAGGAAGCACAGAAATGGCAAGAGAACGGCCCAGAAGTAATAAGTGAAGTTTTTAAGCTAAGTTTGAAGACTAGCTGCAACTTGCCACACAGGAAAAAACAGAAGACAAAAGCACCATTATGCTTTCTTAAAAATGTAAGAGTACAGCGCACACATTCCCTGACAAGGTCATTAAACATGGGTTCAGAGACCCACAGCAGCATATGCCTGGTACAATGGGTGTTTACTCTCTGACTGAGCGAGGTGCTGGTATGCATAGGGGTTACTGTCACCTGAAGAATATAGTTTTTGGCCCCATGTGGATCATAACTGCTTGGTTTGGTTAGTGCACAGAAATGCAGCTAAACCCTCCCCTTCAGATATCTAATTTGTTTGGAATGACAGGCATGTCCTGACTAAAAATTAATTCTGCCAGGTGATATAACTTGTTTGAATTCGCAGGAATTTGCCATTTGGAAAAAGGAAAAAGGAAAGACATTTAATTAGGGATGGAGCTAAAGCAGCTAATTTGATCTTTCTATGGAAAAAAAAAAAAAACCCAACTAAATTACAGGTTAAATATGAAGACTGTGTGCTCTGGGTGAAGCATGCTCCCTCCTTGAAGGTATGCTTTGATGAGGCTTCTCCAGCTAAGAAACACAGCACACATTTCTGTGAAGCAACAACTTTATCTTGCTGTTTGTTGTCTTCCTGCCTCTGACTCTGAGCACATGGCCCAGCCATGCCAGGTGTTTATCCAGGGGGCTTCACTCTGGCATTGGGTTCTTTGTGGCATGTGGCACAGCACCCACAAGGAGGGGAAAGGCAAAGCTGGCTGCCGTGGCAAGAGGAGCCCACCTGCCTCTCCAGAGCTTCCCACCCCATGCACTGCCTCAGCTCAGCCTGGCCCCTCGCCTTCCCAGGGGAAGGAGACTCCCTCTCCCCTTCCTTTTCTCTGGAGCTGGGCAATCCCTTTTACCCACAGTGTTTTATCACCCCAAACCCCTGTGGCTCCTGTGACAGAAACAGTGCGGTGGGGAGTTAGAGGCAGGTGGGCATGATGCCACCATGGTCAGGGCTGGCCCAAGCTTGGCCATGAGACCACTGCCCACAGCTTTTCTGTGCCCTGGAGAGCCCAAGGACAGCTTTGAAGGAGCATCTGTGTTTGCCACATCCTCAAGGATATCTCTGCCCCTGCCCAGGCGCAGAATGAGCCTTGCAGATTGGTTTGACCTCCTGCCCACAAAAACCCAGGAAAATTTCCTGTTGACTTCTAGCACTGCAGATCATTAATAACACCAAGGACATATACCAGCAGCAGTGGCTTTTGGGCTTCCTCCTTCTCAGGGAGGTGTAGGACTCCATTGCTCCTTCTGCCTCCCCTGGGACACCCGGTCCAGGAGCATGATTCAAGAGAGCTTTGTCACCCGCCACATCAGAGTGCTTCAAACGCAGATGGCTTCAGACTCACTTCCCCTGGCCATGAGAAGATGGTCTAGACCACTAAAACCACATTTTCTGGAAGCAGGTTCTCAGATGGAGTCACTTCCTGACAGGGCTCTTTGTCTTTTATCAGGAGGAGCGAAATCAGAAAAAAAGCTAATTATTTACTGGAGGGAGATTTTTTGTTTAAATCTTTTCCCTTTTGTTGTTAGTGTCCTTCCAGTTTATTACTCATCTGTGGCTTTTTTACAAGTTATCTTTCAGGTGAGGCGCAGTGAAGTGGTGTTACATTCCATACATGTAGGGGCTTAGCTGCAGTTTCATTGTGTATTCAACCCTGTAATTAAGACTCAGATGGAAGACTTTATGCCTCTAAAGCAAAGAAAATCTAGGTTTCTTGGCAAAACATTTGGCTGAGTACATAGAGAGCACCTTAAGTACTTAAATGGTCTCTACGTGAGGAAACCTGATGCCAGAAATGATGTACCTTAAAGGCAAGCTGTTGGGAAAAGGCAAACAAACCAGCGCTAAAACGCTTGATGTCTCAAGGTACATTCTTCCTGAGTATTATTTTTTTCTTGGAAGATGCTCTGTGAGAGGAATTGTATTCTCAAAAATGACTTGTTGCTGGCACCAGGATGATGTGAGCCACATAAGGTGGGGGAGTCAGCAAAAAGCACCCAGCTGGTTCTCAATAAATTATGAGGGACTCAACCACCGCCTCCAAGCAAATCAATGCAGGGCTGCTGTAGAGTGCCAACAGCAGGAACACTCCGTGGGAGGAAGCCAGCATCTTCCTTAGGGCATGTCCACCCATGGCTGCAGTGCCTGGTCCCTTCAAGGGGAAGGAGGAGGGCCATGGGACTGCAGGATGAGCTGCATGGCAGGGTGGGTGTTTCAGCCAGTGTGGGGCATTGGCACAGGAGGGCTTTACCCGGAGAAAACCCCCACAGGGAAAAGGGGAAGTGTGTCTCCTTCAGCCCAGAGCTCTGTATGGGACAGCCATGGGCTGTGCTCCTGCCTGGGGATGGGCTGGGGCAGTCACAGGGCGGAGGAGATGCTCTGTATACAGTGGTGTTTTCCACCGGGGCGTGCACTCATCATCTTCCCCTGCCTCTCCTCTCTGCGTGCCACCCTGCAGCCTTCCTGCATCCCCCAGGGCCTGCTGATGGGCAAACCACTGCTGGAAGAAAGGCTTTGGAGATGGGGGTCAGCAGAGCAGCCCTATGACCCACCTCTCCAATTAACCTGCTCTTTTATTTGTTGTCTCCTGCTGGAAGGCAGTGCCTCACTTCCAGAGAAGCTGGAATTGTTAGGTGGAAAAAAGGACACAGCCATTAGACTCAGGAGTATCACCCCCCTTGTGCTTTGACTCCTGGGTAGAGGGGCTCACAGCCTTAGAAGCCACCACTGGCATAATAAAAGGTGGCAAGAATATGAATGTTAACAGTAATGGTGTCTGTTCACACAGATTTTCCAGCAGTTGGTCTCAAAATACTACAAAAAGGGATCAATAACTTTTTTTTTAATAGATGGAGAAACAGTGGCACAGAGCAGTGACCTTGTCACTGTCATCCAGCTGGCTGCCAGAGAGCCAGAAGCAGAATTAAATTCTTAGCCCATGCTTTCCGCAGCCTAAAACCAACTCAGCTTTGCCAATTTGACTTTTCACAGTGCCATTCTAAAACTTGGCAGAGAAAGGTCCCTGTATCCTCCACTCACCTCCCCTGTGTTTGGAGCCTATAAAATGCTAAATGAAACAGCAAAACTAGAGCAATAAAGATTTCTATCAATGGGGACCTCCCACTGAACAAGGAATGTATTTAGTTTGACCTTCACAAGTAAGCATTTTGTCAAAAGTCTGCCTGAGTTTTTTAGGGGTATCTGTGCTTTCAAGGAGATGGTCTGTGTATCAGATAAGCCAGAATTTTTTGGGATGTGCAAATTACAACAGCTTTTTTTTTTTTTCTTTTTTTTTTTTCTTTTTTTTTATTAGGCATCAGAGTAAATAAGTATAAGCCCTACATGGAGCATCTTGTTGGGGCACACAATGTATATGCTCCAGGGCGCAAATATTTTACACACCCACCCCTTTGATTTTTTTTTTAATGGAATATGCAAATCGTGCATGTTTCAGCTGGGATTGTCTCTCTTTGATCTGACTGTTCTCCATCCTGGAAATTCTGCAGCAGGGATAAACTGAACTGAGCTGTGCAGCTACAGGGAATTTCACTCTGTACTTTCTCCATGCCTGTTGGGAGCAGCAAACTCACTACAGAGACCTTGGAGGGTGGCAAGAGGTTTGAAATAAAGTCTCTGCAAAGGAAAGGCCAGAGAACACTGCTCCAGGCCATTGCAAAGGATGAGCCAAAGGGCTTGGGTAACATCCATGTGAGGATTCACCAACAAATGGAACAGTCACATGACAAAAAGCCATGATTTCCTTTGATTGCAATACCTGTTGGCAGCATGAGGAGGTAGAGGCACTGACAGCAGGTCACGATGTGTGGAGAGCAGCATTTGACTCTCCTGCCCAAGCCAAGACCTACACCAGTCAAATCCCTGTCAGCACCTGCTCTTAGTGCTGTTATAAGTGTGTTATGTTTATGGCTCAGTTTGCTGCCTTTGCCCAACACAATTGGCCCTACAGGGTCTTAAAAATAATGCAGGTTGTGAACCATCCCATGACAGCACCTTCAGGTGTCCTGCTAAACAGGGCAGGAGCTGCTCCATCCGCAAGTGAGTCACAGGAAAATGGTTTTAGGTAGCACAGCAAGGGGAAAGGCTGGGGTGAGAGCCACCTGCATGCAGCCAGGAGAGCAGGCAGGGCTGCAGAGGAGAGGTCAGCTGGAGCAAGGAACAGTGCCTTGGCTACGCTGCCAAAACAGCTCCCGCCAGGGCTTGAATTACCGCCTTTGTGCAAACACCGCGCGGCCACCGCCACCAGCTCCCGCCGCTGATGGAGCAGATAGGGCTGAAAGGAAAACAGAACACACAGAGAAAGCAACATATGGTGATATGGGTGGGTTTGCTGGGTGAAACCTGCTCCTGCTCCCGCTGCAGCCAGGGGAAGTTTTGCCTCTGACCATAGCGACAGCAAAGGTGGAGCTCAGGGCACTGGACTGGGCTGGACTGGGCTGGGCTGGACTGGAGGGGTGTTTTGTCACACAGAGAAATGTGTGATGAAGGGGCATATCCATGGCCAGGATGACCATCCAGCTGTATTCCGGGCTGTGCTGCAGTGAAGCAAGCAGGAATTTAGAAGTTTTCAGAGATAACCATTTGAGTTGTCGGCAGAGAAATCTAGTTATACTGGGGAAACGAGGGAGGGAGGGGAGGAGGAAGGGAAGGAGGGAGGATGCCCTTACTGAATTTGGAAAGCATTCCTGTTTATTTCTGCTTGCCTGTGGGGGAGAGGGAAGCTCAATGAATCATCCCAGCCACATAAAGAACACAACTAAGATTTTACCTGAGCGAGAAGAAAGCTTTTTCATGGCTCATAAAGGCTTATTGATTTGTCCTTTTCTATTTATGTTCCTCTGCATTTCCGGGAGCACAAGTGGAAAGAAAACATCCCTAAAAAAACTCACAACACTATTATCAGAGGTCTGACCCTCAGCCCCTTGACAGAGATGTAGCCCCTTGCCTGCAGCAATGGGTTTGGTCCATCCTCTGCTGACAAAAACAAACCTCTGCTTGCCTGTGGGGGAGAGGGAAGCTCAATGAATCATCCCAGCCACATAAAGAACACAACTAAGATTTTACCTGAGCGAGAAGAAAGCTTTTTCATGGCTCATAAAGGCTTATTGATTTGTCCTTTTCTATTTATGTTCCTCTGCATTTCCGGGAGCACAAGTGGAAAGAAAACATCCCTAAAAAAACTCACAACACTATTATCAGAGGTCTGACCCTCAGCCCCTTGACAGAGATGTAGCCCCTTGCCTGCAGCAATGGGTTTGGTCCATCCTCTGCTGACAAAAAAAAAAACAAGCCCTGTCATGTGGAGGCCCTGGTCTGTGGAACCCTGCAGCAGTGCCCTGTGCTCCCCACTGTCTCTCCCCTGCACACATTTGCCTTTCAGGCAAGTGCAGGACACTGCCAGGGGTCAGCTGGGGGGTAGCCAAGAGTTTGGCCTGCAGTGTCTTGGGGCTTATCAATGGGCTGTTGTTCAGCTTGGGATTCCTGAGCTCCTTAGTCACATCTTTGCAGGTAACTATAAATCACCTTCTGCAGAACCTGGGGTTTTGCAATACTTGGCCCTCTGCAATTTTGCCTCTTCTGCAAATAATGAGAGAGGATATTTTTGCTCTGCTTCAGACAGGCCTTCCAGTTGCAGGCTCTGGGTTCACAAAAAATTGATTGGGCTGATTCTGCTTCCTTGCTGAAGTTGTTAAATGTCATTAAAAGCAGCTAGAAATACATTAAGTTTCTCTATGCTCTTGTTTTTCCATATAAGGAATAGTTGCCAGTGGGCTGGAAAATTGGCAAAAACATCCATAAAAACATCACTAAACAGGCTCAGGGAAAGACTGGGATGAGATTGCATACCTGCCCAAAAGTATATGTCTGGTCCAGGCCTTTCCCCTCAGGTGGGCTCAGTGGTTGCTGCTCGAAGCCCTCCTGAAGCCCCCAGTGCTGTGACACTGATCAGTGCTGCAGAAACAGGTGACTTTTGGGGTCTCCCTTTTGCCCCACATCAGATCCCATCCACCTCTACGGGTGATGGAGTCCCAGAGGGCAAACCCTGCATCCACACCCTTCCTCTGTCCTTCACACTGTGCAGTTTCACAGGGCAGCAGCTTGGCTGGGAGCACGGCTGCACAGCTAAATGTATGTCCCAGGCAGTTTCAGCAGATGGTTTAGGAGTGCTGTGGCCATGGTAGGGCTCTGCCAGGGATAGGGGCCCTGCCACCATTCCCACGTGTGCTTTGGGACCAAGGGAATGTGCTGACCAACCACAGTGTCCAGCAGCCTTGGGCGACAGCAGTGCCACCCCATGTCTGTGGGGTTTGGCTCTGGGGCAGCTCATCCAATGGCAAAGTATTCCCATTCCCTCTGCACTGAGCAAATTAGGACAGAAACAAGTGTATTGCAGGCTTTAACATTTACTGCCTCATTTTTCACACAGGCTCCTTCCCTGTCTACAAATTGGCTAAAACCATGGAAAAACCCCACGCTACTGCAGCAAACCATCAGCATGGCTGTCATGTCTCTGTGCCTGCTCTGCCCTGCCCATGGGAGCAGCTGCCGCATCGGCTGCCGAGGCTGCTCAGGGCTGCATTTATTTTTAAATTTATTTTTTATTACGGGGGATAGTTTTGACTTTTCCACTTTTCAGGTTCACTCACCCTCTCGTCAGTGTCTCTCCCTCTCTGAGCTCACTTAATAATGCATGACAAGGGCTCGCTCTGCCCCAGCAGCAATAATGCAGCGCGTCCCCGCTCCGTGCGGGGTCAGGTTTCTGCCGCTCGGGAATTCGACAGATGGAAACGCTGGGATTCTTTCCATGGCCCTCCTGCCTCCCAGGCCCCCAGGATAGCAGAAGATTATCGAGGGCATATCCCAGCACAGTCACAGGCATGGGAGAAGGAGGACCCATGGCGAGGGCGGTGGGGAGGAAGAGGGGGTATGAGTCATTATTTTAATGAAACTGGTGAAGATGAGAACCTTTCCTATGCCTGGGAAGGCAGTGCACTCATAATCATATTGCTAATTAAATCAGTTTGGCTTCCATAAACTGATTTTCTTTCACTCTCATGACTCAACTAATTAAAAAACTCAGACACAAGGCCCCCTCACCTCCATCCCCAAAATGATGCTGGTGTTTCCTTTCCTTTGTTTTTCCTTCATCACATCAGAAGCAGTCCTCCATTCCAAGGGAGTGTGAAGATGATGTCCAATGCCTCACCCAGCAGGGCTGAGGCCATTATTAGAAGCTCTAGTGCTTCTGCAGAGCGCTGTGCTGCTACCCCTGAGTCACTGCTGCTTTTACATATCCACTTCTAGAGATGCAGGGACTGGTCCATATGCTAAGGTTCTTCCCCTGTCTATGCAGGGGATGCTGCTTTCACATCAGCCATTTTTGTGCCAGCTGCCCCACAGGTGCCAGCCTGATGCAATAGAGGAGGAAAAGGAATTTCAGAAGCTGGTCTGTGGTAGAGCAATGTGCACCTTATTTCCCTAATCTGTGTTGACTGTGAGTGCTGGGATCTTCAGGTGATAGAAGACAGGACAGAAAAAGGTGGATTAGGAAAAGCAGAAATGAACAAGAGGTCACTGAAAAGAGGAGCAACCGGGAGGATGTCACAGCCAAAGCTAAAAAAGATCAAAAATGACAGCTCATTTGAACAGCTTTGTCATACTAAAACAAAGCGGTAATGGTAATTTTCTGTGTCATATGTCTTTGTTTCTTTACACTGAGAAGTATGGATGGGAGCAGCAGCATGCACAGAGCAGGGATACTGGGATTTAAGGATAAAGTGTCAGCACGTGCTTGAGTATGCTCAGGTGAGGCCATCTTGAAACATGGGTTGAAACCACACTCATCCTTCAGCCTTGAGGCTAATTCCCATCACCTCTCACTTTCAGTGACATTGGGGCATGATGGTGTCTGACTTCAGCCCCAATCCCTTCTATATGTGGAGAGACCTGGGCTTCTTTATCCCCAGAAGTCTTTCCTTCCAAAAAACTAAAATCCCGGCTACCTTCCAGATTTCATCCCAGATTAAATAGCTGCTTGTTTCAGCAAGAGTCATCTGCACAGTAACAAAAATATTCATCTTCATTTTAGAGCAGGAAATATTGCAAAAGCCAAAGCTGGTTATACTTTATGGTTATGTCAGCTGGCTGAAGCAGTCTCACAAAAATAACGTTGCTGTCAGAAATGATTGCTGGGATATGGACACAACACTGGATCAGAGTGTGGCGTTTTGGGGACCATTCCACTGCTTCTGCAGCTGCTTTCAGTGGAGAAAGGGCTGAACAGGAACCCATTACTCGATGCCATGCAGTGCCAGTGCCTACCTGGGATGCCCAGTTATGGCTGAGTGAGCACAAGGACAGAGGGTTGCTGCCTAGGCTGAGTGCATTCCCTCAGCCTTCTGCAGCTGCAGCTCACATTTTACCACCTAATTCTGCCCCACACAGCAACAAAGCTGCTGAACATGGGACTTAGACACATCCATAGTGTGAATTCATTCACTTTTGTCTTGGCCAGGACACGCACAATGCTCTGGCAGCTGTGGGAGCTGAGCAGGCAGGAGCAGGAGCAGTGATGCTGTGGACACTGGTGTAGCCCTGGGGCTCCATGGCCAGCAAAGCTGGGAGGGGATGGACGATATGTGCTGAACTTTTGCATCCTCAGGTCCCAGTCAGTGCAGGGTGGCAGGGAGGATGTGGTGTGGCACAGCAGAGCTGTTTCAGTGCCTATGGCTGGAGAGGGACAGCTGGCTGCTGGCAGGGACATCACCACAGGCACAGTGACCCTCCCCTCAGCTCTGGGAACGAGAGGCAGAGTGTAACATGGAACATCAGGCAGCCATGTCATTTGACTTTATCCCTTTATGAGGCCACTCTGTGGTCTCTGTCAATCCTGGATGACAAGATATGTAGATGGAAGCCAGCATTTGCTCCGTGTCTCAGTTTGCCTGCTCCAGCCAGGCTTAAAGTGCCTTGAGAACAGGGACAGAGACAGGTCCTGCACCAAAATATGTCACTGCTGGCTGACGCAATCCAGGCGAGAGACAAGGGGACTTAAGACAGCTCATGAAAAATATGCCATGAGACTCTCCTTTAAACCTTGCCTTCAGGCTTTTGGACTTAAAAATAACACACACACCGTTGGCCGTTTATGTTTAGCTCACTGGGGGCTTTCTTTCCTGCAGGAATGCAAGGATTAGATGGTCTCCCCTGCTTGTGCAGTGACTCCAGCAGCGTCCCGTGAAGTGATCATGTTCTTCTCTCCTAAAGCCCGGGCTGGATTGGCAGCAGCGGTGCCACAGCAGATGCATGAATGAGATTCCAGCGCTCCCAGTCCCGTCCCGGCAGGAAGGAGGGCTCTGCTGTGCAGGCCAGGCTCCGGGCCGGGCTGGAGCAGGGCCTGCGAGCCACAGGAAGGCTCCAAGAGGAATGTGGGTGACAATGTGGCCCAAGAGGAATGTGGGTGACATTCAGGCCTGTGTTGTAGGCAACAACCCCTCCTGATTGCAATGCCCTGGTGTCTGAGGGTCAGAGCCAGCTGCCCGGCTGAAATCAGGAGGAGTGTCCAGCAGGTTTCAGTGCATTAAAGTGGGAATGACGCAGGAAGTGGCTGTGGAGTTTTGTCGATAAAGGAAGTGTTAGATAGGCGGGTTTGATTAACAAGATGCAGCAAAATCGTTGGAATACAGAGTGTAACACTGGTGGAATATTGGCTGTGGCTGAGGGGTGTTGGGGGCTCATAAACCTCAGTCTGCCCTCAGAGATGAGCTCTCTTCAACACCTCAAAACAGTATGTGGGGTAAAACAAGCAATGGGTCCAGTGCTGCTCCAGTTTCCTTGATTAAGCACTTTTTTGGTCATATAACAATTTGGGGGTGGTGGGGAAGATAGAAATAAAAGAGGAGTTTTACTAGGAGAGGCCTAGAATGAGCATCCACACAACCTAAGTGCGGGTTTACCTCTCAGAGCACACCTGAGATGTGGGCTCTGCATCACAGCAGAAGACAGCTTGGTCACAGGGAGACACACTTGTGTTTCCATCACTCAGATGGAAAGAGATGAGTGATGGAGCAGTGTACCAGAGCAAGTCTGACTTCCCTGGAGATTGTCTTGCAAATACAGGGAGGCAAATCTTGTTCAGAAGAGATTTCATTACCAGGGACAGGGAGGTTGGACCAGGTGCTGGCTGCCATGCTGGGTGTTGATGTGCTTTCCCTGGGTGGTACCAGCCCTCTGTCCTCCCACAGGAGCAGTCCAGCCATCCAGCCAGAGGGATGTGGCAGCAGGCACTGCTGAACTTTGGGCTGTGCCCTTCAGGACATGATTCACAGAGGAGCTGGGGAAGTGGTTTAAGCCCAGATAACACAAGACTTCCCCATTGCCCCACATCAGCCCAGGGAATCAGTGCTGCCTGTCAGAGGCTGCTGAGATTGCCATGACTTTCTCCTGCAGTTTCAGGCCTTCCTAGTGCCTCCTTCTTGTGTCAGCTCACCCATTTTGTGGTGTAGTCAAAACTCCTTCACACCAGTGCCTCTTAACACATTCCACCTCCAACAGAGGTAAGAGGTGCTGCTGTTCCTTTGGGTCACAGGCCTCCTAAGGCACTGCTTTTGGAGGCTCTGTCACAGTATCACTACTACACATGGGGAAGAGCCTCCTCCATGGAGCTCACTGGGCTGCTTTGAGATAAGCAGCCTTCCTCCAAACTGCTCCAGCCTCCTATGATCTTTATGGAGCAATTTGTTATGTCAAGTGTAGGACGTATCATGGGACACCAGGGCAGTGGTCCTTAAAATGTGCTTGTTGGAGAAGGAACACTGTGAAGGTGAAATTGAGGTGAGAGGACATGTAGTTCAGATGCCAAATGCTGTGCTGAAGAAGTGTTTGGTGATGAAATAAAGATTGGTAAACTCTGTTGTGGTGGCTGGTTAGAGATCAAGGATTGCCTTAAGGCTTACTGTAAAAATGTGGAAAATCTAAAGGCACATGGAGCTCGTGAAAAAGTGGTGGATGATCATTCATACCAATCTAATAATGCTGGAAATAATTTGAAACAAATTAGAGGTGGAAAACAAAGAGTGAAATAAAAAAAAAAAAAGGGTAGGTATTGCTAATATTTCTTGTCCTGTATGAGAGAAAAAATTTCCTTGTGGATAATTGGACTCTCCAGCCAAGTAAGAATGTGTAATTGTAATTCATGTGGAGAAGAAATTGTTGGTTGTCATCATTAGTGATAATATATTAGTACTGGATGTTCTGATGAGGGCCTTCTGTGGTCAAGTAAACATGCCTGCAAGGCTTAGCAATAGTCCCTTCCTGTGAGAGAGCACTTAATTACATCTAGAGAGACCTATGCACCTTCAAACATGATAAATTACCATTGCTAAGCTTCTGACACTAGAGTTGCCTGTCTGCTGAGCAGTGGTAGGGATCTGGAAACTCGGCAGGTGGTTCCTCAGTAAAGTAGAAATCACTGCCACCATCTGAGTCTTCCCTTGATGTGTTTTACTTCCACACACCTCCTCATCTCCTGGGTCTGAGCTGGCCAAATGACACACATGATTTTCTGCTCTTCTGACCTCCCAGCCCCTTGCCGAGGTGCAATTCCCAAGAGACAAAACACCAGGGGAAGATCTACCACAATTGCTGACCCAGCTCTCAGGATGAAAGGAGGTACCTCACCCAGCAGGTGTCCACAGAACTAAGCAACCCATGGAGATTCCTGAAAAAGCCTCTGTTCAACCATTTTACCTCAGGACAGCTGCACAGGTATTTACCAGAGAATTTTCACTGCTTCTGAGGGGAAAAGATTGTCTCTGCCTCATGAGTCCCTTGCAGAAGTCAGCTTGATGACCAGCAGAAACCCCTGGTGATCCCTGTGTATGCAAATTAGCTCTTAATGGGGGAAAAAATAACTTCAGGGTGTTTTTTCTGGTCACCTTTCTGACTTGCAAAGTGTTATCCAGTGGTCCCCATTAAAACATTCCTGTGGAGCTGTTGGGGTGGCACTGTTCAGGCAGGCCAGGAAGAGTTCAGAGGAGGAAACCAGCTTTCCAATGCAAATGAACCCTCTGAGATAGCTGGAAAGCTCTTTCTTGTGGGCTTTGCTAAATACCGTGGTCTAACAGGCCCTTGTGTGCTCCTTTGTCCCAGCTGCACGTGCTGGATGCACACCCTGGCATGATTGTTTGTGCTGTTTGTGGTGCTGTTTGTCCAGGCTGAAGGTTGGGCACCCAAATAAATCAGCACAGACTCACTGGGATTGTGAAAACAAGAGGTTCATCAACCACCTTCAGCTGTACACCGAGTCACACGGGCATGGGTCTTGCTTGGGCTGTGTTTGCCTTGGTTTCACAAAGTTGTAAAATCATTAAAGTTGGGAAAAACTTTTAAGATCATCAAGTCCAACCATTAATCCAGCACTGCTAAGGCCACCACTAAAATGTCCCCAGCTGCCATTTAGAATCTACACGTATTCTAAATTCCTCCTGGGATGGTGACTCCACCACTTCCCTGGGCAGCCTGTTCCAATGGTTCATCTCCCTTTAAGTGAAGAAATTTTCCCTAATATGCAATCTAAACCTCCCCTGTGCAACTTTGAGGCCATGTCCTCTCACCCTATCACTTGTTAAATAGGAGAAGAGACTCTCCCCCTATCTCCAACCTTTTAGGTAGTTGTAGAGAGCAATAAGCTCCCCCTTTAGCCGTCTTTTCTTCAGGTTGAACAACCCCAGATTCCACAGCTGCTCCTCATTCAGACTTGTGCTCCAAGTTCCCAGCTGGCCTAGCCCTAGTGGCTTCACTGCCATATAAACATGATAAGGATCCCATGGTGTCTGTGTGCTTACATTAGGGCTTGAATATACCTCAGGATCTCGACAGGTCTGCTCCTAAAATCAGATAATTTTCCTTCAAGTACAGAAAAGACCAGAGAGGCACAGTCCTGAGCAGGTCTGGAGCTCTGCTTCAGTCTGCTGCTGGGACAGCACCTAAGCACACTATGAATTACCAGAAACCCCTGTGATCACTTAAAAGGAGAGTGATGATTTCCCTCAATGACTCAAGGGAAACCAGGGAGATGAAACCCTGTGGGGACTTTCATCAAAGTCTTTCCCCACAGGTCAGCATATCGTCTACCCTAAAATTCCAGTATCAGTCTGATAA
Organism: Pyrgilauda ruficollis; assembly: GCF_017590135.1. NCBI lineage: Eukaryota > Metazoa > Chordata > Aves > Passeriformes > Passeridae > Pyrgilauda > Pyrgilauda ruficollis. The sequence goes on from NW_024525267.1 coordinate 7,069,378, forward strand.
TGATGAGTAAGAGCATTTTCCCAGCTCAGTGCCCATGCAAATGGACAGTCCATCTCTGAGAATTCCCCAGCCTTGCTTGTCCTGAGACAGCAGGGACTGCAGTGAAAGAGCTTGATCCAGTTTGACAGACAGGCTTTTTTCCCTGGCAGCCAAGCCAACAAAGCCCCCAGCACACATGCAAAGCTGCAGAGAGCTTTCCTGGACTAGGTGGTCAGGCCATAGTGGTTTGGAGCTACTCAGGATGTGTTGGACCACCCCAATGGTGCAGTCATGGCATCCCCAGAGGAGCTGGGGAGAGCTGGTGGAGTGAAGAACATTTGCATTGCTGTGAGCCTCAGCTCCCCTGTGGCACCCAACTGCAAACTGCTGCTAGGCACAGAGAAACTGCTGCCGTGTAATCTTAGTTGCTTTTTGTCATACTTTCCACATTGGTTCACATCCTGTTCTCTTTTCACTGTAGCTCTCCTCTCCCAGCCTCTTCCAAGCCTGATGCCCTGCCAGGATATTTCCACTGGAAATCTCCCTGCCTGAGTCCCTGAGTCTGCACCCTGCCCAGGATGAGGGTACACCGTGACGTTTATTTGCCACGGGGCATCAGGGCCTGCTGCTCTGGTTTGCTCCTGCTTGCCTGCACATTCCCTCCTGGGATAACAGTATTGTCTCAAGGAGCGGCTGCCGTAGGTATGGGATCAGGAAACTTGTTTGGTCATGCTGCAATCAGAGCAGGAACTCTCTTATCTGCTCTTATCACGCAGCGCTGCCGTGCAGCTTCCCCAGCACAGCGGATCCTTGGGGACCCTGCCAGCGTGGGACCAGGGACTCCAGACCAGCATTGCTGCCCAGAAATGGATCAGGCTCTCCTCCCTGTGCTGACAGCCATGATCTGCTTCCCTAAGGATCCCACAAAAGCATGGAGAGAAGGGAGAAGTGCAGGGGAAATCCTGTGCATTCATTGGAGTTCCAAATCTGAGGCCAGCTGCTCCATTCAAGCAGCACTGCATACAAAAACTGGACCTGGTCATGTTGCAAACCCCAGGGAAGGGGGTTTTGGCTACCCATGAGCCTGCCCAGGGAGCATCAAAATGCCTTGGCATGGAGCACTTTCGAGAGCACCCATCAGCCAGGATCTGCCTGTGTTGCCTTATCCTACAGCCAGCCTTCCTGTGCTCATGTCATCTGCTTAGGAGTGAGCTTGGAAAAAGCTGAGCCAAAGTTTTGGACTGCTTGAGGGATCCAAGAAAAGATAGAAACTTCACCACAGTGTTTTCTATCCCTCCAAATCCTGCCTGGTGCTGCCTGCCCAGTTTCTGATCAGGAGTGAAGGCAAGTGCCAGGTCTGCTCTGTACTCAGCCCTTGTCACAGAGGGTGGCCTGTTCCAGGCAGTGGCAACCAGGAGTAGCTAATTAACTCTGGCCATATTTGACATAATTGCTATTCAAAACAGAGGCACACCAAGCTGGTTAATGCATGCCCCACTTTGTGGTCAGTTGTCTCCTGGTGCTCCTGGGCAGCCAGGGTCTGGTGGTGCTTCATCTGGACCTCTCCTTTTCCACATGGAACAGTTGTGAAGGTGGAAACTCCCGCTCTGAGATATGCCCAGTGCTTCCCTGCTGTCAGCTCCATGCACGTGTGACGTGATGAGGCAAGAAAATGAAACAGGAGTGGGAATTTCTGATGGCATTTGAGCAGAAGGAGAGGTTGGTCTTTAGAAACTCTGGGTTCAGGCTTGTTTCTGCACTGCCTCTTCAGAGGAAATATTTCCAGATTTTTCCAAGCCTCTTAGAAAAAAAGCTGTTGAGCTCAGCAAATACATTTCAGTGTTTTGCCTCAGACCTTTCTCACTGTGAAAATACTGTGATATTCAAAAATACAGGGACAAGCCAGCAGTTGCAAGCTTTGTGCTGGGTCCAAGTATGAGTGAACTGACCCAGGACTGTTGCTGTCACAGCACCAGTTGTATCTTCTTCCCTTCGGTACCCCTGGGGCTGCTGTGGCTGACAGCATCTTTATGGACCTCCCCCAAATGCAAGAACAAACAGTTTTCCATCATGTGAGGACTGCTGTGATTTATTGCAGAGTAATCTATTGAAAATGGGTGGAAGAACTGTCAGGATGGGGAGAGGGGGTCACAGCGTCCTGGACAGGGACTGAAAACAAATGAGGCAGGAGGCTTTAGTGCAGAGCTGGGACATTGGAACAGTACAGATGCAAGGTATAACCTGAGGTTCTGCAAAGCAAGCTGCTGGCTTCAGGTTTGGGCTGCAGGATTGAACCCAGTAAAGCAAGTAAAATATTGCAGAGGAGCAGGCAAATACTGTCATGGAAAGAGAAGCACCACTGCTTGTTTGCCCTCCTCTCAGTGTGCTGCAAGGAGCATCAACAGCTAAGCTGCATCTTATGGGCTGCTCCTGACTCTGAGGCATTGACAGCATCAACAGGTCCATCTTGTCTATTATTTTACAATAAATCACAGCAGCTCTCCCCCTGGAAACTCTCTGTTTGTTCTTGGATTTAGGGGCAGAGGCATGCTGGGGGCTGGCCGGGCTGAGATTGAATGTGTTTGCACAGTGCCTCCCCTTGTGAGATTGAATCCTGTCAGCCCAGTGATGGATGCACTGCTGAGCCAGTGCATCTGATAACCACAATCATTAACCAAGTTGTTGGAGGGTCAGGGGTTGGAGGGCCAAACACCGTCCCTGCTCCAGCTTTTATAAGATTCCTTTGTGGCATTGTGTGTGAGCACAAGCCATGTGGGCAGGGAAAGCCACTGCCAAGCCCTGCCATGGTGGCTGAGCCACAGGGGGACATGGTAAGCAAGGGACAAGCTGTTTGCACAAAGATGGGGAGAAAATTGCAGGGCTTGAGTAACTCAGGCACTGGGTCTGCCCTATCTTTGGGAATGAATGCAGGGTTTCCCCCCACTCACATCTTCATTTGCCTTTCCTTTCTGCAGGAGAAAGGGCACTGTGGTTGAACTGGCTTCCACTCCTCTTCTTCACTGCCCTCCCCCTCCTCCTTCTCTGGAAAAGGTCATTCCTGGGCCTCTCTCCTCGCTCCATCAGGGCCTCCCTGCAATTTCTTTCACACATATGCCCAGGATCTGTTCTGGAGAATTGCCCTCCATTGACTTACATCTGATGCACAAACACGTGCAGAGCCCAGGGAGGCAGTTTCTTTCCCAGGCAGATGTCTCCAAGTGTTAAAAAAATAATCAGCTGCAAGCTGGGATGCTCCTATTCATCCTGGAGGGCAAACTGCAGCGGAAAGAAGGGGATGTGACTGTCCCCTGGCTCTTTATGGAGGGTCTGTTTCTTAAGAGGCTATTGAACCACATTCAATGCACCACTGAGGCATCTAAGAGGGGATTTAGGGACTTAAAATTTGCCTGTGGGCACCAATACATACTTTGTGAACAAATGGCTGGGATCCTGAAAAGGTTATCAGGCTGACAAAAGAGGGGGAAGAAGCAATCAACTCACATTGGGGCAGAAAAGAGAGAATGAGAATAGGACAATATGGCAGCAGGATGCTCAGGTGGGCCCAAGACTGAGAGAAAAAACCCTGTGATGAAATTCCTGAGCAGAGACATGTGCTGCCCAGCAGCTTTGGGAAATACACTGGAAAAAGTGTATAGGGAAAATGTGTGATATTAAGTACATCCACTTCAGTGACTAAAAATACTTTTGCTCATTCTTCAGTGTCACAAGAAGACATTTTTGTCATAGCTTATTTAGACAGCTGCCTGCAAATAATCAGGTTGAGTCCTAATCTGTCAGTAAAAAAAAAAAAAAAAAAAAAGAGGAAAGGAAAAGAAAATGCCATTCCTTAAATAAATTCAAACTTTCTGTGGGAACATGTAGCTTTCAACCAAAAGTGACTTTGCAGGAAGTTGCACTGGCATTTTCTTGCCAAGGTCAAGATATTATCTTGATTATCAAGAAGAGCCTTCTAGCCTTCTTCTTATTTTTTTTAACAACTTTTCATTAATTTTTAATGCATATTCTATTACAAACAGCAGTGTACTTCAGAAAACACTAAGCCTGGAATAAGGAACATTGATTGTATTGATGGAAAATGTTCTTCTGACATCTGAAGTCCCACTTGCATCTTTCCAAGGAGATTTCAAACTTTTTTTTTTTTTTTAATTATAGTTTGGTTTGGAAACAAGATTTCAAACTCAGATAGGTTTGAAAACCAAGTAAATTTGTGTCCCTCTACATTGTCACCAAAGAAATTCTCGTTCTGTGTAATTTTACTCATTTTCCCACAGACCTGTGAAATGTGTCATCACCAGCTCTGCTGCCAGGCAGAGGGACAAGGAGTGGCAGAGCTGGCAGAAGCCACTTATGGGCTGGGAGGAATGGGAAAGCCTGAGAGAAAAAAAAAAACCAAAAAACAAGCATCACCCTTCATGGACAATCTCAAACTAAAAAGCCACAGTATCCACACTGAGGACACAGGGCTCTTGTCCCTGCTGCAAATACGTGCATCCATGTGACTTATCCTCAATATAATTTCAGGGAGAATTCCTTGGGGAACATGTGAGAAGAGTGGAAGGCAGGAGGGTGCAGAGACCCTGTGAGCATCCCTTGGTGAGGGGGATGCTGCAGGCAGCACCTTCTCCAAGTTCTCTCCAAAGAGTGCCCCAAACAGGCTGTTTGTGGTCTGGGCTCTGGCTCAGGAGGGCTGTGCTACAGATCTGTGGCTGTATTAACCCTGCAGCTTGGTGACCTCTGGCAGGAGACAACCTGGCTGCCATCCCTGGGGAAGTGCAGGCAGAAGTGGAAGCAGGAGATGGCTGCAGAGTGAGCCAGGGGATATCAATTTTCATGGCACAACACAATAGGGAGAAAAAAAACCCTCCTGAAAAGAAGAATATTCTGAGGTACTTTTCTTCAGCTGCTCCTGGAGTGGCTCCACTCCCAGAAATGTCAGACTGGCACTGGGAAGCCTCACTGCAGGCTGTCCAGCACAAACTGGAAGGAAGGAGACTCTGGAGAGGGGATAACAGCTGAAGGACCAGTGCAGGCACACAGGGGAGATCTGATTAGAGAGGATCCAAATTGCTGGGCTATGGAACACTTGCCAGACAGGTTCTCTCATTTGCCCCTCCAAAATCTGAGAGCTTTCCAGGAATACAGCATCTGTACACCATGATGTCTGTGGAAAGCAATGCCCATGCCCAGGGCTGGCTCATCAGCACTGCAGAGCTGGGGTGCTGGGCAGAGCTGAGGTCAAAGGCAGGCTGGCCATCCCTCCCTCACAGCTGTCTCCCGACCCAAACACCAGCCCAGGCCTAGGCAGCAAGCCTGGGAATGTTTCTGTGTATGGGCAGAAGCCAAGCAGGTGCTCTCAGAAGTCTTCATTAATTCTTCATCAAGAACTCAGCTTCTGGATAAAATGGGGAAGGCAGAAGAAAGGAGCTGCACTAAAAGCTGGCCTTATGCAGTAAGTTTTTAACACATGTTCCTCTCCTGTGCCTTTCTGTCCTGCACAGAGAGCCCTTTAGCCCTGACTCGACAGCTGGATGGTGTCCCAGTCTCACTGCAGATGTGTGGGCTCCAAATCCTCTGCACTTGACTCCCCATTTGGGAAACCACTCTGAGGTCACTTGGGAAACTTGGCACCCGGAGGTTTCAAAACTGGGTCTGACTCAGAGGTACAGGAGCTGCTGCCATGAGCTTGGTTTGTGAGATGACTACACACAACATCTCTGACATGAGCTGATTAATGCCACCCAAGCCATTGCTGAAGTGCTTGCTGAATCACCTCTCTCTTTTACCCAAGATAGGTATTTTTTATTATTTATTACTCATAAGGAAGACAATTTTGTCATGTTTGTAAGCCATGGGCTGCTCTGTGGCATCCAAACAGCTTTGCAGGAGAAGGGTTCTGGGTCTCCTGTCCCAGATTGAAAGCAGCAAATATTAAATGTTTCTTCTTCTGAAGAACCAAAGGATTCACAGCAAGGTAAGTGTGAGTATTCCTGTGCAAAGGCTTTATATTTTAAAGGAGGAATGATTTGATAACCCAACAGACCCCACACAATGCCCCCTTTCAGTGACTATTTTGTGGATTGGTGGATGAAATGGTGAAACGTCTTCACTGGAGTCAGCCATCTGTGGGCAGAGGATTCTTAAATTGTCACCTGAGACCCAACACTGCACAGAGGAAAACAAAACACTTTTAACCAAGCTAATAATTCCCAGGAAGGAATTTGTTTGGTGAATGTGAGCAAGGTCCCTCAGAATTCCTTGGAGTTATCGACTATGGCCTTGGGTTTTTCTTGGCAACTTGTGGGTGAAGAGATTTTTTTGGGGCATTTTTTAAAAATTTTTTGTTTGTTTGTTTATTGTCATAATTTCAGGTGCATTCTGATGAGAAATGCAGGACGTGGCCTATGTTTGAACTGAATAAGACTTCACAAAGGACCTGCATTGACACAGAACTTTCTGTAGCAGGAAGGACAATTCTGTGAGGATCATTATTTGTGTCCAGGGAATAGAAATGGGAGATGAAGTGAGCTGCTAATTGTGCTGTCCTAGTAGATACCAGGCCAGGCACTAGCTGGCCAGGGAGCAAGGGGGCTTTTGTCCCTGTCCCTGGTGCAAAGCACCAGTGTTCCTGGCTCTTCTCCACCTGGGCAAAGCCAGAGGCACAGTGAGGTGAGTGCAGCACTTGGGTTTTGCTTGGGGTGGAGGGGAGCTGGAAGGTGTCTGCCCATTCTGCACACCAAATTGATCACAGAATGAAGGCTGCATGGGACGTTCCTTTTGGTGTTGAGCTAAGAAACACATGGAAAGGAGAACTCTTTCTCCAGTGAGCAGCACTGGCTCTCAAGTCCTACCTCTTGAACTTTCTCTCAGAGATTCGGGCCCTAAAAGCATTGCTATAAATGCGCAAAATAGTCAGATTCTAGATGGTAAGACATTGTTCCTCCAGCATTCAGCTGCTGTTGGTGTTTTTATCCTTTTCTTTTTTAATGGCATTAGAAAAGCCCCTACACTAATGCTTAGAGCCTGCTCCACCTTCAGTGTTGAGTCAATACTCCTCTCTCCAAGACTTAAAACACCACAGACTGCTCCCCACAGCACTGTCATCAAACCTGTCCTGGCTGGTCAGGGATAATGTCTGAGATGCCAACACCCATATCCAGAGCAGTGCTGGGCCCTGAGTTGTTTCTCTGCCCCCATGTTGTATTTTCATCACATCTATCAAGTCATGCCATCTCCAAACAGCACATGGGTATTTTGTTAGCTTCCACATAGATAAAAAAAAAAACTATCTTTTCTTTCCATCTTTTAAACCCCGTTGTTTGTTCTTTATTCATTTCCTTTTGCTGATTTAATCTGCTGCAGAAATGAGCCGTTGCATGGTGGCTCCTCTGAGCTCCTGGAGGAACGCTGCACTTGGGCACCATTCCACAGAAACCATCAGCTCCTTGTCCAGGGTGGCCACCTCCCCAGGAGAGGTTTGCCCCGCACCTGCTGCCCACAGGACCTCAGCCACAGGACGGTCTTATCCCAAAGTTTGGTGACAGGCCCTTTCCAGAGCCTGAGGAAAGGATGCAACATCCTGAGTTTTGGAAATCATTTGTGGGAGACCAGGTTTCTGATGCTGATTGGCAGGGATATATGCTATCCATCATGGATGTAAGAGGCAGGGGAGAAAGGCAGGCCTTAGAGGCTCAGAGCATCCTTAATTTTAGCAAAGAGGATTGAGAGACAGCCTCATACATATACTTTGAAGAGGTGCATATATTCAGCTCTTCTGGGATCTGCAACATTACCAAGGCAGAGAAGGACAAGGATTTTTGAACCAGAAGGAAAGCACGAGTGAACAACAGTGATGACCAGTTTGTGGGACAAAGAGATGAGGTGCCCCATCTCCCACTGACTTCAGAACAACATGAGCTTCAGTGAAACAAGCCACTGGGTTCGAGTGACTGAGCTCAGTGCTGTGTGTAAATCCAGATTTAGCAATCCCTTCTGGCCATAAACACTATGACACTGCTGGTTCTCACAGTTTATTGGTGGGAAAGGGCCGAATTTGGTAAACTCAGACATACATGGCACGTGCTATATTTATACAAACCAGTGCAGCTCTCTCCTTGTAGGGGAGCAGCCCTGTCCCCATGTGGCAGCAGTCACTCATCAAAGGCCAGCAGCAATTCCTGGGAGCATGGCTGGAAGCTGTCCACAGCTGTCTGGTTGTAGTGGTGGTGCTGGCATCCCAGACTGGCCTCCCCACTCCCAACGAAGCTCAGAGGCTGAGAGGGAAGGTTCTGTGCTCCCAGAAAGGCACTTGCAAGAGGTCCAGTGTTGGCAGCATCCTGGAGCACCCAGCCAGCCCTAACACAGAGGGCAGTGCTGTTTCTGAAGATAATAGGTAAACAGCATTCACATGGCTGTGACCAGATCTGATGTTGCTCTGCTTCATCTGACATTCATATAAATGCAGTTCTTAGAAAACCCAGAGAGACCTAAGCTTTACCAGCCCACTGATCCCTGAAATAACAAAAAAAAAAAAAAATCCAAATGAGGTAAAACCCGCAAGAAATATAAACTTTGCAACTCCCTAAACCCACTTTGATTCCAGATTGTTGCTCTTGAAACACAGAAGAGAATTTCCAGGTTTTGTCTGGCATTCAGGTTCACCTCCTGTGCAGGAATCCCAGGCACCAACTCTCTCTCTGTTCCCTGCAGGTAATACACGTGTGCAGCCAGAAATGCTGCTAACTCACCTGAGTTTCAGCATTATTTTTTTGTAAGACTCATGGTATTTACCAGGCCTCCTCTGAAAGGATCTCGAGCGTGGAGGGTAATGCAGGAGCAGTGTGAAACCATCGGGGAGAGTAACCAGACCAGCAGCATCGCTATGGCGATGGAGATAAGGAGCAGCTCTCACGCCACAGCTGATGAGTGACATGATTTCTAGCCCTTTCAATGCCTTGAAGTGTTTTCCTCCTTGACTCAAACTAGAAGTACCACAATTCAAAAACTATGTCCCCTTGGAGGGGAAAAAAAAAGGAAAAAACAGCAATTTTTCCTTCTATTTTTAAGTTTCACTTCACCACAATAGCTCCAATATTTCACTTGTGACTCAAAGGCAAAGTCCGAGGGAGCAGGATATGCTGTAGGGTATCTCTCTTGCCACACTATTCGTGTTATTTTCAAGTTCCTCTCTCCAGGGTTGATCTTGGCAGCAGATCACAGCGCCGGCACAGCACAATGTAAACTGGAGCCATTGTTACTCCATCTCCCGCTCCTCATCGCTGCAACAACATTTCCCCACACGCCTCCCTGCAAATTGTTGCATGTCCCGTCCTGCTTCCCACCCCCTTCCAAAGTCCATCAGGCTGCTGCAGCTCAGCTATTCATCCAGCCCCCTCGGAGGCACTGAAATAAAGTGGTTTCTCTTTGCTGGCTGACATGGTGCAGGGCTTTGAGAGCTGTTCTCAGTGACAGCAGTGAGTGGCTGTGCTGCTGGGCTGCCCAGTGTTTCATGTCTTGTGCACCAAGCAGGCAGAAGAGGGTGGTAGGGAAGTGGGCAGCTGTCAAAATGGCCTTAAATTGCTTAATTTTCTTCCATCACCTGGTGAAGGCACAGTTGTGGGTCTGGTACAGGGCGAGGAGGTGACCCCTCTATATGGGATCAGCCTGTGGTGCTGCACCAGGGCTTGGATCCATACAGCCAGGTGGCTTTGGCTGCTGGAGCCAGGAGTGAGGATGAGTTGCAATATCAACAGAGAGTTCAGAGCCTCAGTCTTCATCACTGGGGACTGCTAAATGGCAGCTGTTTCTGGGACTTTTCCTTACTACTTTGAGGCCCTGATATACACAAATATGATGTAAATATGTGTGTGCATCTGTCACAAAGCCAAAGGACACTGCACAGAATCAGCACGATGCTGAACCTCAGCTGACCCACCTTGCTTCATGTGGGTGCTTGATACCCTGGCCCCAGCAGCTGCAGCAGCAGGAGGCTCCAGGAGCAGACCCAGCCCATCCCCACAGAACTCCCCACAGCCACACTCTGCCCACTCTGTGCGCGGGCTGCTGCGGGATGGCACCCAAGACGGGCTGGGAGCAGCGATAAAAGTGACATCCACGGGAGTTCACCGCCAACTTCAGTGAGACAGGAGCAAGTCTTCAGTCACTTGGCAACCTGCTTTATCATCCTGGACTTGTATCTCTCTCTGCTGATGTTTTTCCAAGGGCTATTCATGGTTCAAAGCTGCAGACAATGCTGTTCCTTTCTTCACTCACTGCCACCTAGTTATCTCTGGCAGAGTGTGACTCTGGAGAGAAGCAATTTGAGAGAGGAAATACATTGGAGATGGAAATAGCATGGAAGATACAACAAGGACTTGACTTTCTTGTTTCTATCTTATTCAAGATTATGTTTCCTGACTGAATCCCTGAAGATATTCGAGTTGTTCTAAAAATTATGAAAGGAACAAAAGCAATTTTTTCATGTACACTGCAGAGAATCCAGTATGATTCTGCTGATTTCCAAAGTGTAGAAGTGGGAAATTGGGGTTGGCATTTGGCCCTTGGCTAAAACATGAAATGTAGGGAAGGCCTAGGGGCCTGGAGGAAACAAATGTGTGTCCCAATCAGATACATACATAGGAATATCTGTTTCAGCATCCCAGTCCATAGCCCTTTGGAAAATTCATCTTGGTCTCTGCAAACATTCCATTTCATAAAAATTCAGTAGGTGGACAAAAAGTTATAGAAAGGGATAATTTTACAAATAATACCCTGACAGGACAGGGCTTTGTTGAATGAGATGACTGATGAAACCCAAAGCCATAGGTTTCAAACCTTGGGTATGCTCCTGTTCCTTGGAAACTTGCTGGATCAGCTCATCTCCATGCTGAGTTTGTCTTCTCATCCTGGGCTTTCCCTGAGTTTCCTAACTTTGCACCAGAATTTGGCTCAGAGCTCTCACACGCTTCCTTCATGTAAAGGTGCAGTTAAACAAGTGCACACATCCAATACAATTTTTATAGCAAGGGTTTTGCAATCTGGACAAAACTTTTCTTGAAAGACTAAAGTCATCCTCCCATGGGTGAATCTGATCAGATTGATTTGATATTCTGAAAAAAGGTATACATAGACATCAGTTATATGATAAGTTTGCAATTAATTGACAAAATTAATGAAGAATGAGCAAAATAAAAATATTACAGGAAAGTTTTAAAAACAATAACCTTAAGGGGAAAAAAAATAATATTTTCCCTATTTAGCTGTCCTGCAGAAATGAAGGCTAAAAGGTCACATACACCCCAGTGGGATGGTGCAGCTCCCTGAGGATCGAGGGTGCTCAGGGAATTATCCCATGGGCAGAACTCCTGCCCTGCCCCACCTCCTGAGACACTTGCACTGGCCAGGACACTGGGGTACAAAGTGGCACCAGGACATGAATTTATCCCCTCCATACCACTGGGGCTGTGTGTTGGAAAGCCTCACTGAGAGTAGCTCTGAAGAGATCCAGAGCTGCCAAAATGCCCAAACTGAAACTTTCTCTCTATTCTAATCTAATCGAGCATGATTGCAAAGCTTTTTCCTGTCTGATCCCAAATGGATTTTCAGGCAGAGAAATTTATGAGAAATAAACAGCTAGAGTTAAATAAACACTTGCAGGCCCCTGGCTATCCTGGCAGGGGACTAAAAAAAACAACAAAAAAAAGAAACCTGACAGCAAATATTAGCAACAGATTTTTAACAGGTGGAGGAATTATCGTATGTATCTAGGAAAGAAAACAAAACAGGCACTCCTAAATCACCAGCTCTGATTTAAACATGAGCTTTTAAATATAGTGTGTGAGCAGCAAATGAGTTCTAATTGAGGAGAGCTTGTAAACAAACAACAGCTTTCATCTGCAGCATCACACACGGGGCCCTGAGCTGGGGCTGGACCGTGCTGCCACAGCCCAGGCCTGGCAGTGGAGAGGGGAATGAGCTCTGACCTCCCCAAGGAATGCCAAGGCATCCCGGAGCAATGGGGAGCAACAAACCTGGGCTCACACTTCTCAAGGTCTGGATGGGCAAAAGGAGCAGTGCCAGCTCAGTGAACCTGGATCCTGGAGCTGCTCCTCATCCAGACACCAGAACAGCATTTGGGAGCAGTCAGCCTGCCATGAGGGTCACGTTTTAAAGCCACCTTTGAGACACCTCATTTGTCTCGCAATCAGAGAAGTGAGGGCCCTTTCCAGCACCTCTGTGGGCATCTGATCCATGCCACAGTCACTCATCATCTCCTGCTCTGGAGGAAGACTGCTTCAAGGTCTCTCCAGCACCATGAAGTGTCTGAGGAGCAATCTGGGAGTTGGAGCAAGCCTGTGAGACAGCTGGGGCTGTGGTCAGAAAGGAAGGATCTGCTGCAGCAAAGCATGCACAGTTAATGCTCAGCCTGTGATGCAAGAGCGGAGGAGATGCAGCATGTCAGGAAACATCCACACAGTGCAGATACAATCAGGCTGAAAACACACAGAGCATGCCAAGGAAGTAACCTTGAATGTCTGCTGGTATTTTTCTCTGGAAAGCAACAACAGGATATTACAAAGGGACAGAAGCATGGACATGGTTGCCAGTTCTTACCAAGATACATAAATTACCTGCCCTGGAAATGAGCATGAAAGGGAAAAGTGTTTATGCCCAGTCCCAGACCAGGGCTCCTTAAAAGGCCAGCCCTGGCTCCTCTTGTAGCAGTGCCCGCTGAGCTGTCACAGTCAGCTGGAGGTTTTGACAGCAGGGTGGTCACATTCAGCATTGGAGCTCAGCCTTTCCACTGGGTGTGCAGGGAACAGGCCTTGGAAAGTGCTCTCACGGCAAGAGGGATGTCCTGCACCAGACACACTGTGTGTGCCAGGCATCTGCTGCTGGGAAGAAGCAGCTAGCCATATTCAGATTTTATTTCTATAAGTTTTAATCTCTCCCTGCTCTGAAAAACGATTAATCGCTCAGATGAGCTGAACCAGAAACTGGCAAATCAAAGCCACCCTTGTTTTGAAAACACATTGCCCACAAACCCCAGATTAGCACCGTGCCCCACAGCAGGAGAAACACAAACCCCAGCAGAATATAGCACCCGCAGCTCCCAACCTTTAGTACCCAAATTTAGGCATGCAGATAGAGCAGCTTAACCCCGAGGGTTGAAGGGACCCATATAGACCCCAGAGTCAATGGAAGCAGCAGGTGCTTGGAAACACTGCGAATCAAAGCACTCGTTTGTGGCACTAAATATAGAGCAAAATTCAAACACCCAGGCTGGAAAATGTCGGCCATGTGCTCCGTGCACTGCCCTGTGCTCGGGTCCCACCCAGCCGAGCTGCTGCCTCACGGCGCCCGCAGAAGCTGCTGGGTCTCCGCTCCCACCACGGCTGCCCATTAACAGCTTTTTATCCAGGGCGACACGGTGCAAAGAGGGATCTCCTCCTCACTTTTTCAGGGGATATTGCTGCACTTGAGATAACCTCACTGGCTTATCTGCACTGAAAGCCATGTCAGCAGACTGTCAGGACCTCCGCGGGGACCCGGCCTGGCCGTGGGGCCGTGCATGAGGGCTGTCTCTGCGCCACCGTGCCAGGGAGCCTCACCAGGCCGAGGGTGGCATCCAGGCACATCCCAGCGGCCCAGGGAGCCCAGGCAGCACCCTTGCACTTCCCAGTGCATGTCTGGAGAGAGCAGAGCTCTTCACTGTTGAATTTTTTCCTCTTTCTGATCCAGATCCACACTCACCTTTTAACTTGCCCAGGTGGTCAACTCCAGCAGTTTTACCTCCCACTGGGAAGCTGCTGCACTCACCATTTCAGTTTTCTTTTGGGAAGTGGGGAAGAGAAACTGCTGCCGCCACTGAGCCTGCAGTGCCCTGCGGAGGGAGCAGCCCTGTCCGGGGCAGTTCTGCCCCACAGAAGGCAGAGCAGGTCAGGGATATCGGCTCAGCCAGGAAAAGGGCTGGCTGGCACATTCCCTGCACAGGCTGACCGGGGGTTCAGCACTGATCAGCCCTTTCTCCCAGCCCTTTGCACCTCCTTGTAAGTAACACATGGAGGATTTTGGAGTGGAGCCCAGTCATGCAGACACACATCAGTGAGGGGACCACCAAAGAGGGAAGCACTTAGATAAGCCACATGGCAAAAGGAGAAACAGATACAAAATGTCCCATAATTTCTAACCCAAGGAGAGGTCAGGCCCTGGGCCCACAGCCAGAAAGGGTACAAAAGGAGGGACAACTCCCTTCTCCTGAACAGTTATCATACACTGTTTTGAAATGATGCTACACCTACATGTCTATTTGAAATTCTCCTAGGTACACAAAACTAATTTTGAGCTGCTTTTTGCAGCACTTGAAGGTATCAGGTCCTAGAATAGCCCTGCCAGAGGATTTCTTCTGCTCCAAAACAATGAGCTGTCTGAAGCAGTTGTCAGACATGACATAAGCTTTTCATAAGAGGCAGCCCAGTGATGAACCAGAGCTGATGCTCTCTGATGGATGATGGTGGGGAGAAGCCTCCTGGGATGCTCTCCTCACAGCTTGAGCAGCCACATGTCAGCCCAGGGCTGGGCACAGGGCAATGGCCACCAGCCACCTACCCCTTCCTCCTTCTCCTTTCTGCCTCTCCAGCAGCAAACCACACGTGGTGGTGGTGCAGCACTAATGTGGCCCTTTCGGCCTCACCCTGAAGAGTGCAGGGCTGTGGGTTCACCGCTTCTGGGACAGGCTGTGCCAGCTGTGACTGGTGGCACAGCCCCTCAGCAGCAGAGAAATTGAAGAGGGATGAACCAGTGCAATGTGGTACCTATGTAACCCTCACCTCTAGATCTTACTGATGTAGCATTCCCCAAAACACAGTCTTCTTCCACACTCACTGATGCCACATCCTTTTCAGCCTCCTTGCTGCTGGGAAGGCTGCAGGGCTTGTTCCTGAACTGCCTGGTGTGCACAAATCCTTGTCATTGGCATATCCACCCACTCCAACCCTACTCCAAATAAGCAGGATCACAATTCTCAGACCCACTGTGGACCCCCATGTGGAAGCCCAGGGCACCTGGAATATTTCCCTGTCTGCTCTGGGGTGTCCTGACCCCCAAGGGAGCATTGACTTTGACCCTCATTCATGGAGAAAGTTTCCTAGACTTCAAGATGGATTAGAATCCACAAAAGTGTGAAATAGATTATAGAGAGTAGTGTAGGTGTATCACTTGGTGGGAAATTTAGGTT
Source organism: Pyrgilauda ruficollis (assembly GCF_017590135.1). Lineage (NCBI taxonomy): Eukaryota > Metazoa > Chordata > Aves > Passeriformes > Passeridae > Pyrgilauda > Pyrgilauda ruficollis. Next base: position 7,084,610 of record NW_024525267.1, read on the forward strand.
TTGGGATTTTTAGTATGTTGTGGATGGAAGCAAGATGGAGGGCACAGAGTGTTGTCATGGCTTTCTTCTTCATGCTTCTTCTTCCTTCTTCTTCATGGGTTTGGGTGGCATTTTGTAATTGGGCAGAAAAGTCCACATTGGGGGCTCTTTGGGATCAGTTATTGGGTTAAAAGGGAAAATAATCTAGGTGTTGGTTCTTAATTGGATAGTTTAGTCTTAAAAGACCGTGTAACAAGAGATTGTTGGCCATTTTGTGCCCTCAAATGAAAAGCTGCCGAACTCATGCTTGTGAGATGAACTCATGGTTGTGAGATAAGAAATAATAAACACTTGAGTCCCAACATGAACTACCATCTCAAGTGCCTTCAATCCAGACCCAGAGAAACCCACAACTGGGACCCCCACACCCCAGTGCTGCTCCTTGCAGACAGACAAGGTAGAGTGAGCTTCCAGAGGGATCCCAGCACTCAGAACAGTGGGATTCAGACAGCTTTGCTCTAACAAGAACCAGGAGCATGCAGAGCCAAGGCATGAAACACCCTCCTCTTCTTCCTCATCAGTCTTGAAGCCAACATGGGTCAAAAAGAAACCAGTGCACCAGGGATGGTCAAGAAAGGATCTGAACAGAGTATAAAACAGTGGTGGCCTTTGGGGGGTTCCCACACATCAGATGCTGTTCAGTTTGGTCAGCTTGACTCCAAAGGGACAGAATAATTTGGAAGGGCACAGAGGTCATATAGGAAAACCACCTGAAGGCCTGGAACAGGCCTGCAAGTGGAAAGAGAAAAGACTGAGTTTGAACTCCAAGAATTAGGGAGAAAGTGGTGTCTGCACTGTAAATCCCAAAGGTTGTGGAGATGGAAAGGGAGCAACTGCTTGCTGTTTTTACATCACCTTATTGAGGAGCAGGCTCACAACAAACAGAATGAAGTCCTTTTCCACCCAATTCATGGTGCAGTTGTGGAACTCATTGCCACACGATAAAAAAAGCATAAAAAGGATTATATGATGCTACAGAGGAGAGGTGCCTATCAAATATGATCCTAAACTGCTGACTGAAAGAGCTGGATGGGTGTGAGAAGTGCTCATGCTGCCCTTGCTGCTGTCTTGCACTTTCTGTAAGCATCTTCCACTGGCCACTGCGGGACAGAGGATGCTGCAGTAGATGGACCTTTGATCTGCACAGTACAGCTGTTGGCTGAGCACCTTCCACCCACAGGTGGGGCTCATTAATGAATAGGTGGGGTTATGCCCAGAGTTATGCCTGCAGGCAGATGGCCAAGCCTTCAAAGGGGATTCTGTGGGCCGCTGCCACAGCACTTTCCAAACCTGCTCCACAGCTCCCTGCCCAACCTCCTTTCACACCTATCAGCACAGCAAATCTGCCACAGGGAGAAGTCCCCTCCAACCCAAGCCTCCTTCAGATGGGTGGGAGAAAAGATAGGATAGCAGCTGAGAAAGACACACATGTTAACAAGTCTCTCCCTATCCAACAGGGCTGAAGGATTTGTGTTTGGCTGGCTGGCTGGTTCTTCTTTTTGCCAGAATATGTGAAAGCAACAGCCTCTCTTGGGAACCCAAAGGTCAGAAAACATCATGCCTTCCTAATCATGGTCTTGCATCCTTACAGAATGTCACATTTACACCTGCAAAGCGATCCTTCTGCCTTATCCACCACTGGAAACCAAAAAAATCTTAGTTTGACTTTCAGGAAAGCAAATTCATTCCTTGTGTCTCAGTGGTTATAAAGAGTAATATAGATAGAGTACATTAATATGAGTGAAAACATCTCAATGTTGCATAAGTTTTTCAGGTTTTTTCCCCATCCAGAAAAAAACTGAAGCAGCTTTGTTGCCAGGGGAAAAAATTAAATACAGCTTTTCTTCTGAGCTTCTAAAGACTGGCTCATTGGTCCCTCAAGGTAGTTGATTTATGTACTCCTTTCATAAAGACAGTGCAAAGTATCTTTTGGGACGGATTTCTACAAAATCATGCTGTACGTCTGCAGAAAACCCCAGATTATTAACTTTGAAACAGGACAGGTTGGTCTCTGTTCAGCTCATTTGTAATGTACGCTGCCTTGTACATTGTCTGTTTCTTCTTGCTCTAGAAATAGAAAACACAATATAAAAAGGAGATTCGTATAAACCATCCAGATTTCCTAGATGGATGCAATCTAGCTTTTCCAAGGGAAAAAGTGACCCAATGAACTATGAAATTTAATAATTCTCATAAAGAACCCAAAACTTCCAACTTAGGAATATTACCTATGGCATTCATTTATAAACTTTTGATTGCAAGCACATGTTTACAATCAAGTGGTTGAAGAAGAGACATTTTTGCACTTAGACTAAGTCCCTGTCAGACTGAAAAAATATACAGAGCATCATGTATACAGAGCAAAAGCAAAGAGTTCCACATACTCCTACAGAAACAAAGATGGACTTGGGAAGGATTTATTCATCTCTCATTCTTAAGGGGACCTTTTGTTCCTTTACTGTTTTATAAGCCCTTTCTTTACCTCACCACCTGTGATGAAATAAGAACACAGGGCTAGTCAGGGACTGCTTTGCAGCACTGAACAGAGCAAGTCAGAGAGTCACGTAATTTTTTCACAGCAAGAGCAATATTCTAAGCTTGATACAAGCACCAGCCTTGGTGTTGAGAATGGAGGAAGAGCAAGGACAACCTCTACTCCCCTCATGCACAAGAAACCTCCTAGAGGTCACCACTAGACTGCCCAGGACAGCTCACAAGCTGCTTGAACTGTTCTTCAGTTCCATCCTTTCTCCAGTGCATCCAAAGCACCAGCACAGACCACCAGCACTCAGTAACAATGAGAGAGTTCTATTTAGTCACACATATCATATCTCTAACACAAATTCCTCTGCAAATTTGTTACACACTAACCCCATCCCTTTTGTCCAAGTTTCCCCATATCTAGAACTGCAACTGATGTCCTCTGCAGCTTTCAAGGCAGTGACTGAAATGCCTTTCAACCTTTAGCTTATTCTTGAAAAGGTATGGGCAGAGTGAGTTATTTTGCTGGATACATTAACTTGCCATCCAAGTACAGTCTGATCTGAAGAGTAATAATTACATGGCCTGCTGGAGAACAAACCAGACAACAGCCAATGGCCAAAAAAAAAAACTGAGCTCAGCAGGTGTTTCAGGTTAACATCAGGTCTTGGGAAGAGCATCAAGGAAGAAAAATTAACCCAGAACTACTCATGGCTTAGAGAAATCACATGAGTCCATTTATTAGTTTTGCCTCATTATGTAGTTCTTGCAACAGAGAGGATTTTGGCAGGACCATAATGCTTAGCACATGTGCATCAGAAGAAGTTGAGATGCAAGAGCAACATCTGTAAAAATAAATCAAGATGAAACAAAACTACTGAATTAGGTGAGATGAGGCATGTGGAGACATGCAAGTAATTTAAGAGCACATAGAAATAAGATCTGCATAAAATTGATCAAGGTTAATTTGTGGAAGTCAGAAAGTTTACTTTTTGTTTATCCTCCTAAACTTATTAATCTTGTTTCACGTATCTCAGTGTACATAAGTCGCTCATCACATGAAGGAGGCATCAAATCATTCTTGGTTTTGGCAGAAAAAAGGGCACTACAAAATGGAACATTTGCCTGTGTTTTTTTTTGTGAATCCACAGAGGAATAACTCCTGGACATAGGATCAATCCTTTTGTTTAGAACAGTGGGTGATGACCACTGGTGTGCCCCCTTGCTACTTCAGTACTGGGAAGAAGCAGAATTAGCACCTTTGGGAGCAGTCAGCCAGCTCACGACCAAACGACAGAACAGCAGTGACCTATTCCAAACATACATAAACCTATTATTTCTCCTTTAGAGAAAGATAACAGAATTAGATTTTGAGGACTGACTGAGCTAAGAGTTGTTTCTGTCACAGTGAAGACAAGCAAATACTCCAAGCAAAAGCAAAAAAAAGTAGCTGCATGATGACTGGAGCAAAACCTCTGCTAGAATCTAGAATTCTGCCTCAGATGCTGATAGCTACTAGGATAAATTCAACTTTTATTTTCCATATTATCTTACAGGAATTTATCTTTTACTACGTAAAACGTCATATACAAAAGAACTCTTAGAGAAACGGGAATAAACATCAACTGAGATTGGAGCATGACATGTAAAAGCTCTGAATGGCTGCAAAGAGTAGAGAAAAGGATTACTTCAGAGAGAGTAGAGAAAAGTATTACTTCAAAATCCAGCTCAGTTGGGAAAGGACACTCCTCAGGCCCCTGCATGCTCAGCCAGCCCTCTTCTCACCCCAGGAAGCCAAACTGCTCAGAGAAGGCTTCACTGAGCAGCCAGGAGAAGAACCACTGCAGAACAGGCACGTGGAACACACAGAACATCCCGAGCTGGATGGTGCGCACAGGGATGATCCAGTCCAACTGCTGGCAGCTAAACACAGCCCCTGTGCTCTGCAGGGAGAGCTGGAGGTGTCCCTAAGGCCCAGGGACAGCACCTCCTCCGCAGGCTGCCCGCGGCTCAGGAAGCGTTGGCGCTCGGTGCTGCACGCTCGGGTTACGGGAAGTGCCGGGAATTAAACCTGGACTTTCACTCCTCTCTTCAGCCTGGTCACATCTGAGCTCCAAGCGCTTAGAAAGCAAACAACAATCTGAAGTATCTTACACACAATGAGGGAATCATTTTATTAGATTATGGAAGACAGCAGCATTACAGTACAAAAAGTTACAAGAGTAGCAGAAAAAAAGTGTTTTTGGTTTAAATACTCAGGATTATACTGGGGAACATGAGAAGGATAGTACCCTTTTCTAAACTAACTCCTAACCAGGTTATCAAAATAAGTTTTGAATATTTAGCACAAGTAAAAAAGTTACAACAAACATCATTATAAAATGCTTTAATAAATAGTTTCTTTTCTGAAAGGTTTTTTTAAGAACATGTCAAAAAAATGTACTAAAACAGATGATCCTGCAAAGCAAATCCTGCATTCCCATATAAAATAACTGGTTTCAAAACATTCATGTTTACATTGTTCGTGGGCCAGAGTTTACACTCTCAGACATCCGTTCCTCTCAGTGGCAGGGTAACTAGGTGTATGTAGTGTTATGCTTCTTCAGTAATTAAAATAAACTTATAGTCTGCCCAGTTAACAGCAATAATAAAAGCCTTAAAAAAAAAAAAAAAGGCATAAGCCTTCCATAACATTTAACCATTTCTACTGAGGTACTCCCATCCTCTGAGCTTGCCAGCCTTTTTCCTTTAGAGCGAAAGATGAATAAAGCACAACAGAAACAAGACTGAGGAAAATATTGTTCCCTTCATTAGGCCTGTATTTAAACGCAAAAAAAAGTAATACCACATGTAATTAACATATTCACAAAAGAAAAAACAATGCCTCTCTATGTTGGTACTGTACAGTAGATGCACCCGTTAGTGTTCTTGAGATGGGCTGAACATGGGGATAAACAAACATTTCTGGATCTATTTACACATAAGTGGTTATGTTCCTATGTAAATACAAATGAGCAACAGATTTCTAACATTGATTGTATTAACATCATTTTCTAATCTGGACATAATACCAAAGAAAGTCTTATAAACTGCCATAGAACCTCCTTTTCTGCAACATAAATTAAAAGGAATGACATGTAAAAAAAAAAAAAAAAGACCAAAATATTTAACTTATTAAATCAAATATACAGAGTGATTCATTTAATATGTACATATTTACAAAAAAAGCACTTTCACTATTAGAAAATAAACTGTGTCAGTTGGGGAACCTAGAGTTCTCACAATTTTACTATATTGATATGGCAGTCTTTGACAGTTGCTATAGAAAAAGTTTAATCTCAAGGCACTTGTCACATGCTTCAATACTGCAATTCTAAAGTAATTCAACAGAAATAAAAAGGCCACTTTTAAACCACAGTTGAAAGATCTCTATAATTTTTTTTTTTGTTCCTATTACAAAGTGTGTAAGGCAAATTTGGAAAAAATCTTACAGAAGCTACTAACGTAACAAGTGCAGTGAGCTGCCATTAATAGAGATTCAAAGTCAAGAAAGCAGTTTAAAGTTCACACAATTTCCTCAACCAGGAGGTTTTAAAGCCACCATTAAATTAGAGCAAGTAATAAAAAGAAATACATTCTGTAAACAGTGTACAGTCTTTTGTAATAAACTTTACACATATTGAAAATACAACCTCTCCTCTGCCACACAGCGAGTGTATTATAAGTAAACTTTACAAAAATAGCAACTATCAAAGATTACTCATTTTTTTTTTCATCTGACAGTCATTGAATAATTTATACAAGGCTAAAGAAACAAAATAAATTTTATTTATTATTTTTATTTATTTTTTTTACGCAAAATAAAGAAACTATGAACATTTGACTCCAGATATTTTTAGTCCTTGATGCAAAGTGGAGATGTCAATTTTTCCCCTCCCCAGCAAGTGCAGGCGCAGTCTGCCTACATCCCAAATACAGGTTAGTCTCTACTGCCTTCAAAGTTTGATGCATTCACATTTTTTACAGATCTGTTGTCCATTTTGCCTATTTGGTGGGATTTCTTTACTGGACTGCTCTCTGATGTGTCAGACACCTTTGTTGGCAAAGGCTTTGCGAGTTTGTGAGAGAGGAATTTGTCCATTTCCTCATCTCTTTCCTCCTCTTCATCCTCCTCTTCCTCATACTCTACATACTCCTCCACCGCATCACAAGTTCTCTTTTGAGGAGATATGAAGTTTTTGCATTCATAACGAATGTCTTTGTTACTGTAAGATCTGTCTATAGGATTTCTTATGGGATTTAAAGGTGCCCACTGGTTATTGGCACCCTCTTCTCTGGGAGGACGGCTTCTCTCTCTCTCTTTTCTTCTCTTCCGAGTCCACCACACGCAGATGATTATACAAGTCAGCCACACAATGCTAAATACCGCACAAAGAATTGGAACCAAATAATCTGGAGGGCAAATGGAAAGAAATAAAGTCTCGTGTTAACAGAACAAGATACATAACACTGGACATTTGCAAGAGAAGGATCCATACTTGACTACAGGTGATCCTCCTGGACCATTTTTAGGAGAAAGGAAGGAAGATGTTTTTACAGCACAATAACAACTGCCTGAATGCACCAGGTCCATCTGAAAGTGCTCTTTACTAGTTTAGATTTACATGATTAATGATGAGGGGGGAAAGCTCCATTTGAGATCTTCTGTCCCCTCCAACAAACGGGTTTTGTTAAGTAGCATCTTTCTGTAGCACCTATGCAAAGTTGGCTGACAAAACCTGAGTAATCCTGTTAGAAGAAAAACCTTATCCTAGCAGGAGGCAGACAATGGAGTACTGTGCCCCTAAGTTGCTCTAGAAGTACTGGCACTTGCACCTGCATTTATCATCAGAATGAGGAGTCCTTTACCATCAGTATCTACAGACATTTATGTATTAGTGATCTCCAAAAACATCCAGGTTAGGGCTACGTAACCAAATTGGTCATGAATTCTTCAGCAAGTTCCTGTTCTACCTCAGGATGAAATACCAGAATATCTGCCCACGGGAGAAGCGTCTTCACTGCTCAATGAACAAAAGGTTGAGGCAATTGCTTTTCTCCACTCTCTCAATCCAAACCTCTACAGTGTTCTCCCAGCCACACAGGCACAGATTATTTCTCTAGGAAAATATTTCTGAAAATTTTATGTATATTTGGATTTCTTCTGCCCCCTTCCTCAAGAACTGTACAGCTAGGAGAGAATAACAGCTTTTTTCAGTTCTTGATAAGCAAAAACTCACATGGTAAGGGGCAACAATAGATGAGGTGTTTTGTTTTTATAGAGAGCAACAGGACTGTTCAACAGGTCTGCAGACAAATGCTGTCAACCCACCACTCTAATGCCTGATCCAAACATAAATTTCCTCAGCAGTTTTACGACATCTGCTTACAGAATAACCTGGAAATGACTATACAAAAACAACCAATGTTTCAACACCACAGTCCTTCGCTCCGATGTTCAGGTGCCTTCTGAGCACATTCTTATGTGGAATGTGACACATTCTCAAACATTTCCTTTTGGTACAGGAAGGTGAGTACACTGCCAACATGGCTGGCCTCAAGGGATCTCAAAATAGTATTTTAACAGTTACGGGAAGGATTGCACTCACATGAGTAACTGCTATTCTCTCCTGATTTTTCATAAGCAACCTAACATTAAATCCTGAATGGGAGAAATACTTCAAAGAAAAAGGAGCTCTTCATAACAGCTTCTCCAAGATTAGAATACAAAGCTTGCATTCTCACTGCTATCACATCTATTATTTCATCATATGACCATGGATGCAAGTTCACTTAGTAACAGGTAATTTTTGGCATACAGATGCTAAATTCAGGCTACTTAAAGCTTGAGGAAGTCAATGAAGCATCTAAATTATCATCAGCTCCACCTAGACACTTGAGCGTCCCACAGAAATGAGACTCTCAACACATAGGGCTTTACACATGCTAGGTTTTCACCCACCTCAACCAATTAAGGGACAGCAACAAAACAAATAAAATCCAAAACCAGGTTACAGTTGGCCTCATAACAACTCCACCTAAAGAACTAAGGGCCACTGGTCAATACTGAGCACCCATATTAAAATGAGAAGTCTGGAAACCATTTTGCAAGTAAATCCAAATGAATCCACTATTTTGGGAGAATCTTTAAATCTTTAAATAGAGCTGGGAGAAGTAATTTGCAGCCCTTTAGCCCTAGAATTTAATTTGCAATCAGAAAAGCCAGAGGCTGAGGCATGCCAAAATCCCAGCTCAAATCCTTATCTTCCACACAACTGCTGTTTAAGGCAAGCACACTCCTTCAGGAGAGCTGAGGAAACAGTGCATTTGCCAAGACTTTAACAGATGAAAGACATTTCCTAGAAGGAAAATGCAAGGGAAGTGGAACCAGGCAATCTCCTAATTGTTTAGACTATGGATGGAAGATCTTCCAGAAGATTATGTTGGGGAGATCTAGGAAAAAGTTGGGAGAGCCTCCTACCATTGTAAGATTTTCACTCTGGGGCTTAGTTGAACTTGAGCCTACCAGCAGTCTTCCACAAGCCCATCTCCTGCCTGCCCCAGGCAGCAACACAGGCATGCAAAACCTCCAATAACTTAGTTTGGCACAGCTCTTGGAGAGTCAGCATTCAGAGATAAAGGTCTCCAATCACACTATATCCTCTTAAAGAGGAATGAATGCTACATTTCAAGCCAGCTGTGCACTAGTGAGAAACACATGTTGAAAAAGAGAGCGAAGTTTTACATCATGGCCAAGGCTTGGAAGAAACTAGACATCTTTAACTCTTGTTAAGGTAAATAAATAGCCCACGAGCACTTCAGAAGAGATTGGTATCACACCACACCTTCCCTCTCCCAATATTTTCATTTCCTCACAGCGTCAGTGCAGCAGCATCAAGGGCTGAGGCTGGTTTAAGGCTAATGTAGGAGAACTGGACAGGATTGGAACTGCACACAACAACTCCTGGTCTTACGAAAGGTGTGCTTGGGCTGGAGAGCTGGGCTGGAAGTCAGAACCAAAACCATGGCAAGAGTATCGGGGCATATCGCATTAGGGATAAGGTTAAGTTTAAACTAGCACACAAGCACAGAAACTTGACCTCAAAGCTGCTTTCTCTTCAGTTAGTAACGGCAACTAAAGACACAACCTGTTGGATCATTTTCTCCAATGTGTGAAGAAAGATAAGAAGTCTGACAGCAGGGGAACAAAAAACACACCACAGAGAAGGTATGCACTGGAACCTTACCTGATGATGAGTTCCCCACAACGATGGTCTCGACTTTGACTTCAGTTACTGCCAACATGACCGTGCTGTTCTGTCGCTTGGTGATAGCATTTACTATTGTATTAGCAGCATTCTGAATGAGGCTGTTATCTTGTTCATCTCGGTGTGGGACAAAGGACTAAAGGGAGTGAAGGGGGAAAGCAAGAAGTTATTGCAGTCACCTGAACATGGAAATGCACTTTTAAATCCAGAAGCATCTTAACTGAGTTCACTCAGTTCAATTTGCCTGACAGTAGCTACAAACAGCTCTCTAAAAGCTTACCACAGCAACAGCATGGCTGGCTCTACCCAAACTGCAGATGCAGTGTCAGACTTGGTGGGTAGCACACCTACTTGTTAATTTAACATACCTCAAAGGATAGGCAGTGACTTCCATGTTACTTAAACTGATGAGCTAAACTTAGTCATAGTCTGGAGCAGTTCAAGACATGTGGATTATCTAGATAGAAGCTTGGACTAATAACAGTCTGCTCTATTTATACCATACACTTTGGTCCCTGCATCATGGCTCAGCATGCTCTTTACAGTACTAGCAGACACAGACAGTCCAGCTTCTGCGTGACTTCATTTACCATGAAGATTAACTCTTTCTTGAAAACTAAGCCATACACAGGCATGGAGTGATTGAGCTGTAAAGGCATCTAAAATAAGTCTTAGTTCATTAGGGCAACAGTCACTTGCATCTACCTGACTTGCACCTTCTTCCACTTCTCACTTAGTACCTTATGTTTAAGGAACATCCCTGAAGCAGCCATACACTAAATGCACAGCAGAAATCTCTTCTCAAGAACAAGCCAGCCAACTGTAACCATATCTCCTTACTGAGAAGGTCAAGAGCCCAAGATTTCTGACAGAACAAGTAGACACCTGTCCACCAATTTGGGCTGAACTAGTCTTTAGAGTAATTTATCATGAGCTTGTAGTAGCCACCTGTCATTAACAAAACCTGCAGTTTCAGCTCTCTGGCAGTGTGCAGTGTAGGAAATTGTGAGATCACAAAATTGCTTTGCAGACAAGACTAGGCCACAGATTGGTCCACCACCGCATTCAAGTAAAACATGCTTGAACAACTTCTTCCCCAGCAAAAACTAATAAGAAAACGTATTTGTATATACATACACACACATCTCATACTTACAATAGCAACTTCCACTGCGTTCTCTGTGGAGTAAGATGGATCACACAATATTATCAGAGTTCTGTCCCTAGAAACAGTCCTAGTAGCTGGTAAATACCGGATTTCAGAACAGATATTTTCTGTTGTAGTGCCCTGTTAGAAGCAAGGGAGATTGTGTCATTTTAGTTCAAGTAAGAAACAGCATGTAAAAAGAAGGATCATCAGAGTCCTTGCAGTTGCTAAGAACTGCAACTTAGGCAGAAAAGAGGGGAGCAAGAAAGGGCAGAAAAGTGAAGAACAGGGTTTTGGAATGAAGGGCAAAAAACTGAGCTTGCACAACTATGTTAGTACAGTCTGAGCTTGAAATGTAAATAGTTCTTCAAGACTCAAGAAGATAGGATATTCAGGACAAACCCAAATTTTGCCTCACTCTTTAGACAATTCTCAATTAAAAGCAACAGGAGTCTAGTAATAAAATTTTCAAGCTTACAATAGCAAGGAGTCATATTAGAAACCTTAATCTTGCATGCTCTGACATAGAATAGATCCCTTCATATATTGCCACACTTCATTTAAAATTCCATTCTCACCTGGGGGACTTTGTCTCCATTAAAAATTAAAGTAATTCTAGCACAGTCATTGTCCAAGTACCCAGAATTAGGCAGACACTTGATATTGATAGGCAGAGGTTCAGAGGCACTGCATTCTCCCCAGTCTGTGCATGGTGGCTGAAAGCATTTCATATACTTCTCCTGGCATTCTTGACCCATGGGACACTGGTTATTGGAATTATCCCAGTATTTATGTAACAGACAAGGCTTTTTTCCACACCACACCTAGGAAATAAAAAAAATGAAGCACTGTTACAGGTAGTTGCTCTCATGCATCAAATCCAAATAAACAATTCACACAGAAAAATAGCTGTCTTTTGATACTGCTGTAGTTCCATAAGCAGATGGATCTGCTCTTCCACAAAATGAGGACATTTAGTACAGACACAAGAGTAAAAATCTGTGCAAAGATAATCTGATAATCACTGACTGGGCATATCTCCTTAAAGTTTATAGATTGGTCCCACTTAACTCAGTTATACAGAAATTTAGGCATTTATTTTAATCTAGTCCTCCAGGCTTCTACAATATAGAAAGAGCAATATCTCCACAAAGAATAATTTCTTCAATATTCATAACTGAGACCCCTGCCAGAGAATGCTGAATATGTTAAGAGCTGATGTACATTGCTGATAAGCACAACCACTCCAACCATGCTCCCAAAAGGTAACAGTTTGCTGGTACCCACAAATTACTGGGGAGCAGCAGTTTCCAAGCACAGCTCCATTCCAGGAACTGCACTTGGATAATCCTTGGGGATCCCTTCAACTCAAGATATTCTACAATTCCATTAAGCCTTTAAGATCCTACATAGTACTGTACAGCTATTAGGAACTTAAGGATTTCTTAAAGCACAATTGTCAGCAAGAAAGTGCAAGGATTCCATTACAATGGAAGAAACCTAATACCACACGTGGATGAGTTGAATTTAAGGCACATGTTCAGTCTGCATTTAGGTCTTTCTTTTCCTCAGTCACAAAACTGCCAGGATCTAGTCCACAAGAAATACACAAAGGTTGAAAGCTGTCAATTCATAAAGCTACTGAAGAACAATACAAAAAGGCAGTTGATACCCAGCGAAAAATCTCTTCCTACATGTCCTCCACCTTGGAACTCACATTTCACAGAATTAGGAGTTCTAAAACCATGTTTACATAGCTTCAGCAGTGTGATTTATTTATCCTTTATTCCACCTCATATTTTCTTTTCTGCAACAAGTGGTCGAGAGAGCCTGTTCTAGCAGGTTGACAGCAGGACAGTAACTTATGGTATTAAAGAAAATCATAACTATTTTTACATGAAGCCACTTAAAAAAAAAAAAAACCAAGAAAAAAACCCAATGGAAATTTATAGGAGACAAAGACTAACTGGTGCATGAAGAACAATGAGTTTGTTTCAGCCACAGGAATTTAAAAAAACAGGCCAAAATGCCTACCTTGGTGCAGTCAATACGTCCATCCAAACAGTGGCAGCTGTTGCACTCCTGTTCCCACCTGCTGCCATGGGGAAAGGTCATTCCTTTAAGCCAGCAAGGCTTTCCAATTCCAATCACTAAAGAAAAAAAGCCCAAAAAAGCACATTCAGACACTTCACCTCTTCAAGTTATATAATAAATACTATAGAAATTTAAATGAAAAATATTAACTAGTGTTCCTTACATATCAGATTACCATATATAAACTTTATACTGGCTACATTGTGCCCAATTGTGTTTTGGGTAAAGGTTGATAGCAGATATCAAAATACCTTCTTGGCATCTAGGACCAATTCTTCCAGGGGGACAAGTGCATCGGTATCCATTTATTTCATCTATACAGGTGGCACCATACCCACAAGGAGAAGACTGGCACTCATCAATATCTGGACAGAAAATAGGTAAAATTCAGTGACAAGGACACAGGAAATTGTAATTAATAATTTACTGAGGTGTAATCTAACAGTACCTCCTCTCTTTAAAAGCAAAGGACAGCGTGGCTACAGAATTAATCTTGTAATTAAACAGTTCTGCCATTTCAGCAATACCCTGTAACAGATTTCTCATAATTGCACCCTAATTGAAGTTCTGGTAATCAAAACAGCAGTCATATGCTGACTCATCTCACAGAGCAGAGGTGTTGGACAGCTGAAGGTGTTAATGCCCTGTCCACATTCAGCTACAGAACAAACCCCACATCCTGTTCTGGCACTAATCTCAGACATTTAGGCTTCACACAAAAGCATGTGTTTTCATCAAGTTAGAGTGCAAAAGTTGGACAATGATCTTGTTCAACAATGCTTAAAGAAGTGACTTGCTGCAATACAAGTGACCAAAAGGCAGAGAAGTAACAGTTTAGTTTGTAACACACATTTCATGAACATTAATAACCTTGAAATTGTGAATAGATTTATTTAATACATAGATAGGTAGCACAAAAGCCTCTTTAAAAAAACCTTCAAAGATTCAGAGGCTTAGCTACAGAAACCAATAGAAAAAGGCAGGGAAGCATGGTCCATTCAGATGGACAGCAATGTGTCATTTGTTATCCTGGGGAAGTGACCAATACTGATTTATGCAACAGAAACCAGCTCATCAAGTTGTGATCCATAGGCACCAACTGCTTCATTTTCAACCAGAAACATCTCTTCCAAAGCATCTTTTCAAAGTTTTCTTCCATTGAGTATGAATGCTCTTTCCAACCCCAGAGAAAACTGTTTAAACACCAGTTCTGGTTCAATACATGGTATCAGCTCATTTTAAAGTACAGGACTTTGCAAATGAACATGAAAAATGTCAGTAGTGAGACTGTTACACTTGTAGGCAATGCTAAACAATCCAACAGATACGGAAGGGCTTTTGGTTATATTTTAACTTCCTTAAAAAGTGCACTAAGATCTAAACTTCAACAGGGTCCAATCACTCTTTCCTCCTGTCTTCACGCTATATAGGTTTGAGATTCTCCAGCCTCTGTATGCTGAAAAAGGTGATTTGACTCTGTGTCTGTTTGAGCCATAAAAGACATTTTTTTTTCAGAGCTACTCCTTCCATCTATACCAGTCTAAACAAGTAAAAAAATGTCTGCAGCTCCATTATAAATGCACAGTATTTGTATTTGTGACATCCTAGCCTTAAGGGGAAGAGGAGCAGGCAAGGAGAATTCAATATCCCTTTCTGGTTATCTGGATCACACAATGCTCTGCCATGCCTGGTTCTGTACTGAGACACCACTAAGCTGATGCTTCCACAAGTGCTGCAGCTGCCCTCCAACCAGAAGTGCTGGCTTGTTTGCTCTATGCCAGAATGAGGATGAAGTCTCAACTTGAAAGCACATCACCATACTGATGGAGTGGAAGGACCAAGCCCAGAAGCCTTGAGGGTAAAGAAGATTCAAGGTCTGATCTTCCAAAGCAGAAAGTAAAAATAAGGTATTTTTCATCAAGTCAAAATGGTAAAATTCCTTTAAAAAGACAAAACCAAAACAACACAAAAAACCAACCAAACAACAAACCAGCTTGTTCCACAACACTTCAAAATACTTTTAGGGTCTGTTTTTCTCCTCCTTTTTGGCCTCTACCCTTCAGAATAATTGCAGTGTAACAGGTTTGTTTTCTAGCTTTGAAAGACCTTTATCATACTTCTGTTATTCATGTGCCAGCACTACACTCAATGTTTTTGTTTCCATTTGGAATGTCTCAGTGCATTCTGGTTTCTTACATTAAGTGGAACACATTCAGATATATGTCATCTTTACCAACAAGATATTTATCAACATAGAAATATTTTAAATTTAAGCTTCTATGAAGCCAGCACCCCAGAAATGTCAGAATTATCCAGGAAAATCCACTAATCAAGTCTGTAAGCATGATTTAAGCCAACTCATTTCAGTGCCATTTAATGAAATGAGTAACAGACCATAACCTCCTATTATTTACAAGGTATCAGTACCTGGCTAACAGGTGGCTTCTGCTTCATTATTTGGAATTCAGTTGAGCTAATGTAAAAAGGGTCACCAGGTGTTCTTTCCAATTTGTGCAGAGTGGTACATCACCCAGCTCTTTACCCATGCAGGTACTTACTGATTCTGCAGTCAGGACCAGCAAAGCCAGGGGCGCATTCGCATCGGAACCAGTTCACTCCATCAACACAGATCCCCCCGTTGTAACTGTACGTAAAAAAGGGTGGTTAACAAGCCACCTACACTGCTTCATTGGTCAATTAAAGCTCTGTTAATTAAAGCTTCTGCTGCTCTTTAGGGGGACAATTTATTTTTTATTTCTATCAAGAGCAAAAGCATAATGCTAGATAAACGATATTGCTTAGCAGGTCAGCAGCTAAACAGCAACATCCTACAGATGCACGAGGAAGTACAACCACAGAATTCAAGGAGGCAGAACAGCACTTTCAAGGGAATACAAAGAAAGCTCAAGGTTTTTCAGATCTGGTTGTTTTTTTAATACATGAAGCACAGATGATGGCATCAGAATGGACAACTGAGAAAGATAAGGTAGATTGTTTAATCCACATCAGTTTTTTCCCCTCTACAACCATAAATATCAGCCTCTGTATTTAAAATATTCCCATTTTATCTCTCAGTTTTGTTTTTAGATGTGTTTCTACAAAGTAATTGGTCCAATAGGACATTTTTATATTATTTAAAATTATTTACTGTAAACGAAGAGGTTTTGATTTCTCATTTTTTACTCTATCCAATTACAAATGCTTCAAATGTTATCATATGTGATTCACTTCACATCACTGTAATTTACTGGTCAGTTCCACTATGGAGACTACATTAAAATGCTTTTATTTGTTCACACATGAATCAAGTCAAGATTGTTTTGTGGTCTTTGGTGCTGTCAAGGAATATGGCACAGCAAAAAAAATGGTTTCAAGATATTTTACAGAGGCTGACTTCAATTATTTTTAGAGTAAAATTAGTTCCAATCTGTAATGTAAATCCATATTACTGTGCTCACTTGTATTTTCACAATAGGTACAGGACTGGAGTTCGTGTACTTACCATGGATGAGGGTTGCAGTCATTGGTGTCTGAAAAAAAGAATATTGGCTAGTGTAAATAGTGGCACTATTTATTTTCTAAAATATAACACTATAGTTCAGAAGCCACTATATTTGATAAGTAAAGAGAAATATACAGAACTGAATGTTCTTCCACGCTTGCACAAAACGTTTTATCAATAGCAGGCAGAGTAAAAACAGAACTCAAATTTAGAGTTTGCCTCCCAGTCCCAATGTTACACCTTGGGGGAAAAAAATAAAAATCAAAGTTGCAGGCTTTACTCCACCAAGCAATTCATTGTCTTGGTATGCCAAAGTAGTTAACTGCTATCCTCAGAGAAAATGGCTTATACACTACTGCCTGCCTTTCCAGATACTCTTCATTATTAAAATTATTATTTCTGTGAGTATTTTTTCCTGTTCTGCACACATTTCCAAAAATGATATTTTTATAGAAGGCCAAGAGTCTTATTTTGGCAGAGACTGGATGCAAAAAGCAGCGTGACAAACTCCTCATTCATTACTCGAGCATCGTCTTCTTTACCTACCTCCCACTCTGAATGATTCAGATATTTTGGCACATGAACCCCATAAACTTGCTTTGTTTCAGTTAACAGCTCTCTGCCAGACACTCCCAATATCCCAGGGGGATGCAGGGGAAGAAAGAAATGCCTTACTCTGTGTGCATGTGCGTCCTTCCCATCCTTCTTTGCAGATGCACGAGAAGGAATCTCCGCTGCCAACACACGTTCCACCATTCATGCAGGGGTTCAGAATACAGCTGCTGTTCTTAGCTTTGAAAACAGAAAATGTGTCTATTAGCCCAGAAAACAAAGAGTACCTATCATCTGGGTATGTCAGTGTCACAATCCTAAACAGCATTTAAGCCAACAGTTAAAAACTTACAAAAAGGTTAAAAACCCCAGAAATACTCAATCACATGACAGTCTCTCACCCACCTCCACCATGGTCCCAATTCAATTGTTTAACTGAACCATGAAATTTTATTAAAAAGGAATCACCTCCTTTCTGCCCCATTTGTGTAAGCATTCTTCAAGTACTGCTTAATTAATACTTTGGCAGTGAGTTACCCAGGCCATGAGGTGTTCTTTACAATAAAATACTAGTCTTTAAAGCTCAGATTTTGGTTAAAAGCTGCAATTGTATCTAAAAAGTAGAAAAACTCTACTAAATTATCTTCATTCAACTTCCTGATTATAATGGAAGTTTCGTTTTCAGAAAGACGCACCACAGATTCAGTCTCCAAAGGGGAAAAAAAAAAAATCAAGTAGTTCCCTACAGCAGGCATTAACTTTGCAAATCCCCCAGGAAGAACCTCTTAATTTAATTTTTCCTGGGTATGCCTGCTCATACACCTCATGGATCACAAACCTTGGGACTCTTCAAGCCAAGCAGGGGACTAAGTTCCCAGGAAAACCTTTACACAGGGTCTCTAAAGGCCAACAGAAAAGTCCGAGTTTTCTAAAACTGCTCAGGAGAGAAGCTATGGAAAAGACAATATAAGAAGGCAGAGGAGAACACCATCCTAAAAATCAGTATCATGTCATCTGAGTGGAAGAAATTACTTAAATTTCAGTCACCACCCAACTGGAACAGCTTTGAACTGGCCAGCCAGAACAGTGTGTCTGTTTACTAAACAGTTGATTATTTAAACACTTCTCTGCTGCTTCTGGCTTCATCTGTAGATAATTTTAAAAGCTTACCAGTGTTGCAAGTACTTCCTATCCACTCTGGAGGACATGAGCAGCGGAATGTGTCTCCATCATCATAGCATGTCCCACCATTACTGCAAGTGTTTGCATCACACTGGTATTCACCTACACACCAGAACAAAGCAGTTTTAATTTCCACTGCTCTTGCGGAATGTTAGAAACAGAAATTTTAATCACAAAATTAAAGAGACTTCATATTTAAATGCACCAGTATCAGAAACACATTGTTCCACTTGCTGTATTACAATAAACAACCCAAAGAATGGAATCTAAGGACATCTCTCACGAAACTGCTTCACCACATGAAGGAATACATCTTTTAAATGTTTCATTTTGTGATTGGGAAACTGGAAGGAGTAAGGAAAGTGCACCTATTTTTTTCACTGTGATTGTTTTATTTTAAATTTCAGGAACTCCAGTCCCATGAGAAGAAAATAAATCTTTGGGTACTCTAAAGATCAAAGCAAGGAACACTTACGTGAGTGACAAGTTTTGCCTTTCCAGTCATTCTTGCACTCACAATAGAAGTCATTTACCAAATCAATGCATCGGCCACCGTTGTGACACGGGTTAGGAGAACAGTCATTGAAATCTAAAAAAAAGTTACTCAAATTAGATTATCTAGCCCAGCCAAGGCCATGAGAAAACAGAAAAAAAAAAAAAATCTCTTTGTAAAGAAAATACATTTTGTACTACCTAGGAAAACAGCAGTCCTAATTATTATGAGATAATCTTTATACAAGCAAGGAAAATACTCTGATTTAATACAGAACATGAATTATGACTTTCTGACAGCTTAGAAGGAGCATTCAGTATGGCTTCCCAGTAAAGCACTAAAGTAGCTTTGTTTTTACCAAGAACTGTATTCTGAATTTTAGAAAGAGCTTTCTAGTAGGAACCACAATGTCCTGAAAAGGAGCCCCAGCACAGGACATCCTGGGAGATGAGAGAGACAGTTAAGGCTCCCTCGTTCTGTTCTGTTTTAAAACACAGATTTACAGCCATTAGAGGTGGCTTAATCACATACATACTCATGTGCACACACTAAACATACTTACACAATTATGTATTTTAGAGGAAGCTCCTTTCACTTGAGACAAACATTTTAATAGGGGGAACGTAACTATTCCAGAACAAACTTCATCTAGACCACACAAAAGGCTCTTCTGACAGCAATAGCTGCCAAAAGCTGCTCAGAATGTATTTCACATCTTAATTGATGCATGTCCTGTAATAAGTCTCAGCAAGTCCTTGCCATCATGTTTTAGAACAGGCTTCATTCAGAGCAGAAAAAGAAACAACTGCAGTTTCCTCTGAGGTGTCTTAACCATGAACTGGCTGGCCTAGTTCACTTCCTGGCCAACACTCTTGCCTATCCCCAGGACAAAAAGTTTTCTCCTCCTGAAATAAATGCTGAACTATACCAAAGAATCAGATTCTGCTCCTATTAAAGAAGCTGAGGCTTTTAGAGCAGCTACCCAAAGTTATTTCTGAAAATATTTCTTCAAACAAGACTCAGTTATGGGACAGAGAAACTACCCCATTATTAAAACTACCCCATCTCTGTTACAACAAGGCTGCATCATTTGGCCCTGCAACACTGAGCAGTACTCACTTGTGTCACACAGCTCTCCTTCCCAGCCACTGGAACAGAAACATCTAAATGAATCAACTTCATCAATACATGTCCCACCATTCTTGCAAGGTTTCCCAAGACAGTCATTGATATCTGCAACAAAAAGTCAACAATTATTGCTCAAGGCTGTTTTCACCAACTCAGAGGAGTGAGCTACGCTTGTGTCTCTAGGAAAAGCAGCATGAAGTTATTACTGCATTTGTACATCCAAAAGAAAGGCTCAAACATCTGTTTTCAAGCCTGGTAGGGTTTCTGGTGGTATTGTCTCATGTAGCTAGTCAAGTCCAACCAGAGCATTACGCTTACCTGGCAAGAATATCCAGGAGTTTAAAAACACCCAGAGCAGCAATACAAGTTCTAATCCCCTCTTTGTATTCTCATGTTGGAGAAATCTGTGGCTTGTAAGATTGTGCACAAACGTGGTGGCTACAGACACATTTACTCTGAAGCTGGACTAAAACCAGTTTTCTATCACACAGGAAGTGTAAACCACTACAAAGACTGCTACCAGAAAAAACCATTTCAAGCAGTACATCTGAAACAGCACCTTAAGCAACTTTACAGAAATCTAAATGTCTTATTTTATGTTGTAAAGCTTTATAACATTAACTTTAAAATAAATTTATAGCAAAAAGAATAATATTTTACAAGCTTCTACTTACTTTCATGACAGTATGTTCCAGTAAAGCCTCTGTCACAGGCACAAGTGAAATTCCCTCCTGGCTGACTAATACACCGTCCATGAGGCCCACAAACATTGGATGAAATGAAACGGATTCCTTCTTGGGTAGCATTAGTGAAGACTTCTATTGTACAGCTGTCTATTACTGAAAAAGAAGTGAGGTCTTTAATGATCTGTATCAGCAATCAGATTTCAGTTTTAAAAGAAGTTTTACAAAAATTGAAACTAATCACAGTTTTGTGTTAGCTGTAAGTTACCATCTTGCTCTTCATAAATGAGGAGCATTTCCTCTCACTGCCTCACTGTTTTATGAAGTCCAAGTGAGTACAATAAAAACATTTCTGCATTATGCTATTCCCCAAAATGCCTTTTTTTTAAATGTACCACCATCAAGACAGATTTACGGACAACAGCAGGTACCTTTACAAGAATTGTTCTTGCAGTGGTCCTTGAGATGAGAACAATTTTTTCCATCATAGTCATCAGGGCAGGCACAGTAATAATCTCCTCCCAGATCATAACATTTAGCCCCATTCTGGCAAGGGTTAGGTTCACAAAAATCAATATCCATCTGCAAAAGAGAGACCACAGTTAGCAGCAGCTGCTTCATTTCCCAGGAGTAAGCTGCATTATCTGCTTTGCCAGAGACACAGATGAAGCTAATGTACAAGGAACCTCAAGTTTTAAGGTTTATGAATCATAAATATTGCATTCCACCCTGCAAGACAGAGACACTTCAGCTTACTTCAGTCTATCCTAATACAAAGCATTTCTGACACTGATTAAAAAAAACTCCTTTGGAGGAGGCTGAAAAAGCCCATTTGCAATAACTCAGCGAATAATTACTTAAGCCATTAGGAGACACCTTACTGCAACTTCTCCGCATCATTATAAGTCACTTCTGTCCTTCACACCCACATACCAAGTGCCACAAGGCTAGTTAAATACCAGTGCACTTGTCAGCTTTGTGTCTGCAAGAGACTTAAAATACACAGAACCTGAACAAAATCCCATCCCCTAGAGCAAATTCTCTTCCCATCTCAATTAACACATAGAATTTATTATAAAACCACACAGCTTGGAAGGGACCTCTAGAGGTCAGCTACTCCCCACCTCCTGCTCAAAGTAGGTCTAGCTAGACCCAGCTTTTCAAGACCTTATTTTAAAAAATACCATCACCACACCAATTTACAAAGTTACATGAGATGCACTTTGAACTCTGACCATCTGATCCAGAGAGCCACATTTAAACCTCACCTTCATTACACAACGTTTAACAGACATTGCTGTGGCAAAACAATTCTGCTGCTTTCTGCTTTAGACTGACACACAAGATCACTGATTCATGATGCCCTAAATTAGTCTCAAAATCCACAAAGCAGCCTCAAAATGGATATTTTTACATCACAGTATCTTTCCTCCAAATTATTTTTCTTAAGGATTGCTTTTCTCCCCTCCAGTCAGTTTTTCCTTCTTCACATGTCTCTTGGGAGAAAGATAATTTCATGTCTGTAAAGCTGAAAGCTAAGTCCAATAGAGGTTTTGCTTCCTATTTTTAGCAGTTCAGTAGCTAAATAGGAAAAAAAATGCCAAACTAGCCAAAGGAGAAGGAACACAAATGGTGCTAAGTATTTAATTCAGAGGATCACATACAATTCCAGTCACAACAGAAAATTTTTAGCAAACCATTCCGTGCTCTCACACAGAACATTCAAAGCAAGCTATAAAAAAATATCTATGGTCTGAGAAAGATCCTCAGATCTCCTCTATCAGATGTCTCCATTTGTTTCCTTCCATTAGTGTAAATTTCCCCTTCCCAATGCAAGTTCAGTAGCTGGTACTTTAGCATCTGGAATCAATGGTAGATATTTCCTGCAGCACACAAGGCAAGCAGCCAACTCCCCCCTATTATTCAAGCACATTTGCTAAAACTTTAATTACACAGTATTGTATGAATCAGCCCAGGGTAGAGCACTGAAGTTATGATCCTTATGCAGAAACAGCTCATGAGCTATTAGGTGCTGCACCAGTTTGATTAAACTGGTTGGTATCTGCAGTCCTTTTAAATTTTGAATAAAATGAGGGCACTACTTCTTTAATGATGCAAATAACATAGAATAAAATTACTTCAGTGTTTAACAGTGATCATTTCAATATCCTCTACAAAAATTCTGGAGCAAATCCAACAAAAGTCTAGCGTAGTGCCTCCAGTTGATACTAAGCATAACATCCAGATGAATTTGACTATCAGCAAAAGCCAGAAAGTGAGTACTTAATGCAAAATAATTTTACCCTGAAAAGCCTAATGTCCTCCCTAGAAAAGAGGAGTATCTTCTTTACCATGAAATACTTTAGGAATTACCACCAAGGCTTCAATATTTCAGATCTGAGTCCTTAAGTACTAGAACTCCATGTTCCTAAAATGATCTCAAAGTTCTGAGAGCCAATACTGGTCTATCTGCCTGCCTTTAGTAATTATGTTAATCATCACCATTATATATAATACAAATAATTGATACATAATTATTCTACTCCTACCAATAGCAGTAGGATTACTTGAAGGGTAATTCAATTATGTACCTCAGAGTTATTAGGATGAGAACCTAAAGCACTCCAGTGTAAAAAAAAAGACAAAGGTCCTGAAAATGGCAAAGGAAAACATTTCAAGCTTAAGGAATACTTGCAGCCTTAAAACCCTTAGGAAGGCCAACACCTATATGCAACAACTTGCAGTTTATCAGGCTGCAAATTCAAGTGTTCCAGCTACTATGACAGCACTGCACAACAAATTTGCTTATTCAGAGTATCAGGTAACAGCTATGACAGGCAGTGACGCTCCAGCCTTGGGTTACTCCCATTTAAACCCAGAGATACATTTCTTTCAAGAATTCAGTCCATGACAAGCATTGCAGTAATGTCTGCACTGCCCTCACCTCGCAGAAGACTCCCGAGAATCCCTGGGAACACAGGCAAGTGAATCCATTCACCAGGTCTTTGCAGCGGCCCCCGTTCTGGCAGGGATTGCTCTCACACTCGTTGGTTTCTATCTCACAGTTTTTTCCTGTGAAACCACGAGGGCACAAGCAGTGGTAACCGTTCACTTCATCCTTCACAGAGCAGGGAAAAGAAGCAAAAGTAGAAGGATTTGTTTATTCACAAAACTTGCACACAAAAATTCAGGTTACTTCTGTATTCTGGATTTGCGGACAGCAGTAGCACCACAGAATTTTATTTTGTGAAATGGGTGCAAGAGTCTGCAAGTACAGTGTTACATTTTTAACATTTGAACTCCTTTAATCAAACTGTAATTGCAACCTATAAAACTCATAACCAGTCAGACAAAGGTTAATTTTCAACATGGAATGTAATGAACAAGAGTTACCTTACAAGTCCCTCCATGCTGGCACTGTCCATGACAGTCATTTATATCTATGGATAAAATATGCAAAGCATTAGAATTTAGACTTCAAGACCAAGCTGAAAAGTGTAGGTTTAGCATAAAAACGGAGAACAAATGATTTTCAAAAAGGCTTTTTTCTAGATGTTTCAATAGAAAGGAAGGATTCTTGATGTCTTAAAATATGTCTATTTTTTCAAGAAGAACCAATAGAAAATGACATTCTATATTTCTACTACAGTGTACTAAAAATGAGATATTAATATCAGTTGTTTTCATATCTAACATTTTAGAAGCATTTTAAATTGAATCTGTATGTATCATTCAGGAACATGTAAGACTCAAGAGATTTATTGAAGTGTATCTCTTAGATCACTTTAATACCAATTACCTTTCAAAATAAATTTTCAAACAAGTATTTTCAATTTACATTGCTAGAAGTTAGAAAATTCCTGACAACAAGTATTTTTTTCTTGTTAAAGTATGTATACTATCACTTATATTTTTTTTTTTAAAGAACAAAGCATCCTACTGTCAACATACATACTAAAGAAATACTAACTGATATGACAATTTACTCCTGTCCATCCTGGAATGCAGTCACAGTAATATCCACCAATGAGATTTTTGCAAGAGTAAGCATTAACACAGGGTTTCCCCTCACACTCATTAGCATCTGTGAAAGAAGAGAAAATAAAGAATAGAATAAAGAACAAACCCAGAAACAGATTACCACAGCACCAAGCAAAGTGTCCATGCAATCCCAGCATCAGAAGCTCATACTAAACATTGCTAGGGCACTAAAACCATTTACATACCACAGGATTTTAATGCACACTTGCCTATAGTAGCACATGCATGTTATCTTACTCTTCTCCCTTGGCCAAAACTCAAAAAGGCAATTTGTTAGTCAGGGAAAATCCCTCTCTAGCCTCCACAAGCTTAGTCACTGTTCTGCCACCATGAAAAAGGAGCTACCATCACCAATGCTGCATTTTGGAACAGAAAAGTTATGGGACATTCTAAAAGAAGTATTTTAAGTAAGCTTAAGTTGGGGCTTAAATAGTTACAGATCCCCTTGAAACTTCTGGCTTTGAGATCTGCTAAACAGGAGCTAAGATACCAATAACAACACACATATTCCACATTTTCTTCAATAAAAACCATGCCAGAAACACACAGAGTTATTAATTGTTTAGGAATCACCTCCAGTGGTCTCCAAAGCTTTAGAATTACTTACCAAGCTGGCAAGTTGCTCCAATCCACTGCTGTGGACAAATACACTCGAATGCATTGACACCATCAATGCAGGTCCCTCCTTGAGCACAGGGGTTTGATGCACACTCGTCAATATCTGCAAAGGCAAAGGGGGACTCCATTACACAGCCTAAAGCTTGGCTTAACAGGTTCTGCTTCAAAGTTGGTTTGAGATGAAGGGGGAGAAAGTGCAAACAAGCCTAGACACAGACTAACATTGCTAACCTAATTGTTACTTAGGATTTATCACATTTTTGTGACAGAGTAGAGAAGATCAGCAAACAAGAAAAGAACCAGACAACCTAATAATCTACATATGATTTGCATGTTCATCGAAAGTCAAGTCCCTAGATTGTGACACATACTTAGCCAGTTTTGGTTCTGTGGTTGGTAATTCTCAGGGTTTTTTGGTTTGGTTTTTGGGGCTTTTTTTTGAGGACAGTTGCTGTTTGAAAACAGGTAAGCTACCTGTGTTCCAAATCACAGGCCACGGGCAAACCCATTACAGTCCCACAATACATTTCAACCACTTCTCTGTCCTCTGAACCAGACACTTAAGCATTTAAGTGTGCAAATCTACTTTTCTGTGATTAAAGAATGGGGGGAAACCTTTGACTTTCACATTTACATTTCTCAAAATGACACCATTCTGTATTTTGCTTCAGAGTGGCTCAGTCAGGAATTGTCAAAGAAGCTTTGGCAACAGGGCATTTCTTTGGATATGGTCCTGCTACGCCTCTGATAACTTTTTGATAACAGATCTCAACTGCATTGAGTCAATACTATGGGCTGCACAGAACCCTCCTCTTTTCACTCTGCCAATGCTCAGATGTTAAAAGACATGGAAAGTAAAGGACTACCACCAAATTCCAAACCCACAGAGCGTGTTATCACCAAGCATCAACCCTTCCAACCCAACAGGTCAGTCACCAGCAAAACCATACCCACCAATAGCACATGTTGGTCCACTCCACCCCGATGGGCAGTGACACTTGAAGCCTGACGAAATTTCGTGACAAATTCCACCATTAGCACAGGGATTAGATACACAAGCATGCTCAGCTGGGGAGAAAGAAGGAAAGAAATTCTTGCTAAATACTCTTCCAGTACCAATTAAGGAGAACTTGCCATTAAAAGTTGCATTAGCTAAAAGTAACCAAGAGAAATAACAGTGGAGAGATACTAGTAGAGAAGTTTGGAGCCTTCCTCTCCCACCTGCAGAGAGTTAAGATTCCCAGGAGGAAAATGAAGCAGGATTTCACTGAAGATGTATCATCCTTCCCACCTAATAAATAGAAAGCCTAAGGACAGACAGCTCACTCTTTGAATTCCAGCAAAGTTCCCCACTAACACTCTGCTTCCAGCCATGCACTTCCACCTCCAGAGCACTCCAGCACTTCTTTTAAATTCAGTGAGAAAAAACAGATATGCTGTATGCAGAGGTCTGACTTGTAGTAGTTTAAGGTCTGTTTAGCTTCATTCTAGTACTGCTTTTGGAAACAGCAGGGAATAGAGGTGCTTACAGGCAGTGATGCTCCTTGTCACTCCATGTAGGGCTGTAACAGTGACAGAGGCTGCACAAAACCATCAGGCTGAGGAGGGACAAGCTTTCTGTAACTTCTTTTTGGTAACTTCCTCTCTCAGAAGCCAAAGAAGCTTTTTAGTACCAGTACCTAAAGCAGCTCACACACCAACCCTACTGTTAAAAATGACTGTAGATCTCAACAAATATATGGCTCCCTTTTGCACTGCCTCCTCACTGAGAAGACAAGCTACTCCCCCACAGCTTTCAGGGCAAGCTATGGCAAGATTTCCTCCATTTTAGCCTAAACTTTATATCATGTTCTACCAGTTGAAGTAAAATTTAAGTTTGGATGGTATCTTTAATACCACATAGAGCTTTAGGAAGTTCAAAGATCTACATTCTGATTAACTCTAAAAACCTTCTGCTGGTACTAGTTTAGTGAACTTAAGGCCAAGCAGTGATGTGGAAAAAAACCAAAAAGGTTCTTTCCACCTAAAATTTTACCTATCAAGAAACAGCAAAATTCATAGTGAGAAGCACATTTCAAAAAAGGATTAAACAATGCATCATGACAAAGAAAAAGAGCATGCAACTAACCACTACATAAAGCTAAATATGGAAGAACTAGAAACTGCACACTGTCCATTTACCTCCAAAGTGAGGATAACCAAGAAAAGTCTCCAGAGACCGAAACTGTCCTTAGAACATGAACATTTTGGGCTTTGTGTAACACATGCACAGACAGAAAAAAGGAGCATGCTATCTTTGTAGTGTGGTTGAGATAGGAAGCAGTTTTTCAAGACACAGATCTGTTAGACTGAAGGCAAAGCCATACTTCATCACTAATGTGGTTTAAATGCTCTCCTCCATTTTGCCAATAGGCACAAGGAAGCCACTTTTTGTTCAGACTGCTCAAGGTGACTCTGTAAGAGAGTTTGAGCAAATTTCCATAGTAGCTAACATTTCATCATTAATCCAAATATATTAGAAGTCCCACATTAAAAGATTAAATTTCAGTTGATTAAAAAGAGTAGTCAACACATTCAGCCAACTAAAAATGGGGCCAAAGCCCCACATCAGAGTAGAAACTGAAGTGTCCATCACTTCCACCTTTCTTAGTCCCCAGCTTGGAAAAGATGCATGCTTGTCAGCAAGCCAGAGAACAAGAAAAAGGACAGTAGGGAGTAAGGCAACAGGGAAAGCTACATGTCTAACCTATTTCATAAGACTATAGCCCAACTGCATATTTGGATTAAGGAGGAGAAATTAAAGGGAAGAAATAGTCTCAGTCTTATCTAAAGGGAAACTGGCACAGCATTTCGGTTATCTTTGGTGAATTTTTGAGCAGCCAGGCTCAGGCCCCAAAAAGGAGAGATGGAGCATATCCCCAGTGAAATGCAGAAGTGCCAAGGCAGTTGCAGGTCTCCAAGGAGAGGTGCCCTGTCCCAAGTACCGATTTCGCAGTTCTTGCCCGAGTAGCCGTCGGGGCAGGCACAGCGATACTCATCCGGCTCTGTGTTCATGCAGGTGCCGCCGTTCAGGCACGGGTGGTGATTCCCACAGTAATTCAGATCTGCACAGAGAGAAGGCTCAGTCAGCAGGGAACACAGATCCCACCGTTTCAGTCCCTAGTCAGACACAGATGCCTTTCTGGCTCGAACATCTTTCACCCCCATCATCCCCATATTCCAGAGGCTAGCCTGTGATCTGGTAACTATCCACAGAACAGAGAAGAATGAACAAGAGACAACTGCAGGAGTTAGAAGAGTCAGGACAATTCCAAGCCTTTTGTCTTCAACTTCCTATACTTCTGATGCCTAGGCACCATCTGCCACACAAGAAAGGCACAGAAACACTCGGGTAGTTGCACACTAGCAGAAAAGAAAAGGGGTTAATGAGTTATCAGTTAATCATGCAACTTAACTTATTTTTCCTGTACATTAATGTTAAGTACCTTTGTTACAGAGCAGGCCACCCCAGTTGGTTTCACAATTACACTGCCATGGTTCATTACAGCTCCCATGAGCACAGCCTGGGTAGCGGACACACTCATCACAGAACTGTCCTTGCCAACCATAATGACACCTAAGATGTAAGTTCACATGTTAAAAGTTAGCAACATGATGCTTCATGATCAGCAATACATGTATTTACAACACTACACTTACCGTTCTCAAGAACAAGGCCAACTGTTCAATGTGCAACAGATAACAAAACTTTATCCTGTTTAGAAGGGACACAACTAGTCCTGTTGAACATCCTTACAGGAACTCATCCTGCTCAAATGTGTTACACACAATGGCAACAAACACCACCAAGCACTACACGTTATGAGAACTGGACATGAATTAGTTGTTCTTTCACAAGGAGTCCCATCTTCACATAATCATCTCACACTAGGACAAAACTTGTGATTGATACAGGAAAGCTGAAATTGATTTTCAGGAAGAGACTGCCGACTTACTGCACCCAGCACCACAGTTTTTTTCTGTGAAGAGAGATTTTTAAGATAATAGCCAATTTGCTCTAGAGTGCTACAGCCTTAAAAGACCAGGGCAGCCAGAAAGGCAGCAGTTTTGATAATTTTTTCAAGGCCTGGCTTCTCAAGAAAACCTTTTTTCACGAATTTATTCCATTATATCCTCAGTGTTCTCTACCCAGTGTTCTCATTATGGAAAAAGTACTCTTTGGAGAAAGGAGGAGTGAGAACAGAAACAAAAGTCATTAATAATTCATTTGGTTTAGAGTTCAAATTCCCCACCCCCCCCCCAAGATTTCTTCTGAGACCAGTATCTTTATGTTAATCTGTATCAGAACTTTGCTAAAAGAAGCAGATGTTTATGCTACAGGGAAGTATTAAAATCTGAACTAATGGTGGGGGGTGGGGGGAGAGCATAGGCTAATGATTTTTTAAAACATATTTATATTTCACACATATTTTGAGTACCAAGAAATAGTAAGCCTGCTCTTTTGGGCCAACAAAACAAACATTCTGTCTGTTAAGAGTGCATTTCTTATACAGAATTCAAAAAACATACTAGCAACAAAGAGGTCACACTGCATGAGAGTTGAGCACGTGCACAACAGTGCAGCCCTATTGCCTAGAGGAAAAAAAAGCATTAGAAATGAAACTACATTTTTTTTTGATTTGACACTACCATTCTATTATCCACATGATTTAAATAGTATAAAAGAGCAGACAATAAATTAAGTCATTGGGGGGGCAGTGAGAGAAGACAAGGAAGAGAACTATAAATGAGGAGTCTTGGTTCCTTGTGAATCAATTCCCTTCCACTGTTTCAGTAAGCTGGATCAATTCCCCAGAGGAACAGAACAAGCTGTGCTGGCAGCACAGTATTTAAATCCTTACTGTTTACATTGACAGTAAGGAATCTAGATGCAGAAAGTCTGCAAGACCATTCTTTTCATATGAAGTTATAGAACTAGTTTGAGCTCATGTCCCAGTACCTGCTCCTGCCCTGAAAAGCTCCAAGATCTCCAAGGAGAGCCTCAGCTGAGCACCCAGCCCAGAGGTGTCGACTGCTCCTCTGAGCAGGGCTGGCAGAAGCCTGGAGAACACTCACATTTTAGAAGCCTCTTTCTTTGACTGCAGCAGCAGCAGCAAGAGGAAACAAATACTGCTCTTGCTAAATTTGATCTCTTCCTTCCTCCTCAAGAACAGAAAAATCTTTTCAGAGGATGGTAATAATAAAAAAAAGCATTGCAACTCACTTTACTGGCCCCAACCCAAATCTTCATCCATGCCAAATCTGGCACTACTGCCAGTGATTCACCATGACTATCCCAGCCAGAGCCAACTCCCCACCCACATACAACAAGCATTTTCAAGAGCTGAAAGTCTGCATCACAAAGCAAATAATCACAGTAACTCAATTTATTCTCCATAGCCCATGGATAACAAGTTTCTTTGTTTGACACTGCAGCGGTGCTTTAGAGTGCAAAGAAAAATACAGCCACCTTCTAGAACCTGAAGGTATCTTAAGCACCTACTTGAGTTTGTAGGTATGCTTGATGACATTAAAATTACTTCAGCTGAAAAAAGTTGCTGCTTTTTCATGATATTCAACACAGTCAAAGTTTACTGTTAAAATTACCACCAAGCCTGAGGGAAATACCTTCTAGACCTAAAAGCGGTCCAAAAGAACACAATGTTTACAAGTCAAAAGGTTACTATGTGGTAAACTGATCAGCCTTCAGTTTACAAGGAAGAGTAAATTAGGATTTCCTCTTGAACAGGAAGTCTGGTCGCATCCTACATTAACAGGTGCTAGAGCAGCGTTAATTCCACTTCCTTCTGAAAAGATAATGCTGATATGGATCTCAGCCCACCCTGAGAGCAAGATGGGATCAATAAAGGTAAACCAACACAGAAATGGCTATGTTCTATGTCATTTATGGGTATGGATATGTCATTTATGACAAAAATATCAAGGAAAAAAACAAAGATGAAAATGATTAATGATTCACTATGAGAAGCCCAAATGGTGCAAACACAAATTCAACATCATTTAGGGAAAAAAATCCCAAAAAATTCAAACCAGAATTCCTTTCCAAGTACCAACCTCTTGTGTAAAAGCCAAAAGGAAACTGCCAGTGCAGCTAATAGTGGGCTGAAGTTACTTCTTCCCTGCCCTCCCATCCCAGTCAAGAATCAACTAAATAGCAATTCTAAATTTTTCACATCAGACAAAATAAGAAAGCCAAATATAGAGAATCTATAAGGATTCTCATTGTTCAACAGACAAAGAAAATTCTTATTGGAATCAAGATTCTACTTCCTTTGTCCTTCCCCTCTGCTGACTTCATCAGCTCAAAGTTGTCTTCACAATCCAGCACATACAAAACAAAATCAGACCTGGCTTAATCTTAGCCCTTGCTGGGTTATTAGCAGTACAAAGAAGCTACCATAAATAGATTGTTACAGTTTAGTAACTTCCTGATGGAAGGCTGAAGCACAGGCATCTGCTGCCAGACTGAAGCATCCCTTTGGGTCACAACTAACACAGAGTGTAATAGGGAGAGAAGAACAATTCTTGGTTATCTTGAAACCAACAACTTGGAGAACAGATCTGGTAATTCTACAGGCACACTTCACAGCTTCCATTTTCCTTAGATGAGAGTCTGGGGCAATAAAAAAATGAGAATTCAGACAAAAGGCTAGAGGTGGGGATGGCAGGAGTTAACATTACCAAAATTGTAGACAACCCTTCAATCATCTGATTAGAAAAACTGTAACTGTGCAGAAAAAACACTGCTGTCATTGACAAGCAGAAAAAGCCACAATAATTCAGCTCAGTGGGGCTTCAAACAGCTAAATTAAAGGAGAAAGGACTTTCTACAGTAAATCTCAGTGCATTTAAAGAGGTAAATTTAACATCTGGGAACACTACAAAAGCACTCATCACCACACACAGCTCAAAGTCAGAACTTTGAACACACAGCTCACAGTTACATGTGTACTCAGAGGCAGGGGAAAGTGAGAAAAAAAGCATGAAACAGAACACTTGGGGTTTTTATTTCTCCTGGGGTCATTCAAAAACAAAACTTATCAAGTCTAATATAAGATTTTTCTATAGAAATAGGCTTTCCTTATCTTCTTCTGAAATAAATATAATTAAGGAAAAAGCTGACAGTGGCCTTTGCTTTCCTCTGAGGAAGTTTGTTGTAATTATTTAGTAAGAGCTAAGTTGAAACCGAAAGTTTCCAAATCAGATGGGTCTAACTAGTCCTCCTTGGGCAAAGAGGGGACTACATGACCCTGGAAATGTTGTCCAGACTCCATAAATTTATGTCAAATCCTACAGTGGCAATTACAGAAGTGATGTGGAAAGGTGAAGAGATGTATTCAGATCCTGATGGTCTGTGAACCATGGCCCCTCAGCACCTTGAATAATTAACAACTCCTTATCCAAAAGGAGGATGTCTCTGCCACCACAGCAGAAAGTCAGGGTGCCCTCAATTGTCAACTTAAACTCGGCTCTTTTGTATTATCTTCATACATGGTTTATTCTCCTGTTTCAATATTTGGGAGTCCTGATCCTTCTGTGCAGAAAGATCAACTGAGAAACTTCGTATTTTACATCTCATCCAATGACTAATCTATGCTGGTTAACCTTAAAAAAAAGAGATCTGAATGAGAGAATACCTAAATTAATTCTGTTCTACACCTACTTAAAGAGCTTTGTCAGCACTTCATGCATAAATACACCTGAACCACCAAACTGAAGTCTATTCCTGAAGTCAATGCAGGAATATGGGGCCTAAAAATAAATTTTAAAAAATCTTAGGGAGTATGTAGGCAATGTGGTTTAAACCTTTAAATATCACAGGTTACACCTCACTGATATATTGCTCATCACACAGAGTGAAGAGAACATCATTGTGAGGTATTCATACACCTTTTTATAAGCAGACTTTTTGGAAGGAGCCTCTCCCAATCATGTTTCAAGTGGAAGCTGGGGCCAAAACACTCAATACAGGAAAACAAAGCAAAAACAGTGACATTAAGAGCAGAAGCAAAATGCATCATTCAGGGGTGGGGGAGAAATAGCCCTCTTAAATAGAAAACCACTAAATTTTCTAGTGACGTGAACAGGATGGTGTTGCATAGGCCAGAACAATAGCTTTATATTAGTTATTTACTTAAAATAACCATAAGAAAGTCTGTTTAAACTTTTAGGAGATTACTTGTTGCACAGCAGGCAGCAATATTGTCCAGCTGTTAGATCCTACAATTCTGAGCATCTGGATTCAATGTTAATAAGCAGTACAGTACTCATTCACTAAAACTTGTCACAGAAACACTTTGCGCACTTTCCTACCTTCAAAATAGGCAAGATAATTTTGTGAATAGCAAAGGAAAACATACTCATTAACGAGCTCAAATAATTTAATTACCTGAAAGCTTATTATCTTTTCCTCTCACCCCTAGCATTCTTATCACACCAAAAGACACAAACCTTTCCCTACAAATATTTTTCTCCTCTAATAAAGGAAGTTATTGAAAGCAAACAGTCTCACTCCAGTACTATGTAAAGTTTTGAGAACAAGTTAAAAGAGGGGATGGTTCAAAAGTTTTTAGCCAAAACATTGCTCAGTTAACTTACATAAGTGGCTCTAAGGGTGTGCCTGTATTTGCATTAGTTCACACCAGGAACATGCTTTTTACGTGAACTGCCTGATCATTCCTGTTGATGGTGTGTTAGTTCACATCACAGAGCTGTTTTGGAACAGAGGAATTGGATTCCTCTTAGGTTAAACTAAGGTAAGATCAGACAATGTATGCCAGGAGCACACCCAATGTGCTCCAGCTGCAAACAGGCATTCAGGCCACAAGAACAGCCTAGAGAGTCTAAATTTTAAAGTCCTGAAGTGTTTGGAGTGTGATATTGAGTTCTCTGCACTGCTTTGATCCACTGTTCTAGTTCAGCTGCACTCCCCACACTGCTGTAGACACAAGTTCAAGCACTACATGTTTTTACTTCCTGCACACCCACTCACATCTCTTGGATGCAGATCCACCTTTAGGATATGTTCTATACCCTCCATCCCACTCATGCAGAGCATGCCTCAGCTCCTTGACCAATAAAGAAGCACAACATGAGATTCTTTGTCTAACTTAAGGTGCCTACTTGTGAAAGGCTTGCCAACATTCCCTAAGGGCTCACCACTAGGACATAAAAAACAAAAAACAATAAAAGCACACTGGTTGTACCAACAGGCAAGAGAACTCAACATGATGAAAGATACAGAAATGGTAAGAATTTTACAAGATCTTTGGGACCGGAAGCTGTGATAGGATATCTTACACTAAAGAGGAGACAGGAGATGTCCCATTCATGGTACCAAGTGCATTCCTGCAGGGCCAAACAGCAGCCTCACACTTTTCAGGGATCATGGGCAATCCAGCATTGCTGGAATTTAGCTGGTCAAATGCCAAAGCAGTTAAGCACACTGCCCAAACAAAGTTTTTTTCTAGTTTACTGCTCAGAGCAGCCTATGAGATTTCTCCTAATTCCATTCTGGAAGACCTGTGGAAGATCCACTTTCTCCCAGTTTTTAGAAGTAGGAATTTTATTTCCTTCTTTCTTTCAGTTCTATAGGACCTTTTGCTAGTCCTCTAAAGTCTTTCAGCAACAACCTGTTTTGAAAAGCCTCACCAGATCACTTTATACCCAAGAATTAATTTAAAAGAATCCAGCTGCTGGGGTTTTTTTAATAAAAAGTTTAGACAGAGTTCCCAGTGTTGATGTTAAACATGTTATCCACCCAACCAACACAAACCTCAAGTGAGACATCAGTGATACCGGATAACCTCTGAGAAGTCTAAGATTTTACAAAGACTCTCTAGAACACTTTTTTTTACACCATCAGGTAGTTGTAGCTCATTTTGCAGCTCCAGCTTTTTTGCATCTCTGAAGAAAGTACTGGATAACAGCTGAGCAGGGTGTGGGTCATAAAGTGACAGATGAAGGGAGCAAAACCACTTGACAGACACCCACAGCCTTTGCAGGCACTGTAAGACTGCTGAAGGGGAATACAAGGACTACAAAAGGCCTGGCACTGGACAAAAAGCTTGAGAAAACTTTTTCAATGGGGCAAAGATAAGGTTTATGTTTACACAAAACTAAATAAACATAAAATCATCAAAATTGTAAAACTAAAACTGTCATATATAGTTCTAGAACAAGTTAGTTCAAAGCAGACAAACCTTAATTTATTTTAAAAGTTCCTTTAAAAACAGTACACTTGCTTTGTCCACCTTGCACAGAATTCACATTAGAGTACTGTCGATAATCCCATTTTAATTCATTTCACTTAGTCTGCACATTCTAAAGAAATTTTCGTATCAGTTGTGGAATGTAAGACTGGTATTTCCCAGGACAAAACCTAGCTCTTACCATGGCTGCAGAACCCAAGCTGAGTAGTGTTAGATATTCAACTCCTCTTGTTTTAGACAAGAAACAAACATCCAAAGGCAATGGGAAAAGTAGAAAGACTTCTGAAAATACCACATCCTGGCAGGGCTATGACAATGTAAGCCAGATACGAGGCATATCTGGACCTCAACCAAAGCCATACCACTCTGGATAACAAGGAAGTGAAAGACTGAGCTGTTAAGCCTAGTGACAGTTTATGAGTGGTACCAAACATACCCAGGTCAGCAGTTTTAATCAAGGAAAGAGACTGTCACTGGTGGTTTCTTTACATTCAACTCTGCTCATTTCATGAGGTCATTGAACCCAAGCCAGATATGAGCCATTAGCTCAAACTTCATTCTCCTCTAGACAGCTTAATAGGATTTAACAAAGTACTTTAAATGACGCAAAAACATACAAAAAGTACCATCATCAAGGCTCTACAATGTTGTGTCTTTGATAATCTCTCCTACTTCTTTGGCCTGGTGAAGTCAATAAAAAAAAATTAAAAAAGGCTGTTTAGCCTGCCACTACAGACCAAAGTTTACTGTCTTTTTTTATGCACTATGGGTAAAGACTGGCTTGTTTTCTCTTTAGGATGGTGGCATCTTTTCATCCTTGCAAGACTCAGCTAAGTTGCTTCTGCCTTCCTCAAGGATGTATTTTTTCCATCTTTATTCAGGAAATTTTTATTTTACTGAATTGCCTCCACAATGACAAAAACATGTGACCTAGACACAGCTACACCACAAAATCATTTCCCGCATCAGGTCATTTTGAGATATCATCCCTACTTATTTTCCATTTTGATGGAAACACAGCAGAAGAAATGAAAAAACATCCCAATACTGTAAATTTCTCAAAGAAATGGGTGCATGAACTTGACCAACAGATGATGCACACCCAGAACCAGTGACATAGCCTCTATTAACAGTCTGAGGTCATTTAGCTACTTCTGATTTTAGTGTAGCTTTTAATCCAAGAATGGCTCTAAATTACATTGGAACATAAAAGATGGAGGATAGATGTTTTCTTGAGACCTTGGCTGAAGCCTTGGAGCCTCTGTCTAAGTTACCTCCACATTCACATAAGTTGAAGATGGAAGCCATTTTCCAGCTTTTCTATTTACTAACAGCACTGCAAGTTTTGGCAATTAAGTAGCTTTTGGCACCAGCTGGTTCCCAACCACCTCACACCCATGTTTTTTCTCACATTTTCATTTTCTTTCTGAATTAAAAAAGGACATTGTTTTCACCTGTTAAATTACAGTGGCAGCTGTCCAGAAACCAGGATGAAGGAATCTAGATTAAAATTCAATAGCACCAAACATAGCAGTTTCTTTTAAATAACAGCTTCCTTTGTATCGCTGAAGATAAAGGTCATGTCTGTAAGCCTTGTTTATTTTTAGGCCAGCATCATTTTTCTGCAGAAAGTATTATCCATTTTGGTTAAAAGCAACATTTCCAATATAGTCTAATAACTATGACAAAATACAATTTAAAGACACAATTTAAAGCTTGTGTGTGAATGCATTCAAGCTACCAAATCACCATTAAAGAGATGCTAAGAACTTTCTGCAATATTACAAAGAGTGGCCACACAGAGAAAAGCCACTGTTCTCCTTCAGCTTGCTGATCACAGATCTGACTTGAGCAGCCAGCCATCAAGAAATGAGGTAAACTGCACACATTCCACGATTCCTTCCCTCAGTACTTTCTTTCAGGTGAGAGAATCACCCACCACAATAGTGAGACGACAGAGTGAGATACCTGGACAGAGTTCTTCAGTAGACTCAGGGTTATTTTTGTGGGTTCAGTTTAGCTGGGTGGGTTGCAAGGGAACACCTGGATTTACAACCCCAGATGCGTCTTCCCATCAGCTCCAGGCTGCAAGGAAAGGCTTTGCCATGTGAGATCACCTATTGACAGCCACCTTGAAAAAGGTAACAGCACCCAGCCCCTCAGCTTGAAAGGCTTTATATTCTCTTCTTGACACCTCCCTCCCCCTCTCCAGGTTCTGCCTTCTCAGATACAGCTGATATCACAGAGAAATGGAAGTTAAAAAGGAAACTGCACCAAACCCTCTCACCCACCCACCACCATCCAAAAAAAAACCCAATGAAAGGTACTGCTTTGTATTCATTTAAATCTGTTTCTTTTGCATATTTAGTCAAAGACTTCTTGCATTCAAAAAGCAAATATTCACAGGCTCCTAGGATTCTACTTTGACACCTACAGGACACCAGAAACCTTTACATGAATCAAAATTCATGAAAATAGGCTCTGAAGGGGAACAAATGCTATGTCACGGAAGGTATAGGTTGGATATTAGGAAAACATTTTTCACCAAAAGAATAATAAAGTACTGGAATGCTCTTCCCAGAGAGGTGGTAGAATCACCATCTCTGGATGTGTTTAAAAAAAGTCTGGACATAGCACTTGGTGCTATAGTCTAGATTCTGAGTTGAGGTGTGAGGGCATAGGTTGGACTCGATCTTAGAGGTCTCTTCTAACCTCATTCTGTGATTCTGTGAAATGCATTCTTGGAAGGCTGAAGGGAAGGAGTGTTTCTTCAGGCAGAAATGATACAGGCCCAGCTCTCAACCACAATCTCTACTTGTAACAAAAAAATGCCCATCAGCAGTAGGAGAACCCTATACTTGAAATCACAAGGAAGATACTTAGTGATATGGAAAAAAAAAATCACAAATAACTTTACCTATAAATATTCTTACACAAAAAAGAAGCCATCATTTAAGTATCTTCCTTGAGAAAAAAAAAAGTAAAGGCATTTTTATAGCCTGAGAAGTGAAACCACATAGAAATTGAAGTGCTGTACTTGAAATTTACAGTTCTCAGTCAGACCAGAGGGCTACAACATAACAAACCCTCCAAGAAGTCAGCAGCATCTGATGGAAGTTTCAGGGCAGTAAGAAACCACTTTGTGCTGCAATGATTTAAGGTTTGCTTTGTTACCTGCCATCCCCCAATGTTAAAAACACGAGGCTCTGCAGCAGGATGGGACTTGTCCGCACATCACCTACCACAGCTCATGAACTGGCATCTCAACCCCAGCTAAGCTGGACTATCTGCATCCCACTCTTCTGCAGAGGCTGCAGTAGTCCGAAAGATGAAGCCAAATTGCCTTAAACTGTCACAGCTTGTCACAAAGTGGTATTTGTCAGCTCTCAGGGGTTCTGGCAGCCACAGCTCAATTTCACATCATTCCAATCAAGCAGATTCAACACAACTCAATAAGGAAGCACCATGTGAATCCACCCTTACAATGGTACATACCACTCTGACCACAAATAAACTCAATTTACACAGGATCCCAAATTCACAAGTAGACCTGTCCCATTTCTTCAACAGTCAGTGTAAAAATAACACCCATTTCCCCTTGACCTACTACATTGAATGCCTGAACCTTTACAGGAAAACAATCAACTGCCCTTGCTATCACAGTCTACTTAAGCTGCATCACAAAGTTAAGGGAACATTTTGCTCTCTTCTCTCATATTTAGGGACCCAAAAATTTACCTGGGGTAGAAAGTTTAGGCTGGGGCTGCTGCTGTACCTCTATTATTACCAAAACCCTTTTGTTCTTGGAACAGCAACATTTACTGTATTTTGGTGATCAAAATGGATATTAAGCGCTCTAGGAGTGTGAGCATTTCCTCATCTAACAGTCCAAAGAGCAAGCTTTCCAACTGAAACAAATACATAGAGATTAAAACTCCTAAAGATTTTGAAAATAAAAACAAAAATATTGATTTTCTCATTCAATAAAGGCACAGTTTTGAACTACATGAAGCAAATCTGTTTAGTCCTATATAGGCAAAAAATAGCATAGCAGCACATCAGTTCAGAGTATATGCAGTTCTTACACATATGACATCTGCTTCAAATCCATTTCCATCCATGTTCTTGTACAGAATTTTTCCATTTTAAAGTAGACTTATTGGAAAGTAGCAACACACAATGAGGATACTTGAGAGATCAGTGCTCCCCTCCCAAAAAAAAAAAAAAAAAAGATACTCAAGCATGCAGACTTACTTGCATTCCCCAGGTACACTGCAGCCCCCATGGAGCAAATTACATCCTTGTTTACACACA
The DNA here is from genome assembly GCF_017590135.1 of Pyrgilauda ruficollis. Taxonomy (NCBI): domain Eukaryota; kingdom Metazoa; phylum Chordata; class Aves; order Passeriformes; family Passeridae; genus Pyrgilauda; species Pyrgilauda ruficollis. The sequence continues at coordinate 7,124,462 of NW_024525267.1, forward strand.
GCTGTAGACACAAAAAGATTTGGGCATCAGTCTGGGCAGGCAGGTATCCATTAGTGCAGCAGCGATCTGGAGCTCTTCAGGCAGGGCTCCTGTCATTTAGCCTGTCTGTTATGTGTGCAAAGCAGACTGCCTTCTGCCATGTTCCAATAGTTGTTCCTTCCAGACAGGGTTTTCACAGAACATAGCACCATTACAGCCAAAAAGCTTTGCAGCAAGAGTGTCAACACTGAAACTTTTACGAAATACAGTTGTTTTTAAAACCTGGTGTAAGACTGGTATTATGCTGGAAATCCCAAACTTTAAGTGATACATGACCTTGAGTAAGCTGTAAAAACAGTCCTTCCCATCATTAACAAGCTTTTTACTGAAAAGGAACAGAAAACAAAACCAAAAGCCCTCAGCAGAAAGAAGAGTATGTAAAATAATTTTAGCACTAATTACTGAAGGAAAAATGCAGAGAGATTTGATTGAGCAGTACATTAAAAGACACAACTACACTTGAATTTCTGTTCCCATTAAGAACTATCAAAAATCTTTCAGCTTTGCACACTTTACACTTAAAACTGTTTCATTTGCAGAAACTGTGTTATGGGTGCATTTTTACAGGATTGAAGTCCACTGTGTAAGTGATATCACGCCAATAAAATCTTACATTAACAGATGTAATGCATCATTTTGCTTTGAAGGAACACCACCATTGAATGAAGTCAATTAGTAAAAGGATGTTTCCCTGAATACTAGATTTGTCTAGGTATGTTCACAGCACACACCAGAAGCAACACTGTATCCTGTGCTCCACTTTTCACTGAGGGTCTTTAAGATTTGTATTGAAAGGACAAAGCCTGTAAGTTCTAAAATTAATATACTACAGCACCAACACCATAGAAATACCTACTGCAGTTTACACCTATTCTACATACACCAGAGCTAATCCAAGACAAAGGAAACATACTACCTTGTTTGCATTCTTCTCCCATCCAACCTTCCATGCAGGCTTTGTTTCCATTTTGATCACATGTGTAGTGACCAACAAAGTCATCTCGAGGGCCACAGAACTTGTTGCACAGAGCACTGTAGTAATTTTCATCACATTTCACTCTTATTTGCACTTCAAAGTGGGCAACAGGACCATTTATTTGTAGGGTCTTCCATCGATCTTCTGGGTTGATCATGCCAGCATGTGCCACTCGCTCTATTAACAAGTTTTCACCTTTTTGGAAAGAAAGGTAAATTCAACAGAGGGTTAAGTCTGACAGCACACAAGCACATACGGAATCCAATCAGAAGTACTCAACTGGTTAAGGGAAAACCAAGTAAAGAAAATGTTAACATGATAAAGATCTACTGTATAACTGAATTTTCCTTTGCCTTGCAAAGTTCATTACAGGAAGGCCAATTTAAAAAAGTGTCCCAAAGGAAATATTAAAAAACCCTGGAACATAATCCATAGGAAATAGCTTATTTTTCAAGGCAGCCAAACATACCACACCCACATGCTGACAACTAGCAGCTTTATCTTGATCTGAGGCTCTTCTTGCCTCCTTTTTGTTCTTATAAAATTGCAAGATCTGCATAATTTCATAGCTGAGATAAAGTTCTCTGCTGCGAATTTAATTTAAAAAATAAACCAAAATACAATATATTCAATTTGCTGCAAAATTACTGAGCGATAGTGAATGCTACTGTAAGCTTGCATTATGTATATAAACTAGCTTGCTTCCATTTTATTATTCACCCTAAAATAAAAGCAAAACATCTTTAAGAAATGTTTCATAGAGCACTACACAGCTAGTGTTTGACATTTTGAGAAGAAATAAACAAGTGAACCCGTTATCAAGGGCCATTCTCAGCTCTGCATCCTCCTTATCCTCACCCCCAGTGGAACTCCTGATAATTGTGATCCCTGTTGCAGCACACTCTGTGAGCATCCTGCCTTGTCCCCATGGAAAGCAGCAGCTCTGCTACTGCCAGGCTACACTCACCGAGGCCAAACCTGCACAAAGAATTACACATCCCAGGGGAAAAAAGGATTCTAGGCTGAAACATTATAGAAACTGCCAACACTAAATATTTCCATTTACATAAATATCCATTTTGCATCTTTATCCCTGTAATTCTTTGTATAGAAGCTTAAGTACCAGGAGGTGAGAAAATTATAGCCAGTACAATGAAATTATACAATTACTTCAGCATATATTGAGAATAAGCAAAGCTCAGTGGGGGCAGGGATAAGGGCAGACAGTGAGCAATCCCAGTGGCAGGAGTTTTCTAATGGGTTCACCATTCAAATCTGGTACCATCCTGCTGCACAGCTTTTCTAGGTGACTGCAAGCTGCATCTGGAACTACAAACACTATTCAAGAATGAGAAAAACATATTAATTTCATATACTTTTATGAAATAGCTACAATATTGCCAGGTCAGAGCTTCAGCATCCATATTCTTTAAATAAAGATTCTGTAAAGTACATGTTAAAAGAAATGAATGACCAAAAACTTGCACACAGCAAGAGGCAGAGATGATAGTGAGATAAAGCCTGAAGTTCAAATTATTAATAATATAGAACAAGCCAAGCTGGTAGCAAGCAATACTAAGCTACCACCTTTAGCAAACCCATTTTACCTACCCAGTTGCCTTCTAGAACTCATTAACCTCAATGTTTAGAAAACAAAACCCAAGGAGTGACTGTTTCTCAACCAGAACGTTATTGACAGTTTAGAGGAATCCTGTGCATTTCTTAGCAAAGTGTTTTCGGCTGCTCCAATATTAAGAGAAAAGAATAGTTACAGAAGTATCGGGTTCGCCAAAGTATCATACTCTCTTGGCATCTTTTCCCAAGCTTCCTTCTATAAAAATGTTTCCTCTTGAAATTAAAAAAATACTGAACTTAAAAAGAATCCCTTTTAACTAAGCACTGAAATGTACTTCAGTTTTTAAGATTTCACAGTATCTCTCTCTTCATTATTAAAAGTGGTACTGCCATGTATAAGCTGTAAGTCATGCTTGCTTGGACTAGACTGCATAAAACATTTTATGGCTGGCCAAGACACACAGAAGCCTATCCCTCCTCTTTAACTCTCATTCCATAAGCTGGAATAAATATAAGAACTCTCATATCCTCTCATGCATAAGCTGCTCTGTCATCCAGCAGCATATGCAAGATTAAAATGCAGACAGCCTTTTCTTTTTTGACCAACAGAATATCACACCAGTCACCACTGAAAGTTTAATGATTAGATAGAATCACAGAATTTTTTAGGTTGGAAAAGACCTTTAAGGTCATCAAAGCCCAACCATTAACCCAGCACTGCCAAGGCCACCACTAAACAAGGTCCCCAAGTGCCACATCTACACATCTTTCAAATACCCCCAGGGATGGTGACACTACCACTTCCCTGGGCAGATCTCAGCATCCTTTAATAATCTTATTTTCCTGCATTGACTATTGAAAAGCTATTAAGGAAAACATGCTGAATCACTGGATGGTCAAGGAAAATTGAACAAATAGCAAATATACATTACAGAGCTCCTTTCCTGCTACAAAAGTAACATAGGCTCCTTATAAACAGCTACAGCAGCCACTGCTGTGAAAGTGTTTCCTCAAAGTACATCAGATGGACTGAAGAACAGGTCCTGAGATTAAAGCAGTAGCTCATATAATAAAATTCTTATCAGGCATCTTCAGGCTAATGGAGATTCATCAGATCCAGTTAAATGGAACAAGCATTACAGCTACTGCAAATATACCTATGCAGAACAGACCTCTTGATACCGGGGGTCAAGAACAGGGGAAATAACCCAAGAGTGCTCTTTTTATCTTTTTGAACACTCAAACTTTATCTTCACAAGCTCCTCTAAAAAGGAATGTATTCAGAGTCTTAAGGGTTTTTCCTCAAGCTTGTATCAGTATAAGTAGGGTTTAACAGCCTAAATAAGCAAGCCAAATAATTTACCCTGAGCCACAAAAGGCATGAGGGAAGCAGCTCCAAGCCATTTCATTTCTAATACTAAATTCTTAAGTACCACAGTAAGTATAAGAGCTCTGTTTAACTTCAAATTAACACTGATCCTAGGCAGAAGGTGCATCTTCCAGCAAGATCTGTAAACACAGGGAGGAACGTGTTTGTCAAGGTTTCTCCTTCCTCCCCCACAATACCAGTGTGTCTGAAGAGATTCAGCCTCTCTCACCTAACTGTTTTGATGAGACAAGTTTGCTCCCTGCATCTGACTTTGCCATAGAAGTTCACCTTAGCAGTTCACACTTACTACTTTTAGCCCTCAGTAAAGGCATAACCGAATTTCTCTGGTTATTGGTCAAAAAAGCATCATTCATTACTCAAACTTACATGCACACAAAAAGCCCCCAAGCAATTTCCTTGATTAACAGGTTTTCTACAGGTCTCTCTAGAAAAGCAGATAGTGGTACAGATGCTTGCATAAAAGGAGATGATGCCTAAAAGGTAGTTCTTTAATTAATGTTCCCAGAGCATCTGATTTTTGGAAGAGAAAGCCTTATCTGAACAGTATTTAACTGCAGTAGACAAATAAGAACACTGCCCATCAGCAATTCTTTGCAGAGGTCAGACATTCCCAACAAGTCAACAGGGCTGCACAAATTCAAAGATGTTGGCTGGTGATGCTGGTAGTTGTTTGTAAGGGAACACAGTGGCATCACAAATTTCAAACCCAAAAGAGCAGGAGGTGTCCATCTCAGGAAGCACATTCTCTTCAGCATGTTTTTGAGCACAATGGACAGATGAGTCTCCTACAGATTAATGGGAAGGAGCAAAGCAACCACTGCATGCCTGCAGCAGACAAAGTCAAATGGAAAGTTACTTCACACATGAAGATGCCAGCTTGCTTTGTCAAGGCAGGGCTGGGTTGGGCATGGCCAAGACCTCTGCTGAAATCTGCCAAGTGACTTACCTGGAAAGTGGAACTGCTGCGCCAGATGACAGCGAGCAGGCCCTTTGCAGTGACTTTGTATCTAAGCCAGTTTCCTGTCCCCCTCTTCCACCCTCCCAAAGCAAACAAGTGGTAACAGTATACTGCCACAAGCTTACCCCAGAGCCAACCCTGCTGCACACAGGAGGAGAAAAACACACGTTCAGGAATTGGGGGTGAAAGACCCTCTAAGAATTTGTACAGGGGAAACATTTGCTGTGGCAAACTTGCTCTTGAGATGGTACTTCACAGGTCAGCTCTGAGTCCCCCTGCCTTCACTGAGTGCAAGAAGAATGAAGGATGCTTAGACACAGGGAGGGAACAATGACATGCTCTAGGACCTTCAAGTTGTTTGCTGGAAGCCTCTCTTTCTAGGTTTTCGGGGAGGTGTTTTCTTTGCTTGTTGTCTTGTTTGGGTTTTGTTGTTTATTTCTGTTGTTGCTGTTGTTTTGGTTTTTAATACCCACTTTAGAGTCCAAGCTGGAACACAGACCCTACTTTTAACTTTCAGGCTTACTCATCCACATTAAAGGAAAGCAAAACCTGACTCTAGAACTAATTAATCAGCTTATAAACAGACTCTGGCAATTACTTTGATTAATTTATCTTACAGTAGCAACAGAAGATACATGTAACCTGATCCCCAGAGCAGCACAGCGCTCAGGATTGACAGGGAGTTAAGCTTTCTACAGACATTCACTTCACCCCTCCAGGACTAGATATGGTCTTTTCTCTGGAGGAGCTGCTATATTCCCTTTCCTCTTCTCTAGCACATGGATTTTTACTGATCTGTGCCTATTTGGAAGTTGAGTGGTGCTTGCAAAAATACATCTTTGAATTGAAGCACCTTTGTGTCTCGACAGATTCACAAGGCAAAACCTACTGGAGGACTCACTGCAAAGCTCCCTCCAAAAAGGGAAAACCTTCAGCATTAAGGAACTCTTCCTAGGAGTCCTATATGCAAATCTAAATTGAAGCACAGCAAAGCAACACATCTCTATAACAGAATCAGAAAACTGACTACAGAAACATTTAACCAAGACAAGCACTTAGTCTTTTGCCAAATTACAGGCCAAGAAAGCCTTTCTAAATTCACCTGACAAGCCTTCAAGCTTTCAGCTGCAATACAACTTTGCAGTACGTTTCTCTGGCAGCCTAAATTAAAGGGAAGTTCACTTTCCATCAGCAGTTTCTCATAGAGCTAAACTGTAATCTGACACTTATATACACTCCCATAGTTCACAGAAATGGTTAATCTGAGGAGATGGCACACTGGGCCTCCAGAAAACACTCTATATCCTGTTGGCCTCAAGTTCAGGGGAAAAAAAAAAAAGGAATGCAAGTAAAGAGATTTGTTAGAGCTTGTTAAACAAAAAAAACATAACAAAGACCTAACACAAGCCTGAGATGACTGTCCTCTAATCAGGTGTATTCAAAAGGAATCTGGGGATTAAAGCTACAGATTTGCAAGAGGATTCAGCAAATTCTAAGAAATAAACAGAAAGTTACAATACTATTATTTATTACTAAGCTAATTTAAAAATGAAATCCAGCACTTGAATGCATACAGATGATTTACAGAATAGACTGTCTCTTCATGTTCAGTCCTTCCTACAACATCTCATGAGTTGATTTGCCTTCTGTAACAAGAACATGAATATTCTAATATTTGCTGTACTAGATAAATTATTCCCAAGCTGGAAACCATTTAAATTAATTAACATCACATAGTATATTTATAACAAAGCATTCAAGAGGATTCTTCCCATCTGTTACTGTGTAGGATATCTAAACTTATTCAAGATTTGGGCTTACTCTGCTCTCTCAATGAGATCTCATTTTGAATACCACACCCAGCTTTAGGAAGTGCCATTCAAGAAGGCTGTGAACAAACTCAACTCAAGGGTTGCAGAAACATTAATCAGAGATATAAAAAAAAACATAGCCAACAGAAAAAGGCTAAAGGAGCTGTTAAACAAGACAAGCTTAACTCTAACAGAAGAAGAGTTCAGGTAGCAGTTAAACTAAAAACTCATCATTACTGACACAGAATCTGATGACGATTTGGGACATATATAACCTCTTCACTATCTTACTGTTCAAACACTTACCTTCCCCCTATATTGACCCCAACTGAAATGAAAGTCCATCAATAACCACAATGCAAGTCTGAGGTTCATTTTTCTCTTGTAGCCAGAAGCATTGGTTATTTTAAGACATATTTGTAAACCATTTACAAAGAGTAGGTTCAAGCTGGAATCTTGCTTTAGCAACATTTTGGCAATCAGCACCTTGATATGACTTTGAAGTATTTATAAAATAATCTTGCTTTCACTTCAGATCAATAACCCTGCCTTGACAGGTAGTATTAGCATTCACAGACTGAAAATGCAAGGTAGCCACCAGTACTTGAGGAGAACCAGAGAAGGGATCATACCATGATTTAGAACAACTCAAACGAAAACATGAAGTACGCTTTCCTTATGGTGAGCAAGAATGTTTAATTGCTCACATGATCATGGACATTATTGCATAGCGTGATCACAAGCAGACTGAGGAGAATTTGAAGTGCAACTCTACAGATTATCTTCCTTTTTCTAAAAAAATAAAGGGCCTAGCATGATTTTAGAGATAATTATCAAGAGTCATTGTAATTACACCCTTTCATTACAACTGTCCATTCTTTTTCCTACACAGCAATGATTTTTCACAGCTCCTAACCCAACGCTCACTGTTTGGATTTGTACACGCCCTTTACTTGGACAACAGCTTTGCCTACAGCTGATCTGGAGGGATGGCTGATTGCAGTAGGATACAATTTTCCCCCCTCCCCAATTTGCACACATACAGCACAGAATAAGTACAAACAACAAGCTTTACATAAATACTCACCAGCTTTTGTATCATTATCCCAATCCCATGCTTCTAATATTAATGTGAATGATCTCTGAAAAAAAAAACCAAACAATACACCAATTAGACAATAATAAAAAACTGTTATAACCAGACAAACCAATTTGAAATAAGCAGATATTACTGCTACAAGAAAGCCAGCCAAAAGCAGTAGCAAATTTCACTTCTCTGTTGTCGTGTGAAAGCCCTTGAAAGCATCTTCTCAAAAGCATGAAATATAACAGCATTAAAAATTGTGGGACAAGCCATGCTACCAGCAAAACAAAAACATTCCATGCACACACACACACACATTGAGGACTGAATTATTATTACTCTCCTCCCACTGCATCTAATTCTCAGCTTTGCTTAGCCACAGAAATCATTTTCAGAAGCAGCCCTAAAAGGTTTAAATGAAATGAGGTTCTGAACCTTGGGAAACAGCTGGGATATTTAAGACTTAAACAACTGAACCACCTCCCCTAAAATGGAATGACAGCCATCCTTTAAAAAGCACATGAAAGATAAGTCTGTACCAGACTTCTGTTTTACAGAAAAACATATCTAAAGAAGAAATACACAATTCACCCTGCATCTATGAAAAGTTTAGACTTCTTTCTCATGAAAGGGTAGTATAAAAAAAAGATCTACAAAAGACACAGCAGAAACAATTATTACAGTAAGCACACCTCGCACGGTACTTTTCCCTGAGGAAAGAAAAACCCCATGATTTCAGATAGTTCCTAAATGATTTAGAAAAAACATAAAGCCTTTACTTCACTACACCAAGGCTTCAGGCACTTTCCTTGGTTTATGATCAAATATGTAGGACATATGTTAATATTCAAACACTAAACTTATTTAGAAAAAAGTTATGCATACAGTTAATTTTTAACTGCTTTGAGATGAACAAGAATAGCTGTCAAACCATTCAGCTTTGATAGTTTCCAAGTGCCACAAGTAACACTGAGATCCTCACATACATTCAAAATCAAGGAAAAACCATCAAGAACAGAAAGGAGTTATTGCACCACTACCCTAAAATCCTCCTCTACACATTTTCCTGCAGAGCCAAGCCCTGATGTGTGCACAGTTCACAGCCTAATGATCTATAAATCCACATGGGTATGGGGACATCCAGCCAAGAAATTGCAAGGACCCTCTTTGGAAGAGGATTATGTAAGAATTCAGGCATCTTTCACAGGGTCATTAGGACTATTTTACTGTTACATCAAGAGATGTTTGTTTTTATATTGAGATAGCTCCTTATGTACCTTTCACATCCCTCAACTCCACACCAGGGAGGGTTGACCATAACACTGAAACCTTCCCATTTTAGAACAGCACTGACAATAGGATCAGTGCAGCACTCCAAGCAGGGCTCTCTGTTTGAGGTCTTCCATGACTACAGCAGAATCATCCTACTCAGAAATGCACTTGAGTGCTTGTTTTCCTACTGCTCAGTTATACTAACATACACACCACAATTCAGCCTTGGAAAATAAGTCTTTCTACTCTGTTTTCAGCTTCAGACGTGTACTAGGGAAGATGATTTTACATCACTGAAAGAGAAACAGGTTTAGTGGTGACTATTTAGATTAGACTAAAAAAAGGAAGGGAAAAGGGAGCTTGGCAGTGACCATACTGGACAGACATAGTTGAGTTTGTACTGCTCTTGGAAATGGACAACTGAGAGAGACAGTTGAGAAAGCAAAGGGCTCTACCTCTGAGGCATGACAGCACAGCTCAATTTCACCCAATTATTAAAGACAAACATCAGCAGAGCATTTTAGTAGCTTCACCCTCCAACTCCCTGCACTCCCCAGTCTCAGCACTTAGGGAAGCAGATAGGAAGAGGGGTTGCAGGTAGTGTTTTCAGAGTACAGTAGAATCCTACCTGCTACCTGAAAAAAACACCATACATTGAATAGCTGAATATATAATATTCAGCTATTATATATATAATACTGCCCTAACATCATCTTATGGCAACAGCATGTCTCCTTATTTTGTATCAAAATTATGAACTAATGCAGGCAGAATTCTGCCAATCAATGCAAAGTCCGAAGTTATCCACATCTTCCACTTTTAACTACTTACCTTCTAACACATCCCTTAGTTTTCCTGTGTTCCATTGGTTTGGATTAGAAGTATAGACCAGTGTTCAAGTGCTTCCAGATGCCATTTACTTATGTAAGGGCTGGTCTTTCCTACTGCAAATTGGCTGCTGCATCTGACTGCCCACAAAAAGCAGCAAAAAATTTAAGATGGGAACAGACCAGTCATCTATGCTTTCCCATCATACCATTTGAAAGCAGATTCGTATCCGTGCTCAGGATGCTAAGGAATTTTCATGGGTAAAGAGTTGCATGCAATGCACTGTTCCAGCATGATCATGCTGGACAGTGTGAATGAGGATAAATATGCATTCTATCCATTTTAAGATGCTTAAAACAAGAAATCACACAGCCCTGGTGGCAAACCTCGTGGTCTAAGTTGGCACAGTCTCTGGAGCAGAAAATATTACTTTATGATCCTATAAAAACTTAATAGCACATTATGAGCAGCTATGACTCTGGTGCAGAGCTGCTCCTCCAAAGTTGGAGGAGCCCACACAGTCGTGCTGCCTCCTCGCGGCTTTGCAAGCCCCAGGTACCACAGGCCTGGTCTCCAGAATTTGCTTTGGCCATCCTCCCACTAGTCAAGAACCACAGCCCACCTGTAATGAGTTTAAAGAACCCACACGGCAAAGACAAGGCAAAGACTTTTAAATCCTTTCACTTCCCTGTGTCTACTTTTATGGGTGACCAGGCTGGCACTTGGCTGTTCACACATGAACAGGCACTTGGAGTGTAACCTTTCAGGAAGGCTTTCAGTCACACTTGCAGGAGATTAGAGATGTTAATCAAATGGCATTACACAGTATTGATAGACAAATGTGTATTTACTGGACCGTCAGCTTCAGCTGGGACAGTTCTCAGTTGTGCAACTTCTGCTCTCTGATGTGTTACACAGTCACCCTTTAAAAGCCCCGAACAGACACAGCAAGAATGCAACTGTAAAACTGATTTTTATGGCTATTTTACCTCTAGAGAAGATAGTTAAAATTACCAAACCAACCTGTCACCCTTCCTCAGCTCCAGCTGGCCAGTAACTTGGAAGAGGAATTCCTCCCTGTGGTAGCGCAATGGATCATCACGTTCCAATTACTACACCTCAAAAGAGAAAACTGGTCCATTCGTTCAAAAAACCCAGTCTTGCCCACTACCACACGTACCAAGTCTTGCACTAGATCTGATTACATGTCTTTGAATTTTGCACTTCATTGGAAAACGACAGCTGAAAACTTACAAAAAAAGCATCTGTGTTACTAAATACGTTCATAATCTGCGGCACTGAGAGCTTCCCAGTTAGGGCTCAATTATCAGAAATATGTTTTACTACCAAAACGATTTATTAGTGGAAATTTTAACATCCATGCACTCACCCTGAGGGTAACCTTACCTAATAACCAGATTAAGCATTGAAGTTTAATAACACTAATGGATATAAATTTTAAAGGATATTTTCAGCTTCACACTGGCCACACTCATTTTATGAAAACTCTACCATCAGCTGACATTAGTCACACCTTCACTTTTGTACAGAAAGTCTTAACACAGATTAACCAACACATCTACTGACACCAGCTGTAAGTAACTCCTCTACAGCAGACATTAACACCAGACATCTTTTTAAAATTGTGCTTATAGAAAACAGTAAAAGAGCTTGCATTAATTTAGATCTTGTCCAGAACCTAAGGACTACCTATACAGCAAATATTTAACCACCTCACATCATCCAGCAGTGTCTTGGCTTTTTGAGGTATCTTTAATATGAACAGACTTGCTTGAACGTTATTTAAGAACATGTTCTCTACAGAGACTGTTGATGTAAGTGTGCTCAAGTTCATGCATAAATCTAACAAAAAACAGTACACAAGCATCCTAAAAATGTCCCAAAATCATGAGCCTGATGCATAATACACACACACACCACCACACCTGCTGCTTTAACTTGCACAGAACTCTTGCTGTAGGGTAATAGAACAGCAGGATATGCATATTCCAGTCTGCTCTGATCTCTACAAAAAGCTTTGTGAAGTATTATCTGTTGTTCATTTCAACCAGTACTAGCAAAATATTTAGAGAATATTGTTAAAGTGACCATGGCACAGATTTGAGGGGGAGGGGATAGGGGTATGGAACATACAGCGCTGGAAACACACCTGATTCTACTGACTCTGATGATTAGGTTTGTTTTTTGAAAGAATTAAACACACAACATCATCATTTGTGCTCATCAATCCAAAATTCAAGATGTTAAAGGCTATGAATCAGAAGAGCATCAGTGCACTTCTGCAGAAGAGCACAGCTTATGCAAGAGCCACTTTGTAGGAGTTAACTAAACAGATATGCCAAGTAGCTTGGAAAGATACAAATTAAGTCTGTTGATCCTGGTGATGCTGCCTCAGTTGTGTTTTTTTTTCCCTCAGGATTGCTGTTGACACAAGCAACTTCAAAGCATTATTCCTCTGTTTACACTAAACAAAACACTCCCCATACTATCCCAGAGACCTCCTTTCTGGGGAGGGGGGAAACAAGACCTGTAATATTGGTTTGGCACTATCTTTTCATGAACTGTTACTATCACCTTGGTATCTGCAAATCAACATTCAAAAGGTAGGGTTTTTTTTCTGGCAAACCAGTCATGTCAGAATTTTCATCCCAAGAGAGATGATCAATCTGATGACAGCATTTTCAGTCAGGTATAGAACTTAGAGTCTCCAACCCACAGTCTGAAAAATGCCAAAGGTGGATGAAGCATGAGCTGAAATCAATACTTGAAGTTCTCTGCATCAATAACATTCTATTGTGACTTTTATGCTAACAGACAAAAAGTTATTAATTTCACATGAATAAAAGGACTGATCAGATTGTCTACGCAGAGAAATGTTTTAAGAATCAGCTATGAAGCAGAAAAAAGTGTTGCTCCTAAACAAATCCCAAGCCCACCCTATCTTCCTGTTCTACAGTCACACAGTAAATGCAGGGTCTCATTGGGTCTCATCTCCATTAAATACTGTTTCTTTTCAAACCTCAATCACGCACAGGAAACATTTGTACTCAAACATTTCAACTGTCCAAACACTGGATAGTATATCACTAGTCTTAATGCAGGTTAACTTTTGTAACTTCTGGAACAAGCTGCCACCAACATTTCTTGCAGCCAAGTCCATTAAGTCTTGATCAGCACAGTCAGTTCTCACACTTGCTTTCATAAGAAATTTTGAGTCAAGTGAGGCAAGCAAAGGTCTGGGGGCTTGCCCCCCTCTTCTTTTGTTTCAGCACCTCTCCCCCTCCCCCAGGCAGCCTGCTTGCCATGGAAAAAGCTGACTTCAAGGCAAGCATATTCCATTTCCTTCCCCAGGAACTCTGCAGCAAGTTCATACAACTTCCTCATGAATAACTCAGAGGTGGAAAGTTAACAAGGAAAAAATGAAGAAAGATTCTGAGGAGATCTAGGACTCACAGTCAATACAAGTTTAAGGTCTGCAGGTTTATCTTTTAGAAACAGACATTAAGTCATAATAGGGACCTCTACTGAAGGAGCAAATCATCCTCATTTGGTGGGAACATGGGGGTTGGGGGCAGGGACAGGATAGAGGGCTTTTTCTGAAACTTGAAAGATATTTCAGCCACTTGCATGCAAGAAGCTTGTTTGCTGAATTCAGAGACCATCCACCATGCAAAATCATAAAGGTGACCATCCTCTACATCTTCATTTAATGAGTGAGCATAGTGAGTCCTAAACGAAAGTCCTCCCCTCTTTGCAAACTTGGGCCAAACAACCCCCCTCTCCCCCCATTTTATTAGGAGTGGAAGGCTGGGTTAGAGTCCTGCAAGCATCAGCAGCAGATAGCAGTTGAGCAAGTTCAAGTTTTCTATTTGAGAGCAATTACTGCAGTTATACTCTTCTTGGCCCAGTCACAAAAGCAAGATGGTGTTTACAAACTCTGGAGCCCGACTGTTGTGTGAGGGGAACTCTATGTGAATTAGCCCCACCTGACAATCTTTAGGAAGTCTGCAAAACCAGCGAGGGGTGAGAGGGGCTATTTTTTGCCATGGTTAACAGACTGATATCTCCTCCTACATGAGTCTGAGCACTCATTCCACTCCTCCACCAAACTAAGCAAAACCCAGGCTGGAGGGGTGTGTGTGTGTGTGTGCATATGGGGGTGGCAGAGGGAAATCTAGACTATTAAGATCACTTCATTGCAAAAAGAGCACAAATAAAAACAACAGGTGAATAAGAGTCAGTCCTGGAGTTAACAGATCAAATTTTACACCCAGGTAGAGACTCACTTCACGTAAAGAAAATTACCCAGCAACTAGGTGGAAGAATTCTATCAACAACCAGCTGCATGCATCTGAAAGATAAAACAACTTGAGGGAGGAACTCAAAGGGGTATTACAACACCTATTTGGCAGTGCCTAGTGTTTTACAAAACAGGAGCAGTGTGCTTCTTTCCAGGGTGATCAAACCACCAGGATCCTGACATACCTTACCAGAGAACACATTTATGCTAAGATCTTCAGGTGAAAGTCTGAAGAGACTCTGATCCTCCTGCAGTGGCAGAATGCAGCAGGAGTTTCTCAGAAGTGCTCTCTATATATCATGGGACAGCAAACAATCTGTGGAGCTCTTAAAACCATCTCAAGTCACATACTAGCTTTAGCTAACACGTGTAGGAAACAGAGACCCATTTTCACAAAAGCCCAAAATGCCATGCCAGACTGGAGCTCCTCAAGGCAGGATGTTCATACAGTCACCTCAGACCACATAAAAGCAACGTGAGAGCCCTCAAGAGATCTATCTACATATGAGAGGCTAAACCATGGGAATAAAGACTCCACAACTTTCTTGTAACTTAGCACCCTAGACAGAAACTCAAAGCACATCTCAGCCAAGTTAACCTTGCGGCAAATGGCAAGTCAGAGATGGCACATTTGGTTCAGCACTGGCCCTGACCTCTGAAAGCACCTGTCAGGCAGCTGCTACAGCCAGGAGCATCCTTGAGGAAAAAGAAAACAGGCACCCCAGGAACAGTTTTCACAGCACCAGAAACAAGTAATCAACTTCTCATTTAAAAAACCTGCAGGAGATGTGACCAGGCAGCAGTCACGTGAGGATTTCATCTGAAGAAGAGCTCATCTGCTGACTTCTCTCAGCTCCTAGAAGAGCCCCTCCCTGTTTTAAAGCAGTGCCTTTCACCATTACACACATAGCAGTAATGCTAGTCCAAGGGAACAGCAGCAATGCTTGCCTCTGCTTTTTATAGCTGTCTGCTATTCATCCCCACCCTATCTATCCCCCTTCTCCTGATTCCAGCATGTACACATCTCTGCTGTGTTCAGGGAGATTAAGTTCCAAGTATGAAGCCCAAGCTGCCAACTGTGGCCACTTAAATTTCAACAAACACCATAGCATTGACTTAGAAATCATTTGTTTTCCATATACTTTCAGAACAACAACAAAAAAAAACCATCAGTGAAAATTCAGCTACTCAGGACTCCCATGATAACTTGCCTTTCTTGACATTTTCCAGCAAGAAACAATAATATCAATGTTTAATACCAATCCATGCTATAAGCTGTCAGGTTTTTTGAAACACTTCTATTTTACTGCAAATGCCTTCTGCCTATGCCATTTCTCTGCCTATGCCCCTCCTCTGTGACACAAGTCTCAACAAAAGTACTGGTTTATAAAACTAACCAATACATCAAGGAGGAAAGATTATTTTTTTCCCAACTGAATAAGCAAGTTTAATGCTTATGCAAAAATAATTTCATCTTAGATGAATGACCAGTGACTTTATTTTAGTTATTAGAACAATGGCATTCTAAGTGGTCTTTAAATGACTTAAGTCTTATTCTTTTCTCTTTCCATGATATCTTTCAGAATTCTTTGTTGAATTCTGTTGTAGTAGGAGTACAACGTTGCAAATCTCATTTTAACTTCCAACCTTGTTGTATGTAAACTAATTTTCATGGAGCCCATCACAACCCTGGGTTAATGACACCTGTGACCTTGTTCTTCTGTGCAAATGTGTACTGATAAGCAAGGTTTCACTAAACAGATCTTTTGATTACCATAACCAGCTATCCTTCAATCCAGCAAAGCCATGCAGCTTCTCCCAGCTAAGCAAGTTCCCTTCACAAACTCAAGTTCTTTGATCACAGCAAGAGATCTGCCTCCCACTCTTTTCCATGTCTTGACTACTTAATATTTAGGAGTCCATTGAAAAGAACACCCTGGATAGGAAAGTAAGTTAGAGAAAAACAAAAATCTTCCAGGAGGGGGACTGTAGAAATCCCAGAAATGCAAGAAGAAGGAAGAAAGAATCAAGTCATTTCCATGAGAGAAATGAAAAAATTGGCCAAAACTCAGCCTGGAAAAGACACAACAGGAGTGTGTGACAGAAGCCTAAATGCCGCAACAGGCCCTGGGGACAGGTCAGGAGCAGATCATCTCTTTCCATGGTCTTGGCAAGAACTAAAAGGTAAGAAAGGAAGCTAACAGGAGCCATGGCCAGAAGAAATGAAGTCAGAGAAGATGGCATTTTAGGCAGAACTTGGCAAAATGCTACATAGGTGGCCCAAGGGAAAAGTTGTTTTAAGAGTTTTGTGGGTCCAAGGGCAAACTGGCACAAATACTTCGGAGAGACCAACTACAACTATTTCTGGAGCTGCCCAGATTGAAAACAAAGCTAGGGACAATGACAAGCAGATTTCTATATTCTTGCCCTTGACCCACCATGAACATTTGTTTATATTCCCTGAACTCCAGTTCCAGTACAGGTGTGGTTTTGAAGCAAGCATTTCACTTTTCTGATGGCTGACATTAAAACAAAACAGTGCTCAAATTAATAAAACAATTACACTGTGGAATCTTGCAGTGCTTGAGACATTACCATCCATCCCAGGATAATCAAAACTGTGACCAAGCAGTGTTTGAGGAAGAAAAGGAAGCCAGGAGAAACAAAGCACAATTCTAAATCAAATTTATAATTTTATCTTGGAACTTCTCTTGGAAAACAATGACAGAAGACATAATTGAAAAATCTAATCAAGATTCTCCTTTCTGCAACACTGAAATGTCACATGAAATAGAACAAATGCAGAAATCACCAACCCATGTATGCTATTCAGTCAGGTACCTGTTGCAGTGAATGCAACAAATGCTATTCAGATAAAAAAGACAAGCTGAGCTAAATCTACTAACGCAACCCATGTATGCTATTCAGTCAGGTACCTGTTGCAGTGAATGCAACAAATGCTATCCAGATAAAAAAAGACCAGCTGAGCTAAATCTACTAACTGAGAGATCTTATTATTTAGAATAAAGGTTTAGAGGACTGTAGGCTTCTGAAACTTCCCCTGAGGAAAAGATAATCCAGACAGCCTTTTAACAGTGATTAAGTCAGGTGACACAAAGCAGAACATACTGTCATTCAAAGCAAGACAACAGAAATGCTCAAATAAAGCAAGCACTTATTTCACTAGAAGAAGACTGACAAGTGTCAAGTGAAATACAAAGCTTAATGATTTCATAGCAATTTTTCACACAAAAATTCATCAGCGCATTTGTGACAATAATCCTGGTTTAACTATAAGAAAAAAAACTCTACTTGTTTTTGAGAAGACTGGTAAACCAAGGTTTACACAGAAAAATAACTGAAATAATTTCACAATTCATCTCCAAACTTTAGCTAGTCTATTCACACTAGCCAAAACCAACCCTTACTGGCTTCCATGCAGCACAGATGAAGGCTAGTGTTATTCCTAATTAACCTTCCCCCCCTAAGAAAGTGATTCTGCACCATCTACGTGTGTCACTGAGCCAAGTGTCACACCAGCCACACATGTTATTCCATACCAGCTGAAGAGTAAGCAAGAAATACTTCCCCCATTAAAAGCTGGGCCTCTCAGCCACTCAGGAATCAGTCTAAGGAACAATACATCATATTTTTTCTCCAGGGAGAATTAGGGGAAGAATAGAATAGGAAAGACAAAAGATTAGTTTAGCATGACTGGCACAGAAGCTGTGAAGGAAGAGCATCTGTGACAGTCTGGAAATAACAGCTAAAAATTGTTAGGACTTAAAAGATGAAAGGGAATAAAAAGTAAAAAACACTCACAGACTTGCTACAGGACTTCCCCTACTTGACTGAACCACCCCAAATGCAACACTACTCTCCATAAAACACAACTTAAAATCACATAAGGAATCCTTGTCATTACACAAGATCCCAGACACAATCTACTGGAAGAACCAATCTCTTCAGAGCAAACCAGGATTATTAACCACATTTCCAAAAGATGCCTCTAGATACTCTCCATGGAGTATCTGATAAATGGAAACAGTAGATACATCCTTTTAGCCATTTGGGTGTGCCTCAATATCTGTGTGCCTGACAGTTGCTACAAGCTCAGCCAGGCCTCAGACAACACAGATTTGGAATTTGAGCAGATATCAGAATCCTTAGTGACCTCTGGAAACACGTTTTAGACCAAAATAAACAGGAGTAGAGAAGCAGGAATTAAGACATCACAGGCCTTCTGGAGCCATACCTATACAGAGGTAAACCAACTGCTGGTAATGTTTTTCATTTGAACTTTTTCACACTCTCCAGTAAAAGAGAAAACTTAAGTTTTTGTCAGTAAGCACGTAAGACCTTCTCCTGCAGGTCTCCAATAAGTCCTGAGAAAAGACTTGCAGAAACTCAGTACCTTTTGACAACTCTGTGAAACTGCTTTTCTTCCAGGTAAAGGAAGTCCAGCTCATCAATTATATTCTAACCTCCAACAAAAAATATGGCAAAAGCATCTTTGAGCTGATCCTCAGATCTGCTGGACAAAAGCCTAGCATCCCATAAAAAAGCTTTAGGCATGTGGAAAACAGGCCTCAAAAAAGGAGAGCTTGTCGCAGCACCGATGCTCTGTTTATACATGGCCACTGTGAAAGAAAAATCAACACCATAGAGAAGAATGACATGTACACGAAGTAAAATCCACCCAAAAACAGTCTTAAACCACCCTGCTCATCACTTTGCTTTGTTTCAAGTAGTTGATAAGAGCTAATTATGAGCACAGAATACTAAACAGCTAGAGAAGAACCATTAGTCATTCTTCCTACAGGCACAGCTCCCCTCTGCTAATTTACCCAAGATATCTATATACACTAAACCTTTATACAGTCTGATTAAAAGTTAAATATTTGGGTATCCTTTGACATGGGTGTTACTGTGCCTGTCCCAGTGAGATTTCTCAAAAGTGTATGGGAATATAAAACAGCATTAGCAAAATAGTCTTCTACACCACAGAAGAAATTAAGTAGAAGAGAAGCCAGCCAATTACCAGCACTATTTTAAGTACAACAGCTACCAGCCAGAGCAATAGGATTTGGGATGGAACACAACAACCATATAAAAGGAAGAGACAACATCATAGTAGTCTACTGGATAACTGTGAAACAAGTATCACAGCTTGTATTCTGCCTCTTTCTCAAACAGGAGAGCCTAGTTAACATCCCCCAGTTGCATTTCTCTTTTTGATAGTTCTAGAGCAAAAGCAGCAGAAAGGAAAATGAAATTAACCATGTGCATCAATCCTGAAAACACACTTGAACCTTAAATAGCAGCCTCCAATCCTATTAAGGGAGAACACAAGGTGTTGATTTTTGAGATTAGAAATGGAAATTAAATCAGGAACTATACACAGTATCAGAGTGGCAATTCCAGTAGATGTTTCTTTGCTAGTATCCAGTTTTAGTGGACAAAAAAAAAAAAAAAAAAAAAAAAAAAATCAGAATCCACTGGTTTAGATAGAAGATCATAAGCTTAAGTATCAACACACACTTTCCCCAATCATTATGTTACAGGAAATAATCCAGCTATATCTTAAAATACTTTCATGACTTCACAGCTAGTAAGCTTCAGTCCTTTCCACCACAGCTGGAGCTGGCACTGGGCATTTCCAGAAATCAACCCAGTTAATCCAATAGCAAAGAACAGAAGAAAGTATTGATGAAATTAGGGAACAGAGAAAAAAAGACTTTAGATAAAGGGACATGTACAAGTACAGTACCAGGGGACCATCTGAACACCACTCTATTAGATTTAAGCAGAAGCTTTCAGCCTTGCTACCACCTTTGAACTGTTTCAGACAAACTTGATATTAACCAAGTATCCACGTCCTACTCTTTTCCTAAAGTTTTGGAAGAAGTCCAAGATAAATTAAGCCCATTATACACACACTTTCTTGTTGCATTAATGAAAGCATAGCTAGATTGTCTCTTTTGAAGTGTATGTAACAACCATGAAGACCCATTAACGGTTAGTGCAAGACTTGTTTTATGCTAATATTTAGAATTCAAAGATGAACTAGTAATTAATACTGCTCTTCCCCTCCCCTCTGCACTCCATGTGGCATGGATATTAGTGTCCTCTGGGCACTTGAAGCCATGCATCATTATAATTTCAACTTGAAGTCAAGAGGGAATTAAACTAACTATGTAATAACATACTTTAATTATTGTTCTAAACACAGAACACCTGCATGCACTCTCTTTTGTATTGGAAATATGCATACTAAGAAGGTAAGCAAATATATTAAAAAACAGATATGCCCCCAAGTTCTATGTATGCAAAGACCCCAGGAATACAGAGTAGTGTTTTAATCCTTTTAAATAATGTTAGCAGTTGATAGCACTTCAATCTTTCCCTTCATTTTTGAAAAAGCAAATGCCCACAAAACCAAATCCAGCTAATGAGCTCTAAATGTCTTGCCTTTGGAAGAGGAGAGGCCCACACTCAATCACTGTTCCTAAGGGAGCAGAGATTGCGGCACTGTTTTTCTAAGTCCTCTTCAATTCCCTCACCAGTCCTACCCAACTGAGTCACCTCTAGAGTTTCTTGGGCAGCAGCGGCCACAGCTGAAAGGGGACATGAAACAAAGACTCCGCTGGCCACAGTGATGGCAGCAGCTGATGGCTCAAACCCTCATGCAACACTAAAAATCCATTCTTTTCCTCCCATGGCTTCGGTTCTGAGCACAGGTATCATCACTACAGGCCTTCTCAACAATAAGGAACATAAATATTGTGTTTCTGTTTGTCTCTGTTTTATTGCTACATTGAGTCACACAGCAGTTTCAGTCAATTTGAACTTCACATTTCCACAAGAGACTTATCAAACAGTGTAGAACTGCTCATGGCTAGTAACAGAAATGTCATTAATGCAAAAGAAAGGGACAACACACCTAAGCTGTCCTTCATTTCAGCCCCCAGCAAAACACCAGCTCAGTTTTCAACTTCTGCACATGCTAAAGAGGCTGGCAGGGAAGCAATCAGAAATAAAACACCTTATTTTAGTTCTCTGCAAATTTACAGGAATAAGTTGAGCAGAAAAATAAGAATCACCACTCTAAGAGTGGGTGCAAGTTCTTTCATGTAGATCACCACACACAAGGAACTTGAATGAAGGATTAAACAGGGATTATGCACACAGGTAAATATACATGGTAGAGTCAGAGTTTAGCTGTGAAAAAGCTAAGTTTATAAACACATGCTTCAATCATATCTTAGCACCAGGACTGAATCTTCTGAATAGTGCTTTGTGGCTACAGTAAATCTTTATCACATTTGCAGCACCAACCACAATACTGGATTTAATTACTATTAAAAATTAATTGCTTACAGCAGCAAAGAAACAGCATAAAACAGCATACATAGCCCATAATTCCAAGCTATTTGGATACACGACAACCAAGACACGATCAATCCCACTGTAACAAAGTAGCATCAAAACGTCAATATCCAGTCATCTCTTTCAGATTCACGTAAACTGGAGAGGATCTGCTATAGCTTTACATTATTATAAATCACACAAAAACCACAAATGGGAACACCTTTGGAAAGAAAACTTTGTAACAATGGTAGAAAAGTACATGAAGCAGCCTTTAAAGTAAGCACATGCCCTGCAAATTTACTCTAAGCATGTAAATTCAGAATGCTTGTCTATTTCTTCCCCTCCTCCTCCCACTGACATGGATCTAGAAGCTATGAAAGGGAGATTATGTCAGCAAGTCTTCAAATTTATTTCATTGCTGACCCCCAGTTACTCCTCTGGTGGATAACCATGTTATAGCTCTCCTCATAAGCATGAGTATCAATAGAGAACACAAAGACATGGAAAGTAGGCCAACATTAAAAAAAGCCAGAGTAATTTTGTAAGTCCAAAGTTGGAGCCATAAATCAAAAATATGTCCCAGTGACTACTTTACAGTTTCAGCACTTCAGCACTCCACTGACTCCCTGCTGTTCCAACTTTCTCCAGATTCCTTGGCAAGCTGAAGATTCACAGAGTACCAAATCTTTAAAATCCATCCTAATGGCTTAGGGACAAACAAATTATCATTGATAGCAAGCTGCCACAAGCCAAGACTATCTTCTCTCCTATCAGCCAAAGCTTATTTTGTTTACCTTACAGTTGCAGTGATCTGGGAGTAGATATGAGCAGCCTGAGAAGCTCTGGTGATATGCAACAGTTTGTACTTCTGCCTGAGTCCTGTGACAATTAACATTCTGACAGCCCTCAGTCCAAGTCCAGGACACCCAGTGTTAGATAAAGGGAATCTGAATTCTGGAAATTAACCTCTGAAGAATTGCCACCAGCTGGGTTTGGACAACCACTTTACCTTCACCTCTTCCAGAACAAGAGATGTGTGGTTTATAGCTTGGTAGTTTCCCCACAACCCTGAAGTTATCACAGCTGAACAGCAAACATCAGAAGGTGCTGCAGGAGCACTAAATATCTGACAGCCAACACCTTACACATCTGTGCAAGTCCGAACACTTCATTTTCCCTACTTCCTTCCCTTCCTCACTTTCTGATAGGAGAAAGTGCCAATACGTGTGGATGAATCATGGAAAAATACTGTTCTACAAAGGTACCCAACAGCCAAACACAACACTAAAACATTCTGGGCCTATATATAAACATATGATTTAAACAACAGTTTATAACCAACACAGGGGTGCTATCAGGTCATTGTGGTCTGCAAAAACCAGTCACTACTGAGGGGCAGCACATGGATACACCTGCCCTTAACAGTCTAAGTAAGCATGGTCTGACTTTTAGACTTTGCTGATTACACGTAGCCAGTTACAGTAGAAATTCCATGCTGTGATACAAGGAAAATCATCATTGTGCCATAAGAGTCAGAACTATCAAAATCACCACTATTAAAAAAAAAAAAAAAAAGAAAAGGAACAGTAAGTAAAACTATTAAGCTGTAGCACAGGTTACCAGACAAGTGCTGTTAAAATTGTCCTCAGTGAGTAGGAAGAACACTAAATAATACCAAAAAAAGCCACCACCATAAAAAGCTTCAACTTCAATAGATTAACTGAAGATCAATAATTAAGCTATTTAAATATTTCTCAACTTACTGCTTAGAGCATATGTCAATCAAGTCTTCCAAGTACGAACAAGTTCCCTAATTAGATCTTAAGTTCTCCAGTTGGAATCCAGGACCTATTACATTAAAAGCGTAGATTCTGTCTTTACAAACTAGACTGTTGAACTTTGCAATGCTATAAACAGAATCATACATATTCAGGGGGGAAAAAAAGCAAGAAAAAAGGAAAGAACCCTATTTGATGCTTTAGTTAACTGTCAGCTCATGCAATAATTCTCTCCAAGTTGCATGAAGGGGTAAGGATATTTTTCTACCTACCATAGGATACTGCATCAGTATTAAGATTCACTAAGAGTCTGAAAACGTAAAATTTATTCAGTTTGAATGTTATATGCTTAGAATTATTTAAGATGGTATGTTCACAGTACTAGAAAGTACTGGAGAGACTAGAGACATAGTGGACTATGTGGAACTAGAAGAAGCACTGTGACAATAATTTAAATGTTATAATAATCGGATTTTAACATACTAAACAAAGCCCACCAGAACACATCCTGCTGGGAGCAAGATATATATAATCAGGACTTTCAAGCCCAAAGCAGGATGTAAACAGATTGCAGTTTGTGTACTAATACTCCAGCCTTATCTCAGATTTAAAAATTTAAACCCAACCAAAAAAAAACCAACTTCAGAGAATGAGCACCTGTGCATCTGTCCTAGGGGCATATAATTGGTTACTCAAGGACTATTAGGCTGTTTCTTAGCAACCTCTACAAGCTCTAATCAAGTAAGACTAAGATTGTCATTTAGCCTTGAAATGCCTTGCCCCTTCCATCTAATGTAGCTTTCTATTGAGGAGCAAACAGTCATTGCAACCACAGATAAAATCCAGGCTTACTACATGATTCAGTTCTTGTTATCATAAGATCCTCATGTTAAATATGCTTTTTACACTTCATTTAGCATTTGAAACAGTAATAATAAATATTTCATTTTTTCTCCTTATATACAAATTAAAGGCTAGTTACAACTACGGATTAACAAATGAGCATAAGGTTGCTCAACTCCTAAACAACACTTTACAACTGTAAATCATTCCCCATATATAATAACAAGAAAAATGGTTAATAGCAAAAACAGTGGTAGTGATATTTCAGGTAAATAGCAAGCATTTCTCTCAGAGCTGAATAGTATTTAAGTCTTTGCTGAAATGTGTCTACTATGTTGCACACATCGGACTTCTAAAATTGACTATCTTCAAGCAGAGTCTGGCCATCAGACCTATTCAGAAGCAAAGAAAAAAAAAAAAAAAAAAAAAAACAACCAAAAGCACTGGAGCAATCAAAAAATAAACTCATCTGTTCAGTCCTAGTCTAGCATTGTTGCTTGTCTGTACTATCAATGGGCACATGACAGACTGCTGAAGACAGCACTCAATCAATTTATACAGAGTATTTTTTCCTGTACAGTAAGCAAAGGCTTACAAAAGACTGGTTACATCAGGGATGGCCACCCCTCCTTGACTCGATGTGACCTACACCAGAGCCATCACACCATTCTCCTCAGCTCTGTCCCTCCCAACAGACCTCCCCAGGTGCACAGAGGGGAGGAAGCAGCTCCAAGGGGGCCCCACCACCCCATGGGAGCCAGAAGGTCAGCGGTGTCTAACATGAACAGGCAGAGACACTCTCACCTACCCACACTGGCTCATTCCCCAGCCCTGGGAGCAGGGCCAGGGTGGGGTGCTCAGGCTACACCTCCACCTCCTCCTCCTGTGAGAGCTGAACAGCTCCAAAGCACTGAATGGACAGCAGATGACTGCCAGCAGTCACCTCTGACCGGAGATTGACCCGTTTTAGACACCCACTGACCAAAGCCAGAGCAGATTTCTAGCAAAAAGCCCATCAGAGGTTTATCACAGTGCAGGAGAGGGAGGGAATAGTGGAATTACTGCCAAGGAACGGCAGCAACTTTCCTTCAAGTAAGCAAATGGATAAGCATCAAGGAGTGAGAAGCACTGCCACTATACCCTTAACTCCTCACTCCCTGAAGCAGCCTCTCTCCTTCCCAACTGATGCTCTCAAGCTCCTTCCAGATCAGAGAATTACAGCAGCTAGAACTGCAGAGGAACAAGGGAAAGCAAATGGGTGTGCTGGCAGAAAAGGCAGGGTCACTTTCTGATGATGTCTCCTCTTCAGGTTGAGCAGCTCTGAAACAGAGCAGGCAACACAAGCAGGACCCACACAGAGTTGACAAAACACTGGGCCTGTTTTCAGAAGAGCAGGGAGGGAAGCTTTCTGGCACACAGTAACCAAAAGCTCCTGCAGATGACTAAGTATACAATGTGATCATAGCTGCTTTATGAACTTAGGGTAGTTTTTAAAGTACACTCATAGCATGTATTTCAGAGCCAACACAAAGCAACACCTAGAGGAAAAACAAGCAAAGGAGTCAGACTACACAAAAAAAGATGAATTCCACTCATCTCACCTACATGAAGTGACTTGAAGGCATTGCTCAACAGAGCTGGCCCACAGGGGACAAAAGTAATGTTCAACATTAAAAAACAAAATCATGATTTACCTTACACATCTGTCTCAAATCTCCCCTCATACAAGAAAAGCTTTGTGACAAAAATACATATTAACAAATATACTAAAAATTAATGATACCATTTCTGGCATTTTCTAAATCCAGAAAATGTAATTGTTCCACATTATTAATTGTTTGACAAAAGCTTAATTTTTTGCAGCTTTTGTACTGAAAAACAGTGAACCTGCAATAGTTGCCAAAGCAAGCTGCATTTGCACAAGAAATACAAGCAGTAGCCTCAAACATAGAAGGTAGCATCTGCCATACAAAGCCCCTCAATGTCTACACTCACACTTGAGCCTCACAGGATCACTCAAGCCATCCCAAAATACAGTGGGAACACAGTCTAATTAGGCCAAATATCACAAGTCTGATATAACACAAACCAATTACAATTTCACTCCAACTACATTCAAGATAAACCTCATTGTTTAAAGATTAAAGCTACAACTGGTCATGTCTCCAGCAAACCTTTCCTAGGCAGACTTTTTTTAATTGAGAAAATGCATTTGGAACATCCTTAAACAGCCCAGACACAAAGCCTCTACTGCACTGCAGTGAATCAAACATGCTCTGCTTCTGCCTCACATCCTCTCGTGTAAGAGTAATCCTGACTGCTTTAATACCTATTCCATTTTCAGTCAAAGATTTAATGCCCACACCAGCTGTGTGGCTAGGAGTGTAGCATTTCACAGATAGGCTGGCTGGAGCACCTTCTGGAATAAAGATTAGAAAGCTGACAAGAGGTGCACAAGCACATTGTCAGTGACTGGAAGGTGAGGGACTTCGTCTGCAAGTTTTGACTTCAGCCTCAGTGTTTCCAATAAATAAGCACATGTTTATTTAAGGAAACTTGCAAGGAGTATAAATAGAAGTGTTCTTTACTATCTGACCATCTCCGTGACATTCAAAGAACCCCCAGAACTTCAAGGTATAAAGTTTAAATAGTTAGCAGAATACTGTCCTTTGAGGCATATTTATTTCAAAGACAAGAAATTCTAGATTTAGTGACATGAATGCATGAAAGATTAAGAGTGCAAAGAGCACTTCTGCTTAAAATTAGAAGACAGATTTCCTATAGTTACATGAAACTTAAGTCTTTAGACTTTCTATTCTGGGCAAGCTGCAAATAGTTGCTGGCACACACAGCATGCCAATAATAAATCCCTTTTTCAAAGAGTGGTTCTGAAGTGGTCACCATTAAGGCCTTGGTTCTTTTTTAGAGGTGACACCTGCAGCTGCTATTGAAATCAACTGGAGTTGTCACTTCCCAGCATAGCTGAAGTCACTCTCTAAAACATCATCCCATTATCTTCTTTTAAGAAAGAGCACAACAAAACCTGAAAACTACCTTTTCCATTTGTGTCACTTGAGATCAAAGGGATATAATTTTTATAATAAACTATTTCCTCAACCTTTCGTTTATGATCAGAAAGGCTTCAAGGCAAATGCAGTACTGAGCAGTTGAAAGCACATAAATTCCATGATCTACCTCCCTAAAAGGGAGGAAACATGGATCCATGTCTTCTGATTCACAGTGTATTTGTTCATGATTTGCAACAAGCAGGGGAAGGCTTTATGAGCACCAGGACTGCAGGTGTTTTGGCAAAATATGAAGTATTTTGGCATGGCAGTTCCACAGGAGTCCCAGAGTCTGCTGACAAGCCCACCAGACAGAGGTAGTAAGCATGCAAAAAGTTTGGGGAGAGAAAGTCAAAGCCTTCCACCTGGGGAAAAAAGGCTACTGGTAAACAAAACATTAAACATCTATGTAGATCATCAATACACAGCTATCAACTAGATTATTTTTTCCATCCTGATTTCCTGAGCTAACAAGGTGTGATACATGTACATCACAGTCCATCACAACCAGGTGAATTTTACATTTGGGTATAAGGTCTTGCTCTCACGTCTTATTCCCTGCCCTCAGGTCTTGCTTGGAACTGTGCTTTTGCAAGCAGTTTCCTTAAGAAGGAGTTTCAATGTAGCAAAGAACAACTCATTACAGGTAAAGCTTGCTGTGTGTCTCCCTGACTGTAATCTTTTTCATAAGAAAAAACTCACACCTCCTGGTACAGCCATGCACAAGTTTTTCCAGTGCTAAATGGCCTAAGTTTAACTTGCCTAATTTAAGCGTATTTGTCCCGATGGGTTGTCATCCAAGATGACAGGATGCATGTTTACTCTATCAGGGAGCAGAGTAATCTAATCCAGGATATTTTCATTACAAAGCCTCAAGATCCTGATCAGAGAGCACTGATGGCTGTGTTGAGACAGGAGGTAGACCAACTGTGGGTCTAGCAGCCAAACAAAAATAGACAATAGCATTTCCTACAGCCAGGCTATCTAGTTCCCTAGAGGCACCAAGGATCCCAGATAATGAGCTTGAAGGCTAGATGTCTTCCAGGGCCCTAATCACCTTCATCTCTCAAATTAAAAGCACTGAGAGAGCTTGACGCAGAGTCCTACAGTTAACCAGACAAGTGAAAGTGCCAGGCAGAATGCTGTACCCATTAAGCAATAAAAGCTGCAAGGTCAAGTATTCCTGCTCAGGTTTTGGCAGGGGAAGGGGCAGGTTGCTTTCTAAGAAATTTAACATTTACTGCTGCAGCCAAGCTATCCTCTCAACAGCTTTACATATTTGATAGCTCACACTCCTGTGTATGCTTTAGATCAACACTGAACCTCTCCAGCCATTTGGATGAGACCCACACATGGACTGCACACAGATGAAACTCACACACAGCCTGGACATTAAAATTATTGACGTTTTTTATCTACCTGAGAGTTAACATTACCTCAGAAGGTTACAGAGAGGTGCTACAATCACACTCTAAACAGGAAAAACCACTAAGATAGTGCCTAAAAAAATTTTTAAAAAATAATCAATTAGTTGCCTAATCCTAGTGGGGAAGGTACCCTTTATCCAAGCAATTTGCAAGGGCTGCCTGAACCTCTACCACCTCTCCTCCAGATTGGTTACAGAGTCCTAGCTAAGCACCATGGAAAAGGAGAGGTGAAAATGCTTGTTTCTGCTTATCTCCAAGACCCTGAAACACTGCAGTTCACCTGGGGAGTTCAAAGTATACAGTACCCATGGGTGTGCTGTCAGTCACAGCAGGATCTCAAAAACAGAGGGGCTGAGAGGAGCCAATGATGCATACTGTAATACATGATTTCAGCATCCACAACTAGTCAGAACAATTCCTCTATATGACTAATTAACTGAAGTAATGGATGCCATACCAACATTTACGGTACAGGAAAAACTCTGAATTCCCTGAGGGAAAGAACAGGGTGGAGGGAAAAATCACACACAACTCCATTTCATGGCATCTTGCAAAGGAGTACAAGAAATGGTTCCACATAATCCATCCCACAGAACAACTAACTTTAAAACACCATCTTCAGAAGCAACCTTCAATTAACCCCAAATCTAAAATTCTGCCAATGGCTACTGATAAATATTAATGTACCAGGTATTTGTGAAGCTTCAGTGTCTGAACAAACAGCTTTGTACTAGGGGAAAAAAAAAGCTCAAGACTAACAAGCCTAAACTGTAACTGCTCAGAATCAACTTCAAAGCTACTTAAATTCTTCTGTCTTCTTTGTTTTAAAGTTGCACATAAATTTTAATTGCATCATTTGTTTGTTAACAACCTCAAACAAGCATTAAGCTTCAAGTTTTACAGCAGGAGGCAAAGAAAAAAATGTGAGGTAGGTGGGTGAAGAAGACAGCTGTATTGTTCTAGCTGTTCCTCAGCCTCTCCCACTGCCAGATTTCTGTGGATGATGTATCCCAAGGTAGCAATTTTAAGAACTTTCTGGCAGTATCCCAAGCTCCCTCTTGCAAATCAGAGATCAGACTAATGATATTTAAAAAAAGGACAGGAAATAGGAATAAGCTGGATAACTGACACTGTTTCAAACACTGGAAGTCGCTGAACTCTGGTACTGCAGCTTTACAGGAGAGACAGTTGTCCAAACTCAAAGATTTTACCTCATACAATAAAAAAGGAAAATCAGTAAAACAAAACAAATCACTCTTCAAGAAATTACTTGCTTTACAGCTACTGTTAGCTTGGGACATTGTAGTATCACGCAGACTTCAAGAAACTCCCCCCCCATTGAGAAATTTATACATTACTGCATTAGTGTCCAAGTGAGGGAGTTTCCATTCAGGTGAGGTTCACCAAGTACTCTGCATATACTCATGCTGGTTCTCCTTACCACGGAGCTTAAAAATTCAAGATAGAACTACTGAAATAAATCCTCTTCTCACTCCCAACACCAAAGCAGATTTGTTTCTTAAGTGAAGAACACAATTTCCAATGCTCTTTACTCTTGCTCCTTCCCATCTTCTCAAAGAAACAGTAACTTTATTACTGTTGTACAGCAAAAATAAAAGTCATAGGAAAAGACTAAGCCCATATTGTTGTTTCTCAGTTGCAAACCTGAATAGAGAAAGAATATTATTTGAGAGTAATTTAGAAATTACCCCAGGGAGTTGAAATATAACCCAGGAACTCAGTCTACTTCAAAAACCCCTCATGATAAACTAGCACTACAATTAAGCCTCTCCTTGCAAAGCCTACACAGCTTATGCACAGCTCTGACACAGATGCCATGCTCCCCATCAACAGACTGAACACAGAGTTCAAGATCTAACTACAACATACAGGAGGGACATCTTTTCATAGGTGTAGCCACAGACTGTTGTAAGTAAAAGTACTCCACAGCTTATTTTTAGAACCCAGGGTGGGCTGGGAGAGTATTCAGTAAACCGTCCAAAAATCAGCTAACCACCCACTAGACTGCAGTGGCACTGTTTAAATAAATTACAGCTCACTTTGCAACAGCTGCAGGGAAAAAATGGTGGAAAAAAGAAATACCCCGAGTATTTCAATTCCCTCAAAACGCTGGAGCCAGCGGTACACGAAACAGCAGCAGGCATGGCAGTGTGGGCTGGAGAGACTGTGTTAGTTCACCTGCAAGAGGCAGGTCAAACAGGCCTTACTCAGGACTGGGTGAGCACAGAACAATATCCGGCAGCTGCAAGGTAAGAATGTGCTTATTCCAACAGAGAAAAATTCAAAGAAGGCTGGGCTTCGGGACCTGCAGTACAAGGATTATCAAACTCTCCTTGTGTTTCAAGTAGCAATACAAGAAACTGGCAAAATAAAAGCATGAGTTAAATTACCTTTACTTCCTCATGCAGATAACATACAAAGTTTGAGGTGCTAACGTTACTGAAGTCTCCTACTGAAGAGTTTACGATTTCATCAAGTCTGTATTAAATGGCCAATAAAAAGGAGAAAGAATCTTAATATTCTCTTTGATCTTATAACTTAAGAACACAGTTCTAAATACCCTGGGTTTATGGTATCGACTATACCCATTAACAGGAACATTTCCAAGTTCAAGAGGGCACAGGACCAACAAAGGCCATCAAAACACCTTAACCTGGCAACCAGAACTTAAGTGCCTCTACATGGAAAAATTTATCAGTTGGACCTTTATTATTTTTAAATATTTAACTGTAGCAAACTCAGTCAGTCCTAAATTTGCGGGGCACAAGCATCAGAGATTAAAGGCTCTCTGGCAGCACAGAAAGTGAAATGATTTATGTAGACTGGCTTCCTTTTGCTTGAAATGCAAATGAAGCATTTTTGTCCCTAACCATTCCTAGCAGGCATTCTCCAAGTAACTGAGATCCCGCCAGCTACGGTCTGAGAGGTCAGCAAGGGCCATTTCGTATGTTAGTCACCAGGTGCCAAACGCAATCCGCAGGTACCGAGGCTTCCGATACGCATCTCCCCACCGAGCCGGGGCACTGTACCATCCCCATTCCTCAGCACCTCGCAACTTGCCAGCTTCCACCCCGTGGCCCACTTGGAAGGGCTGAGGGCAACAGCTGTGAAACTCCCTGCAGGATCCTACCTGCCTGCAGCCGGGCAGGGAGCCCAGCCTTCTTTCCCTCCCTCCCTCCGGCCGCTCCCCAGCGCCGGGCACTGTCCGCACCCAGCACCTCCAACGCAGAAGGAGGCACCCAGGCTCTAAGGACAAGGACTAGCACTGCCTGCAGCCGCCCATCCCTGGAAGCGTTCAAAGCCAGGCTGGACGGGGCTCTGAGCAGCCCGGGCTAGCGGCAGCTGTCCCCGCACGGCAGCGGGGCTGGAACGAGACGGTCCCTAGGCTCCCTTCCAACCCGCACCGCTCTGCGTGCGGCGCACAAGGAGCCGGGGCCTGAGCTAACAGCGCACTGCGGGGGCGAAACGCTGAAAGCCCGAGCCGCGGAGCGGAAGGCAGGGCGGAGCGGGGGCGGCCGCAGGGTCCCGCACAGGCGGGCACACCGAGCCCGGCACGCCGGCGGTGTCCGGGGGTCAGGCGGGGCCCGGACCGGGCGGTGCCGGGGCCGCGGGCCCGGCCCAGGTGAGGGGCCCGGCCCAGGTGAGGCCCGCGCTGCGCCCGCCGCCAGCGCCCCCTGCCGGGGGCAGCCCCGCCGAGCCCCGCCGCGCCGTCGGGCTCCGCTGCCGGGCGGGGACCGGGGGATT
Organism: Pyrgilauda ruficollis; assembly: GCF_017590135.1. Lineage (NCBI taxonomy): Eukaryota > Metazoa > Chordata > Aves > Passeriformes > Passeridae > Pyrgilauda > Pyrgilauda ruficollis. The sequence continues at coordinate 7,156,965 of NW_024525267.1, forward strand.
CTCCCCCGGTATTGTGATTTTCCTGCCTTCAGGCTCTCACGGCCCGGCCACCACCGGACGCGGCTCCTCCCGCAGCCAGCCCAGAGCTCCCGCAGCACCCACCGCCCGCGGTGGCCCCCGCCGCACAGCCGCCCCCGCTCCCCGCGCCGCCGGCCGTGCCCCGCAGCCCCGGGAAGCGGCGGCCGCGCCCAAGACAGCGCCCCGACAGCTGGCCCCGCTCAATAACGGGGGAGCGGGAGCGGCAGCGACGGGAGCGGACGCGGGGGGAACGCCGCAAAAAAAAAGGCTGATGACGAGAGCGCGATTAAAAACCTACCGGCCACGCGAACTGGAAGGGAATAACAATCCTGCCCGTCTCGGGAGTTCTGCCTTGGTGGGAGTATTTGTTGCTGTTCAAATAGAAAATATTTCCACCGAGAACGGGGGTAGATCCGAATCCGTAGTTGCAGGGTCCGACCGGGGTGATCTTGGCCTGATATTCCTTGAGGCAGACTTTCACGTAAGTGTCGCACTCGTCCCGGGAGCAGTCCAGGTTCTCGGGGCTTTTCATGCCATCGCAGCATTCCCCATTGAACAACTCGCCGTTTACATTCCGCACCGAGTTAAGCTGCAGCTCGAAATAGCCCGTGGACCGGGACACCTAAAAATAAAAACCGAAGGGGAGACAACCTCGTTACTACCGCGGCCGGGGGCAGCACCAGCAGCGCGGTGCTGCGGTCCCCAGCTCCCCACGACAACTTTCGCCGGCTGCGGGTTTAACCCCGCCGCGGCAATATACATATGTGTACGCATATATACATATACGTATATAGCATTACAGACAAAAATACAAATAAGAAACGAGCAAGGTGCAAAGGGAGCAGGGAGAAGGCAGCCGCGGCGCCCCGCGGCCGGAGCGCAGCCCCCCGCGCCCCGTCCCTACCTGCACGCAGGAGGCGAGGAGCAGCGCCAGGCCGAGCGCGGCGGCGCGGGGGACCCGGCTCGGCCAGCCGGCGCCCCGCATGCCTCCTGCTCCCGCTGCTGCTCCGCGCCGCCGCCTCAGAGGAGCCCGCCGAGCCCACCGGCCACGGACCGGCGGCCGCTCGCGGCATGGGCGGTGGGGGAGCCGCCCGCAGCGCGCCGGGGGGCGCAGGGCATGGGCTGCCGGCGGGGCCGCCCGGAGCGCTCCGCCGCCGCTCCCCTCCCGCGGGCTCCGCTCGCCCTCTGTGCGCCTCGGCTCCGCGGACACCCAACAAGTAGGTGCCGGAGTGACAGCTTCATTACCCATTCGCCGCCGCGGCCGCCGCCTTCATATTAATGAGGGGGACGGCCCGGCCCCGCGGCCGGCGGGTGGGGCCAGCGCCGCTCCCGCCGCGGCTCTTAAAGGGCGGCGGGCGGCTCTCGCTCCGCCCTGCGCTGACCGCAGCGGGGTCCGCCAGGTGGTGGAGGGGGATGAGAGATGCGGGACACCCGCGAGCGCGGAGGAGCGCGGGTGGGGGACGCGCACCCGCGTGTTGGTGGGTGTGCGGTGGACGCCCAGCCCACGGTGTTACAGGAATAGCCACGGGGTGCGTAGAGGAGGCTTAGGGTGGGTGCACCTCTGCTTGTGAGGGAGCAGGCGGTGTGCGCGCCCACGGACGTGTGGAACTGCCCAGGCAGCGTGCAGCTAGGCATGGAAGGGTACACGCAGCTAGGGAATGCTTGGGGTGGGAGTACCCCAATAATGCAGGAATTGGCACTCCTGTGCAGGAGTGCTTGGGGGGGAATCGCCTACAGCTGTGCGGGAGTGCTCAGGGTGGGATCACCAACAGCTCTAAAGGAGTGCTCAAGCAGAGATCACCTACAGCTGTGGAGGGGTGCTCAGTGAGGATCACCTACAGCTGTGGAGGGTGCTCAGGGAGATCACCTACAGCTGTGGAGGAACAGTGTACACTCAGGCACAGACGATGACGATGGTTGGCTGTGCCTGCAGTTATGTAGGTGCATGGTATGTGCAGATGTAGCCATGGAGGAGAGCAGAGCATGGGAGGGACTATCCATTCTTGTGAAAGAATATGCATGGTGTGTGCAGCCACAGCTGTGGAGGAGTGTGTGGGGTGGGCACACCCGTGGTTCCAGAGGAACACTGAGGCTGGGGACACCCATGGCCCCAGAGGAGTGTGTGGGGTGCATGCACCCACAGCTGTGTAGAACCACATATGGCTGTGGAACAGTGCATGGGGTGTGTGCACCCACCCTCATGGGGAGGCACAAAGGGTGTGTGAACCCACAGCCCCGTAGGAGCTCACACGGGAGAGCTTGTAGAGTGACATGTGCAGCACACAGAACAGATGGCCAAGTGGTGGATCATGTCCTCCTCCAGTGGTGGCTCAAGCAAATATGACGGTAACTGCACGGAGATTTCTCTTTTAGTTTAAGCACCAGCACCCTGTGATTTTGATCCCCGCTGACAACTATGAAAGCTATACATACAGACAACTGCATGCTATGGATACAGTATCAAAGCCCACATCTCCATTTAGGACCTAAGTTTTCCTACTGTTTCTCTCCCTCCCCCCTCTCCCCGTTTAACTCTTTCGTACTGATCATCCACTGGAGTGGACAATTGGAGAACAAACAGCTCAGAAATCAAAGGGCTGTCAAGTTCCCCTGTGCAGAAAAGCTTTCAGAGAGCCTCCCCCTGCCTTTTCAGCGCCCTGCTGCCCCCGTCCCTCCAGCAGCCAGCCGGCACGCTGCTCCTCTGCTATTCATGGCCAGCGTGCAGCTGCAGCTACTCTCCTAGGCTGACACAGCAGCAGCTGCTATGTGTGTGCCAGCTGGCTAGCCGCTCTCCAAAATCCTCTTGTCCGCCCCGCTCCCCTTGCTTTCCTGCTTCCCCACCTACAGACCTGCTTCTCCTTCCCCACCACGTCTCCCACTTGCCACAATCTGCTCCAGTTTCCTATCTTCCCCACTGTCCTGAGCCTACCCCTCTGCTGTCCTGGTTCACCTTACTTGCTCTCTAGGAAGCATCCCTTACTTTCCCTCTTATCCCTCTGGAGCTCAAACAGGAGCTCTCTGAAGTGGAGAGGTGAATATTGCTTTTAATTATTTTATGTGTCCTCTCTTTGAAACTGTGCCTCCCAAGATAACTGCATTCAAGCATTTTTTTGGTTAAGATAACCTCTGGGATAACCACCTTTAGAAGGCGGCAGGGGGAAAGTGGGGAGAGCTGAGGAAGGGCTGTTATGCTGGGTTGAAGTCTCATATTAAAGTTGCTACATTTTGTTAATCAGAAACTCCACTGAGCCCATGTTCTTTGCCCAGCTGAGCTGCTCGCTGGCTTCCAAATGGACAGTCAAATGCTTTTTAGTTTTTTAATTACTCTTTCTGGTGGCTGAAAGGAAGGAGTTTCTTAGATGAGCTTTCTGCCTAAAGATTATTTTGTGGTGGATGGCAGCCAAAATATTTTGCAAGACAGGTATTTTGTTTGCATGTATCATGATAAACAAACATAAAACCTCACAATCTACCTTCAGCACTATGTGGTCAATATGCCTGTGGAGGAAGACATATATTTTTATCACCAAGCTAAGCAAATGTAATACAGAAGAAAGATGATCCAGTAGTTACAGCATATGCTCAGTCTCTACAGAGCCAAGCTCGGTTACCTGCTGTATCACAGAATTTCTTTGTTACCTTGAGCACACTGTGTGCTCTTTTTTGGCTTTGGTTTTGCCTTTGTAAATATTCCACAGTATCAGAAACTCTGGTGCCATTTTAAAATGCCTTTTCTCACTGTAACCTGACTTCACAGGAGCAGAGAGGGAAGGTGCAGCTATTTCCGGCCATTCTCTCTGCTTGGGGAAATTTTCATTTTATTCTTCTCTGTGCTGCAGCCCTGTTTTCAGCCTGAACTCCTTAGTTCTCTTGCTGTGGTTATTATTTTTTGAGTGCTGTGGAATTTCACTCTATTCTCCTTCAGGTATGAAAAGCTGTTTCATTACAGTTATGCACAGATAGTGATGGTTTTCAGGTAATGCAGCAAGAGTATTTCTCAGCAAATGAACTTTGAGCTTTTAAAAAATCCTAGATCTGGTGGTGAATGCTGAGTAAGGTTAGGAGGAGACATCCCTTGCAGCTTGGACAATGTACATCAGATGACCTGAGTGTGACCAGCCCTGGAGGAGGGCAGTCCAGCCTCTGGAATTGTCCCTCCCTTCCCACCAGGGCTGCCTCCTTCTAGCTTTTGGAGAGAGATGAAGTTAGGTGCCTTAGTCACTTTCAGCAGGCCACCAAACTCCTGCATCCAGGAGTGCAGTGGCAGGATTTTCCCCTTTTCCTCCAGCATTTCCCGGGCTCTGGGTCCCTGCTGCAGGACAGCTCCCAGGACCGGGCTTCCCCCGCTGTGAGCTCGCACGCCGGAGGCGGCTGGCTCCATAACTCATTCCCAATCAGCTGCGCGCTCCCGGGCCTGCTCGAGGCTGCCAAGTGTAAGCAAGTGTCTCCTCTTACACGCACACCTGCAGCCCAGGCTGCTGTCACCCAACCCGCCGCCTCCCTCGGCCATCCTGCATCTGGCTGCACCCTGCGCCAGCAGCCATCCTTTTTCCAGTGGATGAGGCCAAGGCCTTTCCTTCCCCTCTGCGGGGTCATTGTCCCCTCACCTTCCCCAGAGAAGTGTCCCTGTGCCTTTGTGCTGGGTCACGGGGCTGTCCATGCAGTCCCATATGTGCAAGCACCTGCCTAGCGCTCAGGAGGAGTTGCTAGAAATTTCCCTATGCTGAACACAAGCTCTGAGGTGCTGTTCTTTTGCTCCTTCCTCACCAAAACAAGGGCTGCCAAGATCCAGATTAAAAAAATATTCTCCCATTGCTGCTCCCTTTATTTCTTCCTGCTGCTGCTCCGTCTCTTTTCTCTGGCAACTCCTGATGACGGTAGCAAGCGGGAACCAGGGGCTGTGCATGACAGAGGGGTGAAAATAAGGCTGAGAAAACTCACGGTTGACTTGAACTGGAGTTTGAGCATGCAGCCAGCAGTTACTCATCCTGCACAGGGGACAGGACTGGAGAACATCGGTCCCTCTGGCAGGGGAGGGATGCACTCACCACCAGCCCCAGGCAGGGTGGAGTCCCAGCATCCCACACCTCCTCCTTCCCAGCCCTCTGGGCCAGGATTTTAGCTTTTGTGCTCTAGATGTGTACTTGTGCTAAGGTTATGCCTGCATGCAAATCCTTTGGAAGTATGCTCATTAAATAATTTGCATAAAATATCCCTGGAGGATCTCAGCAGCTAGGAAGTGGTGGGGTTTATCCATGTGCCTTAGAGGCATAGGAATGTCATTTATCTGTGTGCATATGGACATGGATGTACATCTCACTTACCCAGGCCAGAATATCTCCACTTGGGAAAGTTAAAGGCAAGAAGATCACTTTGGATGCTATCCATTTGAAAATTGGCAGGGTAGGAGTTAACCCTCCCTTTGTGGCCAGAAAGGCTATAGTTGCCTGTCCTTGAGAGCAAGGCATTGCAGGACAGAACCAAATGTGAAGAATTAATTTCTCTCCTTCCTTTTCCATGTGAAGCCTTGTGTGTCAGGGTTAAGGATATGGATGGAGAATACTGCTAAGGGACAGGGTAACTAGCAGAGAAGAATTTTCTTTTTCTCTTCTTTGTAAAACTTGACTGGAGCAAGATATTTTGAGTTTTGCTCTGGGCTTGGCAGACAAAGACATGTCTTGTCCCTTGACTTTGACTGAAGAGTCCTCTTGGGTTTGTATGTCTTGTGTAATGTCATTAATAAGGGTGTACATGCATGTGCTTGCTCTTCATGGAAGCAAACCAGATCTAAACTGCAAATATGTTGGTTTAAAATATCATCCAGTATAAGCCCTGGGAGTGGTTTCTCTTAGTTAGGACTGAGCTGCCTGTACAGCCCAAGAGAAGACCGGGTGGAGAAGGCATAAGGTAGTGCTTATATTTGTCTTCCTTCCTGACTACTATTAGGAAAGTAAAGTTATGCCTGATGGAAGTTGTGCCAGGAAAGGAGCTGAGATCTTGGCAGCACCCTTTTCTGTTTCAGTGGTTGCCCAGCTCTGATCTGGCATGGTCTCTGTGGGCTTTAGAGCAGAAAAGAGGTGGTTTCCTATCGTTTTAACTTTGCAGCCTGGCATGGTTTCTGCTTTTGGGGCCTGGTCTTCTGCCAGCAGAAGCCTATGCTGAGTCTGACCCAAGAAGACAGTTGGACACAGTTTGTACAGCTCTGGGTAATGTCATTAATAAGGGCGTACATGCATGTGCTTGCTCTTCATGGAAGCAAACCAGATCTAAACTGCAAATATGTTGGTTTAAAATATCATCCAGTATAAGCCCTGGGAGTGGTTTCTCTTAGTTAGGACTGAGCTGCCTGTACAGCCCAAGAGAAGACCGGGTGGAGAAGGCATAAGGTAGTGCTTATATTTGTCTTCCTTCCTGACTACTATTAGGAAAGTAAAGTTATGCCTGATGGAAGTTGTGCCAGGAAAGGAGCTGAGATCTTGGCAGCACCCTTTTCTCTTTCAGTGGTTGCCCAGCTCTGATCTGGCATGGTCTCTGTGGGCTTTAGAGCAGAAAAGAGGTGGTTTCCTATCGTTTTAACTTTGCAGCCTGGCATGGTTTCTGCTTTTGGGGCCTGGTCTTCTGCCAGCAGAAGCCTATGCTGAGTCTGACCCAAGTTGGACACAGTTTGTACAGCTTTGGATAATAAAGGCCAGGAACATTGATAAAGTGAAGGAGAACCACTGAACACAGCCTTTGAGAGTTACTCCCAACTCATCACCACCTGTGTGTGAGCCCTGCTTAAAATGGAAACACCTGGAGTGAGGGTGCAGGTGTTAACTGGTCACTCGAGGACAAAAAAATTTAGAAAACCAGCTTAGCTCACTTCTGAGAAACAATCCACTTTCTTAAAAGTGAAGTTCTTGCTCTCCTAGTGGTTTATCTTCATTGTGGGTTTTCAGAAAACAGCCCGTAAGAAAAGCCTTTTCAAAACTGGCTGAACAATGCTGTGTGCTGTCTGCTACCCACACCCAGCCTTTTCTCCTCAGGTTCACTGCAGTCATCCTCAAAGAAACACCTGCCCATGGCTTTCCTGGTGCATGAATCACAGAGAGCAAGGTCAGAAGGGATATCCAGAGATTGTCTAGTTTATCCCATTCCACAAGGAAGGCAAACCTGCGCCTGCTTCTTGCATAGCAAGTGATTAAAAGACATCCTCAGATAGAAATTTCTTAGCTGTAAGAGCCTGTTGTAATGGTTAACCACCAGAAAATGCATGCTGCTGCATTACTACCTTTTGATTCCACTTCTTGACCTTTTTGCAATGGATGTGGAGCTCAGCAAATTCCCTTTCTCTCTGCTGCTACCCTTTATGTATTTGAAGACTACTGTTGTACCTCTCTCTGATGTCTCTTTTCTACAATTGAAAAAAAAATTTCTTTTTTTTTTGGATCTTACGTGATTGTTGACCATATTTTCTAGACCCTTCATTATTTGTGTGGTCCTGTTGTAGTATCTCTGTCCTGGTTCCTCAATTAACTTAAAATCCAGTGCCGCAGACTGGACACAGAGTTCCAGCTCTGAGATCTTTGCAGCACTGGATGAGATGAGAGGAACACATCACAGGCCAGGCAGAAATCACTCCTGTCTGGACATGCCACATGATGCTTGCTTAAATAATCTTTTCCTTCTCTTTTTTTTTCTAGCAACAGCACAGTGTTGTTGTCTTCAGTTTGGTTTGCCATACATTGAGCATCTTTTTAGTCTTGGAGCTTTAGGAAAAATATCTAGGTGGTCTAATGAATTTGTGTTAGCCATTACTCAATACCTTGTTATTTTCCAGATGTTTAAAGAGCATTTCTTTATTCCAATTTTCTCTGGAAATTCCCATAGTGGTGGCTTGGGACATATTCTTAAGCTACTTCCTTTTCCAAAAAGGAGTTATGTCTCACTTCTGCAGTATTCTGACACCTTGTTAATTCTCTGTGGGATCCCAGAGAGCTGTTAACAACCATGAGATTGCTTTAACAAGCAGTCTAAGCACATTATATGTAATCAAGGCAAGTATTCTTTGCTCAGTCTTTCGTTCTTCTAGACTGAGATGTTCTCCTGTCATCCATGGCACCATCTGTGCAAACCCTTTAGGTACAAGTGGTCTTTTTACTGAAAACTATGGTGAAGAAGGCAGGGGCTTTTCTTCCCTGTTGGATAGTTCTTCTGATAGAAGGCCTTTATGTCCCTGATAATGTATTTTATGTTTTCTTGATGTGCTCTCAAACCTCTTGGTTGTATTTCTTTTTTCATCTTGATTTGTCTTGTTTGGTCCCTACATTTTTGGCCTATACTTTTACATAACCATGTCAGTGAGTCCCTTTTCCATTTTCTGAATAAACCATTTCTTTCTTTACAGGTCAATGAAGTGGTCATGTTTTAAGAAAATAGTTTGTTTCTTACAAAAGCTGTTTTGCCTGCTCTGCTGGGATTGTTTGAATTGATACCCTTACCATTGTTTCTTTAAGGTTCTGCAAACTTTCCTGAATTCTCTTTTCTCTGAGACTTATTATCAGTACTGTGAGGTTTTTGAAATATGGTTTCTGGAAGTCCATTGTATTTATTTTGCTGTTTTCCTTTTTTCCTTTCCTATGGCTTGTGAACTATGTTGTTTCATGGTCATTTTCACCCAAGCTGCATTCCTCTTGCATGATATAAGTGGTTCCTCTCTTCAGTCAAACGTAGTTCTCATTTTGATTATGTATCAAGAGTTTAATCTCTTTTTATTTATTCCTTATGCTGTTTGTATGATTCCATCAGATGATCCCTTATCCTCTTCAGCAGCCCTCCAACAATATTCTAATGAGTAATGGTATTTCCCCTCATTTATAATGGCTCCGCCCAAGTAGTTGATGCTTGTATTTACCTGCTCACTTCTGAAATCAGTCCTTGTGGATCCTGGTTTCATTAATCCAGCAGGTCAGGGCACAGAGATGCTCTTACTGTCTTGCATTCCATGCTAGCTCTGATCACCAGCTCTTTTTCTTGGAACATCCATCCAGGTTCAAGCAAGCCAAAACCACCTGCACAGCCATGCATTCATTTCCAGGAAGAGAGTTATAAGTAGCTGATGCCACTCGTGACCAAAATAGCTAGTGCTTTATTCATGGAAGGAATTTTCCCTTCCTCCTTTAATCCGTGAATTAGCTTGACCAGTGCTAAGACAACCACTCTGGATAGAGTCTAGACAACACATCAGGTCTCTGATTCCCATGGAGAAATCATAGGAAATTATCCAAGATGCAGCTAGCAGTTTATCTAATTGAAACCTAATCTAGATTTAGATTAAGCCTGGCATCTTCAATGACCTGTTGTGAGATCAGGGAGGTCTGACATCCCTCTCCTGTGTCTGGACCACTTGTCAGAGCAGAAACTCTCACTGACCAGAAAGTGCTGTTTTCCTGCTAAGAGGTGGTGGCAGAATTCAGGAAAATGCAATAAAATGTTTGTGTCTGTGGAAAGGACATCTATCTATGCAATAAATTGCTATGGTGCAACGTGTTGTGGTGTATTTACATAGATAGAATGGTAATTTTCTCTTCATACAAAGGTACTCCTTTCTCCACATTAGCCATGTGGTTAGGTTTGACAGCTCACACCTTGTTAAACCTAAATGGGAGTAAGATGGAGAGTATGGTAGATGAGGGAACAAAAAATATGAGTTGTTTAAAATTATGATTCCATCTTCTTTGAGAGTATCCTACTCACTGTCAGTAGAGCAGGGTTCATGCACTCCTCACTGATATTAGGCTCTTTCCCAGCAGCTGATAATATTCATTACTTCTGATGACCTGGAAAACCTACCCAGCACTGGAGGAGGAGGAATTACTTTTTGTTAGTATCCTTTGTTATGTAGAGACAGCTGTAAGACAATTTGTGGTAAAGCAGTCAGACCTAAGGAAATGCAGATCTGTACCTGGCACTGCTGAACATGACCTGGGGATGTCCCAGTGTGAGCAGCCTGCCAGTCCAGCCTCAGCAGCAGAGAGGCACAAGAAAAGCTCTTCCAGTGCAAAGATCTGTTAGTGCACTTACACAGTGACACTGATTTAAAGAAAAAAAAAGAAAAAAAGACAATAACTACAAGATTCATATCATTTTTTCCAGTTATTAATGAATGTATTTGAATTGCTTTTCAGTGTGCAATTTGATCTGATTACATGTTCATGCAATCCTCTGTTGCCCTCACTGACACCTCTAGCCATTTATGTTTTGCAAAATAAGCTTAATAAAAGTTTTATTTTTAAGGTTTCTCTTATGACTGAGATTGTCAGAGAAGTGATTGTCCTTATCATAGCTCTTAAATTAAAACACTTGTGCCTCTGTCTGCCTTAACACTGGGTTCTCAGTCAGTCTCTGTTCCCCTTCAGCCTGTGCCTTCCAGCACCTTCCATAAGAAGGTGATGTGCAGGAGCAGACCTCAAGCTTGCAGAAGACAGCTCAATTCATCCACTGGGATGGATCAGATTGCCATTCACAATTCATCTATTTATGCCCCAATTAATCATTCAAATAAAATTTTTTATCACTCCTAGTTAAAAGCACACATAAATGGAGCTTCCTCTTCTGAACAGGAAACTTTGCTCCAAAACAGAATTCCTTCTTCCTGAAGCCAGGCAAAATAACCAAGAGGGGTGAGAGATGATTCATCTACCAGCACTCTCCATCAAAAACTGTAGCTAAAACAAGATTACTAAGAAGAAGAGTGCTATTAAAGGAGGAAACTGCTGCTGTAATTTTGTTAAGGAACATGAGATTATTTAAAAGCCTTTTAAAAAGTGTGTTTGTTCCGGGAGAGGAGGGGGGAGGGAGGATTTTAGAGGAAGGGAGAAAGATTATTAGTCTTTCTTGCCTATAAAATTCATGCTGCTTCCCTTGCCCTAGCCAGGGATTTCAGGAGCCATTGTAAGTCATTACTCCAGCCTAATGAACAGGGGACAACATGCACCTTAGCTTTGCAGAGGCTGAAATCATAGGAAAAAAAGGTGGTGAGCTGTAGAGGATCTGGTGCACTGTACTGCACATAATTACAGGTTAAGATTTTGTTTCCAGCAGTATTTGCTCCTGGTGGTGACAATCCCTGGAATACTCACATTGAAGCAGTCTCATATTGTTCAGAGCTGCTTTATAAAACTCTCAGAGCCATGAATAAGCGAGCCTCAAAACCTGTGCCTTGCTTCCCTCACCCATAACCAGGTTTGCACCAGCTCAGCACACAAACAGTGATGAAGCAGGGAGAGAAACAGGCTGCCACCACTTCCAGCAGCCTCTGCTGCGTGTTCCCGGCAAACTGCACAGCACACACATGGCAGTGCAGTGACCCCGTACCAGGGGCTGCAGCACCCCAGAGCTGTAGGAGCAGAGATTGGGGTGATTCTCTGGGGATGATGTGGTGCTGGCTGCACACCTTAGCCAGGGACTGCTGCTGGATTTGGTCTGTCTGTGGTGCACAGGGTCTGCCACCAAGCAAAGCCAGCACAACTGTCCCTGGGACTGAGGGCCAAACCTTAGCCTGGGAAGTTGGAGATCCTATTCTGCTTCTGAAAGTGGCTTCTTTGCATACCAAATGGGCATACTGTAAGTATTACTGAGAGAGATAGGAAGAGGATTTGTGCAGATGCAGATCACTGGCCAGGAGTTACATATAGTCTCTCTAAAATGGGATTCTGCATAGAGAAAGTTGAGGGACTGAATGGATGCATTAAACCAGGTGCTGCAGCCATACAAGAAGCATTTTGTTTACAGTGTCAACTTGCAGCCAGAGCTGTGCATTTTTATCAGGTTTTCAAGGTCAGACAGGAACTTGGTGATGATCTGGTCTGACCTCAAGTGGTTTTCAGGCTTTCATTCTGCTTGCTTTTATTAAGAGAGGCTCTGCAGCAGGGCTCCCCAGGACTGGGTCAGGACAGGCTACTCACGGGGCAGAATATGGCCCAGGGTATGCCAAAAATATGGAGAAAACACTGCTGAGCAGCAGAAAGCTCCAGGAGCCAGCATGGGCTTTGTCTATGCATTTGTCCCACGCAAGGGAAGAGTGCTGTGGAACAGAGCTGATACCTGTTTGTTCATTGTAAATTAATGGCATGTTTTATATGCAGAGCTCCACTGAGTGGAATGGCATAAAACTTTAGCTTTGTGATGTGTCAGGATGGGGGGCCAGGGGGAACTGTGGCAATTCTGGACTTCAAAAAGAGAAATATTACACAAAGGAACTTGGAAATTGAGAGAGGTTCCAGTAATTTTGAATTAAAAAATTGAATTTATGCTGGAAAAAAGAAGTTCAGGATGTGGCTTGTTTTCTGTGGTTAATCCCTTCTAAATATTTAAGGAAGAATAAAAAGAGGGAATGGAAATAGTGCTTTGTTTAAAAATAGGATCAGAGGTTCTCCTAAACACATGAAGGAATGCTTCAACATCTTGTACCCTGAGATCCCTCCCCTCAAACAGGCTCACCCTACTCAATGTATCCTGGAAGAGTCAAAAATGAGCTTGCATTTTTTAAATCTACATCTAGGATTTGTTAGCCTTTGAATTTGGGTTCAGCCCTCAAAGCATGTGTCTAAAGCATATGTCACCCACAAGCCAAGTTGTCCTTATGCAAAGAAACGAGGAATCAGACCTGCTGTCACTGAAATGTGCAAAATGACCTGGGCTGGAGAGAGACCCTCCAGCTGTGGCACCAGACCCTCCATACACCTGGCACAGCCTCCCCTCACTGCTCTGCCCTGTGAAACCTCTCTCTGCAGGCCAGCAATGTGCCCAAGGCCTCTGAAACCCTGGATCCATCCAGCATGGACCAAAACACACAGAGCTGGCTGCACGCCCGAATGCAGGGGGTTGTGGGTGTATTGTGTCTTTGCATACATTTCCAGGGAAAACATATTACACCTAGCTTCGGATGCCAAACTTCTCCAATTACGAGAGAACAGTAATTCACCGAGGAGTAAGTATTCCTTCAATTTCCTTTCCTTGGAAATGTTACTGAGAATCTGTTCTGAATGGAGGCAGATGAAAAATGCTACATGTTAATGCATATTCTGGGTTAGCTGTCTTTGTTAAATTAGAATGAATGCTGCTCATTTCCCATCTGGTCCTCTTTGACATTACTTCCAGAATATATTCACAGCTCTTATTTGTACAGTACAAATGGCTGGCTGTAGTACCAACTTTACCTTTTATAGGCTGCTAAAATGTTGGTGCCAGATCGCAAAATAACGTTCTACTTCTAGGAAGCATCTGTGGGCATTGCTTGCTCCAACAGCTTTCTTTTTTTCTTCCTCTTATTTTCTTTAAGTGTAACCATGTATGTGAAGTGAGTTTGTTGTCAAACCAAGTGAAAGTTGACGGCTTGACAGCCCCGGAGCCTGCAATCTTCCTGGAGCAGTGAGGATGCAGCAGGCAGATCAAGCAAAGTGCTATCAGCCCTCTCATCTCTTCTGCACAGCCTTCCCCGAGGGCTGAAAGCACAGATATTTCTCCATCTGCAGCTGCTGGTTGGTGCCTTTGCTGACTGCTGTGGCCAGGGATTTTGTGCTCTGGATCCCTGCATGCTCTGGGTTGCCCTGAAAAATACCAATGCAACGGCAACTGAGCAGCCCCGAGCCAGCGCTGAATACGGTGCTGCTGACCTGAGCTGGTTTTCTGATTATTCCTAAATCTTCCCATCCATGAGTGTTTGTTTCTGGCAGTTTCCTTAGCAGGCTCCCTGTTCCAGCAGCCTCCGCCCCTGCCCTTCTGTGCATTTCAGACCTACCTTGGTAAACAGAGTGTTGTGATCCGAAACGCCCACGTTTTTCTGCCTGGAGTGACCAAGGGCTGCAGCGTCGCACTGGGAATTCTCACCATAGCAACTACCAGCATTGACAGAATTTGGTACTCATTAAATAGGCTGTTTGTTTACCTCTCGGGCAGCGAGAGTCGACTACAACCAGAGCTGAAACACCGCCAGCTGAACAATGCTGGGCTGCCATCATAACTTCACGTGTGGCACACATAATTACTGTGTTCTGTAAGTGAAACAGATACGGGAAGCCTGTGTGGGATGGGAGTGTTGAAGATGCAGGGTGACATGGTATTATTATCAGAAGATCAGCAAGCGTGCTTGTCAGACACTGCTACGTGCTCTCGATGGATCCAGCAAAAAGTGAGTCCTGAGTCACATCCCCTTGACAGATGAGCTAAATGATCATTCACAGGGTCAGTACATGGACTTACCAAGCAGCAAATGCACAGGGTGGGGGAATAAATTATTGGAACCCCAGCAGAAAATCCTGAAGCTTGCAGATAGAGGCTCAGTGCTCAGCCTCTGACGGATCAAATGTGTGGGAGTGGTTTTTTAGATGGTTGTCAATGCCCAAAATGTAGAACCACCTAACAGTGCAAAAGTGACTTTCAGAAAACACACCTCATCATCTGTGCAACCATTTCAGTTTCAGGAGTGTGGTATCTGCCAGCCTCTGGGCAACCCAGTGCTTCCAGTGGGACATCACCTGCTGCAGAGCTGCTGTCATCTCTTCAGCAAGGGATACTGGTGATAAAAACAAGAGGAAGCACCACAGCTGAACCTCTTCTGCCCACCACAGGGCTGCCCAGCCTCCATGGCAGTGTCTCTGTTGGGTTGATGGCTTTCAACACCTTCACAGGGATGCTGCTGGACACCCACCACTGTTCAGGCAGGAACAGGCTGATGCTCAACCTCAGCACAAGATCTCCAAGCTGTGTGCCACATAGGTGCTGCACCCTTTCACAAAACCTTCAGGCAGCCCTGTAAAATCAACAAATGAGTTCTCAACACAGCCAAATCCATGGAGAAGGAGCACATGCAGGCATGGCCAGAGCATGGACAGGGAGCACTGCACACTGAGCACCCAGCATCCCCTGGCACACAGCTGAAGTTTCTGTCCAGCACATGAATACATTGACCACTCTTTCACACTCCCTGCATGCCTTCAATCTGGATAGAATTGCTGCTTGCCCCTGCCTGCTGCCAGAGCACCACTGAGGGTTGGGATGTTGCTGGCAGTAAGGACCCAATCCAGGCAGCAGCGGCATTGTGTGGCTGTAAGATGCTGAAAGAGGAAAGAGAAGTGTGCCCTCCTCATTTGGCATTCCCTTTAAAAGGGGCCAGGACTGCTGCTCGGGTCCCTGCCCCAGGCAGGGAGGGGGCAGGAGGTGCACTGAAGTCACTTTCTGCAGTCACCTAATTAGAACATTTCAGAAGAGGGACAGGTCCAAACACCATCCCCTCTGCCCCTTAGGGAGCACAATAGGCGTCTGGTCACAGCTGGCACGCTCAGGACTTTGTGCAGGCAGGGGCTTGTAGGAAGGGAGGGCAAAGGGGAGAAATACCTCAGAGACAAAGGTGAGCCTGGGAGCCAGCCCCCATAGCTCCGCTAACTGCAAAAGGCTGAGGATTCTGCATGCTGTTATTAACACTTTTCCTCAGGTCATACCTTGAACTAACCTTTCTCCCTTCCTTAGGCAATAATTTTTGCCTTTTTGTGCCCCTAACCTTATCACCTTGTAAACAGTCAAACAGCCCTCCCTTCTGTGCAGGTGCTAACACTTCTTTTCACTTACCTCGAGTAATTAACAAAATTAAACTCCATAAGTTGTGCTCAGATATACCTAGACTGGAACTACTCCTTCTTTTCCAAACCCAAAGAAGGGATTTTAAAACTCTAAACTCACCTGTTTTCTCTAACCATGAGAGTTTGTCTGATGAGGGTCACTGTACTTCCCTACAACCCTGGCCTTGCTTAATGCAGGCAGAAGAAAGTCCTGTGCTCTTGTCCCTGTTCCCCCAAATCTTTCCACATCTGTTCAATTTTAAATGCAGAGGGCTTTCCTTAGGGGTGCCTCAAGCATGGGGCTGGGGAGTTGTTTCCTCTCCCCACCTCCTGGCACAGTTATTTTTGTTTTGGCATCAGTGGGAGAAGGGATGGGGAACACCACTTCATCCCAGCCCTGTGTGGATGGCCTCCTGGGGACCCTCAGTGAGTTTGGCTCCTCATCTGAGTGTACCAGAGTGGCAGCCAGGGAGTCTGATCCCCACAACTGGCTCCTCCCTGTCCAAAGCAGCAAAGAGAGATCCAGAAGGCAGTGGGGAATAAATTACCCTGCAGCAATGGCTTCAGCTACAAGGCCATTGGGAAGGTTCGTGCCACCCAGGGCACAGCTCTGAGCCCTGCTGATCTCACCCAGACCCAGATTTTGATGTAGAGGGTACCAATGCGATTCACTTGGGCATCACAGCCCCTCACAGCTTCAGTATTCCCTGCTTCTGGATGCTCAGCTTTAGCTGGCATAGATCTCATTTTCCAAGGTGCCAGACTCTCCTCACTCCTGCTGCAACGAGACCACAGCAGAAGCATCAAACTAAAGCCTCCAGTTTGGACAGAGAATGGGGATAGCAGCAGCAGCATGCCCGGAGGGGAGAGGTTATGGCTCTGCTTTGAAAGGACAAGCATGGAGTGCAGTGAAGGCATGAGGATTAAGCAAATGCTAATGTCGAGCAGGTAAATGGGTAAGATCAGATCAGAGGGAGAGCTGCAGGCCCTTGCATGTGGGGACAGGCTGAATTGTGGGGCAGCTGCTGGCCACGGGGCTCTTCCTGGGGCTGCTGCCGTGCCTGGTCTCCAGGCTGCTCATGGCAGGTTGCTGTGCTGCTCCTGTTCCAGCCCTAGCACTTATTATGAACAGGCATGTTGCACATTTCAAAGTATTTTTCTACTGACTGCGATATAAGCAAGAGTATGACAAAATGTGGTCATGAATATTTCAGGGTGATCATAAGAAGACCTTCAACAGCTAAAATTTCTTCAGTGTCAGACATTTGGTGGGGCTTGAAGATACAGAGGTGTTGAAAGATGGTTCCCTGTCATTCAGTTCTGCAAGGAGAGGGGTGATGGCATGTATCAGGCTCTGATGGAATGGTAATTTCCCAGTTTCCCAGGAGACCTTTCAGTCATCCTTGTGTGGACCTTCCTCAATACAGAGGAAAATTGCAGTCCTTTAGAAATTCATCCCATGGGCAAAGGAGACTTGGAAATTATATCTTTGGTCAACAAATAGGCAATATGCAAATTTATTAAATAAAACTAAAAAAAAAAAGAAAATAAGATGTGTCATGGTTTAACCCAGAATAATTAGATTTTGTACATTACTGAGCTAAGAGGGAAGATATTTTTCCACTGGAATATTTCTTTCTGCTTTCCAACATCCATGATTTCTCATGAGCAGCAATTCTTCAACTGCAGTTCCAAACATTGAGGGGAGCAATTGAGGACATTGTGGAATTGAACACTGGAAGGAAACCAGAAGACTGTTTTTCTCAATCCATAGGGGTGTCTCAACCTGAGTCTTTGCTGAACTCAAACTGTCCCCAAACACCAGCAGTTGTTTCTGGTTATTGTCTTAGAATAACACCAGTGGCTTTCCTGGGGCCTTGTTCACAGCAGAGACTGCTTTGGATTTCTCCAGGGAGAGGGAATGACTCAACTTGGTGCACATTAACCCTGCTAGACTCTTCCTCCCTGGCCCCTGTTCTGGGCTGCCAGACATCGGGAGCTGAGCCTCTTCCCTCCTGTGCCCCGAGCTGTGGGACTGTGGGTACATCCACCTGCTCACTTGGAATATGCTCCTTCCCGCTGTGAAGCTGCATGTCTGTGCTTTGGGGCTAAAACAAAGCTGGGCTTCACAGGCAGCTAAGCCCAAACCAGACGTGAACCCCCAAATTTATCCTGGTTCAAATACCTGGCAGTCCACTGCCGTGAATTAGACAATAAGTTGCTTTGTTTCCCATTCCTGACTCATCCTCTTTTACTGCCTCACGTTTTCAGCAATGAATGAGCCCAACTGCCAGTTTGGAGAATTATTTTTGTGGCAGAGCCTGCCTGATGGAAGAGACAACCATTGCTATCCATTTCCATTAGCAGCCTGTCAATAGAAATTAAATTATGTGAATAAGGCACTATCAGTGCCAACATCACTGCAGGAAAACATTAATTAATCCTCATTTACATTAGTCAGTGCTACCATCAAATAGACTCTTCTGTTGCTACCAAAGACATTTCCACAAATGATTGTTGCTGTCTGATAAACAGATTCACAGAACCTCACTGACTCACTTGTTGGGTACTCGCCATCACATTCGGGGTCTGAAGGAAGCAAATGCTTTGTGCGATCCTATTCAAAGCCCAGGTTTGACATTAGGCCTTCCAGTTGCATTCAAACCAGCACAGACACCAGAGAGGTGGAGCTCTGGGCTGTAAAGAAAATAATTCCCCAGCTAACTTCTAATATTCACAGCAAATTTATTTTTGTGAGGAGTTCAAGATGTGCCCGTCACCAGTGTAAATAAACATCCCTGAGGGTCTGATGATCTTTCAGAGGGGCTGCACAATAGAGAGAAAATGGAGAGGACTGATCCTTGCCTTCTGGCTCATGGAGGAAGGATGAAAAGATAAACTACTTTCTGAATGAACATTTGAGTCAGACATGCCCTATTTAAACCACAGGATCTTTACTTTTGACTTTTTGAGCCCTGCTGAAATCCAGATTTGCAAACAGGCTCTGCCTTCCCTGCAGGCTGAAGGAACAGACAGCTAAACTCCAGTGCTCTCTGAGGGGCTCCAAGCCTGGCTCTGCAGCCAATCCCCACCTGCCAGCCTTCTGTCCCAGCAAAAGAGAGCAAGGAGCAGTGCTGCACCAGGAGAGCTGTCTTTTGCACACACCTTGTGGGAGATAAAGAAAACATGGTACATGGCGAGATGCACAGCTGGAGCTCACACAGTGCTGCAGAAATTACAGGAGTGTGACCGTAAAGAGTCATCATTACCCCAACGGCTTCTCCCTAATGCTCTCACCACTCCGTTCATCCATTGAACTGGCACAACTGACTTCACCACCAAACACTGACATGGGTCTGTAGCATAAGCAATGCAAACCCTTGGCTTCCCTCTGGGGACCTCCTGGGAAGGCTTGGTCTGCAAGCTGGGATGGTTCAGGAAGCACTTTGGAGAGGTACTGTGCCTGATTTGGGACTCTAAACCCTGTTCAGTATTATCTGAATACTGGACACAGCAATAGTTGCACTATTTCCAAGCCCTCCCATGACTGTGGAGGAAGCACTGTGGCCTGATGGAGTAGATTGCTGCTTCAAAAGCTGTGCAGGTGTCAGCTCAGGCTGAGCCACACACAAAATAGAACTGGTCATTACAGGTGCCTCTGCCTGTGGTGGAAACCAAAAATTATGACAGCAGTCCTGGTGGCAAAAACCAGAGGCATGAAGAAGGATGAGTGAGGAAGAAGCAAAGAAAATACCAGAACATCTCAAACTAATGGCAATAACTTTCTAAATAAGTAGCACTGCAGGGCTTGCTTGCTGGCTACTGAGATGACTGTGTTCCAGCATCACAAATATGTTATTCTGCTTTGCTGCAGAAGACAAAATGGCTAATAGGAGGTGGGAATGGGTGGAAATGGAAATTACAATCAGCAGCAGCTTTTGCTGAGAGATAAGAAATGCCATTAGCAGCTCTTCTCTGTGGCAGACTGCTGGGTCATGGGTGCTGCTCCTCCTCCCTGAGCATTCAGGAGTGCATTTCCCCCAGCCTCCAGCACTGCCAGGGACCTGCTTGGAAGCACAGACCTGCAAATTCACATCTTCACTGGGGAACTGTACATTCGGGGTCTTTCTTTTAACCCATGTGCAAAAGTAGCACTAGTACAGGCCTATATGCTGAAAAGCACTATTTTGAGCTAATAATGTTAAATAGAGAAATAACAGAAAAAACAGCCTGAAATCTCTGGGTTATGGTAGGTTTTGAAATCCTTTTCAGTGCTTTGGCTATATAGTATCTGGCACAAACTGCTGGTTACTGTAATAAGTCTTTAAATCTACTTTAAGTGCCCTTCCTCTTCTTTTCTTCCTTCCATAAGGCTTGTGTTCAGCATCCAAATGACTATATGGGGATGTATTAAGCAATAAACAGTAGAGTCCAGATAAAGCTTAGCTAGGATAAAGCTAAGAAGGCAGTATCCACACAGCCAGTGGATGCATAGGCAAAAGCAAGAGCAGGAAATGTAGGATGCACCTCAGGAACACAGCACATGAAAGCAAAATATACCCCATAACCCTCCTGAGATTTAGAGTGAGGAAGTGGAGATGTAAACAGCATCTACTTCTTGGTCCTGTTCCAGCATGAGCAGTCGTGGGAGGACAGGGATGGGCAGCAGTTCCCACTCTGGGTAGGAGATGCTGAAATGGGGCTTTGAAGCCCTGCTGGTCCATGGAGGGGCTGCCTCCTGCAGAGCCCAGCCTGATCCTGCTGGATGTGGGCGTGCAGGCATCGACCTCCTGCTCCATGTCGCTCTCCATCCCTCCTTCTGTGGGGAGGGAGTGTTTTGGTGCATGTTCCCCTGACCCTGATGCCTGAAAAGGTCTCTGTGGGAGATAATGGTGAGCAGCCCTCGAAGAAAGCTGAGTTAAATCTGACTCACAGTGATTGCTTGAAACGTGCTCCCCAGTCACCTGCTGCCTTGTACCGAGTGCCAGATTAATATAATGAACCCCTGATCCTTCACTTAATAGCTACACTGTGGCTCAAAAGCTGGGGACTCCTACACCATGTAAATTTGCCTAGATTTGATACGCCTACTGGTGACCTCCAGCCCTTTTTAAAATGGTTTTGTTCCTTGGAATAGAATGGATTTATTCTTTTTTTTTTATTTCAGTGAGATAAATGGAACAGGAGTCAGGTCCCTAATGTTATGTTAAACTGCATTGAATTAGCTGAGGCAGAGAAATCTCAACTCAGGTAAAATGTCAGGTATTTAGGATTTTTAAATGCTTATCTTTAGCTTTCCTTACATTGTTTCTTTGTTTGTTTTCTCACAGTAAATAAGTTTTTCTCGCTTTTCCAGATAATTAACCTTTCTGCTTCAAAGTCAAGGGTGAGGATGTACGGGCTGATACTCCAGGGGGACAGGTAAAATTAGAATCACAGAACAACAGAACACTTTGGGTTGGAAGGGACCTTAAAGTTCATCTTATTCCACCCTCCCTGCTATGGGTAGGGACATCTGATTAGGAGTAATCAGATAAAAATAACGTGTCACCAGGAAAGACTGATAGCGCCAAAATCAGGGAAGAAATTATGGATGTGCTTACCTTGATGTGCTTAAAGAGCAGGGAGTTAAAGAAGTCAACTGCAGTATGTGCTGAGCCATCAAAGCCAAAAATCACCTTCAAATGACTCATCACCTTAGAAAACACACTTTTAATTGAAAACAATCTCCTTAACTCAAAGACTTGTTTTCATCAAGCCCCTGTTCCATCTGGCCAAGGCTGTATTCAGCAGCTGGAATGTCTCCCACATGGCCAGTATTCCTATGGCACGATGAACAGCTTGGTGTCCATGTACCATGCACTCCTTGGTTTCTCCCACAGCCTGGGCATGGGCAGCCAAACAGGGGGTTTGGAAGGGGCAAACCCTGCTCTGTGGCAGTGACAGAGGTGACTTCCTTCTGTTTTGCTCCTGGACAAAAGGTGAATCCAGCTGTAAGTGGAGGTGAGGCACTCTTCATGTGCCGCTTCCCTCCAGCTCTCAGTCTTTACACTCCGGGAGGGGCTGGGGGCTCGCTGGGAGCACACAGGGCTCTGGGCCCTCTTTCAGTGACTGCTGAAGAAAGCAGGTGGTGGGTTAGATGAGGGAGAACAGATGGTCTGGGGAGGGTGTTCCTACACCAGGCTGGAGAAATCATCTCTTCCCTGCACCTCCCTCATGCAAGCTGCACAAAGCTGTGGCAAGCTATTCACACACACTTTTTTGGTGTATTTCTCTTTTTTTTCCTGTGCACAGTATGAGACACTCATTTATTTTACTGCGACACATTGCCACCAGACTTTATATCACCTGAGTGATATAAACATCTTCCACATGAAGAGCCAAGGTGAAGTCCCTGGACAGGAATCATCATTTTCTTTTTGTTCTCTTGTCTCTTCTGTCCATTCATGGGTCTGCTGAACAGGCGTGTGCAGGTGCACCTCAGGTGGGAAGAGAGAGAGGTGGGAGATATCCACTGATTTGGCTGTGCTTCAGCAGGGATGTAAGGGCACAAGGTCTGCATTAATACTGCAGATATTCTGATGTCTGAATGCTCACAGGCAGGGCAAAGTCTTTATGTTCAGAACACAAAGCCTGCTTGGTGCTATGAAACATGGAACATTCAGAAATATCTCAGGCTGAGGACTCTTAGTAACTGGAAAGTACCAATTTTGACCTTAATGCCCTAGTTTCTCATTTTTTTCAGCTTTCTAAAAGAGGTAATGTCACCAGGTCTCCTAGGGAGTCATGCAGGTGGGCTCCTCAATGCTGGCAACCTGCTCAACTACTGCAAAGAGCAATTGGTCTGAATGAGTCATGAAAACTGAGGTGTTGATGTAGTTGAAGACATCCTTAAAGCTGCTGATTTACCTGTGCAGAACTTGGTTTTCCAGTCCTATTTATAGTTTCAAAGATATAAACTGTTCCTTACCAGTCCATGAGAAGTAAGAGGGAAAGAAAAAGATCATCCTCAGATTTCAGTTTCATGACTTGATCCTGGCATGGCTGTTCATTGACTCAGTTAAATAACTTGAAAGATTTTCTGTCCCTAATGTCAGTTACATCTCAAATGATACTGGTGAATGGTGGGCTGAAATTTTCTGTAGAAAGGAGATGGACAATGGCCAGGATGGCGAGATATCCAGTCCATTTGGCTACACAGACTTCTTATTTGTATTGCTGTAATACTTGGAGGCCCAGCTGCAGTCCAGCACCTCATTTTGGAGAGTTCTTGTTGGTTCTCCTCCTCTGTTGCACATTTGCTTTGAGATAACAGGTCATTGCATGGGAAATAGAAGCTGGGCAAGAAACCAGGACATGCTTTGGTTCTCAAAGGCTACTCAGAAAAAGTGAGACATTTCTACGGATAAGTACATGCCAGACATCCCATTAGGAACATGTTTAAAAAGTCAACAGTGATGACCCCCCTAAAAGTTGCCATTTGCCTTAGATAAGACATATCTCTGTGATAACCTCAGTATTTGCCTTATTCAAGATAATTCCCATAACAAGCAAAATGAACGCGGTGCTATTTGTTTAAGCAAAATTATTTATGAAGGGAATGGCCGGTGCTGTAACCTGCAGGTGTTCTCGGGCAGGTGATGGTCACAGCCATGGCCAGCCCGGGGCAGCCAGCACAGCACCTCAGGGCTCTTCCCATCCACTGTCCCTGGGAAGCGTACCCAGATGTCTGCCGCAGCCCAGCTGGCCGTGGCGAGACTGAGCAAAGCTGCTGATTCAATTTTAGTCTGTGTTTTCAGTGTCCTTTTTCAGTTTTCAGCCAAGGTCCTTCCGGGTTTCCAGGTGCTTTGGTGGCTTTGGCCAGGAGAAGGTGGCAGGCTGGGAAGGGCAGCAGGTTAGGATGTGGCTGGGTCCATTGTCTGAGGGACATAGAGGTGGACTAGGTCTCACGTGGATGGGAAGGACAGCATTGTGTCCCCAGCCAGGGATGGTGTGTTCTTCTTACCTGGTAAAGCAAAATGTTGAATCTAAGAGATAATTCTATGCAAGCCAAGAAAGTGAGAAAATGCTACAGAAGAGAAATGGAAGAAAAAATTCTCCTGAAAGCAAGGCAAGCTTTCACCATCAAGAAAATTTTTTGCAAAAGAAAAGCAGCGATTTTAACTTTTTCACTGTAGTATATATATATATATATATATATATATATATATATGCATGGATGCGTGTGTGTGTCAATGTCAAATCCCCCAGTCCAAGCCTGGTATGCTGACCACTCAATTGAACCTGTGAGGAACATTATACAGACCTACAGACCCAGGAATGACAAGGATTTTACAATGGGCATATACACACACAGGACCCTGACGCCTAATAAGGAAACTCTTTACCATTTGTTTAAAGACTATATAATTTATGTTTTTCATCATCTCACAGGGGAGAGAAGGTTGTTTACTTTGATTTGTTGATGCAGCAATTTTAAACATATGGCATGGTATGTGGAGTCTATCTGGAACAAAACACACCTTATTGATCATGGTGTAACCAACCCGAAAGCCATGGCAGGTAAAGAAGGGAATTGTGCAAAGCATAGAGAGTCCACCATTTTCACTCATATTATACTCCAGAACTCTTTATGTGATGTTTGTGAACAAAACCACCTTGCATGACAGAAAAATTTAAAAGTAAGGTTTAAAATGCCAGATCTGAGTTGTGCCTTGATGAGAGAGAGGTACCCGCAGAGTCGCCCCATGCACAGCTCCCAGAAGCCATGGGTGGAGGTTCGAGCTCTTGGGGGCAGGTAGTTGTGGAACCAGAGGAACAGTGAGGCAACTCCATGGAAAATCTGCAGTGATAAATTGTTTGCTCTTAATATAAGCAGGTTCATAAACCAATCTGATCCCTGAAGCTTGATAGAGACCAGATACCAGAAGGCACATTTTCAGCTGCAGAGCTGGCAGAAACCATACCTGGGATCCTGACCCAGGTGTAGCATTACATGGTGTTTTGGGCAGGTTGGATCACTCACCATGTCCTCACAAGGTTACCCAGTGCTGTGCTGTACACTGAGGCTCTCAGAGCTAAAACAAGCTTTGATTTTGTCATCACAGGCAGAGTGCTCTGTCTTGGGTCTGTCTGATGGTGCTTTGGGAGCGCAATCTGTCTGATGGTGCTGCCAAGCAAAGCATCATCAGGCGTGGAGCTGAGCGTGGCCCATCACTGACACCAGCAGCACAGAGCTGGGCAAGCCCCTGGGATGGGGCTCTCCCTGCAGCTGCCCTGGCCACAAGGTCCCCCTTGGTGGCAGAGCAGGTGCAGCAGTGATGCTGACCCCAGTTTGGCCGCAGGGACCGTGCTGGAGCCCAGGTGGCCTCGTGATTTCCTTCCGTGCAGGTCCCACCAGCCCATCCTCCCCTCAGTCCCTGCAGCTGGGGGCTGACAGCCCCTCCTTTCGCTGCCGTATCCTCACATCTCCTCTTGTTTTCATTCCCAGTACACAAGCGCACTGATGGTCCTAAGTGGGGAGAGCAGACCTTCAATTCTTCAAACTTTTTACAAGAAAAGAGTGCACTTTGCCTAATATGGGCTGCTCCCTGGGCTCTTTGCTTACATCTATAATTTTAAACAGAAGGAGTGGGTTTTGCTTTTATCCCCTCCTTGTTCCCGTTTGTTTTACTGTAAGGAAAATGTAGCCACAGTCTTACTTCTTTGTGCAAAGGGTTTGCATTCAGGAAAGAGACGAGAAGTAACAATTTAAGTTTGATAGCACATTTTCATAGACCTAATAATCAAATGGTAGGTGTACACTGAAAAAGCCAGATTCTGCCTTCAGTTCCTGAGCCAGATTGAAGTAGCTGGACTAAACAAACTAGAGATCTAATTCAAACCTCTAGCTTTGTTTACACCAACTACTTTTTTTTTTTAATTCTGAATGATCTTAACATAAATTGTTACTCTTTTTTTTTTTCTTTTTTATTTTTTTTTTTTTGGTAATGCTTGTCTTTTTTGTTTACATGCTAATGCAGCTGGGAATTTATTGACAGTATCTCTTATCAGGACTTCTTGCATGGTGCCAAACATCTTCTGAAGCATTTTGTAGAGACAGAAAAAAACAATTTCATCATGCAGAGACTCGTCCTGTAGCTTCACTTTTTATTAGAGGTCATGAAATCAAGATATCAAGACTCACAGTGGTTAATGGCTAGAGCAGACTAAGAAAATTCTCTCCTTATCTCCTCCTGCCCTTTTCCCACCAAGACATTTTTTGACAAAATGAAGTTTTAGCTGCAGTGAAGTATTTTGGCATTCCTCAAGAAAACCTAGTTTCTCTTATAGAATATAGAAGCACTTTTTAATAGTAAAAGTTCCAGTTTCTTATAGCAAAAATGTCTCAGCAGAAATGTTTCTACTAAATTGACTAATAGCAGTGTACCTCTGTTCCTATCTATCACTAGAATATATTCCAGACAGAACTTGAAATGAAGTAGACAGCTATTAATACAACTCCTTTCAGCTTCTGAATTCTTATGTTCACATGATTCCCTCTGAATTTTCTTTGTTCATGTAAAAATCCTTCCTTCCCTGTTCAGTACATGCACTTGGTTTACCTTCAATGTTCATTTTGCACTGAAGTTGCCAAATATAAATAGTATGAACATCAAATGCTTTTCAGCATCTCATCCCTCTGCTCCCTTGGTTTGTCAAGGTGCCGAGGTTGTCATTATAAACACAAATATGTCCTGCTGTTACGACAAACAGCAGTAGCTAAAGGAGCATCAGGCAATGCAAGGGAGGGGAAGCCATCCCTGTGTTGTCTCTTTTGGAGCCTTTGGAGGCCTCAAGGTGATGCCCACATGGATGAGCATGGTGACCCAGGCATCAGCTTGGTACAGGATGGTGTGACAACCTGCCTTCTGAGCTCATTAGCTCTGGCCATGCTGTGTTTCAGCCAAAAAATCCCCTCTCACTCCTCCCTCCCAGCAACTTGCTCCATCCTCTTGGCCATGCTTCTGGAAGGGTCTGGTGAGGACAATGTCAGAGATCAGAGTGGGTTGTGGGGAAAATGTGGGTTTTTTTTTCTCCTTCCCTGTGTTATTTTCCAGCTGGATCAGTTTCCTAGGCTGGCTCACAGACACGCTGTATGGGCAGGTATGTGTCAGGAGGGATTTTCCCCAGTGCTGGCGCAGGATGAGGTTTGGAGAGATGCAGGAATGTCAAGAACCAGCCATGCTGTTGAACAAGACCCCTCATCCCCACATCTTGGCCCAGGTGGCTGGAGCAGCCTCTAGTGAAATGGAACCCAAATGCTTCCAACAAGCTCTTGATTAAGCCATTATGTTTGTGACTAATTTCTTAAATATCTGCTTTCCTTCTTATGTTCTCTCAAGAGCCTCCCACCGTGCAGTTGACTCACACGTGAGCAGGTGCTGCTGGCAGAGGGAACAGGTGCTGGTCCCTCCACCCCTGCCCCCATACCAAGCCCCAGCACTGCTCCTTTGGTATTCCCCATCCCCAGCACTGGGGAGGGATTCTGCCCAGACCTGTCCTGCTGCTGGTGGGGTTAGGGAAATTACACCGTGATGTAGCTCACAACATCCAAAGACCCATCTAGGTGGGAGAAAAAAGCAATTTTCCTGTTTGCTTTCTCTCTCAATGAGGAAGAAAATGGTTTGCAGTGCACAAGGTGGGTTCTGGCATAAGAAATCAAAGAAACTGTCTCATCATTTTTTTCCATCCAGAAACTGTCTCATCATTTCTGTGATGCATCCACATTTCAGAAATCATCATTTTCATGCTAAGCACTGTACAGATCAGGCAATGGCATTGGGGGCTGGCCTGTGAACAAGCTGGTCAGCTGCACAGTGGGAATGAGAACTGTGTTTAACTGCAGCTGTTACACCACTGACAAATGAACCTGCTCTCCTCCTGAGTCAGTCTTTCTTAAGGGAATGACAGGAGGGGCCAACTCACACAATACTGTAATGAAAAAATCACTGGAGCACTTGTTCAAAAATTGCAGCTCAAGCATTGCCTGAGAGTAAAGTAATCCAGCAGCCTCAGCCCTGTGGGTAGAGCTCTCCATGTCTCTAGTCAAGGCATGGACACCAGAGCTGGACCTCACTTTGCATTTATGGGAAGGTCAAGCAGGAAGGAAGCCAAGGTAAAGAGTTGCATTTCCTTGAGTCAGGCATGGGTGAGAGAATTTTCACTGCTTGGTTGCTACTGAAGGACTCCTCTGTCTTCTGGCAAAACCCTGCCATGATTCAAGGCATGATCTGGGGAGCTGTGGGCTGCTGGAGGAGGGCAGGCACCTGTGTGTTGAACACCCTTTTTCCACTGAGGTTCCTTTGGTGAGCCATAGGTCACATCCTGGTGCAGCAGCTCCATCCATCCAGAGGAGGCAAAGAAGGATTGTGCAAGCAGGGAATGCTGCTGAAACAGCTTCAGAATCACTCTGTATGGATCTGGGTTTGGTCCACGGGGACCAAAATGGCATAATCCACTTATTTGGGAAGCTATAGATCCCGCTTTGTTCCTGCAAGCCATTTGCCAGCCATGCTCTGCTCTCTGCACTGCTAAAGGCCCTGCAGGTTGTCAGGGAGGGCCAAGACAACCAGGCAGCAGCAAGAAATGCCACCACACAGCTCTGCAGTGAGGAGAGAAAGGACAGCAGACACCTGTCTCCAAAAACCTCAAAACATTATTAAGCTCTGGTGGCAAGAAAGATATCACTGGGAAAGATGTTCCTGTGCAGAGCTGGGGCAGGGTAGAGTCTGCGCTGAGACTGTGCTGAGCCAGCTGGTGGATCTATACAATTGCCAGACCCCTTCCTTCCTCGTCCTCAGTTTGGGAGAGCAGATGCAGCACGACTGAGCTCATTCCTGCTTTTTCTTCCATATTAGGTAGACCCCTAAGTGTCGTACCCTTCGCAGAGCTCACATCATCTCCAGACAGCAGCAGATGGCACTCGACGGCTTGTGTGGTGTCCGCAACTCCTTACTCCTGTCTCACCCTTCTGCAGGCTCCAATTCCCTCCCGCAGCATCGTGCCCCATCACGTCATCTCTTGGCGGTGCTACCACTGGAGCACACCCTTTTTCTGTTTAAAGATATCCAGGTGCCAACAGTGGCTGTGAGCTCCCCATCAGTGAGTTCCACTTGCATCGCACTTCTGGTGCTGCACAGACAGCTGCACTGTCCCAAAGAGGCGGCAAAGATGTCTCTGCCTCTGCCAGTGGCCTCCTGAGGCTTTCACAAAACCTGGGGCCTTGTATCAAACCTGGGGCCTTTGTCTCAAACTTGGGGCCTTCTATCAAATTTAGGTCCCTTGTATCAAACCTGGGGCCCTTATATCAAACTTGGGGCCTTGTATCAAACCTGGGGCCTCATATCAAACTTGGGGCCTTGTATCCAACCTGAGGCCTTGCATCAAACTTCAGGCCTTGTATCAAAGGTCCAAGAGCACCCTCACAAGCACGGATGTCAGCACCAAGAGAAACAATCCTGTCTCATGACAGGGGATGTCAAGGAGCAAAGCATCCCTGGGTCACATTACACAGTTTTATATATTTGACAAGGTTTCATGGGGGCTTCATCCTGCTTTGAAAGGAAAGCCCAATCTGGAGTGGTGGGTCTGCATTTGGTGGGTGTCAGGGCTGTGCGTGCTCCAGGCCATTGTGAGGGGCTGAGCTGCGGTAGGACAAAGGGTGGCGCTGGCCTGCCCATGGTGTCCCTTGTACCAAGGGGGAGGCTGCGCTGGACGAGAGCCAGAGCACAAACTCGGGCATTGAGAGAGTGCTTCCCTCTTGTACGCAACGCCCAGTGCCTCACAGGAGCTTCTTGGGCACAGCTCAGGATGGCTGCTGCTGTGGCTGTGGCAGTGGCTGGGCTTTGGTGCCTGCCAGCTGCCTGGCTCCCTCTCCTTCCTGCCCCCACTTCCCTGAGGCTCCTATCCCCACTTCCCCTCCTCCTATATCCCTCAGAGCCTCCCTCATCCCTCCTGTCCCTTGTCCTGTAGGCCGTGGTGGCCATAATTTCCTGATCTGGCTTGTGCACAGCTCTATCCAGTACCCACAGGTGGTCAGGGAAGGGCTGGAGAAGGAGACATGTCTGCATGGAAGTGTGTGCAAGCACCAGGAGTGGCAGAGGATTCGGCTGCTGTGGGACCTGGAGCAGAGTATCATGGGCAGTTCATGGGGAGTCATGCTCTGGGCTGCCTTGCAGCAATAGCTGCTCTGGGCCACTGCTACAGTCCTGGTCCTGCTCTTGGTTCTGTTCTTTTGCCTCCAAAAAAGGAGCCATGAGCCAGAGAGCAGTGGCCAGATCCATCCATCAACAATGTGGATGAGACCGCAAAAGATGAAGGAAACAATGCTGTGGCAAAGAAAGTCCTGGAGACGAGTCCCAACACACAGAGCTGAGCTTGTGGGGGCTCACACCTGATGAGGGACTTAGTATATATTAGGAGTAGTTCATGTTTAACTAGTTAATATGTAGATCGTGCATTTATCCCCCACCAATTGATAAGTAGTTATTATGTAGTTAGTGGAGATATGTTCAGTAGGGAGAATTAGTGTTTTTATCCCTGCTTTCCTGTCTTAATAAAACAGTGTTCCAGAATCTGGATTGTGCAAGTTCTTATTGTAGTCCACCAGCCCTCTTGTGCTGAATTGGTCCTAATCAGAAATTCAGCCTATTTGCACTCTGCCCATCTTATCTCACATCATGAGCTGCAACTCATTAGAGTTTAATTTCTGCTGAATTTCTCTACCTTTATTGCATCAGTCACCCTATGGCCTTGCCAGGAGTCTGGTGCCAAAGTGGGCATGATGGATACAGAGACTGGGCTGCTGTATCAGCAGTGAGATTTGCTGCTGTACCTTTCCTCCAGATGCAGAAGCAGACTATTGATTCAGAGTTGATTTAGCTGAGAAGCCTGTGGAAGGTAACTTCAGTGTGGACACTGTGCAAGAAGAAATAACTTGAAATTTTTTGAGCTATTTTATGCTTTCGCTTTCCATCACAGAGCAATCTTTGCAGCCAAGGGGAGAAGGTGTGCACCTAGCTGATAAAAATAAACAGCATTCTCAGCTACATTCCTGGATTTAATGTTTGCAGATCTGATATTCACTTGTGTTTCTCCGACAAGTGTTAGTACGCTCAAATACTAAATATTTACATAGTGTGTGTCACATGTAGATGGGGAGGAGGGAAAATATCATCCCTCCCTCTTACAGGGGAGTTAAGTGACTTTTCCATACTTGATCTGGACCATAACAGGACCGTAAATCCATCAGAGCTCATAGGGCACAGGACTGCTCTCTTTCCCTGGGACTTTGGGACCCATGCTTTTGGGAAAGGGTGTCCCCTTGCCAGGGGTAAAGGAGCAATAAGGAATTTGGTATAGACAATTGGATAAAGCTTTGTGTGCCCCATCAAAAAATCAGGCCCTTGTGTGCACTGTGATAGCATCAGTGAGAGCAGGCGGCTGTACCTCATGCACGGCTTAATTTCACCCAGGAAACCATGCCAGGGACTTTAAAGAAGCAGCTGCCCCCTAATTCCAAAAATCATCCAGACTTCTGAGAAAACTCATCTCTTCCATCCTGCACAGCAAACAAATTGTGGCTCTTTCTGTTGACAAGCCATAAATTACCCCATTATAAAAGGGAACAGCAGCCAGAGGAGCTATGCTCAAACCAGCTAGCAGGCATTTTATTTTAGCAGGGAAGGGCAAAACCCTTGTGTTTAAAGGAGATGGGAGATGCCTCCCATTTTACCCAAGGTGCCCAGCAGCCTGCTGACTTCTATAGGTTCCTACCGTAAAGGTCACATAGATGGCTTGGGAATAATGCATTCCCCTTGCTCATGTCAGGGGGATGGAGCTGAAAGTCTCTCAGGACTGGTTGTCTCCTGCATGTTTATTTTATTCAGTGGTATCATGTCAGTGTGTCTGCCTAAATATAGCTTCTGTGAAGAGCATTTCTAAGTTTCCTGTTACAGTTTCACTCACAGTTACCTTACAGTAAATGGAGGAAAATCAATGTAATCTCAATTACACACTGCCTCTAAATGTGCCTTGCTGGAAATTCTGCCCGGATTGATTCTCCTCTCATGGCAATTGCCCGTCCTCTCTTCCTTTCTCCCTCTCTCTCTCCCCTTTTTGTTGTAATAAACCACAATTTTATAATTTAAAACCCTCTCACTCTCCTTTCTCTGACATGCCCTGCAGATAAGGCTTTCACAGGAACTGACAGCGGAGAAACCATAGAGTCTCTGGCCAGAGCTGCAACAGTGCAGTTGGGATTAATTGACTCTGTGGCATTAGGACATGACAATTTCAGCAGCTTCAACAAAGTAAACTGAGCAGAAGGGTCAAATTCAAGGTAATCTCTGAACAGCAAATATAAGCATAAAGATCCCTTCTTTTGTCTCTTGCAGACAACACAATCCTACAGTAGCAAGAAAATTATTGATTTAAACATTTATTCCCTTTGCTATGGTGTTTAAATCCAGCTCATTCACCCGTCCCCACTGCCTTCTAGTAGCACACATCCGCAGATAGACAGAAAAACTACTATTATCAAATCCCTGCAGTGTCAGTGGCAGCCGGTCACCAGTAAACAATCACAGCTATAAAATGATCCAACAGATGTTATGCTAGAGATGAGTAGTCCAAAATAGAAAGTCTAAAAATACATCTCCAGGGCCAAATCACACCCTCTTTTTATGCTGTGCTCTGCCATTTTTGGCCCACAATTGGCACTTTGATTCCAAATGGAGGTAATCCCACAGCCACAGGCACACTCTGGGATGGGACAGGATGGGGGAGATGTTGTCACGTGGGTCCTTGACTGCAGTGACCACCCACAGACTAGTCATGATCCCAAACAAGTTTATTGGAGATGATATTATTATTATTACTATTACTATTACTATTATTACTATTATTTCCCTTCAAACATCCCCGTAATCCAACACCAGGGGCTTTGCTGATGCAAAGGCTCTCAGAAATTATGCACACTGACATGTATTTTTAAACACTCAGACCTGAGGTAGGATCTAATACCCAGCATGGTTGTATTGGTATGTGTAAAAATCAAAGCACAAAAGCTTCAGCTGCTGCAGGAAAGTGGAGTGGAGTTATGGCAGAGAGAGATCAAGTCACAATAGGGGATGACACCACTGTGCTGCCCAGCCCAAGATGAAGCTGGGGATGGGTGTCCTGCACTCCCATCATGGGTCCCCAGCTCCTCAGTCCAGCAAGGATGTTTCATCAGAAGATTTTGGTTTTATCTTGCTTCCACATCCTGAGACTGAGCCAAAAGGAGAGCACAGATCCCTCAGGGGCTGAGCAGCTGCTTTGCATTACAATGTCTATTAAAGCCTGGAGATAAATGCAGGGTTATTCTCTGCTCTTTTGAAAGGAGAGACCCCAAAGATGTGTTGGCAACATCCTCTCTGCAGAGAAGGGTGTTGCAGCCAGAGGGACACCAAAGAGGGACCTCACAGACCTATCACCATTAGGTCTTAGAGAGTTTGTTCCTACAAGCAAGGAGCAGGTGGCACCAGTCATTTTGGCCTATCTGGGTATTATCTCAGGCTCTGATCCTATCAGACCTTGTGAGCCAAACAAGACAAGGCCGCAGCAGCAGCTGGCTGGGAAATTTCCAGGAAAAAGAAGCAAGCAAGCAGTCTTTTCAAATCTGAACCTCTTCTCAGTTCAGGGCCCCTCCAAGGAGACTGGGACACGAGGCAGGATGGGGCATTAAAGTCTCAAATGCGAGGTCAGTTCAAAGACCTCACTCCCAGCCCAGCTCTGTGACATGGCCTGGACAGGAGGCTGCATTTCCCAGAGTTTCTTTGGTTCTTTAAACATTGTGTGTTTAGCTTGGGTCACCATTGAATAGAGGTGGATGGCCACAACAAAAGCCCTGAGCAGAAATGGAACTTGCCCAGCCAGAAAGGGGGCATGGGATAAGAGGAAGGCTGAAAAGTAGAAAAGCTCCTGGAAGAGTGTCATATGTTCCACTCTCACCCTGAAGGCAAGTCACTGGCTGTTTATATAAGAAACAGACACGGCTGGAGAAGCCCTGGCATCTTCCATCAGTGCCAGGATGGAGCAAGAGGGATGATCCAGAGGACACAGAGAGCTAGCACAGGGTGTATCCCAGTGCCTAGGGATGGCTCTGGCTGCCCTCCACTCTGCTTGGCAGGACTGGTGTTCAGTGAGCCTCACCCACCAGGCACCTTTCTCATCCCAGTGTGGCACAGCCCTCAGCCATGCACCCATTACACTGAGAATGCTAATGGGATGGGCTGAAAGGAGCTCTTCATGCTCATCCTTCCACACCAGGAGCTGTTTGCTGCCTCTCTTGGCCGCTCTGGGATGGAGCCCTTCTCAAACTGCCAGGTGAACTGTCCTGCAAAGTGCCCTACAAATTGTCCTGCAATCTGCCCTGCAAACTGTCCTACAAACTGCAGGACCAAGGGCAGGGCGAGCTGCTGGGTCACGCGCCGTGCCCGTTTGCCCATTAGTCCATTCCTTGCCCATTTGCCCATTAGTCCATTCCTTGCCCATTTGCCCATTAGTCCATTCCTTGCCCATTAGTCCATCCATTCCTTGCCCATTTTCCCACTGGCCATTTGCCCATTTTTTGTCCATTTTGGCCTGTTTGCCCATTTGCTGCTTCCTTGGGCCCTTTGACCCTCCCTCGGGTGCTCCCGGCACCGCCCCCTCCTCGCCCGGCTCGCTGCTGGACCTGGTGGGCCCTGGGCTGTCCCCAGGCTGGGGAGCCCCCGGTTCAGCTCGGTCTAAGCCTCACCCCCACTCACTTACCTCATACACCGACTGAGATTGTCACTGCTGCTCCTCCCTCTCTGCAGTGGTGCAAAGACAACTCCCATATTCCCAACGAGATGAGGATGAGATGGGAGGAGATGAAGGCCAGAGGTTTAGCAGCTGCATGCAGGCATTGCCCCTGAAAGTGCTGATTTCTCATTTCACAGTGTGATTAGAAAATTTCATGTGATCCCAGCATCCCCCTTCCCCACTGCCCTTTTCTGGTGATGAACATGCTTATGCCAGTTCAGATTCAGTCACTGAACTATGGAACGCCACCTCCCTGTGGCACTTACAGAAGCTTCCAAAGACATGGAGGTGGCTTTGTAATGGAAACCAAACAAGATATCTCCTAAAACATGCTTTCTGGAAAGCTCCTGGCTCAGTTCCAGGACAGGCAATGGCCCTTTGGTTCTGCCTGGCACAACCTTTACATGAGCTCTCCCTGCCCAAAGGACAGGGGATAGTAGGCTTTGGCTGCCTGCATCCCTTATCCAGCTGGAGCACATAGCATTAGCTAGGATGCTCATATTTCTTGGTGAAAGAAAATAATAAAACCAGAGCAAGTACTAAGGGATGCCCAGCCTGTGTTTATTTTTTCCTGACGTGCTCACACATCTCCAGTTTTTCACAGATTAATTCTTACTCCCTGTGTTGTGGCTTTTTTCATTTTACAGAGACTTGAAGCTGAACTCATTTACACTAGAAAGAATGTTTCTTGCTTCAGCTTCCCGACATGGGTTAAAATCAATAACATTAAAGTTTATTTTAAACACTTTAGTTTAGCAAAGCAATTTTCTCAGCATTCCAGCCTGCTGTCAGTTTTTTTCACTGCTATTTGCAATGCATTAGGTGTAGTAAAGGAGTATTTCACAATCCCATCTGCTTTCAAAGACCTTTCTAACAAACCCTGCAATGAGGATATAATTCATGTGATGACCTTGGTCAAAAACAAACACAGGCCCCAAGGTGCAGCACATGCAAGGAGTTGATACACACACAGGTTTCATTATAAAAGAGGTTTTATGTGTCACTGTCTTGCCAAAGCTGGCTGGCCTTGTGTACACCCAGCAGCATCACTGCTGCTGGGCAGGGAGCTATTCCTTTGGCTCATTTGGAATATACATTTCATGGTTTTAAATAGATCCCATAGCCTGGGAAATGCCCATGAGCTGATGTTTGCAAATACATGATGCCATTACCTCGTCAGCAGAGTAAACCTATGTGCCATACTGTTCAACAGCAGAACTTAAAAGGGATGATCAGACATTTCTGTGAGTGAGAAGGGGTTGGAGGAGGCAAAGTGGGTGAATAAATTTGCCACAGATGACACAGCACTGCAGGCAGCTCCCCTAAGGAGAGGGCAGTTGGTTTTTCTGTGCTGCAGACCTGACTGCCACAGACCAGGCTTTAAGCAGCTGATCTGGAGCAGCTGCAGACTCAGCTGCTGTCATGGAGCATTGAGCCATACATGGACCAGGCTTTGACATCTCCCCCCACTTCTGAAAACCAGGTCACCTCTCAGGTGCTGGCAGTGGCATTAAAAGTCTAATTTTAGGATCCTGACTGCAGCAAGCATCCCTGTAAATGCTCAGTTTCTCTGCCAAGCTTCTGTAGGCTGGAGTGGAAATTTGCATTGAGAAGGCGTTACTGTCTGCACTCTGAATGGAAATAAGAAAATAAATACTCAGGAGGATTATCTGGACAGAGTTACCTCTGAGAAGGCACACAAGCAATAGAGAAAGAATTAGTTATTTTGTTTTTCAGCACAGTTTTAGGGCCTGGCTCGTGACTTTTCCCATCTTCCCACCCTCCCTACACAAGCTGCTGGCAGTTGCAGGCTGCCACCACACTGACTGTCCCTTGTATCCCCTGGAATGGTCCATGCTCAGCACCAGGTACATGTAGAAACAAAACTGGACCAGAAGGTAGCTGTGAGCAGCTTGAGATGCTGTTGGCTCTGTTGTCCCATCTCACATCTGCTGCACACAGGAAGGGAGATGGGGACTGCAGGAAACCTGGCATTTTGTGGGAAGGAGGTGGGAGCAGGAAGGGATGGTGGAGGCTTTGAGGAAGGAGGGGACTGGATACTTGCCACCCTGTCCCCATGGTTCCACACACATAACTGATACTCTGGGATGACCCCTGGGTTATCTGAGGATGCAGATGAGCTAAGGACTTGTTTGAAAGGACAGTTATTTTACAGTGGTGTGAGTTATCTGAGATGCAGGCTATATGCATGAAAACACAATACTTGGAGCTCCTCAATTCAAAGCATTGTGATGTGATAGTGAGATACATATTATAGGGCCCTAAATCATGTCTACAGCCCTGATTACAAACTCACACAGTCCTGTCTCAGCATGCACCAGGAGCAGAGTCAGACCTGGAAAAGATTCTTTGGGGATGGACTATTCAAGTGTTCCAAATTCCTGCTCAGTCGCTGGGAGAGGATACTGATTCAGTGCTACCTTTGTTTCCCCGGGCTTTCATCTTGGAGAAAGCCTGCACCACTTGCAGGGAAGGTCCTGCAGATATTTGGGGCACAGCAGTTACATCCAGCCACTGCAACTCTCCTAACACAGGAGTACAGACACAGGCCAGCTGGCAGAGTGTCAAATCCTGGCCCTACAAAAACTTGTGGATTTTCTGGCATAGGCCAGCGTTTCACCAGGCACATTCCTGCTCAACTTCATACCTTTTATCCTTGTTCATTAGAACTTGAAATCCAACTAAACAGACCACCCAGGCACTGGTCACAGAAATGCATTTTCCAGTGTCTGGAGGAACAAGGAGGTTTGCCATGTCCCTTTGTCCTGGGTCTCTTGTGCCCATTTACCAGGCAGAGTCTGCTATATTGTTAACTACAGCACTAACTGCCCTCCAGCTGCTTATTCTGCATTTTACAGCATCTGAACCACTCCTGCATTTGCTCTCAGGGTCTTGTGCCTTTCCAAGGATTCTGGAGGATGAACCTAAAATTGGGCTACCTGGTATAAATGGGTGGGCTGGTTTTCAGGGGATTTTTTAAAAAATATTATCTTTATATTTAAATGGCAGTATCAAACTTTTGTCATAAGTTCTGGTCCAATGTATCATATCCAGGGATGAAACCTCTGAGGCAACCACTCTGACAGAGGAGCCAGAGACAGCAGGTGAGGAAGGTGCTGCAGGCACATGGAGAGGAGTTAAGCATCCATCCCGACCCCTCCTCTGTGGAAGCCAATACAGACCCTACACAGGGATTGCTTTTGGTAACTGTGTTTTCCAGGCCATATTTCTAAAGGAGAGAAAAACACTCAAATCTGTAACTTAAGGACAAAAACTCTTCACCTCCTCAAGCCTTTCTGAAAAAACTCTAAACTGTGTGAGGCCCAGTTCTGGTAATGTTGCTCTTTTTAAATGAGCCTTACTTAAAGAAGTCCCAGTTGTGCTGAAGATGACTTCAGATAGGGGAGCTAATTACTTTGCAATCCCCAGCTGAGAATATGAAACGCTGGAAAAAGCTTTTTGTTTTACCCAACTCTGCAATTCTACAGAGGAAATAATGGCCATGCACTGCTGGGGTAGCCTCAAGCCAGTGCTGCTGATAAGCAGCAGTAGGCAGGCAGACAACATCTTGAGCAGCCTCAGGGCAGGACTGCACTGGGAGCAGCCACTGACAGATGCTGGAGACCTTTACCTGACCAGAAAAAGTCCTGTAGGGAGCTCAGAGACAGGTACAGCTCTGGAGGGAGAGAAGAGTGGTTTCTCTTCACATTTCTATGCCTATGTCCTTTTTCTGGTAGGGCCTGTGGTCAGAAGGCCTGGAAATGCAGCAAGTGCTCATTTTACTCAATAGCAGATCTGGATTTTGGTGTTGACAGTTCTTAGTAAGCTGTTGCAGCTGGAGCTGTGCCAAAACAATCAAGGCAAAGAAAAGTCATTCTATCTTTCTGTGTAGGGTAAGCCAACAGAGATCCTTCTCTCGAAACAACAGACCTGTATTTATTTGCATCCAACCTGGTTTGGCCCTGATTTGGCAAATAAAACCATGTAATTTTCATCAGCGAGCAGCTGAAAATTCCCCTCTGCTTTCAGAGACCTTTTGAAGTGGGGATGCCTCATATTTCTTAGAAAAGTGATGAAACCTGAAAGATTAAACCACACTTCTCTATCATTACAGTGTGGGACACCTGGACTTCTTCAGGAGGTGGCACAGAAAGGTTATATGTAGTCTGAGGTGATCAGAAATGCCACCGTGGCTGGGAAGGTCACACACTTGCTGCATCAAAGGTGTGGGGACAAGTCTGCACCTGACTGAGGCTCCTCGGGTTGGTGCCACTGAGCCTGTGGCCCTGTCTGTGCTGGGCTGGGGGGATTCACCAGCCCCACAGCTGCCCCAGCCTGGGCACCTCCATCTTGCAGGAGCCACCCTGGCGTATTCTTCACTGTGAGAGCGGTGAGGCAT
Source organism: Pyrgilauda ruficollis (assembly GCF_017590135.1). Classification (NCBI taxonomy): domain Eukaryota; kingdom Metazoa; phylum Chordata; class Aves; order Passeriformes; family Passeridae; genus Pyrgilauda; species Pyrgilauda ruficollis. The sequence continues at coordinate 7,195,866 of NW_024525267.1, forward strand.
TGGCACAGGCTGCCAAGAAATCCATGGATGTCACATTCCTGTAAGTGTTGAAAGCCAGGTTGGACAGGGCTGGGAGCAACCTGATCTAGTGGAAGGTGTCCCTGTCCATGGCAGGGGGGTTGGAACTGGATGATCATGAAGGTCCCTTCCCTTCATTCATACAAACCATTCTAGGATGCTATGATGATATGAGGATGGAGGAAAGGTTTTTGTGATGGATACTTCTGGAGTTATGATCCTTTCTGGGGCCTTCAGGGGTGGGGGGTGCTCTGTCTGTGCACAAGTGGCACAAGTTCATCTCCTGGGCACTGCAGAGTGACAATGACAGAGCTGTGTGCCTCTGAGAACTTTCCTCCCATCCTTGCTTGAGCAGACCTGGCCCCTTGGGATCTTCTTCTGTAATGGCTTTCATCAATGCTGAAAAGAGGCTTTTCAATGAATTAAGTGCAAAAACATCCCCTTAGATGGGTACCAACACACAACTCACTGGGGAAAACACCTTCCTGAGAAAGAGCCTTCATTTAGCTGTGTGGCAGAAAAGCTCCCACTGATGACTGCGAGCAAAACTAAGAGCTTTTGGCTCGTGCATCTATAATTAGACTGAGCAGAAGGCAAAATATTCCATTATGACAACTTCAGAGTTGAAAGAAATAGGTCTGAGCAGATGTTGATTTGCAGGATAAACAAATTAATTCAATTCAATTTAGCCCCCTCTACAGTTACAGTCCTTTGTTCCTAGATTTAAAGTGTCAAATACAGGGCTCATGCTGTACACATGACAAAAACCACAGGCCGGGACAGGCACATAAATCTGAAAATAGAAAATATATCCAGTATCCTTGAGGTCTGCTGTATTTCTATATCATCCCTTAACCTTCAGGACCTTGGCTGTTACCCAGGGCTGGTGTTCCACAAACACACACTTGATTTACAAAGCCTTCACAGCTTGCCAGTGGAAGGATTGCCTTTGGTGCAGGGACCTCTAAGATTACAGGGCTGCATTAGGTCGGTCATTAGGTTGGAGATTGAGCCTCCCAGTCTCCAAATTTTCTGGTGAAAACAATGTCCTTTGTAAAAAGTTGTTTGGTGGCTTGATGATGGGAGGGAGTCAAATGGACACAAGCATGGGGTTGGTGATGGATTCCTCCCTGCACATCCATCTGTTCTCACCTGGGAGGGCACAATCCTTTGGAATGGGACCTTCCTTGAAGCTCTGGAAAAGCCCAAGCTCATAAAGGGTGTCAATGCAAATTGCTTGAGAATAAGCTTGGTTGGAGACAAACAAGCAAGCAAGCAAACAAACAAACAAGGGATCCCTCCTGGAGTCAAATGCTCTTTCTGAAAAGCTGAGCTGGGGTTTAAAGGGCTTTACTTCCTTCCGAGGTCTTGGAGAGGTCTGTGGCTTCTCTGACTTCCAAGTTTAGACCAAGACATAATTCAGCCCTTTTAATAACTGAAAGGCATTGAGTCTTCGTAGTCCAAAGGAGCAGATAAGCAGCTTTCTGAGTACTCAAACTCAGGTTGGTTTTATAGCATTAGTGCAATATTCTGTCTATGCTTAATAATGTGTTTTGTATCAGTGGAATATCAGTGGAAGTCTTGGCTGGAGATGGGTCCTGAGCCCCCTGAAACATTTAGAGTGGTCCTGCCTAGCTCCAGACTCCCCTGCTCCCAGGGACTCAGCAGTCTCTGCTTTTCTTGAAGAGACAACCCAAACTCTTATTACACATAAAATATCCAAATATAGTACCTGAGGAAAAAAACTTCCTCTGTTTTGTATCAAGTGTAAATGCTATGTGTAAATTCTGCAGTGCTCTCTGCACATCCTGGATGTGCTTTATGAAGTCAGTGAGACAAACCCAGCCCTGGGAGCACCAGCCCTTCAATGCCAAACCACCACTCTCAGCTCCGGCCTTCTCCCATCTTGTCCAGAAACAGGACCTTACAGAACAACATGTTTTGTATGCAAACAACTTCATAAAAATGAGTTATTTTGTTAAAAGTTAGCCTAGTTGCATTTCATGTTTCCATCTCCCCTCTTTGCTCGCCAGGCAGCCCAGGGTGGGTGCTCAGGTACAGGTGACAGAAGAAACACTGGGAGAAATTCATCGCCCTGTGAGTGGCCGAGCTCATGGTCCAGCTCTGTGGGATGCTTGTGCTGCAGCTCCATGGGCTTGCCCTCCCCAGTAGCGTTGTTAAACTCATCCTGGAGCAACTATCCCATCCAAGAGGTGGAGGTGCTGTGGTGAGCAGTAGCCAGAGCCCCTGCACTCACAGGCAGGTTGCATAAGCCTTGTTTCTCTGGAAAAGCTGCTAAAAATAGCCTGGGGGATGTGCCACGGGCTGCAGGCTCCGGCTGCCAGGTTTGTTTTATATTGCAGCAGCTCTGGGACTCAGTCCCAGGCCACGCACCGTGCCTGGAGCCAGGGTTTGGGAAGGGAGGGCTGGGGCTGGGCTGCCATGAGCCAGCACCACAGCTGGGCTGGGGCCACAGGAGGTGCCCTGTGCTCTTCCTCGGAGCCACAGCCCTCACTGGGAGCCTGCCCAGCTCCTGCGGGACCCCCAGCCCCTGACCCACACCAAGAGCTGCTCGGGAGGATCGTTAACGAGGAGGATGGAGGTGGTCTCAGTTTCTTTATCCCTTGTAAGAAGGTTTGCACTATAAGGTGATACCTTTCTCCAGAGCAGCCTGGTCAAGTGGAAATCAACACTAGCTAAGTAAATGCTGATCATCCTGCTTAGAGACTTGAATTAAAAAGCTTTGCCAATCAGCCTTGATTGATAGAAAAAGGACAGGGCATTAGGATCAGTCATGAAGCTTTAGAAGGCAAGACATTCACTTCAATCTTTTTGTTTGTTAACCAGGAACAGACCTGTATCATTAACAGCAGAATATTTACACATTGCTTTTGCCACTGAGAAAAAACAAATGGACATGTTAGAGTCCACCTAGGAGCTAAATCCTGTGCTAGAGAGAGCTGTTGCTCTGCTGTGATCAATAAGCCTGTTAGCCTTCACTCAGTGCCTTGGCTCCCAGAGAGCCCCTGCAATCAGATCTGATTATGGTGATGTATTGGTGTGATTTTGACTGTGCTCATCTGAGAGGCTGGGATCAGGTTGTGTGGAAGAGCAATAAAACATAGAAAAAATAGAAGTAAAAAAATTATCCTGAACAAAGACATTAAAGGTAAAACAAAGCCATTTGGAAAAATGAAGCTGGCAGCAAGACTGGGAAGATGTAGCAGGTGAGAACATTGGATACAAAGCTGGTACCTGGCTTGGCCATGTCCTGCTCCAGCTCTGGGCAGCCCAAAATGATGCTGCTGCTGCAAATGGGACAGTCTCCACCCTTACAAAATCAGCTGGTCAGGGATGTAAAGGGTTGTGGCTGCTTTGGAGGCCAACCTGAGGCTGTGCAACTTTCATACACACCCTGCACCAGCCTAACCCTGTTCCCTGTTTTCCTGGCAGCCTGTTGCAAACCCCTCTCCCCGCTCTTTACAGGCACTGCATAAATATCAGACAAAAGGTTGCTCACTCCAGCAAATGGGGTTTTCTGAAGCACTTCCATGACTAAGCATAAACCTTGAATGTGATCTTGGCTGCTTTTCCCTGATGCTACCTCAACCATGATAGGAAGAGGCAGGACAGATCCTGATGCCAGTCCCAAAGACCAAGGAGATTTGCTGTGGATGTGCAAGGTCCCAGCTCTGTGGCTGCATTCAGGCTCGGGGCTCCCCTGTGCTGCTGACACCCTGCTGAGCTGCCATAGTAGGAACAACCGGGCTGCAAACCCGCCCTGGGGCTCCCCCATGATTGATAGCAGGGGAGCAGTGGGCTGGCAAGTGGATGAGCAGCTGATGGATTGCTGTAACTCAAGCCTTTGCATCCCTGCTGCAGCGCCAGCTCCGGGGTCAGCGGCACTCGGGCTGTGGCACAAACCCAGCCAGGCCAGCGAGCTCCACTGAGAGCCTGCTGAGACTGGGAATCTGTAGAGCAGCAAAACCCACGTTCTGCCTCTGGGGAGACCCATGGGGAGTGCTGAAGTCCTCCCAAAGTCCCTTGCTTTAATAGTGACTAGAAAAGGGGAGCTGGAGAAAGTGTGGCATGGATAACTCTGGTTTTGTTTCCCTGATTTTATTGCAAAAGGAGGACTCCAAATGCCAGGGTGGGAGCGGGGGGAGCCTGAAGGACCGAAGGAAGGAGGTTAAGAAGGAGCGTGTGGGTTATCGGAGCGAGCGCATTCCTGCGGGGCCGGGGCCGGGGCCCCTCGCACAAACCCCGCGGAGCTGTTTGCACAGCGCCCGCCGCTCGTCCCAAGAACATTTCTTAAATTGTTTCTAGCACTCTCAAGAGCGTGATTGTGCCTTGAACAGTTATTTTAGCGATTGCTGCACGAGCAAGTGTTTCCCCAACACCCCCTCCCCACGAAACAGGGCAGGACTCTATAGGACCCACACTCTGGGCAGGAGATGGAGGCGCCTTCTATTCACCAATCATCTCCCCAACTGGAAATCCGATTGGTGACCCTGGACCCAAAGCCTGTCCCCATCCCCAGGCCCAGGAGAGCTGGAGGGGACCAGCAGGCTGGAACACAGTGATTCTCTTGGCCTTAGTCCTGCCCACAGCCCCGGGTGGCTTCGGAGGTGGTGGCTGGGCTGTGGCACAGCACAGAGTGCAGCACCATCCGTGCCCACCATCACCTGCTGGGGACTTTGGAAAGGGCTGGCATGGGGTCAGGGCTGTGCCAGACACCCCAAAGCACTGGGGCAAGGCTCATCAGATGTTCCCATGGCACCTAGGGCCAGGTGAGATGTCCTTCTGGGCTTATTGTCAGGGAATTAACAGTTAATTAAACTGTTATTTTTTTTCCTTTCCCAAGCCCCTCTCCAGAAGTCCCAGGAAACAGGGTTAAATCCAGGCTCTGTTCACAGCAAGGTGGACATGCATGGGATGGCATCATTTGGAGGGGTCAGTCTCTCACACGTGTGGCTTCAACCCCAGGGGCTTCCCACACACAGCAACATTTTGCTGTCATAAAAGGATCAAATCATGCTTTTCACACTGTTGAATGCTCTACCAATCAACCCATACCCTGAGAAGTGAGGCACATTTGGGCACATGAGGAGCCCAGGGATGTTTCTGTTAACAAGGCTGGGGCATGAGGGCCACTGTTAATGATGACAGTTGACAGACATTCCCACATTGCCCATTCCCAGCCCATTTTCCTCATAACCAAGGGTCCAAAAGGGGTTTCTCTGAACGTCACTGCTTTTGAATGTTTTATTAGAGACTGAAGCCAGTACAGGATATCGAGCACTTCAGCAGCAGAGCAATACAGCCCGTGGTTGGCAGGGTTTAATATGGATCTGATTGTATTTCCAATTACCAGAAATGCACTGAAGCCAGTCCTGAGGCAGGCCAGAGAGCTCCAAGTGCCACAAATCTGGGCCATTTAGCTGCTATGAATTCTTCCTCTCTTCCCTCATGATTCATCTCAAGAGTATTTAAGTCCTTGTAAAAATGCATTGCCAATTAAAATGTGAGAGTGGCTCTGAAGGATTAGACAAATTGAGAAGTACCTTTTGCAGCAGGATGGGATATGAGCATCGCTTTTTTTTTTTTTTTTTTCTTTTTTGGAATCAAGCAAAATCCTGCATGACCCAGTGGGAATGAAAACTCCTGCTGAAAAGCTACTTCAAGGTCCATGGCATCCTTCTTTTAATGAAAGTTGAGTCTGGATTGGGGCTGAGGTCTCAGAACTCCACCTTAATGCTGTGCTGTGTAAGATGTAGCATCCCAAAGCAAAGCAAGCAAACCCCTTTTTTGGAGAGACTGAGCCCAAACAGGGGCTCCATTGCAAATCTTTGTTACCTGATGCCAGAGCCACCGGGCAGCACCCCTGGGGCTGCAGAAATAGGAACCTGCTGTATCATAGAATCACTGTCTTGGAACAGCCCTTGAAGACAATCTGATTCCAACCCCCTCCCATCTCAGCAGGCTGCTCTCGTCCCCGGTCCCTGCTCAGGCAGCAGCACTGCCCTGCCTGCTACCTCCACCCCGGCACAGCCACCAAGACAGGAGCTGCAAATCCATCCTGTGTGCACAGGCTTCGCTGTGATCCCCCTGAAGCCTCCACAAGCTTCAGGCGGTGGCTCCCAGCAGCTTCAAACAACCGCATTAATCTGTGACAGCCTCCCCTGCCAGAGCGCGGGGAGCGCAGCAGGGGCGGCCCAGACAGACTTTTATGGCCACAAAGGCCACGTCGCACCTGCTGACGGTTGTGAATAGACTTGCAGACAGCACCAGGTGTGCCATTGCAACAGATTGCACAACTGGGTGTGCCTTTCATCTATGTATAGAGCCCCGGCGAGGGGATGGAGCGCGCTCGGCAATTGTCCTAATTTAGCAAAAATCCTATTTGTCCAGCGGGTCGCCCTGCGCGGTCGGCACGTGTATTTCAGGAGCAATTATCTCGCTTGCCCTTGGCCTGGCCCCGGCCCCGGGGCGCCGCTTTTCTGGCCGGCGGCGAGGGACGGTGATGGAGCGGGGAAAGGCGAGCGGGCGCCGGCCGGGGAGCGCTTCCAGCGGCGCGGGAGCATCCCCGCATTCCCCGGGGAATGCCGCACCCCGCCAGCCCCCCGGGGCAACTCAGCTGGCTTGTTTATGGTGACAGTCTTTTAGAGCAGGCGTTTTAATCATATCTCTGCTCCTGAGAGCTGGGAGCAGCTCAGGGCTTGCAGCCGCTTTACAAATAGGGTCACAAAGAGCAGTGACAGACGAGGTCCACGGACTTGCAAGGTGCTGGTGCCTTCTCTTCTGCCACCAATAGTGAGCCTGACAGCGACACTGCATTGAAGGTTTTATCATTACAGGCTTCATTAGAAGTCTGAGTCATAACTTCGGGTTCATTAGATTATTTCTGCATCTCAAAGTCACATCGTAAAGACAGCAGAGATTCTAAGACTTGTGTTATAAATGTGGACCACTCAATTGCACTCAATAATAAGATGCTGATCTCGTGGGGATGGTGGGATGAGATCAGATCAGAATTCTGCAGGCTGGAGCCAGTATTCATTAGCAGCAAATGGGGACCCTGCTTTATGCTAACTGTCCACCCTCCATGGATGTATGCGTGGTGGCACGTCCAAAGGATGCATCTAAAACGCAGATGGGATTGTGAGATTCCATTAGAAGAACTTTTTCCCTGCCTGGCTTGGCCAATGTATATTGGATTTGCTCTAATTAGGATCTTTGAAATGAGCCCCGATGAGTGAAATGACATTTGAATTGTCCTGGTTTTATTTTTATAAATATGAATCATCTACTGTGTTCAAAAAAAAAAAAAAAAAAAAACAAAAAAAAAAAAAAAAAAAAAAAAAACCCCAACAAGGCCAAGCCCTTTGTCCCACATTTTCAAACCTTCATAATGGCTTATAAAATCTCCCACCAAAACTGACATGGAAAAAGTAAGAGGTTGAAGACACACTTATATTTCATATTGCAGATTGAACTCCAGATTCCTCATTGTTTTATGCACAACTTTCAGTATACTGCTCTTTCTGTGGATAATTCCCAAACTGTGGAAGAAAATGGAAGCAATCCTGTGACTGTCTTGTGTGTTTGGGAATTGCACAATGTGGGGATGGTGAGGCAGAGCACAGGGATGGAACCCTGCATCCCTTGGGGTGTAAAGGCTTCAGAGCCACTGCAGTCCCCCAGGAGTCTGTAGGTGTGTGCCCAGTAGAGCCCTGGAGGAGCAGACTGGGAGGTGGGGACAAAGCTTGTCTGGCTGCCTACATCATGGAGGGAATGCCCAGCTCATGCCACTGCCCTCCATCACCATTATCCACGAGTATCACCTGCCTAAAAACACCCTGGAGCCTGTAGGCTGTGTGGGTGAGGTCACCTCAGAGCAAGCAGAGCACTGATGCCACCCTGCCACCCCTGTGGCTTCCTCCCCACACCCCTCCACGCTGCCACGTGTCCCCCTCTTCCCACAGGGTGACCTCCAGCTCTCACCCCACCCCTGGGAAGCAGCAGGACCTGAGGCCAGACTTTGGCAAGCCTGGCACTGCCCCTGGGGAGGTTGGTACATTAAGAGGCACAGTCACAGCGCCTTGGAGGGGCAAAATACTTTATTTTTCCCAATTTCTGCATGATACAGAAAAAAGATTTTTGACATGTATGCAAATAAGCTGCTGTGCTACCCGTAATTTTAGTGGAATCAAATAGAAACTTTCGTTACTACAGCCTGGAATAAAAGGCATTATTTATTCTATGGACTGTAGTAGTTCATAAAGGCCTCAGCAGCAATCAGGACATGCTGTACTAGACAGAGCAGTGGAGACCCCACCTTGAAACACCTTCCAATGTAAATACATCAGACAGACAGAATTTATTTGCTTCTCACAATAACTCAGCCCTTGACTCACCATGGACCAGGCCCAGCTGTGTCTGAACTTCCACAAATAGCCTGACTCCACAGGCAGAAGCTGCTCCTTCTTCAGTGGCTTTCCAAGGACCTTTCCTCCCTATCAGGAGGAGAACCAGCAAGCAGCGATTCTAAAAGCTCATTTTTTAAAAAAACCTTTTCTTTTTTATTTATACACCTATTGAGATAAGCAGTGATTTAAAATCAGCTACTGGACACCATCAGACACCTCTGCTGCATTCATTTCAGCTGTTAAGTTCAAGTTTGCATATTTGCAGTTCTCTTCTAAACACACTTAGCACTTCAGTACTCCTGGAGGCATTTATAACGTGGGCATGTTGATTAAGTCAGTGAATAACATAACCCAGTGCATAATTAAATTGCCAGACTTCATTCTGTTTCATTCATGCTCTTAACAGTTCCACATGACAAACAGTCCACATCCAAACTACACTGATAGAACAAGTACTATATGTTCTAATTAGACCACTTTATTAAATCAAATTATTAAATCAAGACGTTGATTTTAAAAGCCATTCCTCAGTACGTCTGGGCAGGTTGCACATGTAAACTGCACAAATCAGATAAAATCACAATAAAGCACTTCCAATCATTAGATTCCAAGAAGTGTTATCTAAAGGATAAGTTCCATTCCTCCCATTTGGGTGGTAAGGAAATAAGAGACCACATCAAACCTCAGAGAAATCCCTTGTGCTAATCACCTCACAGTCAAATTAAAAGAATTCGGCCTCTCTGGTCCCGCTCTAGAGGACAAAGTTTGATCTAATTTATCAACTATTGCCCATAAAGCAAACAAAGAAGCATGTGTTCCAGCAGAAGCCCCCATCCCTCACCCCTCCATCACCATCACTGCTGCCCAGCATTGTGATGGGAACAACAAGGAGCACATAATCTTACAGCTGCTCCATTGTCAAAGTGACACGTTAGCAGGATTTACAGAGCTGTTTGCTTCTGAAATAAAGGTCTGCATGTTCAGAAATGCAAACCCCTCCTCTGCACAGGAGCCACACACCACAGAGAGAGCTGCTCCCTGAAAGCTGTGCTGAACTCAGGAACGTTGTCAAGGTACCTGTGACTATTAAGGTTTGTTGCTTTCTTAAAAAAAAAATCAAAACTGACAATGAATACACATTGCCAGTATGTACAGACACGGTGAGAGGCTCCTGAGGCAGCTGGGCTGAGGGCTTGGGCAGCTCCTCAAAACAGTGCTGTGAGAAAGGAGAACTGGACACATTCACTTAACCTTGGCACAAAAATCAACATTTGCCTCTCCAAGGCAAATCTCCAGTTAAGCCAGTTAGCGTTTTGCTAATAATGGAAATTGTGTGAAGGTTTACATTCAGATTTTACTTCCAAATTTATTTAAAGAAATATTTCTCTTGTGAGAAGTTGAGTTGATTGAGGCAGGCAGATTTGCAGCTTTCTGCATGCACAGCACCAGCAGAAAAGCTTTCCTTAAAATCACGGTGCTTTACTTTTTGGGTAGTTTAGGTGCTATGTTGTTGTGGAACCACATGAAGCTAAAGATGACACCCATTGTCTTCGGGAAAGTCTCATCATAAGCAAACTTCATGGATTCTCCTAAAGGTATTTCCACAACTTCAATCAGCTCTCCTTCTTCAGGCTGGCCACCTCCTCCACTGGTTCTCATCTGGTCGTTTACTTCTGCATAAAACAAAGTCTGCCTAGAACCTGTCACACCAACTCCAGACCTGGAAAAGAGCAGAGGAAATTTTGGTTTAGATAGAAAGAAGGCAGCAAGGAGCTAGGAATGGGAACCTGGGTCCTTAATATGGGAGACAGAAATTGATTGAGACAGAATTATTGAGACAGGAACTGATTGCAACTTTCATGCAGCAATACCAAGAGTTTTGAATACAGCTCCATATAAAATAGATCCATCTTCAAATGTACTCTTTGGAAATATGTGATTTTGGGATAAAATAAAAAAAGAAAAAAAATTTTGTATTGGTGAACTGTTGTCCTACACACACTGAAGTCAACAGAAGTTCTTGCAGCTGACCTGAGGGAAAGCAAACTGCAGGATGAGTCACAGAGAAGCACAAACAACAGGAAGAAGCTCCCCAGTCTATCTGTGTGCTGTCGTGCTACATTTGTTTGCTTGTTTTTACACAAATATTTCGATTTTTTACTCTTAAGAGGATTACGTCCATTCACAGCTGGAGTCCTCCACTCATGGACTGGATAGGTAAAGAAGGGAAAGGCAGTCTGAGACTCGCTCTCTATCCTTCCTGAACTTTAGCCTTGACCCAAATGGACCACTGTAAGCACGCACATGTCCAAAGTAATTCAGTCTCCCTGCTAAATTTGCTTCAGTGGATTTAGTTGAGGATATTTTAGATTATGTAGTCTTTCTTCAGCTAGACTGCTTGCTGTGTATTATACTTCTTATTTGTTAATCCTCTATTTCCTTAGGACTATTTAATTTAGGTATTATTAAATAAGGGATAAGTAGATAATCCACTCATTTAGTCCTTCCAAGAAAATATTCACATTGTAATTGCAATTTCTTCATTTCACATGATTACAAGCGACTTTTCACATTAAATCTGGATCCAAAGTTCACTGAAACTATGAATGAGGCATTAGGGCAAGATGAAAAATTAGCTTCCATATTATTACACATACAGAGGATTCTCAGATTTGTAGCAGTGTTATGATCTTAAGAGTGTATATCCAGATTTACCCAACCATTAGTCAACTAAATCTTTCAGTTAATCCAGCACACATCACACCCCATAGCAGGAATTAATCATTTGTCTCTCAGTTTTCTAAGAACACTGGCAATTATTTTGTTTGAGGAATTAATAGTGACTAGAGAAGTTGGTTTCTAATAGTGACTATTGAAATTGGTATCTTACATCAATATACACTTTTTAAAAATAATGAATAGGGAGTGAATCAGTAAATTCTTTTCCTTAAATTACTTCTGATGCATTCTGTGACTTTGGACAAGATGTGTCACTCCTCCAGGATCATTCCTGTACATCTATGTAAAGAAACTGGACCATCTTTGGCATTTTCAGGAACTCTGAAGGTTGATACTGGACCTCTTTATTCCAGTGTTAGGACTGGGCTTTTTGATCCATGTTTTAACCAACTGTAAATTTTGCAAGACAAAGAATGCAGTTTGCTGGTTGCCACAGGTTCCATGAAAAACACAGGACTGTGTATAATATATTTAATGCCCTGTTATTTTTTTTTTATGATGAGTGTCAAGTCTGACACCTTCCTCTGGGGTGCCCCACCTGGAGAATGAAAATGATTCTAACCTGAGTATTTCCATGTACACTTGATATTATATAAAGGTTATACACAAAACCAGCAAATTTATATAAGAAGTACTTCTACAAGAACATTTCAGCTTGATTATTTACAGCATAATCTCCTTCTATAGCACCTGTGACCATTTCCTTATGCAATAGCTACAGCTGTGAAATCAGTTCACTTTCCACACATCTTTTCTCTAAAGTAAAGGAAAACCAATTTCCAAGGTGCTACACTGTAAGGCTCAGGATCTTGCCACCACAGCTCAAATAGCAGGATTGATTTCCAGATGGTGTAATTTCTTTGTACTTATTCACATGATACTCCCTTGTTATGAACTAAATACATCAAGAGTAGCTACTACACTTATATACTTGAAAAGATGAAAGTCCTGGACATCAAGGTCTTTCCTTTGTTATGATGACCAAAGTTATGGTATTTCTTCACATCTACTGGCATATAATTAACCACAGAAACAAACAAAAATTTCTAACAATACATATTCAAAGGAGGACATACCCACATGATCATTCTCTCTTACTTGATTACCTAACCTTCTCTTCTCTGGAGCAACTTTGCCACAAGATATTAGCTAAAAAGTAATAAAAACTTCCAAGTGAGCTATAAATAAAATTAAAAAATGCTGGTATTAATACTCATTACATTCTATTCTACTCTTTCCTCCCCAAACCAGCAAATCTAACATTTCTAAGCCTACCTAGAATCCCTTCACTATTTAGATAGATTCACTATTTGCAGTCTGTTGCAGGGTGTTATTTATAGACATATTCACTGCTCTAACTTGTTGTCTAGTCTCCCTCGAGGGAGTTGACAGTTTCTCCCAATTTGATGATACTAAACTGGGAGGAGCTGTTGACTCCTTCAAGGGCAGACAGGTCTTGCAGAGAGACCTCAGCAAATTAAGAGAGGGACGATCACCACCCATGTGGAGTTTAACAAGGGCAAGTGCTGGAGGATTCTGCCTCCAACATCCTGACGAGGTGCAGCAGAGGGACAGACAGCCATCTCTTCGCTCCTGTGGCAGCAACAGGATCTGAGGAACCAGCATGAAGCCGAGTCAGAAGAGGTTTAGGCTGGATGTTAGAAAAAGTTTCTTCACCCAGAGGGTGTTTGGTCAGTGGAACAGGCTCCCCAGGGCAGTGGTCACAGCACTGAGGCTGACAGAGCTCAAGAAGCCTTTGGACAACGCTCTCAGGCACGGGGTGTGACCCTTGGAGTGTCCTGTGCAGAGTCAGGAGCTGTACCCGATGATCCTTGGGGGTCCCTTCCAGCTCAGTACATTGGAAGTATATCCCTTCCATTGGTCTCTGACTCTAAAAGACTGTTTCAGTGGTTTCAGAAATAAGTTGAAAGATATAGAAATATACTTTATTTCTTAAAAGAGGCAAATATCTTACCTTTTTTCACTTGCTATTTCATTCTCTAAATGCTTTGGCTTACACTGCCAGTTGATCATTTTTGCATAGATCCACATGGACTGCCCTTTACTAAATTAAATATTCTCCAGTATTGCTCACTGCTGTCTTTCACGACATTTCCAGACTGCTAATGTATCCTGCTTGTCCGTAGAAAATTGCACAAAAATCAATTCTATTCACATTTTGTCTGTCTTAATACCTTTGGCTTTTATAGAAATCAGAAGTTAGGTTTTGTTGCTTTGAAGCTTTTCAGGTAGAAGTAATAAAGTGATTTTCCATATAACCTTGCAAAACATTGTACATTTCAGTGATTTTGGGCACTGGAAGAGAGCAGAGAGGGAGAAAGTGGGTCTGACTGGTGAATAGGCTACAGGAAATATTATGTTTGCAGTGTGCTTTCAGGTTTATCTGTCACTAGGAATTTTCTGTGCTTTTGCACAATTACCTGCACTTTCTGAGCAACTTTCTGTTGCTTAAGGAATTTTGATGTGCCTTTAATCCTATTTACACTCCTCTTTCTGCTACCGTCTTCTTCTATCCCACATCTATGCATACACTTTTTCTTACCCCAGTATATCCCACTACAAATAAAACACTTTTGCCATGGTCTGAAATGAGTCACCTATTAACAGATTACAGCTATATTCATTAGCTTTGCATCTGTGGAAATCACAGGGGTCAGCACACCCGAACTGCAAGTGATGAGTTTCAGCCTGGGAAAGCCACCTTCCTGATAAAGGTGCCTTCCTGGGACAAGAGAGGCTTGGCTGGGGGAGGGTGAGCAGCTCTGAACTCAGCACCAGCCCATGAGGAGACTTCAGGCTTCAGTGTCAGTCCAGGGCTTAGCACCGTGCTGCCCAAACCCAGCAGGTCGTGGCTCACACTGACCCAGACCTACTAAGCCTGGCTTGACCTCAGCTGTTCCAGCTGTATTCTGATGTGTCTGCACAGGGCTTGACTATTTGCCACTGTGGGACAAAGGCAAATGATCTACACAAAACACAGCTCGGTTTTCCTTGCCTCTTCATCCTGAGGACTGGTTTCTGAGAAGCTGATGGTCGTTCCAGTTAACAGCTACAGGGCTCACAAATACTCCTTGCCAAGTCATTAGTGCTTAAGCTCACAAGCCCTGTAATTTCAACAGAGAGATTTTAAACCCCAAAACTCTATTAGCACTAAACTTTCTGTATTGCTTCAGACAGTTAGAAACCTCCATTACCTCTGACAACAGCAAGTCTAGGAATGTAAGCATGTCAAAGTAAGGATACCAAAGTCGTATGGTTTTCATCACAATGGTAACTTATATGTAAGTTTAACACATCAAAACAAGATTGTGTGCTGCTTTCCCATATTTCATTTTGAATAAAACACTCAAACAGTGAGATTAAATCATGCTATGGCTTTTAAAGCCTTAGGCAACACACTTTTAGGCAATGCCACACCAGAGAAGGAGTTTCTGCAGGATGACTGCGAAGCACTTCTCACCTCCTGCCCAGGGGTGGGACTGGCTGGCAGCACGAGGCTGCAATTACAGTATTTCCATCTACTTCCTTCTCAGAACAGGGGAAACACAGGAGGCAGATTTTCACTCCAGCTGTTTTTGAAACACGGCAATATCAGCTACCACAAAGCCTTTGTTTAACTGTTCCCTTTTATCAAATGCACGAGGAAATACACAGTGCTGGAAATCGAGCTCACAAAATGGGACTTTTCACTTGTCCTAAGTTCAGGAGCATAAAGATACAGTACATACATTTTTTATCAGAAGTGGGAAACAGTATCTTATGGCTTAAAAAAAAAGATTTAGTAGTGTCTGAAGCCACAAGTGAGACTGAGTTTGCCAACAGTCAGTAAGTTTTTTCTTCACAATGAGTATGCTCATTGTGCATGTCCACACACAAACATTTTGGTAATCAGGGACAAAATTCAAAGCTTTGGTTCAGATTAGCTTTGCCTTTTTCCCATGTCTGGGTGTTTGTCTATGCCAACCAATTATTTCATTCATAAGTATCATGTTTGTAAATATTATATTTTCAATTTGAAGAAACAAACACGTATGAGAATATAAACAGTATTTTATACTCTACTTCTCTGCTGCAATATGGGGAACAAATAAATTGACTTATCCTTGTGAAGACTTATTACTTTAGTACTATTTCTGATAGACAGTAATTAAAAGCTAAATTTCTTGTAATGTGTTAATACTAAACAAATACAGAATCTATACACATCAACATTCTTATCAGGACAGAAATATATCTTTTTTTTTTTTGTTGTTTTTAATCTTACTTGGTAATGTCCAAATTCCTGAAAGCAATATATCCTTTTCTAAGACATAAGCCATCTGGATGCAGAATTTGGGTATAGAGTGAATACATAATTCATGTTTACAAATAAATGTGACACAAATCTCTGTTATTTATGCTTAAATCAAGATCCATTTAGGCATGCAACATGTAAACTGATGATCAGTGACATGCAGCTCCTATTGTCACTTCTCAGGACCTTTGTACAGTTCTGACATTATAAGCAGCAGGTGCAGGGAAAAAAAGCACAGAAGTAATTAACATAAAATTATATTACATTATGCCATCACCCAACAGGTGTACTAGCAGGTGATCTTTCTAATTATAATGCAGTCTAACATTTTCAGGGCTATTATTCTTTCTACATAAAAACCTGTGAATACAAGCCATTTTTACCTCATTGCACAGAGGCTAAAAGCCATGGCACAGTAATTGGAACATCCAATATTAATTCTCTGAATGCTCTTCTTGTACACTTTGGGGAAAAAAACAAATGTAGGAAGATTAAAGTAAGTACCTATTTTAATATAGTCAGTCCTTTAAACTAATCCATCTGATTTCTTTGCAGTGGGGCTGAAAAGCCACAGCTCCTATTGTATCCAGGTCAGAGCCAAGATTTTTTTACAGCCTCTGGGAGAAAAGAAAGATGTAATGAAGGGAAAAGGAAGTTGAACTAGAAGCTCCAGTTCAACTCTACCCTGATGTTCTGAGGTGTTACTGAAGTCCAATTAATTTTATAAATATTCTTCAGGACAACCAATATTTTCAAGAACTAAAAGAAAATACTTTGAAATAGCAACAATAACATCAATGACAACAACAACAACTTATTTCCCTGCCCCTGTCTTGTAAGGAAACATGTTTCAAGGCAGATAGCTGGAAGTATTTCAACCCAAGAAACTAACTCACAGCTGAATTTCAGCACATGGGATTCAATCAGAAAACTGATGGGATACCATGACAGAAAGACAATTTGTTATATCTGGTACATGAGCAAGTCCAAAGTAAGACATTCACTTAAAAAATTTTGCATTTGTGAAAAAACCCCTAAACATTAAGGGAAGCTCACAGATTTCTTTTAGAGTTTTTAAAAATGTTGAATTTCAACCTTTATGAATCCACAGTGTATAATTATAGTACAATAGGATTAGCTTCATTTTGTTAATTTATTATTGCACCAGCTAATTCCTTTATACCTCTCACATCAACCACCTATGCTGTTTTTCACTGATGCCATACATACAACTGACAAGAACTCAAGACATCAGCAGCCACCAAAACTTCTTGAAGTCTCCAAAAGTGAATTAGCTGCTGCCATAATTCAAACCAACCTTTTTGCAATACCAAAATGAAGTTACTGGATGCCAAGCACAAAAGTAGAAATTTGTGGAGTGATGATACTAAACTCACCACACAGGCTGCAAACAATACAGATTCTTTTCAGAATGATCCCTCCTCTGTCTGCACAGCAACATGAACCATCTGCATTTCAGTTCTCCTCCTGTCTGGCATTTTTCTATAATAGGAACAGATATTTCTGATTTTTGAAGTGTGATTCCTCTGTCCTCCTCCAGGCAAGTTCCTCTAAATATGTTTGTGTTTCTTGTTATCTGCCCCCAGCCCAGCCTCCTTCACTCACCCACACCATACTGTCCTCCTGCTGCTGGAACAGTTTGTTCCAAAGACTCTTACTCAAATGGCCTAAATTCCCCAACTCCTGGCTTCTTTCCTCATTCCTCATTGACTTCACAGCTCCTCTGTGGATCATTCAAGGTAATTAAGTCTGAGATGTGCTTAATTCACTGTCTGACTTCCATGTGATGAGACTCAAGTCACTGGAGCTTTGACAGAGCTTAATAAGGGGGTCCAGTGCGTGTATGAATTACCTGTGGCAGTACTGGGCTCACACTTCCCAGTTTAGCTGAGAAGCACTAAAAAAAAATGCCCCAAAACCACTGCTACAGGCCCTGATAATAAATGAGGAAAATCCCTGCTATCTTCAGATTACCTCTAACCTATACAGTTATAGAAAAGAGAACAGAGCAAAGTTTAATACAATCTAAGTACTTTCCTCATTTCCTTACAGAGAATTCTTCTCTACCACAGTGAATGTACTTTCCCCAGGTACATTTAGTTCTCGGCCTACGATTTTTCTCTGCATTGTTCCTTCATCTCTTCTTCCTCTTTTCCACTCAAGGCCTTAATTTTCAATTCTTCCCCATAGTCTAAGTTCTCCCTATGGATTGTCCATGCTCTATCTTTCTTAATCCATTAGGCACAGAAGTGTACTGACCTCCCTAGCCAAAACCATTTCTCCCTTTACATTTGATGTGTCTTTGGCTCTTCATGCCCTTCTGCCAGCTCTAGCTCAACTCCTGCTTTTATTCCAGGTAGGCAATTTCCTTCTGATGACCATGTTTCCAGCAAGGGGTGTCATTAGGAGTATAACTCCCTGCTTTCAAAGGCTGTGATGACACAGAATACGGACAGGAGGTGAATGACAAGGCAGAATCATGGAATATTCTGAATTGGAAAGGACCCACAAGGATCATCAGGCTCAAAACCTAGTTTTGAGACAGGAGAGGCATTGTGGAAGATAAATTATATCAATAATGCAATGCCTCTGCAAAAAAGGCAAACAACAAACTCCAGTATATAAAGAATGATCTGTAAGATTAGGGGAGATAATGTTTCCACCCTATCCAGGAAAGCCCCCGCTAAAGAACTGTGCTTCACTTTGGGCACTACATTTTCAAGAAATATGCAGACCAGCTGGAGAGAAGGCAGAGGACAGCAGAAGGAATGATCAGATATCTAGAAAATATGATCTGAAGAAAAAGACTAAATCAATTAAAATAGTTTTGCACAGGCAAAAATAAAGTAAAGGGAACATGCTTTACCAAGGAGGTGGAAGGGGCAGAAGTACTTCATGTCCACTGGGGACAGAGTACTAAGTGTCAGTGTTGAAGTAAAGAAAGGGAAATTTAGGCAAGACATGAAGGGAAAGTTGCTTGTGGTAGAGACAGATTAGACACTTCAGACAGAATGCCAAAACCCTCTGAAAGAGGCCACGGAATGGTCAGATTTGAGAGAAAGCACAGATGCACATCTGTCACAACTGGTGCCAGTCCAGCAGAGGCTGATCTTTGGAAGAGGAGCCATCTAGAGAGAGCCCCCCAAAACTCTGACCTGAGGCACTGGATCAATAAATAATGCAGAGCAGCTATTACACAGATTGCTGGGATGGGAGACAAGACTAGAAGTGCAGGATGCATTGCAATTGTAATGGCATCCATATGCATTAATGCAGTGGTTTATTCCTGTGCTTTGTATTGACAGTCACAGCATGAACCAGCAGCATAAGCCACTTGGAAAAACCTGCTGCACTTAGAAAAAGCCCAGGAATTCTTATATGTAGTGTAGCCATTACAGAAAAAATGTCATAAATGAACTGATTACTTCCTGTCCTGGCATCAATCCTCAAGCATCAGAAAGATGCCAATCCTTGGCTGAAGGAAATCAGGACACTCCTAATAGGAATACCAAAATATTTGGAATAAAATCCTAGTAATAGAGCATGGGAAATCACACAAAAAAAACCCCTGTGAAATATCATCTTTGAGGTTTCAAACTTTCATATTAATTTAAAAATGTAAAAATTATACAGGCCCTTCTGACTTCAGCATGGATGTCCATGGGCAGAAAGCTGTGTCCACATGGACAAAGGAGGATTATGAGCTCTTTGCAAAGGTCTCAACAAAGAAAACCCCAATTGTATACACTCTTCACAAGCCAGTGCAATTTAAAAAAAAAAAAAGCAACTGAATGAACAACCACCTGTAACATATAAAGACATTTATCAACACCAAAACACAGAGAGTTTTATGCAGATATAAATCATTAATATTGAGTCAAGCTTTTGAACTTTTGCACTAAATCTACAACCTTCTACAGGAATTGTATTCTACTTTTCCTCTTTTGCATTTGTATGCACATACATACGTACACATACATATGTATATATCTGCATGCAGCAGCCTGTCAGTGTCACCCAAGCTATGAAATTCTATAGACAGCTTTTGCTCATAAATCTGGAAGACACTTTTTCTTTCAGTAGAACAAACCCTTAATCTGGTTTCAATGAGTTGTAAAAGACAGCTCCTGTGATTCACCCCCTCCCCTCAACAGAAGCACTGCTTGTTAATCCAGCAGGAAATAACATTTGCCAGGATTGACAGCTGTGGATTTGTATTCAATTCCCAAATTAAAAACCAATGACAGTGCCTAGTTCAATGGAGTTGTCAAGTAAAATAAAGAAAGTAAAAAAACCTGCTGCTTTTTCTGCAAAATACAAACATACATATATTTTGGATAACAATACTAAAAGCTGGGAATGTGATATAATAGGATTAAAGCTGTGTGCAAAGTTTCTCTTTGTTTGTGGTTTTTTTACCAACAACTCACGTTTTGTATTTTTCCACTTACAAATTAATTTTTCCCTTTATTCCTAATAAATGCTTTAAAATATGTTAAAAACTATTTCGATAACTATTTGTAACCCTGCAAAAATACAATGTAATAATTTTCACAGTCAAATCTGCGAAATCTTCATATATAACAATAATTATTGTCCAACTCAAAGAAGCTTTAATTACAGACCAAATATTATGAAGAGATCTAATGCCACAGGTTCTCATGCTTCTGCAAAATCATGTTAAAGGTTAATCAGAGAGCATCTTGGGCAGTTTCTCTTGTTAATTTGAGTAATAAGAATCAGAGGTGGAAAACACCCAGTATAGTAAAGATGGGCTGTTTTCTGGTGCTGTGCCAAACTCTGAAGAGCCCAATGCAACTTCTTCCTTTTCTAACAGTCTTTGCTATAAGTCACAATGGTATGATTCTTCCTGGGAATTGAACTCCATAATTATCATATAGATTATATATTTCTAATTGCTTACATTCCTGTAAATACTCCTCTCGCTTGCTAAAAATTACACCTTTCTTGTACCTTCAGATGCCCACATTCCTCCAACACTCTGCTTAAACAAGGCAAGAGGGAACACCCAGGCCACTTCAGCATCTGTGAAATGACAAAATGCTAAGTGTTGTAACTTGCTGCCCTTTACCTGTAAGAAGTGATCCTCCTGAGGTCTGCAATGGAAACACGATAGCCACACTCTTCCAAAACTTCCTCACAAGCAATTTCTTCTAAAGAAAGGCCTGGCTTGTCCACAATGCCAGCACAGAGTTCATAGGTCACTCCAACCACAGCAGGTAAGGGATTTTCCAGGGAAGGGAAGCTCTCCTTGTCCTGATTCTCAAAGACTTGAGGATGATGCCTTTCTATTTCACACATGTAAACAGCTTTAAAAAAAAAAAACAAAAGAAAAAAAGAAAAAGAAACAAGGGGCAGTATGTTAATCTCTTCGTATTAAATATAAAAAAGGGTGGCAGACAAATTTTGCCTGGAATTTAACAACCATGAGAGTACTTGAGAGTAACAAGGAATTCAGCTGTGTTATCTGTTAAAATAATGACACACAAAATTGGAATTTTAAAGAACAAAGGTTCTCTTGCCATGTCCGTAAAATTATTCTTTAAACTCTTATTTGTACTTGCATCATCTGAAATGAATTCATGCACACCTTAAAACAAACAAAAATTGAAAAAGGAAGCTAGTTCATCCAAGAAATCGAAGTGCCAGAAGCACCATACAGCTCCCATTTGTTGGGCAATGCAGATATTGGGATTTAATTTAAACTATGCAGTTATCTTGCAGGAAAGTTGGGTTGCACATAAAGTACCATGTGCACAATGATGAGTCTTTCAGCCTGTCAACTCAGCTGTTATTTAGAAAGGGTATGAAAAGCATGTATGTTTGTCTGAAAAAAAAAAAAAATCCTCTTTTGAACATACAGTTCCTTGCTCAGATTCCTGTGTGGAGTCTGAAAAAGACTTCTTGAACTAATCTACAAACAGCTGCCACTGTAAGGCACTCCTAAAGAAAGTGGAAATGTCAGATTTTAGTCCTTATTTAAGCAAAACCTCTCACTGATGTCAACAGAAATTTTGCCTGAGTGAGAACTGCAGGACTGGATGTCAACACACAAAGAATCCCTACTGACAGACAACTCCAGATCATTGCAACTTTAATATACAGGCATAATTCCACTTGTTTTTTCCTTGAAATTTCCTCATGTCTATCCCTTTGCTTTTCATGAAAGGTTTCCAAGAGAGTGTTATAAACCACCCTGAAAAAAACTATTTTAAACTTTGAACCTATTTTTATTCCATTAAAATATTTTTCAAACATATTTCACATACACATAACATGGTTTTCAGATTAGTTTTTCTTTTATTTCTCATTCTAAATCTTGCAGAATTGATAAAATTGTTGTCCTTCCAGATACTGTAGTTTTGTATTTCTTAAAACAAGGTCTCTGGAGAAATGTTGTTGCATAACAGTGAAGTTCCACAGTGACTTCTTAAGCATTTGGTCTCTGAGGCAGAGTCTAGACCCCATCAATTTGTGCCTGGGCTCTTTCTGCAGTGCTCATTTTGACCCCTCAGAAGTGCAGAATAGCAAGATCTGCAATTGAAAGGGAGATGTCAAGATCAGTCCAATATCCAAAATCTAATCTTTCTCCAGAAGTTAAAACTTTCAAAGCTGCTAGTCTTAGGTATATCCAGGTCTTTTAGATTCAAACAGGTTTGGATTGGAGTTTCCATTTCTTACTTGAGAGACATGATTTAGAGCTCAAGGGGTTTTTTTTAAGTGCAGCATGAAGCCAGGAAAAATATTCCCTGCCAGCTCTAAGGGACAGCTCCTTGAAGGGTGTCTATTGTCATTATTCCAAAAACTTCTAAAAGCTAGGAAAATTATCATAAATGACAACCACATCCAAGATTTCTCTGAGACGAGCCAAATCCTCTGAAAGTTTTATTTCTTTTTTAGTACTGACATACCCATATCAGATAATTAAAAAAGGAACAACACATGCATCCTTTAAAGGCTTTGGATACTAAAACAGGATGGAGGTAAGAGTGTGGAGTACAGACATATGAAGCTGTGACTTAAAAGTGTTAAAACTCTTCTGTATCCCTGAAACCTATCCTGTCATTCCATCGGGCACCTGCAATTCTCCTCCCTCAGCACAAGTGACCCCATGTAGATCAAAACCTACATTCCCAGAAGGACCTAATTCAGAGTCCTCTTCAGAGCAAAGTCCTGAGATATGGCCACACTTCAAGCCCAGGAACAGTTTTTCTCTGTAGATAAGGAAGAAAAGAAGCAGTACCAGCCACTTCTGTAAGAGCCCAAATATTAGAGCATTCACCAAGGAGTCTGATTATGAATTTAATATCATCTGGCTTGCAAAAGTTCAAACTCAACTCTCACAGATAAGCAAAGCCTAGAAAGCCAAGCTGCCTTCTAATGTCAGGGAACAGAGAACCTCCCATAACTCTCTTGAAGGTGCAAAACTGACTACACAAGAGATGCACTGGATGATAAAGAACTGGATGGAAAAGCAGTGTGCGACCTACTGGCTAAGGTACACTCTTCAGAGGGAAACCTGTGACCCTCCTCTTCCTCGCCACAGGTTGTCATCTTACTGCAAATCCACAAAGAGTTTGGAAAGCAGAATCCAGAAGCCCCAGCACAGTCACCCACCCACTTGTCCCATGTCTGTTGTTCCCTTGTCTTCCAATGCTTCCTTGGCCAGGAACTGCCTCTGCACCATTGCTGGGCAGTCTCCTCCATGGCCAGATGGCCACGAGCGGCAGCACGGTGAGGAACCAACCTGTGCCAGGGCAGCTTCTGGCTGCACATCAGGAAGAATGACAACAGAAAGGGTTGTCAGGCTTTGGAAAAGGCTTCCCAAGGAAGTGATGGAATCCACATCTGGACTAATCACCCTGGAGCCACTCGGCTGTAAGAAAGGTTCCACTCAGAGTGGAAACTCCAGTAGAACTGATTTTCTCACCTTCTTTTCTGTAACGTGGGACAAAGGATAGATGGTTCAACCAAAGGGAGCAAAGAAGATCACTGCTGTTATTAAAAGCAGCCTTTGTAGGTGACACATACAGGGACTTGTTTGCTGTCCCTAAACAGAAGAAAACAGCAGGGACTGAGGAGCCAGTGGGAAGGCACTGTCTGGGAAGGCGCTGGCTCCTCTCTAAACTTCTGACCGCAGTGGTGTTTCCTACCTCCTGAAATGGAACATGGCTTATGATTCAAATCTTTGATACTGTTTATTTTAAGTCAGTGGAAAAACAAACATCACAATCCATTGAAACGTCATTATACTTACAGTTAATAAACCAGAGTGCGTTTTCATAGCTCCCAACCCTAGCAACATATAATTTTATTATATTTGAAAATGTACGGTCAATTGTCTACCAAAATAAGCATTGACCAATACCTTTGCAAATTAGTCATGGGTGAGGTACATATCCAGAGATGCTTATCTTTCTTCTCTCTGCCCCTCCCAAATGTGTGATTTCATGATCATTCAGGATGATCTAACCCCAGAGCACACTGTTTGCCTCTCTGGTTGTGTGCTTCTGCCACTCTCAAGTCAGCATGAACTCCTTCAGCTCCCTGCTCCTCAAAACCTCCTGTCTGCAGCCATTCTGCTGTGGCTGCATAAGGGCTGCTGCTGCCAAACAGAATGGGAGGGATGAGTGCCTTTACAAGCAGCACAGACACCAGTGGGGAAAGCTGCTCCTGCCAGCACAGCCTAGGGAAAGGCGAGCACACATGGCACCAGTACACGTGCAGGGGACGTGCCTGCAGAGCGAGCGGCAGCTGTTCCCTCCCAGCAACGAGAGATCGCCTTCCTGGTGGGACCCTGGTGGGATCTGGCAAGGAGAAAAGCCTCAGCCTTTGTCTTAGTTTTGTGGAACAGGCACCAGGGCAGACAATTACCATGGAATGGAGATATAAATATAGGGATGTGAGTAAGGGCAGGGCATGGTTGTGATCACAGAAGTGCTGTGGGGTATCTGACTGACCACTGGCCAGGTGTCTGAGCAGCTCCAGACTCTGGAATGGTTTCATTCCAGTCTTTTGAGGCTGACTTGACACCTTCATAGAGATAATGCAATGAATGTGTTGCTGCTCAGCACATATATATATATATACATGTGTATATATATACATATATATATATATATATATGCATGCACACACTTCTCCCTAAGATTGCCTCAAAGAGAGCAAGAGCTGTGGGAGCCATTTATTCGCTGGCAAATAAAAGACAGTGGATTAGTGATGAACAAATAACCAAACACGTTATACAAGTCAATTAGCACTTGATGAGAAGGATGCACTCTCAATGTAACACTGCTGCACAGCACCGGAGAGGCTGTAATCACTGTCAGGAAGAAAGGGCAGTGTGACACTACCCTAGAAAGTTTTCTATAAAGTCTACCATGAGCAGTCTTGAAACTGTCTCTTAGCAACAGTCAGTGAAATACCTTGTCATTTCTTTTAATTAAAATGCAGTGAATACGCATTTCATTTTTAACTTCCAGAAAGTAAATACTGCTTTGAGTGAAAAGAACTGATACAAAAACTCAGAAAAAAAAAAAAGTGCATTAACCTAAATTCATAATAACTGGTAAAATGAAGTTGTCCACATACTGGTAAAAGAGCATACAGTCCTGAATCTCCCTCATTTCAAATTCCCAACTGCACAATGCACAGTAAGACACTACAAATAAAAAGAATATTTAAGATGAAACAAAATAAAAAGGAAAATACTGTCTTCTGTACACATAGGTCAAGAAGGAACTTCAAATTAAAGCAATTTCTTGCACGATCATTGTAGAGTTGTAATTTAATCCAAAAAAGGACAATAACCAGCCCAAGAGCAGAATGCAAGACTACACTGATCATTCATTTAATCTGTAATGGAAATTTCCCTGGTTAGAAATTCTGACTGACTGAAAAGGATGGGCTATCATACAAAGAAACAGAATATAGAACAAAGATTTTATCACCACAGATGCACCAATTTTTAACTGCTAAACCCTTAAAAGCCTGCTTCACTTGAGAGCAAAAGTAAATGTAAAAGAGAGGATTACCTGGGCGGAACTGCTTCACCACAACAAAGCACTGCCGAGAAGTATTAAAGATCAGGATTGACACACTGAGGAGGAAGATAAAAACACCAAAAGATCAATGCTTTATGAAGGATTAATGCAGAACTATTCAACTTACAGCTTGTGAATTTAATTTCAACTACATAAATACATGTAAGATTTATTACTAAAGCCGCAGCAAGGTCCTTGTCCAAAATCCATCTACAGGGATAGATAATGGATCATGTTCCCAAAGCCCATGACAATTTTGTTCAAAATTAAGTCCCTTTTGTCTCCTGGCATGCAAAATAAGCACCAATCAATTCCTTCTTCCTAACAGGAAGACCACCACCACTCCCTCTTCCAGTCTAAGAACACTGGTACTAGATAGCAAAAAATCCGTACAAATAAAAACGTTTTTTCCCCTTATATCAGTCTCAAATTAGGATAGTCAAAACCTCAGGCACAGTCTAGTCTCATTCAGAGACAGTGACTTCTGTATAAGCACAGAGCATCTCCTATCTGCAGCTTTTTGCTGAGCTCAGGTTTCTAAACGACACCATCCAAGTCCAATTTTGTATAAATTTAATCCAGTAGCTTCACCTGCTACATTCAGTGGTTGCCTGCACTATGTGTCCTGGGGACACCTGATGGGCTGAGCATTTGGACATGCTCTGGATGTGTAGAGTACTGATGCTCTCTGCTTGCCTAACACACTCCCAGGTTTTACTAAATGAAAGTTTAAGAAAATGCAGACTAAAGTTTTTCTCCTTAGTTGGTTACCCACTGCCACCTGAAAAAACAAGTGTATATTTTGCTCATTACCATGGCAGCATTCTCTCATTTGTTCTGCCTCACTGTATGCAATTGAGACGTTAATTCATTATTCTCTGAATTCTACAATGGATTAGACTCACAATGGCATATTTGCAGGGCTGAGTCAAACTTTCAACTTTTCTTGTAAAAGAGCTGTATATTTATTTTCACTATTTGATTTAATAATGAAGTCTCAAGCTGCCAAAGAAAATGCTATCTGATGATTATTAAAAACAATGTTAATGTTTATTATAATAATATATAAAACCAAAACAGAAGGGAGAAGTCCAGATGTTAGTATTTATATTCATGCTTGCTATTCTCAAAGACCTGTACTGCATATTGATGGTTTCCTGCCCTGGGAGATGCTATTTGCAGGCAATTTTAAAGCAAAAGTTTTAGCGTTCAGAGAGGCTGGAGGAGAGCATTCACTCTGTTTCCTGGCACTAGGGTTCCTTCTGGAATATCTGGAAGTTTGTGCTGGAAGAAATGAAGTTAAACCACAGACCATAATAGTTTTAAGGTTACTTAAATATTATTCTTTTATTCTTTGATTTTTTTTCCTTTTCATGACTGATCCTCTCCCCAAAGCAGTAGTGTCTGAGGGCAGACACTGCTCTAAACAAAAGGGGAAAAGGAATTACTGCCACTGAACCTTTGTTGTTTTGTCCACGGGTACTGCCTGAAAGTGGAGAGAGCAGCAGCCTAAAGCTGCTGATGAAGAGTGGAAGCTTCCTGAAGCAGATGGTTGCCCTTTACCTTTCTTTACATCCACCACCCCAGGCCCAATCTTTCCTTTGGCTTGCCTTCTTCAAGACGTCTCATTAAATAACTCATACCAACTCATTAAAAATGGCTCAGCTATTAGACATTATTTTTTCCTAGGAGTCAATCACTTGAGATTTTTATGGAACAGATGGGAAAATTAAAAACAATCTGTCAGAATTAAGGAACAAGATCAAATTAGCTGGAAAGGAGTAGCAGCAAGTTATTACAATTGTCTGCTTCTCACACCATCTTGAGATGAGAGGGTACAGAAATGGCACAAATCTGTAGAACTTTCTATTTAATTACTTCTAATTTTCTGAGAGACTGACAAACAATTTTGAACAGAAATGTACATTTTTTAACAAACCACAACACACAAGCTCTAATATTTCCCGTCAGAGTTGGGAGAGTCATGGAGGAGAAAGTTCAGAATTTTACTTCTTAGGAGGGGGGGTAACATTGAGAATGCCATTTGCTGTTTCATTGCTCACAAGAAACAACATAACATGAAATATTTCCACAGGTCACCAGGTCTGTAACTTCTGAAAACCCACTGAAGGCTGCATCCAGGACAGTTAATTGAGTATTACACCAAGTTAAAGCAAGATAGCTCAACTGAGCTAAGTGGAGGAGCCTCACTCCCATTTTCAATGGGTTTCCTTATAATGACCCAAAATGTGGGTTCACATGATTGGTCTGGCCTATAAGGAAAATATTTATCTTCTGGAGTTCTAAACCATCATACAAAGAATTCACTACAAAAATCAGTTTGAGACTGCTATTTTTACAGATGATATAGGCTACTAAAAAGAACTACTACAAATCCATTAGTAGGTCCAAACACATCTTTCAGTGATGCCATACCATGGGGTATTACAGAAGTATTTGATGCTTCAAGGCAATTCCCTTCAAAATATTACAACCAGATCTATTTTAGGGTGTTATATGCACAGTTTTAAAGTGAGGAGTAAACATACAAAAAATTAAAACATCCACAAAGACTTTCCTCAGCATCTCCACACCCAAAAGATACAGAAAAGAAATGAAGCCAAAGTTGTACATTTGGGAAAAACATACAGAAGCACTGGAAAAGAAAAGAAAAAAAAAGAAAAAAGAAAAGCCCAGCCACACTCCCTGAAAGAAGGCAGTAATACTATACAAGAATTTAATCTGAAATGGCTATCAAAAGTCCTAATGTAGCAATAAGCTTCTTGTCTCACACAGAAGCACAAGACCACTTTGTTTATTATATTTTACAAAGGAAAACAATACCCAGATATAAAAGGATCATGATAAACCCCAAGCTTCCATCCATGCCTTAAAAAAGCTGTAACACCTCTGCAGTAAGGAAACACTGTCTCAGCTCAGACCTGCTAATCTTTACATTTTATGTGGTAGATCACTTTTACCATATTCCAGAGGTGTGGATCTTTGCTGGCTATTCCTCCAGCAGCTGACTCTGGGGGAAACCAGAGGTGTAAAAGGAGAGCTCAGGAATGCAAACACCACTGCCCAGTGAAGGAGACTCGGTTCCTCCACACCACATCTGTCGTGGCTGCATAAAGGATTACAACCAAAGAGAAAAAGAACTTACTAAGAGATGACAGGGTGTGTGCAGTGACTTCCAGGGTTGGCGAAGACCACAGACCTACTCAGCCTTCAGCTCAACCTCGTCCTCAACTTCCCACTGCAGTAGCTCCCACTCACTTTATACATAAAATAAATCACTACTCTAATTACAGTAGCTCTCCCCAAAGAAAGCTTGCATGTAAACAGCTTACTGTGCAATGACGTAGAATATTGTTCTTTCTATAAATCTGGCAACAATTAGAGTAGCTTTAAAATTTTTAAGAAAGATATGCACCTAAAATGTCACATACAAAGAGCATTTAACCTGTACTTGAGCTGTTGTTGTAGTGGTGTGTGTCTGGTCTTGGCACATAACACAATGTTTTCTGAAAGGGATTCCAACTATTCAGCCAAGCTCTCACGCAGCATTTAACCATTTAAACTTCAAAAAAGCCCTGAGTGAAATAGGTATTAGGATTCTCCAATGGATATTTGGCTTCTCTAAACTAAGACAGAAATGTGCAGAAATCAGAAGCTGACCCAAAGACACTGCAACATAAGAGTGCAGAACCTTAATTCCTCCTCCACCTTTAAGACTCTTATAAAAGAGGTAACACCCACCTGAATACAGCTTTTACAGCTGAAAACACCACTGAGAATAGTTTAGAAAATGACTCCATTGTGTGCCATAGAAAACTACTTCCACAATTTTCCTTCCCTCAACATAATACAGCTCTGTATTTATTGAAATCACAGTAACTGATGCTTTGTGATATTCCAGCTCAGCAGACATTTAGCTAGAAATACTACAACTTCACACTCTCAAACTGAGAAAGGAAGGTGGAGTTTCACGGAGCAGCACAAGACATGCAGCATTTGACCACAGCAGCTCTGAGGTAGGGGACAGATGAAAACTGACATCCTGTTAAAATGTGCACACACACATATGGACCATGCAAAGTTAATTCTTTTGAAATACATCCCAGAAACTGAGATCAGCAAATGAACTTTACCACAGCTTCTTAAATGTGTACTTCTAGGGCTACAGTTAATCCACATGCAACTGCTGACACTTACTAATTGCTTTTCATGAGACAAACTTTCAAAATCCTTTAATAAAGATGGATTCAGTCTTTCTTCATTCTTAGATGTGGCCTTACCGCTGACTTTACAAATGTGAATTTGTAAACTAAAAAATAATTCGAGAAAATCCTCACAGTACAGCAATAGCAAAGACAGGAACAAGACTCCTGTACTTCTGTCAGTGAGCTAAGACTCTCAAGGCTGGAGATGAGGACTTTTAATGACAGTCCTGTACTAATAACTAAAATACTAATACATTAGGTAAATGATGAGGTAACACAGGCGAAGAAATTGACCTTTCTTAAATCCTTGTAAGAGCAACTCAGGAGCTGCTTGTGCCAAGCATGGATATGTGTGTGACACACACAAATTGTGATCAGAAATGAAGAAGATAAAGCATCTAAAAAAAGTCTGATATTAACATTGAAAGCCAGGACTTCTCAGCTATTAACCTCAGCCACTTTCATCTACTTTTAAAGGTTAAAAAGTATCTCAAAATTAGCTTAAAGCTTGTAATACTGGTAAACGCTGCCTACAAACAATAATCTCAGCTCCACGGGGGAGACTTCAGGAACTAATGATGTATGATTTCTAAAAAACCACAACAAACTAACCAAACCAAACTACCAAAGCCCCTTCAATACTACTAATACAGCGCCTGCAGTATTTCAGTTACCATTCTCAATGAAGACAAAGAAAAAGGAATGGCAGATTCCAAAAGGAGACACAAAAACGGCATGCAGGAATAAAAGCAAGTAAGTGATTTAATCAGCCCCCTTGACTCTCAACAGATACTTGGTTTTAAAAATCCCTTTGATACAATCTGAAGAAAATAATCAAATGTAGTGTGCAACCACAGAGGTATTTAGAGATGCATTCATCTCTGCTGGAGAGCATGTGAATATAAAACATACATTTCATATTTTTGCCCACATAGCTCATAAAGGAGAAAATGTCAAGATTTACAAATCATACTAGATGAAAAGTTAGTAAGAAATAAATAAATAATTCAGAAATCCCATAATTGTTTTAGCTTTAAAGTATAAATTTGTTTTTTCTTCCTGAACTTATATGAATTTGGCTTTCTTTGTTCATAGAGGGATGACAAATTGATTATTCATAGTGTTCCATGTCAAGCCTATAATTCCATCTAGTCTTTTTAAAATATTGTGTTTGAGAAACACCCCATATCACAAATAAAGTATGTTTATAAAGTGCTAAAGGGTTGGAATGGACCTTAGAGATCCTCTATTCCCAATCCTCTCTGCCACGGGCAGGGACACCTCCCACCTGACCAGGTTGTTCCAGGTGTTATCCAACCTGGCTTTAAACACTTCCAGGCTTGGGGCATCCACAACTTCCCTGGGCAACCTGTTCCAGTGCCTCACCACCCTCACAGTAAAAAATGTCTTCCTAATATCTAACCTAAACTTTGCCTCTTTGAATCTGTACCTATTGCTCCTGGTCCTGTCACCACAGCTCCTGACAGAGCCTCTCTCTGGCTTCTCTGTGGGTCCCCTTCAGACCCTGCAAGGTCCCCACACAACCACGTTCACATTTGTGGATGTGTCCTCTTCTTGTTTGAATCTGAAATGACTGTGCTTTCAATTTGAAAGTGATAATCAAAAACCACCTAAACTGGTTTGAGAGCCAACACTCAAAAGCAATTCTTTGGGAAGAGTCAACCTTCAGGAGGGCCTACTTCATCTTATTTCAAAATTATTTTTGATGTCCGTAAGAAAAAAGTGTATGTAGCCCCTGTGCAACCTCTGTATTCAAATCAGCCATCAATTTCACAGCTGGACACGTCCTGAAAACTTCTAATGTGGTGTCTAAAGTGCTGTCTTCTTCCTTTTATCAGCACAGCACCCAGTACCTTAAGCCAGAGAAAACAGCCCCTTCGTTTTCAGAACAGAGATGTAATAAAGCTGTACCCTTTGATTATTCTCCAGTGCAATTCCTTTAGTTTCCCAGAGCTTTAGCTATAAAGCAGATAGTCCTGAGATTAAATGTGTGTGCTTGCACAGTCTTTACTGGTTCATTTACGTTTTCCTTCAAAGCATCTTGCGTCCTTCAAAGACCAACACCAATCCAATTGGCTGCTTAAAAATGCAGCCTATTACAAAAGCAAAGCTATAAGCTCCTGACAAAAACATTCGCCCTTTCATACTAATCACAGATAAAGTGGATTTGGCAATAGATAATTAGAGACATCTAAAAGACTTCTGTATTCTGATGAAATTTGAATGCTTTCTCCAACGCAACATAAATATTTAATACTAAATAAACCCAGAATAAAGTGGTGAGCCACGTATGCTTGAGCAAATAAACGTTACTTTGGAAAAAATCAAAAGGAAGATTGGTTTCAGTAAACTGAACTGCAGCAGGAAGTTGTTCATGACACCATAAAGCAGGAAGCATATATTTGGTTAATCATCAGACCAGCGTAAAAATGAACTAAGAAGTGGTAACAAACCCCTATATATGCACTTTTAAACCACATTTTGTATCTACTTGTAAAGTAGCAATTTGTATTGCCAACCAGAGAATATCATCAGGACAACTTCTTTGGAATAAACAATTCTCTCAGCAATTTATTTTCATACAACAAAAATTTAAAAAAAAAATTAGAAAGAAAATTCAACTGCAAAATAAATGAGACATCAAAGCACACTGCTCTCAATAACATTCCTTAAGTGCCATATCTTGGCCAGTATCCCAGGATACCCTTAGAAATGACACATTGCATCTCAATAGGATTCTTTCAACAAAATATTTTAATAAATAAATTCAGGTTTTATGCTAACTTATTTGATTAAATACAGCTTTATGGGAATTATGTGCAACAGATGTCAGAGCCTGATGGGCTTTTGTTCCAATTCCTAATTATTTGTGCACATAGTAAGACCAATAAATAATCCACCTAAAAAGCCTAAGGATGTCTATTCCATTCTGAAATGGAATTTTAAGTCAAAGACAAATACCATCAGGTTACAAGGACAGCTCACAAAACAAAAAAGTTCAAGTGTTCTGCACTAAGGTAAGGGAAATCAGAACTTTGTTAATTACCTACAAAAATCCAAGCATGATGTGCATAACACAACCTTTTGCCAGGTATAACTGCACACTCTCAGTACCATCAGTGAGAAACTGATAATTGTTCACATTTTCCTAGAATAATGTTTAAATAATTCCCTCTTTTCCAAGAAATGTTTTCAGCTAAAATTCTAAAATACAGGCACTCCAACTACAGAACATTTCCTAGCTTTCCTAAGATTATTTTTACCCATCCAAATGCAGGCCATGCATGCTACTGTCTCTAGGCCATGTACAAACTCTTGGCATCCTTCACACAGAACAGGTTTATTTCAAAATCAGCTGAAAGCAGAGGGAAGACTCTGTCTGATTTCAGTGACTGTAAGAGAATGAACACATTTATTTACTTTGCATATTATCGGAAACAGAAGAAAATTAAATCCCTAAACTTGTGAAAAACCCAAGATTCTTCTAATCTGGATACCAGAAACCTGTGCTCAGAAATTAATGACTAAGCCAAAATTCTACTGTACTTGCTTAGTTATAAGAATTTTCATGGATTCTATTCTTAAAATTAGGCAAATATTTAACTTCCCAATGGAGCAATGCCCTCTAGAAAGATTTTATGGCTATTTTACCCTGTTTCAGTGATACAGCAGAGATTATACATTATAGGGTGCTTTCATATCACATGCTTAAGAAGCTGAAATGAGAATCTGAAAATTTATGACTTCATGTTTCTCTCTGATAACTTTACAACATCTCATCTCATGTTTCTCTCACTCCTATGCTTTTATTTAAACTGGATCCTAAGGTAACAACATAGTAACTCATTTTAAAAGACAGTAAATACGCCTGCAGAATTCCTGGCACAAAAGCAGAGGATCTGTCAAGTCTTCACTGTAGAAAACCCCCAAAATGAGCAACAAAAAACACAGCATTAAGTGCATTTTATTTGCAAATATTGTATGCAAACAAATCATGTAATTACTGGGGTTGAAGGAAACTAATAGGCTACTACATTTTTTCCTTCTAATACTAGGAAAATTATCATTATCCTGGTAACATCCTTGATAGATATCAAGCCTAGACCTGAGCATTTTCAATGACAGTGCCTTCCTGGCAAAACATGCCTTCCTGGATCATCTTATTGCTTATTGGTAAAAACAGTTTCTTAGTGCTTAATTTTAAAAATATTTTGCCCACCATACATCATTTCTCATTCTGTCATTGATTACTGATGAAATTAAATTATTCTGGCCTGTTCTGTAACGTTCCTTTACATTTTATGATAAGCGGTAATATCTCTCCTCAATTGTGGTATCCTTTGCATGAACATGCCCAGCCCTCATTCCCTTCTCTCAGCTATTATTTCCCTAAACTTTTCATTATTTTTGTTTGTTGAACTACCTCCAGTTGATTTTGAACAGTGCATTATCTTCCACACTATCTTTGAAGATAATCAAGAGAATTCCACATCATTGACACCCTGGAGGAGACATTACAAAGACAGACAAGGTTTAAAGAATAACAGCACATCATTGAAAGTAAAAGGCATATGCCACCCAAGAAAAACATTTTTCTTTTTTTTTTTACCTGTAATGATGTTAAAAAGCTGCATTTTAAAGCTACTGTGATAATTCTTGCACAAAGGAAGCATCTGAGTTACATTTCATGGTGTCTTATAACACACTAGGAAATAAACCAGAAAAATACATACAGGATTCAGTTTCCATAAAGCCCAAATGATCTGGTATATGAAATAGGAGAAGGAATTTAATCCACTCCTATAATGTGGTCGGGGCACATGACTTCCACCCTGTCTCCATAGCTGCCTGCTCCAGCCCTGAGCCAGAATAGCACCCGTGGCTCCTGCAGGCCACTGGCCCAGCTCTGGTGACCCATCCCCGGCGGGTCCCGTGGCCAGGGCTGGGATGCAGCTGCAGCTGCTGGGCTCCATTCCTCGGTGCCCCAGGCAGGAGCTCCTGATCTCTGCCTTGGCCAGGTACCTGCACAGCACACAGCCTCCACACCTGCACCTCCTCCTTTGGAGCTGTGCTCAATTCTAACCTGCCTCGAGAACCTCCTCCTGTTTGCCTGCAGGACTGGGACCTGCAGGAGGGAACAAGCAGAGGTTGCTTTGGTTTCTTCACCCTGTAAACTCACGCCTGATGGAAAACTACACTTTTCAGTCGTCTTTGTAAAAGATAAAGTGTAAAGTCGTTTCTTCCGAGTAAGCAAATTAGATTAGGAATTAATTTGTTTGAAATGGGAAACAAATTAATCTCTTTACTTGAAAAAACAAAAAGGTGAATCTTATAAAGCAGGAATATAAGGATAAACTTTCAGGGTTTTTCATTAAGAATTTTTTAAGTCAGGAACTCCTGCTGAGTCACTGTGATATGTTTTTGCAGGTAAAAATGCAGCATGAATGGGGTACAATGCACAAGCAGAGTTGCAAGTTTTTTAGTCCAAATGCTTTTTATTCATCACATGGTATTTTCAGAGTTGAGAGGAACTCACATAACTATCTTGCACACAGTTCGTCTCCTCAAATTTGTTCTCTTTTAAATGCAGTGAACTTTATAGTGAATTCTTCATACTTTCAAATAGAGAGGTAGACATAATTTTGTTTTGTCAACTAGGAAAAGGTACAGTTGTGTCCCTGTTCTCAAGCGTTATTACTCAAAGCACAGAAGGAAGCACATGACTGTACACTGACCTTCATCTGTTCCCAAATTATGCCTTCTAAAAGCCTTGAATCTGTTTAAGGGGAGCTGCTGAAACCTGAAACGAATGTGGTCTATTGCTTTATAAAGTAGATGAATGTAGAACTTAAGTATTACATTTCAGGCTCTTACTGTACTATATATAGCAAAATTAGGATGAGGGTGAATATAACTGTAACCTGAGTCTGGTTTTAGAGAATATTTTTTTTGTTACAGGTATCGATGGTCACTCTGTAAAATTTAGTATGTTTCTATTTCTAACAGAAAATCACCACACGTTTGCAGAAGAAAAAATGTTCTCCAGATTAAGACTTTCATTTTTAAAAGCTGAGTCCTTAAAAAAATTACCAGCTCTTCAGCCCACAAATCATACCCCCACAAATTGCTAACCAGCTCTGACAGACCCAAGTCTAAAAAGAACCTTGAAATACACCTTGTATCTAAATTTTCCTTGCTTGCACTCTGTCTGATTTTCATCAGGATATGTTTAATAATGACCAATACATCATCTTGAGTATTAAAGGGAAAATTACACTTAATTAGAAAAGTAAGCAGTGTATAACTGCAGAAAGCATCTTTTGCTGTGTGCCTGACACAACAGGCCAAAATTATGTAACTCTTAGGACAACACCTCAATAAACTTGTTCAGTAATTACAGTGGAGAAGAGGTAGCCAAGGATTTTTACTTCATTCATTTTTAGTAAACTTCATTGTTGTTTCTAATGACATAGTAAAACCTTCTGATGAGCTCTGACAATGTTCATCTGCATGTTTCAAAGAAAGATTAACACCACGGGACAAAAACAATAATAAGCTCACTATTTTCCAATAGAAAAATGGCTTAGAAATTGACAGATTTCCTGACAAGTTTACAAATTTTTTACAGTTTTCAGATGGGAATTGTAACACTCATTACACATTTAATATGCTTGTAAAATCACAGAAACCTTCAGGATGTAAATGACTTTTGGAAATCATCTGATCCAATCTCCTGTTAAAAGTCACTATAACTCCTAAGTTAGGCCTGATTTCTCAGAGCCTTGTCCAGTCAAGGTTTGGATTTCTTTAAGGATGGATATTCTGGGCAAAGCATTCCAGGACCAAACTGCTGTCCATAGGTATATCCTTGTGTCGTGGATCTTCCTTCTGTTAGAATTTAAACCTAAATATGATAAGAAAGGTTGCTTCTTTTGTCTGTGCTGACACACAGTTGACTTTAGACAGCACAGGTTCTGAAGGTATGCCTTAACACAGTTTATTGTGTGACCAGTAATAAATTACACATAACTATTTTTGTCTTTAAGTGGCAGGGAGGGATTGGGAATAAGCAATTATTTGTTCAACAAAAATTACAGCAGTGACTTCAGGATTGAGGTCTAGTTCTGAATGATCTGGATCTTAAGAAAGCTCACGAACCACGCACTGTAGACTCATGCCCAGATGTGCAATAAAAAGGAAAGAAAAGAAATAAAAGGAAAAAAATAGAAAAGTAATACCAATTCTGCTATTTTACCTTGTGCTAGAGTTACACCACCAGACTACATATGGTTAAATGATCTTGCCCCACTGCAACATATAGTGAGATTTTAAAAGATGACTCACATCTAAGGCAAATGAAGTGACTACTGCAGCCCTTGTGTTTTTGTCTTTGTATAATTTAATCAGCTGTTCATCTCAACAGTTGGAAAGGATACATTTATACAACAATAACTTCATCTCTCTTGGTAAATACTTTCCTGTATCTTCTGATACAAATCTATTAAATATTGGCTTATATTGACCTAATTTGAAATGAGACAGAACACTGGGGTCCCAAAGGAACCCAGCACACAAGCTCTCAGTTCACTACCATGCAGCAAGGAAGTCAGTCTTAAGCATGTTTACTTGTGCTGCTGAAAGAGGATGACAAATAAAGACATGGGTTAGGCACAATGTCTGCTTTTATATGATTACACAGTTGTTTTTTTAATTCATCATCACTAAATTCATAATATGTATCAATTCTATGTAAATATATAATATATACATGCGTTCTTTACAGATCTTTACAGAACATGCTCAGTTCAGGCAAACAGCCCTATTACAGACACTTGGAGCATTTAACAGTCTTACAGCACTTGCCTAAGTAGTAAGCTAGAAATACTTATGAAAAAGTATTATGGGAAAGGGATCTCAATTCTGGAAAGCATCTACAATCTTCTTCAAGCAGACATACACACCAGGAAATCCTGACCAACAGAACTGTGTCCCAGAAACCTCTCCCCTCCTTCAATATATTCAATATATTCAATAAATTCAAAATATTCAATACTGTCTTTCATTGACAGTAATGAACCTGTAAGAGCTCTCTCAGCATTAAGTTCTTTATAATCTTCAGGAACTAGTTAACATGACTTTTCTATATAATAAGTATCACAGCTATTAAAATACATCAAAATGTAGGGCTTTAAAGTATTACAAGGGATTTTGAATCTGACTAATGTATTGGGTAATAATTGCCTTCCTATTCACAAAAAAAAAAAAAAAAAAAAGTAAACCCATGGATTTCCTATGCAGGAAGTTCACATTACTACCTTTGGTGTCAGAAGCTGCAATGAATTTCCTTGTGAAAGAGTGTTAGACATTCTGCAGTTCAACAGTAGTCACTAATAAGTTGGGGTGGCAGCTGTTGTGCATCTGAAGCTAACAAATGTTATGTGACCAGAGATGACTGGCATGACATGTGGCTGTAGCCTTTTTATAAAGTTATGTTCTCAACTATTTTAAAAATGCCCGCAAAAGTCCTTCAGAAATACTGTTCCCAAGAAGTTCATGGAAAACTGATCCTTTAATACTTAGCCCACTCAGCTAGTTGCATATATTCACACATTATCACAGAGTGATAAACTAAAGTTTAAACAAAAATAGTCATATAAATTCATCTGGAAGTCATGTTCTCAGCACTGTGACTTGAGGCTGGAGTCACTTGCTTGAATGGGAATATATTAAATTTCCAGCAATCAATTATCATTTCAGCCTTTGTATCTGCCATCATAAATTCAGGCACATGCCCATATGGACAGACAAAGTGCAAAGACAGAACTGTCTTCCAGGCAAATTCCAAAAGCAAGTGTGAAGTTCAGTATTGAAATATCACTCCCTTTTCTGTCCTCATTCTCAAGCAGTACAGGCATTTTTAATCCAACTAATACTTTCCCAATTCTCCTGAAAATTTTACCTTCATAATCTTTATACATATAAAAAGTGTTGCCAGAATTTTATATCCCTCTCAGGCACCCACATGCATGTAAAGACTCATGACACAAAAAGACTCATGTAAGGACTTAGAGAGCTCCAACAGAGAAGAATTTCCTAAAATGCAACTGATTTTAGTTATTTAATGCACACAAAAAACACATCTCTTGATGTGGTTCTGGTTATGTCACAATTTATTTTAGTGTTTTGCTACATTTTTTACATTTAATAGACTTAGAAAAGCTTTTTCTTGGAAAAAGTTGTTACCCCTGATTTTTATTTTTTATCTTCTAGTGGCTGAATTTTCAGCAAACATATGAAATATTAATACTTTTTCAAAGACATATAAATATTTTAGTTTTTAATAACACTGAGACTTGGTCTGTTTTATATACACCTTATTTGTTATAATCTTGTATGAACTGATCTTTGAAGTCAGGAGTTAATTGCTTTTCTCCTCTGATCAGAGAAATACATTCGGAAAGACAGAAGAAACTCCTTCCTCCAGGTAATAAATTCCCACTCAAAAAAGAGGATTTCATACAATCCAAACATTCAGTTCCATCTTCTATGTAACCATTAAAATGTACAATAATTTGTTAATAATGTGTTAATAATTTAATATGTAAATAATGCATACAATAATGTGTTAATGTACAATTATGTGTTAAAACTCTAATACTGGAACAGTCAAGCACAGACAAAACTTACTGAAAACATAATAAATCACAAGGAGATTTTAAAATTTCTGCTAATTCAATCTTAAACAGTGGAGAACCACTTGCAAGTACTACACAAGAAGTGAGAACTGAAGAGGTAATTGGAGGAAAGAAAATATCAACACTTGACCAATGAAAAAGAATACAGTATGAAATACAACATACAGACAATTGGAAATAATGCAATGCCATCGTTACCTGTCATGTGTCCTCATAAAATCCCAGAACTTCTTCGTGCCATTCTGGAGGGAAAAAAATTAAAAATCAATCAAATTAACTCCAACTGAAAAATTATTATAATGAAATTTAACAAAACTTGAGAGGCATTTCTTTGAAAACTTAGTATAGTTAGTTTCATTTATGAGGCCAGTATTCTGGATTTTGACAGTCATTATTGCAAACACTGAGAACTGTCTTAGGACAGTTCAAAATCTTAGACCTACAATAATATGATGACAGCTAGCAGACAATTATTGCAGCCTTCAGGCCCAGTTTTGGCCACAGCATCAACTTCAGCTGCCCAATTTAACCATTCATGGTGCCAGGAAGCCATAAACAGCTCTGTTTTAACCAGTAAGATAACCCACAGGTATGTTCTTCCATGTCCAGAAATGCTCTTACCTGGAGAACAGCTCAGCACTTACCTCCTAACTAAACCCATGTGGGATCCAGGAACAAGACACCTTCCCTCTAACCCCTTACAAGGACCAAAATAGGAGTTTTATCCACACCTAACATGAAGGGGGTCACACTGCACTCCACACAGCAGCTGCTCCTCTGCACTGCTGGTGGTGCTGAGGGCACTGTGTCACAGCAGGCTTGAAATCACAGCACTCACTCAAGAGCTGGGAGACATAAAACGGCTGATTTTCTCAAGATGGGCCAATTCCTGTCCTCTGCCAGCTTAAAAAGAACAATATCCACTACAGCACAGCTGACAGAGATCTCTGAAAACAAGTGTTCACAATTATAATGAACACATATATCTTGCTTACATTTGTATTATACCATGTATAGTTACCTATAGCAATTCATACACGTCAGTTAATGGAGATTTTATTCTGTTTACTGGAGGTGTGATGGTGTTTTTCAGCTCAAATACAACTCAAGAGATTTCATTCCCAGGTCAGTCTGTGTTAGGAATCAGTATGAAGCCAGAGGAAATTCTTGTGGTTGATACCTTTTTCTTATAAGCAACACAAAAACGAGACCTGCTGAAGACCTACATACCTAAAATATGCTTAATGTGAAAAGCAGCACTTGACTTCTATTATAAAGTATGGTTAAATGGATGATCAAACCCTGAGCAACTGGTTAATGATTTAAAGCAGGTAAATGTGAGCAATGAGAGAAGAATCAAGTTCAGTTGGTGGGTAAAGGTGCCAACCAATATAGACAGGCCCTTCAGCTCTATTACAGATGTCATGGCTACCAAGTACACAACAGCTGGTGGGGATTAGATAACAAGCACTCTGGTTCAGAGATTAAGCCCCTGAGCTTTATGAGTTTACCAAGCTTTTTGGAAGAGGGACTGTTTGCTTGCTAGCTGGATTTTCCTTCATTCCCACAACTCTAATTATAAACAGTTGTTCACCTCAAGAGAAACTCTAATCCGTGCTTCCATTGGTGTGTGCACATACCTTCTGTTAGCACTGACAGGAATCCAACGTGTGCATTACAGGAGAAGCCCTGCCGTTGTTTAAATGCAATATAATGTTGAAATGGAAATAAAGACAGCAAGTTCTTAGTGTGAACTGAAATATTAAAGCCATTGCTTCCAAATCTGAGTGTATATCAAATTCATTCCACCTGCTGAGAGACAGAGGAACAACTCTGATAGGACTATGATACAATACACAGCTGCAACATGGGCTGTTGTATGGTAAGATAATTTAAGGTATTAAATGTGCAAGGTCAGCTCAATCTTTCAGGTAGGTTTATTTCTACCTGTAAGCAAGGTATTTGTGGGATTTGTTAGCAGATTGCTGAGCGCTTTTCCATTTAACACAAAAGAATTGGAAAACTTTGTACCAAGGGTAATGTCTTCTGCATGTAACTTCATATTGTTTCTCTAGTCTCAACCTTCCCCTGCCCCAAATCATAAGTTGGTGCTATCATCATCCATTCTCCCTTTGTAGTGCCCACTTTGGAGAAGTGTGGGTGTCCAGCTGCTGGAGATGCCAAAAAAACCCCGAATTAAGTCTCTCCTTGCATTAATTTAGACTATTAGTCCTGTGATGCTGCATTCTAACACGTAATCCCACCAACAATCTTCCTAGCTCTTTCCTCTTGTCATCATTTTGCAAATTATAGAACCTGATTGCTTTGGAGCACTTATGAGAGGGTTTCAAATAGCTGAGGAAAATTACACCCTAGAGAATCATCCTCATACAGATGGGATCCATCAGAACTGAATGACCTCTTCTCAAGGATGAGATCTGTTACCATTAACAGAGCCTACCTCACAGACGTGCACATGATCTTTAGCAGAAAGTAAAAGAAGGAACTCAGTACCTAAAAATAAATTAATCAGAAAATAAAATCTGTATTTTCAATTTTCTAGGCTCAGGTAAAGTACTTTCTCTAGAATATAATTTCATTAGTCTAAGACCCAAATTCAAAACCAGCCACAGGCTAAATTATTTTGAGTCAAGAC